>NC_080606.1:5144795-5747537 GCF_027887145.1 Ammospiza caudacuta | reverse complement strand
AAACAAAGCTGATTTGGGGAAATTCAAGAGTGGAATGATCTTCCACAAAATTTGTGCCTGCACCCAACATCCATCTTTTTGAAGGTCATAGAATTATTCTGAGTAAAAAATAGATTTATGAAAACAGAGTAGCTTTGGAGGTCATTTCACTGCCAGTGCAGATTTTGTTTGGGATATATGGGAATACCACACTGACAGGATGAAGCATAAAACTTTAATGCAGACAAGAAGGGATTTGATTCAAATCCACTGCTCACTGTAAAGGTGTTTCTAGGGACCTCAATGGGATTTGGACCGAGTCCTTTACTTAATCCTTATCTTGGCTTTTTTTTTCTCAAAGCAGATAAAATTGAAAGTTCATGAGTTTTTACAGGCTTGGAGCACTGATGTTTCTCTCTTTTTGCCAAGGGCTTCTTGTTTAAAATATTGTTAATGAGAAGAAAGGAAAAAAGAAATCTTTAATTGTTAATTATCTGAATATGTATTTCAGAAATTTTCACTTACAGCTATGAATGCAAAAGGATTTATTTATGAAGCAAAACAACATGCAATATGCAGTAGTAGTTCATCAAAGCTAGCTAACGTTTCACTTTCATTAAAGTTGAATAATTTCTTACAAAGTAGTCACTGTATATCTAATTTTCCTGTAACTGTAGTGAACTTCAATATAAAAAAATAAGTAGATCTTGCAATCAGATAACTACTAAGATCAAAGTAACTCCTAGTAGCTATTACACTGTTAAAAAGAGGTAACATTGTGAATAAATAAACAAATAAACTCATAATTTATTTAAAAAGCAGAAGAGTTTGTTTTCCAAGACAGGATTTCAAGTCAGAGTTTCTAAGATCTGAGTAATTCTAGTACTTCCTGGCATTAGGCTGGCTGGACCTTACATATCCACAGAATGAGGGTCAGGCAAGAAAAGTGATGCTTTTCTGAGGCTTTCCAAAGCTCTTGCTAAAGTACCTTACACCATCTTCTATATCCAAGGAAATGGTTTAAGGAGCAAGGGACAGTAACCTGTGCTGCCTCCCAAACTGGCTGATTTTATATGTTTACAATAATGAAAAGAGGGGCATAGCATTATGTGAAAGAGGAGCAAACGCTTCCTTATAAATTGCATCTAAAGCACCTTTTCCAAAGCTTCATTCCTATACCAAAATGATATTTTTACGTATTTAAATCCACGCAGTTGCATTCTCAAAAGATGGGATATTTCCAAATTCCATTCAGGTCTCAGGGATGAAACACTTCATGACATCAGAACAACTGATTTTTTTTCCATTAATGCTCAAATATTAATTTACTCCACATTTTCAGGCACACAGTGTTTGACATACTGATCCAAGAGGATTTGTGCCAGCTCAGCAATTTGCAATCTGTAGCATTTTTTGTTTATTTAGTGTGAAACATCCATGAGTTTATTTATTCCCTTGGAGAAGGAAGGACCCACAAGGATTATATCATAATCCCTCTGGGTCTCCTAAATTTGCATATATTAGTGGCTAAATAAAGAGAAAACCTTAGGATCCACAGCACCACTAAAACCAAGAAGGAATAGTTTCTCATTTACAGCATAAAACAAGCCTGGTGACAAAAATATCCAAAAATGCATATTAATATTATAACCTGTGTGATTAGAGCCCTGCAGGGGTAGCTGTGCTGAGAGCAAACAGAAATTGGCTGATTGTTACATCTGCCCTCCAAAAATATTTGACCAGGGGAACAAAAAACCCCCAGCTGCAACAACAACAATCCCAGAGTTGTCAAATTGTTTGCACAAGAGGCTGCTCTGTTCAGCATCAGGGACAACAGTGAGGAAAGAAAGGCAGCACTGCCTTCAGATGGGAAAAAGCAATAATAGATGATTTTAGAAAATCTGAAAGAATATTGTGCATTAACATAAAATGAACTCAACGAGGCACCAAACTCATGTTCAAATCATCACTATGCAGCAAGTTTCTGAAAAATAAGAGTTGGATCTGAAATGCCAGTGCTTTCAACAGAATGCTATTGCCCATCTAAACCAACTTCATTACCTTTATTAGGTGTGAGCTGATGGAAAGGCACTTAAAGAGAATGAATAAATACACCAAATAAATTTAATCTTCATTTTTCTGACTTTATGCTTACAGAAGCCAAGGTGCACTTAGTGGAAGGCAAAGCACTCAATAGAAACCAAATGGAAACAAAATTAAACAGCTTCCATCACAGAATTACATAAGGGACACTGCAGTCAATGTAGTAAGGACTTCCCATAGCAACCACCCTGCAAAATTCCTTGTAAGACTAATTTAAAGGTAAATGTTTGGTTGTTAGCAATAAATGTTCATGTAAAAGCAAATCAGAAAAATTCATACATCCTCAGGTCGTGATTCTCAGAACCTTTGCAATTTTATTTCAGTTGTCTAATTTGCTGCTGGTGTTTTGAATATCCAATCCCATTTCTTAGCAAACAAAATGGAATTAACCTATTAAATCAGGAATGAGTAAATGCAGCTTGGACACTCTTATACTTTGCCCACATATTAGAGGGCATTTGGAACTGCCTTTCACTAAATATTTTTGTGTTAATATTTTCTTCAGTGTCTCATGCATTTGCCCACAGCTCCTCTCAGTTATGTTCTGTGCTATAACACACTGCTGAAGTAACAATGCCCAGGGATTACAGACATTATTGATTAGTTACCATATTATAAAAACAGTTAAAACCCAAAGGAGAAATCTTCAGATATGTTAGAACGCTTTGCTAGAGCCATTACCACACAAACATCAGATGTGCAGTGCTGAAAGTTTCAGGAATCTAAAACAGACTTTATGGACCTTTTACCAACCACTCAGTGCTAAAAATATCAGAGATGGCTGGGAAACCATAAGGAAATGGGTTTAGTTAATGAAAGCCTCTGTAGATGCAACACATATGAAGGAAAATTGCCTATTGAGAGAACTGTTCTGTGTCTCCTCCCTGGGCTGTTACAGCCCGTGGCTTCTTCTCTACCAAATGTGGGTTCTGATTTCCCAGCGTTGTGATGTGCAAGCAATAAGCTGAATTTAATGCCACAACAGAAAAACTGCAGGGGCAGCATGTTTCCTTTCAGTAATTCTGTGCAATGTTGAGAAGGAATATTTCACTCTTCCCCAGCTATTCCCTTCTCTTTTTAAGGAATCTCATAAAACAACGTTGGAATTGGGCACAGCATCATCTGTAGTGCCCATGGCACTGCTGTGAGCCCACGTGGGGCCACACTCAGGCATCATTCTGCTCCTTCCATGGTGCCACACGTACAGGAGCAGGTCCAGGGCACTGACACACCCTGGCAAGGTTTTGGAGGTGCTGATTCCCATCCTACATGCATGGCCTCCTCAGCTGTGTGCACAGGCATCACACAGGGCTCTGAAAGCCTCCCAGCCACCTGCAGGGACCCCTTTGCCCTCCCTGCAATGTCTGATGTGCCATTCTGCACTGCTGCAGCCTCAGCAGGTCTCACAAGCCTCATCACCTCTGCTACAGCCCCCAGAAAAAGCAAAATGACTCAAAATCTGCATTTCTGTCACCTGAGCAGCAGGGATGGGGCACAAGGAGCAGCCAGGTACACTCCCAGCCCCAGTTTGGCATTAATAAACACACATCTCCTCCTTACAGCACAGAGAGCAGAGTCCTTTAATCTTTTCTAAAGACTCTGAAGCAGAATCTCTTGAAACCACATTTCTCTTGAACGTTCTTTCACTGCACTTCATTTTTTATAAAACAATTTACTCTTGACTGGGAACTTGGAGCACAATGGTTTATTACACTAATCCAGCTCCTCCACATCCTCAGTCCTCTAGCCAAAAGATATGCAAACAGTTTTGAAGTGTTGAGGATGTCTGTGCAGCTAAAATTCTTTTGCTGAAGCCATGAAAACAGTGCAGTCATTTTGGTCTTGCCTTTAATATATCTGAAATATCACATCTGGTGTCAGGAACAAGCAGCCAGCAGATTTCCGGTTTTGAAAATTGCTCACCATAACATCATAAACTGTGTTTGAGCAAGAAGGGAATGCAGCAACTCATGCATTGTCAGAAACACAAATACTACCTGAGGACCAATGTTTTCAAATTGTTTTTCATTTTAAAAAATGTTGAAAACATCACACTTCTAATAGAAATACCAAGGGATGCAGCTTGAAATCTCTGTTAGTTTTTGATGGAGTTTTTAAGCAAATCTTGCTCTTACATTCCCTTAGATATAGAAATATAGTCCTCTTTAAAAAAGGAGTAAGAATTTACTTTTAGAAACCATTATTTTAAGCAGTGTGCTGTAAAACAAGTAAGTAAAGCATTTGAACACATGCCAAGTTGGGGAAATTATTTTTAAAGTGCATTCTACAGTGAAGCTGCATTCAGAGAAATGTGTAGCTCACTTTTACAATTTTAATCTCACTGAAATGAATTCTGAAGTGCAAAGAAAGAAAATATATTGAGGCTGCACAGCCCTGCAAAACACAGGGATGATTTACTGATTAAAGATAATAATCTGTTGAATAAATGGGGCTTTTAATATATGGCTGCATGTACATCTAGACACACATACATACAGATACAAAACAATGGCACAAAAAACATGGTTAATTTGAGATTTCTATGGTACTTAGGAGCAAAATAGGATGTGGGGAAAAACATTTGTGGTGATCAAAACCAGTGAAAACTGTCACTTTCCTATTGTATAAATTATTTGCAAAGCACCCATTCCATCTTTAGCTGATATATTTTTTCTTACTCTGCATAGGCTTTGTAATAACAATAACTGTCACCATAAATTACTAAGAACATTATTCAATTTCAAGCAGCCCCATTTGTTTTCATGTTTCCAGCAAAACTATGACAATAGAAATAGATAATTGTAATTGCTTCTTCAAGCAAGGACTACAAGTGGTTTTATTTTTCCATGACTAATAACTCCCATTTTTCTATTCATTCAGCCACTGAGATGTTAAGACCGTGGGCAGGAGGAAGTGAAATGGACCTTATTGTGGCTAGAAAAAATAGAAAAAATGATTGAGCCTTAAAAAGATCATTACATTATACACTGTGGTGATGTTGATGAGAGACAGAGATCACTAAATCTGCAGCAATTTACATCAAGAGCACCTTCCATAAATAATAAAAAATAATATATGCACAGTTTTTTTCTTTTCCTTATTTTCAAACAAGGCACAGTGAAAAATCTTATCACCAAACTACCCTGACATCATTAAAAACATGAATGTACTCCCAGCTGTGCTCTGGTATTTTATGCCTTTTTCAACTTTATTCACAAAGTTCTTATTCCAAACTGACCAATCTAATTGTCACACATAAAGCCTGTACAGGGTCTGCCTGTTTTGCTCCATATTTGCCCTAGTCCAAATTACTTTAGAGCCAACTTTAATACCTTAGAACCATATCAACTACAAACACAAGATGTCTGCACACAAACACTTACCTGAATTAAAGCCACTTGATAGCTAAAAGATTGCCTGCAAAGGGAGTTCCAGTATTTTAGGAGAGGCTGGTGAATTCTGGTGGGATTTAGCAAAAACTGACAAGGAAGTGCCAAGTCAAGGGGTAAAGAAATGATCAGAACAAACTGACAAGACAGAAACTGGGACCAGTGTTGGAATTCCTCAATCACATGTTAAAGACCTGCAAACTCTGTGGCTGTGCCCAGAACTCCCTTCTGCACCTGGATCCTTCCCATAATCAAACCAGATGATTTCCACCTGTTGCATTTCTGAACTTTTTACTACACACAGGTGAAATTAATTTGTGTTCAACAAGGGCACTACCAAAGGAAGGTCAGCCACCAGGACACAAAGTACAATTGCCATGCTCTTGAATTTTTCATAAGGTGCCCAAATTTGATGTGATCAGAATTTTTAATAACTGCAGGACTAGCTAATTTTAAATTATTAAAACATTTCCGGGTTTTGCAAGTGATTTCATTTGAACAAGAGCCCAAACACATATTATACCAGAGGCTTAAAACATAAGGATTGTAAGTGATTGCAAATTAACATCTTTAATAGAATACAGTATGAACTTAGAGGACAAAGCTAAGGAATTGATTGACCTCATAGTAAACCATAAATAGTAAGAAGTAAAATTATTAATCACTCTCCTAGAAAAATCAAATTCACTCTACCAAGGCTAGCAACATAAGCCAGCTTATGATGAATTATGGTTTCAGAAACTTTTATTAAAAGCAGCCAGGTTACTGCAGAAAATTAGAAAGAATGAGTAATATGTTTTCCTTTAAGTTCTGTAAGCTTTTTTCCTTCACTTAGTTCATTTTCACCTTAAAGGAAATTTCTCTTCATCAACTATCAGGAGAGATTCTCCTCCAGGGGAAGAAAATCTGCACAATTCACCTACTTCTTACAATTTTGAGAAAATCTTCCATAACCAAGGTGCTGGTTTGGCTTAGACCACCCTGTAGAAGCCTCTGTGCTTAATTGCAGTTTCTTTTCCAGTAACTTAAGAAACAGAGTGTCAGGAGGGTGACCAAACTGCTGCTTGGGTGCCCACATTTCTTCAGAGCTTTAGGAGTGAAGATGCTGACAGGCTGTCCATGAGGGCACAAACCCATTCCTGGCCCAGGAGAGGGGAATTCAAAGGTGTTTAAAGCTGTTCCACAGACAGGGGTTGTGTGAACACCCTCAGCAGGAGCTGGAATGACAAATCCAGTGCTTGGCACAGGAGCTGCTTCCAATGCAGCCTCCCCTCAAGAGAGAATTTCTCACATTGAGGAATGGTTACCTGGGAGCTCCCCCTTTAATAGAAAGGGTCACGGGCTCCCTGCACCCTCCATCACCCCAAAAGGCACAAAGTTCAATCTCCAGCTCTCTGCACAAGTATTTTTTGTTGAGGTCTGATCCCAGCCCTGCTAATTGAAAGAGATGCTGCAGTGCAGGCAGCACAGCCAATACATTGCAGTGGCATTTGAAATCCTCTGCAGCAGCAGGGCTCCTCATCTGTGCATCCTGCCCTGCAGATCTGCTGCCTCCCCCTTGGCTTCCTTGGGGTAATCAGAATAAATGAATGCACTGGAGAATGACGGAAGGCACGACACATTGGCATCTCTTTCTTGGTCTCTGCAGTAAAAGTTATTCATATACCAGTTTCACAACTTATGGCTTTATTTCAAGCTGAGGGCTTGTAGCATTCTAGAGAATTCTTGGAGTCCCTTATATTCCTAATGTAATATTTACAGCACCCTATACCAAACTAAAGGCTATATTTACTGAGGCAGCCTCAATTTTCTTTTTCTCTTCTGTCTCTTCTCTGTGCTTCCAGCAAGAGGCACTCAGGGAGAAGCCAAATGACATGCTAATTATATTTTTTGTTAATCTTTTAAATTCACAAGCACTTGCTATGTCAGTTTACCTAGTGTGGATATTATTTGGAATAAAAATCAAGCTTTGATTCCATTTTAATAAGAAATTTTGTGTGGTTTCACAAAAAGGCTGGAACAAATTAGGGGCCTCATGGATGCCAGTTCAGAAGTTTTATGCATATATAAGAAAAATCTATAAAAATTTTAAGTGGATATTCCGCTTCCTGGTATTTCTGAGATTCATTTCATCTTAGAACTCTATTGAAAGAGAAGGCAAATCTTTCCAGCGTGTTTGTTATGATCACCACAGAAATTCTTGCTTCTGAGAAATTACAATATGTTTAGCCACATCTGTGCAGGAGTCAGATAAAAAGTTAGCAAAATGCTGCAATTTCCAAGATCAGGACCATACCCTCTGTAGGAGGGGATTTCCACCACAGAGGGTGCCTGATCTAAAGCAGTCCCTGTGGCCTTTATGAGGATTAATGTCTATATACAATGAGCCATGAGGGAACCACAGATCTGAGAGGGAATGTCATCCTTTGTGCATGTTCCCACAAAACTGATTTACATCTTGAACACTCTGGGTGTAATTTGTATTTAATGAAAAACATTTATTTTAAATAGAAGGCAAAATATTATCTGCATTGATTTTCTGATACATATAATTATACCAAGCATGATACTGAAATCATGGCTGATGTAATGGTTGGCCCTTTGATACAAAGAACTCTTTCACATCAGCAACACTGACTACTGACCTTAAAGCCACAGCTCTTCACACCTGCTAGACAAGTAACAGAAACCATAAATAATAAACAGTGTTATTTTCAGCTTAGACTCCCTTAATGATTTATTGGGTGAAACATGTATGTATTGCAAAGTGTTCGTTAAACAAATATTGTCTTTTCCAACCTGTGTCAAATGAAACCTGGAGTTCAGGATGCTCAGGCCAGCACTGCAGCACTGTACTAAAAGTCTCAAAAATAACTGAGATCAGTTGGAATGCTCAAAGTTTTCCTTACCTGCTCAACCTCAGGCTTCCCACAGGTGAGTGCTAGACCTTGGCATCCTTAAAGTAATCTATTCACAGTGCAGTAACACAAAACAATCTCAAGCTGGTGCCTCCAGGAAGGGACACTGGATCCTTGGGCTCTTACACCCCCAGAATCCATTTCCCAGAGAGTCTGGGCTTTTCTGCTGAGCCCTCTGCCCCTGCCCTGTTAATATCACTCCCCTGGCCAGCACCACAGGTGTCCCTTGTTATGCAAAGTGTCAGCAGTTCCCTGTCCCCATCTGGGGCTCCTTTCCCAATCCCAGAGCTCAGCTGGGAGCTCTCCCTGCAGCTGCTCACCTGCACCAGGTGTGTTCCTCAACAGAGCTACCAGGAGAGATATTCTCTTTTTTCTATTTCCACAGTGACTATCAGTTGAGTTACCGGCTTTAAGCAACTGCAAAATGTGGAGTTTTTACTTTGATTTACAGTAAATCTTTCATCTTATATATTTGTGGCTGTGGGGTCAACTGCCTGTGAGATTTACTGTCAGTCCTCAATAGACACAGTGATCTGTAAATCTACCACATTAATCCATTGGTGTGTAGGATTTTATCATGGCAGCTCAGCCCCACAAAGCCATTCTCTAACACACTCAGCAGCAAGATAGGGGAGAGGACTGAAAGGGTAAAAGTAGGAAAACTTGAGATCAAGACACTTTAATAGGTAAAACAAGCAATTAATTCATTACTGCCCATGGGCAGGAAGGCGTTCAGCAGGGCTCCATCACTTCTGAGAGTGACTCAAGAAGGCAAATGCCATCACTCCAATCCTCCCCCACCCCACCTTCCTTCCATTTTCCCCACTTTTATATGCTGAGCATGAGGCCATGTGGCCTGGGGTGTCCCTCTGATCAGCTGTCCTGGCTATTTTCATCTCTGAACCTTTTGTGTCCCCAGCCTCCTCCATGAAGGTGCACAGAGAGAGGCAGGAAGGCTTTTTCTCTGCTCAACAGTGAATAAAACATCCCTCTGTTATCAACACAAACCCAAAACAGCCCCCTACCAAGTCAACTCCATGCCAGCCAAAACCAGCACAGCCTTTTGTACTTCTGCCTACCCCCAGCAACACCTCATTAATGTATGTGATCAATGCCATTGGAATAATGGGCTTGCACATATTTGAAGGTTTTGGGCTGAATAATTATATCATTATTACATCATGCACCAAGTGATAAAGCCCCACAGCAGCTCCAGCTGGAGAATGCTGAGCAGACTCTCTGCTTTGCAACGCAGGTCTGTGGTTCTGTGCTCTTCTGGATTTTGCAGCAGCTCTCATGGAAAGAGATTTTTTTTCTCAGGACCTAACCCTGGAGCCTACAGAGCCCTTTTCCAGCTGCAAACACATCCTGCCACAGCTGGCTTCCAGCAGCTCCACTTGAGCAGAGCCAGGCTCATCCAAACCAGGTCAACATGGGCACCTGGGCTTTGACCTTGATCTCAGGAAAGATAAACACACTCAAAGATCATCCAAAACAGCAGTGATGGTGATAAAGAGGGAATACTATGTGGGGAAGGTAGGGACTTCTCAAATCTTTGCAGATTTACTATAGGATGTTGCATAATTAATATAACTTCAGCAGCAGAGAGAAGCCCTAAAGAGAAGCAAGAGAGCCCTACAATAGGTCTACAACAAGGAAAGAACAAACTGAGTAACATTATTTAGGTCTCTCTGACTCAAAAAGTTTCTGCAGTAATTGAAGATCAAGGCCATCAGCATTTCTTTTCAGAGGCAGGGTAGAATTTACACACTAATTACCATGAGATACACTTCATAAAGCATTCAAGCATCCTTGGACAAAGGCAGTTCTGGTCCTACAGAAACACTAGTGAAGATCACATTGTGTTTTCTGGGAAATGAGAAGAGGCTATTTATGTAGCCTTTTCAGATCTACTTGAAAAACTCAGTATCTACCTGCAACCTTTGCTTCCCAGAAGCCTTTGAAAAACAACTCTCAAGCCTAAATCTCCTCCCCTTTCATCATGCAGACAGTCCTTGCACACAGGTGGTGAAATCATGGGTTTTTATACTCCTGTCAAGACCCTGCATGAGTTATGTGCTACAGGTGAGCACAGATGAATGCAATACTCATTTTGGAGCTGGTTCATGCCAGTCTGATGTATACACCTTCTGCTGCTGCAATGTACCACAAGGATAATCTATTACAAATAAAAGTTAATGAAGATTATATATTCAGTCTGAATCTGTTGTCCACACATTTTGTCTCTGGACAAAAATGACTCACACATAAAACGTGGTGCTGCCCACTCGCTGCCATAACTCCACAGCAGCATATTCTTTTTATGATGCAGCACAGAAAACAAACACTTGCACAGTAAAACTCCAGCTGGGAGGAATAATGAAGCATTTAGCAAACCAGACAAAGACCACACGGCTGCATGTCCCTCAACACAGCAGAACCTGTTACTGGATATCATAATTAATAAGCTAATGATGGTCTCCTAACCATCCAACAAGTTTTTACGAAAGATATAAATTACTTTTAATTTTCTTTTCAGGGATTAAATCAGTCAAATATCTAAGAACTAAATACTTTTGGTATGTGCCAAATTCACTGCAGCCCTGAAGCTGCAGAATTTGTGCACAGCCCCAGTACTGCTTGTGCAGCTACTTGGAGGAACATGAGAGCTTACCTAACTTCATAGACCTCACTGATGCTGACTAAAACAGGACACTGGAACTCGTGCACATGGTCAGCAGACAGGAGTACAAGGTAACTGGAAAAAAGAAAAAAATAAACCAGGATTTCATTGCCCTTATAGCAGCACACAAGTTTCTCCCACCATGGCGCCTGAGGCATGACAAAGACAGGACAAAACAAAATAAATTAACTCTGGGCAAATCTTCATTATTTTCTGCAGGACTTCTGGAATCCCTTCTCCTTCCCAAGTCCTGTCCTTCACATGTTTTCACTGCTGTTTGTGGGCCAGAGGATGAGTTTCTTCAAGGGAATTTGGTGGCAAGCACTGCAAGAACTTGGGTTTTCAGTCCAGTGTTAAAGGGCCTGCAAACACAAAGCCAAGCCATCTTTATAAAATAATTGTGGTTTCTTAATGCTGAGAAGGCACTTTCAGCATTTAAAGGAAAAACCAAGATCAGTCATTAGCCCACTAGTTAATTTTTCCCCCATATCTACTCTCTGACCACTGCAAAATGCTGGCAGGAAAGAAAGTCAGATGTGTTTGAGAGCTTGGTACTGAACCAATTAAATAATCCTCCATGCACTGAAAGTAAAAATACACACTGTATGAGCCATGACAAGCAACTTGCTGGTTTGTGATGAACCTTGAGAGAAGCTGTGATCACCCACTGAAGTGTGAGTGGCAGGAAAGGGAGTCTGGAGAAAAAGGTCTGCTCAAGCTTTAGGGCAATCTCTGCACCAGAACAAAAGGCAAATGAACTCACCACAAGTAACTGTGTGCTGGAAAGCACTTTCTAACAGAAATGAAGTCTGGAAGTGTCTTCAGACATGACAGTGGAAAAAAGTTTAACTGCTTTTAAATTCTGAATAGACTTTTATATAAATGTCTGTGAGACAGAACCTTTGGATTTTGCTTCCATTCTTCTACACCTCTTCTGGGCAGAACTACACCAACAAATGGTTATTTTAAAAGGAAGTCTTAAAATACAAACCAGAGCATGAGGCAGAATGTGAAGATACATCTTTTCAGGAAGAGACAGGCTTCTTCTCCCCACTCTGCCATTGGGCCACCTTCAAAATTCTCTCAAGTAGTTTTCCATCTGTGAAGAAAACATTGTGGAGGATCCAGTTCAGAGTGGGATTGCGTACCATTAATGTGCTCTGAGAGTGCAAAGCACATAGACCTATCAGTCTACTCCTAAATTTTAGTAGACAATGCTTAGTGATAAAGACCACATGAAAAATTACTCTATTTTCCACTGAGAGACAATACAGAGCAGTTCAGATTTTTACACTTTATTACATTATTATCTATTAATAACCTATGAATACCCCAAAGTATGACACCAAGTCACTGCACAAACATCAGATGAAATAAAAAATAATCTCAAAAGTCTTGGGCATCCAAAGCCAAATTTCCAGAACAGATTTTGTACTCTCCTACTGTAACTTGTCAGGTCTCCCAATTTTGTCTCATTTTGGCCCAGTTATTCCAATGAGAATGTTCTTTTCCATGTCTTATATAAATGCTGTAAATGCTTTCCTTGACCACACGTTCCTGTGAATACACAGGAAACATTAACTGGGAGCTCTCCTGCTTGCACAGACAGGGAACACTTCTGGCTGGGCACATTTTTCTTGTCCTCACACTGTGGGGAGTTGACCTGGCTGGACTGCAGGTGCCCACCAAGCCATTCTATCACTCTGCCTCTGGACAGGCAAGACAAAATTGTGAGGAAAGGCTCAAGGGTTGAGATAAGGTCAGGGAGAGCAATCACCAGCTACTGTCATGAGAAACAACTTGGGGAAAAAGTAATTTAATTTATTACCAACATAATCACAGCAGCATACTAAGAAATGAAAACAAATCTTAATACACCTCCCCCTCACTCCTGCCTTCTTCCCAGGCTCAATTTCACACCCACTTTTCCCTCAGTCCTCTCCCTCAGTGGCACAGGGGACACAGAATGGGGATGTGACCAGCTTGTCACACATTGTGTGACATCTGCTGCCCCTTCCTCTGCACTGGGGACTCCTCACACTCCTCCTGTGGCCCAGCATGGGGTCACTCTGATGGGGGACAGCCTTCCGTGAGGCTCTCCAGAGCCCTTCCCATAGGCTAAAGCTCTTCACAAGACTTCATTCACAAAGGGTTGCAAACCTTTGGGCACAAGTCACAAGTCCAGCAAAGCTGCTTCAGACTGGGTTCCTCTCTGCCTGGCCCTGCCAGAACCTGCTCCAGAGTGGGCTCCTCTCTGTTATCATCTTATTGCAAAGTTCCATACCTTCTTGGTGATTTCTCACGGACATCTCCTCACAGCACAGCCAACAAATCCCAACTCTCTTCTCCACCAGCTAACCCACTCATTTGTAGCACTCATCCTTATTGGACACAGCTGTGGCCTGTTCCTAATCTTTGGTGATTAGCACAGCTGCAACTCCTCAGGGGTGAGATTGCTTTCTGCACTATTCTCTTACATTCTATCCCTCCACACCTCTCTACACGGCCCTGCTAAGACCCTGCTCCAGACTGAGCTCCTCTCTGTTATCTTATTGCAAAGTTCCCATACCTTCTTGGTGATTTCTCACAGGCATCTCCTCACAGCACTGACTCCTTCTTCACAGCACAGCCAACAAACTCCAACTCCCCTCACCCAGCTGACCCACTCTTTTGTACCACTTGTCTTCTTATTGGACACAGCTGAGGCCTGTTAAGGGCAGGCCTGTTCCTAATTTTTGGTGATTGGCCCAGCTGCAGCTCTTCAGGGGTGAGATTGCCTTCTGCACTATTCTCCTACATTTGATTCCTCCACACCTCTGCACAGCCCTGCCAGGACCCTGCTCCAAGAGGGCTCCCATGGGTCAGAGCCCCATCCCTGCCCCTCCCCAGGCTGGATCCCTGCTGCCAGGCCCCCCCTGTGCTGCAGGGCACAGCAGCCTCTCCATGGCAGCACCAGGGGCTGCAGGGGAACCTCTGCTCCAGCACCTGGAGCACCTCCTGCCCCTCCTTCTGCACTGCCCTGCCTGTCTGCAGGGCTGCTCCTCTCACACATTCTCACTCCCCTCTTCTGTGCTGCAGTTGTTTTTGTGCAGTGGCTGCTCCTCCTCCCTAATCACTGTCTCTCAGTGCTGCCAGCTCTGCTGGGCTCAGCCTTGGCCAGGGCAGGTCCATCCTGGAGCTCTGTTGGACATGGGGACCATCTCTGGCACCTCCTCACAGAAACCACCCCAAGGAGCTCCCCTAAGGAATCAAAATCTGACCACAAAAACCCAATAAAACACACATGAAGTTTCAGTGCTGTGATGTATTAAATTATCACAATTCCTGCAACACCGATAAAGCAATTGCAATAATTGATGCAGTGGATCTCCAGGTCTGCAGAAATTGAGTCTGACTTTTGATAGATGAAGTGTTTGATACTGCAACGTCTGCCTGATCAGCATACATTGTTTTTCAACAGAGAGCCCTCACAGAAGAGTTTGTAACATTTATAAAATACAGATGCTCTTGGTTGCAGATGCATTGAAGGAAGCTTAATAGCAGTTTGGATAAGTGGTTGTGAACATCCAAGATGATTTATCACCAGTAAAAAACAACCCATTTTGTAAAACTTATATCCTATTAAAGAAGCATTAAACAAAAAGCAGAGCTAGAGAAATTGTCTTCCCTAGTGTTCTGTGGGGATTCTTTCTTTCTTTTTTTGTCATTATCAGCAACACAAACTTGGACAACAAAATAGCTTTTTTCGATGATGAAATTCGTGTTTATTTTGAAAAGCAGCATGGATAGGTAAATAAATTCTTTTAAAAAACCCAAGACTGGAATTCATAGCTATGCAGAGTTAAAAAAAATCAAGCAGAAGAATATTCTTTTAAGTCAGGATGAATGCATACATTTGTATTCCCTTCTGCACAATTGACTGAACTTCACATTCAAAATGTCAAGGATAAATATCCTTGAAATGGTTCTATTAAAACTGTGATAACCATAGTAACTGTATGTCGTTTGCTTATACCTTTTATATTTTTTTTTTTTCATTTTGGTGCATATTCTTTGCAACAATGCTGCTAAGAGAGGTAAAGAAAAGCAAGCCCTACCTAATTAATGATTTGAATGTGGGTGTTGATAGCCTTCCTATGTTGTGAGATTTTGTTTGGTAATTTAAAGATCTGGTTTTGGATATGAAACCTGAACAGGCCATTATGAAAATACAGTACCACCTGCTGCACTCATCAGTTTAGAGAGGCTGTTATCTACTGTTTATTACTTCTTTTCCCCAAGTAATTATTTGCATCAGAAGAGGGGAGAGCAAGGTCCCCTCCAGCTCTGGATATTCTGTGATTCTATGCTTAAATTAAGTCAAAGATAATTAAGAGATCCAGCTACACAGCCTCCAATTACTATCAATACTAATGGATTTTATTCAGCTAAATCCCACAGACATTTGGCAAAAAAAATAAAAATCTCAGTGCTTAAACCAAAGCAAAGTGTTGTGGTAATATAACTGCTAAGCAGGGAACATAGATTCAGGTCTTTTTCAACAATATCAAGTACAATCCAAGGGAAAAGGCAGCTTTTCTTGGGAATGCTGGGGCCAGGACAGAACCATGCTCTCGTCATCCCACTGGCAAAATTCAGGGCCTGGACACAACCTCACCCCTAAAGGAGCTCTGACTTTAATGCAGTCTGATAATCCTACCTCTCTCTGTCTTTAGTTACAATTATATGTATTGTGATACTTCATTCAGCTCCAAGTTAACTATAAATTCTTAATTGGGATAATCTGGTAAAGCATACCCCCATTTCCCACCTCTCTTCTCATAAGAAGCAGCTTATGGTGCTCATGAACAGGTCAGCTGCAAAATAAAGTGGAGTGGTACAGCCTTCACTTGGTGAAAGTTAAAAAGTTTTTACTGAAAGTTAAAAAGCTCCTGATGAATTTGAGATCGAGTTCTAAAGTTCTTTTTCCAGACTGCTGATATTTCAATTCAATGTAATTCACACCTTCCAACTCCTTCACTCTGTGTGGGTAGAAATGAGGCAATAGTTCAGTGGTACTTTTGGATTTGGCAAAGGTTTCCGTCCAAGATATCTCTGCCCTTCAGTGCCTGAAGTTCTAGAAACAGAATTTTCCATGTGTGCAACCATAAGAAAATCATGTGGATTAAATAGAATAAAAAACACCTTACATAAACAATAGGGGGTTTTAACCTAAATTTGGGGCTACATTTACTCACATCCTCTGCCTTCTGTGAACCTATTTATTGTGAATGCAAATGGGCAATATGGAATCTTTGGCAATGCATTCCTCCTTCATTCACTTGCAGCATTTCCAGCACAAGGAAAACAAATGAATTTTTAAAAAAATCTGAGTGAAGAAACTCAGCCTGGATCCAAATGATCTTCCTGAGCCTGTGTCAAGATGGTGAGCTTGTATATTTTTCTACATATTCTGTTTTAAGGCATCATACGGGGATGTTACAGAGAGTTAATGATTTCAGGGAAGGATTAAGGGAATGGTCAGGGAAATTCATAAGCTGCTTTGGTACTGTCAAAAGGAAAAATGGCAATATTATCTGTTCAAGGGCTTTCCTGATTCATGTGACAGATTATCCTTAAAGGCTGAACAATGCTTTGCTGACTGCCTTCTTGAGTTTGAAATGTAAAATCTCCCAATTTGCAAGCTTTGGGAAATATAGTCAGTTAAATCAACTAAATGTTTTTATATATCTATAAATTCTTTTCATTCTACTGCAGAGCACTTGCAAATGGTGCACCATCCTTCCCACACTTATCTAGCATTTAGTACCACATCCTCCATCCTATCAGAAATAGAGATGTTATGGATATTTTAATCCTTTAAAAATTATTCTTGTGGCTAATAATGCATTTCTCTCATTCACTTGTCCTCAGAAAATAAAGAAGAAAGAATGATCCAACATCTCCACTTTTTAACAGTGTTATGTGAACAAATTTTCATTGATTTCTGAGAAGGGACAATATTTTGCAGTAAACTGTCATGAAATCTTATCCACTTAGAAGAAAGATTTGGGGTTATGTTATCTGTCATTAAAAAACAAAAGCTGCTTTTACTTTCAGTATTGAAGTTGAAAGGTTCTCCCATATAAATATTTTTGGTAAATATTTACACATTGGTCTTACCATGTTTCTGATTTTTTTCAGCACATAAATTATAGATTGCAATAAATCTGAGCTTATTGGGAGTTTATTCACATCTTAAAGGCTCTAAATTAAAGAGATTTTATTATGTCACTGGATTAAATAGTCCAGTGACTACGAAGAATTTCTATTCACTTAAATAAGTGGTTTGTTGGCTGTGGATTTTTTTTTTACTGATTTTAATTTCTCTGAGTATCCCTTGATGTCAGCTCTTCTTTGTTGCACTTCTGGTTTCTAAGATAGGTTTCACTGACTATCAAGTTGGTGTTTTGTCAGTTTTGCCACCTTCACTCTTCACATGCAGGTCAGAAAACCTCCCTATAATAAATGTCTCAAGCATTTGAATTGAACCCTTCTTTCAATAAAGTTTGTTTAGTGAGGGGTTTTTTTTATGCTTCCTCCCCCTCTGATTTTATTTTACATAATGTATAAAGGCCAATCAATGCTCTGTGAACTTTTCAAGGAATCTTCTACCACTCATGCTCTAATAGCATATTTGCAGGCATAAAAATTAATCAAATTTCCCTGTAATTAATTCAAGCAAAAAAAAACTTCATTTTTTCCTATTACCAAGCTCTCTCTACCTAAATAAAGGTTCCAGGGTAGACTGGCACTTAAACACTTACCACCTTTAAATAGGAACATGGACATTTTTTCCTGAGTTTGACTGCAAGAGAGGCAGGAGGGGCTGCATATCAGGTGCAAAACAGTAATTTAATTCCATGGTTTTTTAAGAGTTTAAGGGGATGAGCTCCTTATCTGAAGAAAAAAAATGAGACTTGTTTGGTGGTTGCTGCACTCTGTGTGCCTTCCAGCAGATTCCTGCAGAGGCTGCACAGCAAGAGGCCCTGGATCCTTATTTCATGATAGTTAGCACACAGCGTTGAGAATTTTTATTTAGTTTAATGCTTTACCTAATTTTAAGTTCCTGAATGATCACAAGAGTCTTTCTTTATGCATACGGATTCTCTGTAGGCAAATCAGCTTTATTCCACCTTCTATTTGTGACTTGGACTGACATTTCTGAGCCTAATCCTCAAAGAAAACTGTCAGAGGCATTATAAATTAACAAGTACATGCTCCTTCCACTTCCAAGCACATCATCCTAAAGGAAGGGTCTTGAATTTTCAAATCAATATGCATCTTTGGTTTTCCTAACAATTCTGTAAATATATCAAGCCACGGTGAGTGCAATTACAAAAATTTTTGTTGTGTACATACACACATCCATACAGAGGTGGGAGTTGGAGCCTGGCTCTGTGACAAGGGGAAAGGTTGCGCTAAGGATACATGAAATATCCTCTGTTTAATAGAAGATAGAGAAAATTAAGACCTAGGAAAGCAGAATTTGCTTCTTATTAAATACAAAGCTCTGTTACCACTGCAATGTTAATTAGTGGAAATAAGAGAGATCCTTTGACGTAAGCATTTATGTCCCAAAATCAGCCTTAAGAGATGTTGGGAAAATATAAAGGCAAGTGTGTAAAACAAACTGTGGCTGCAATTTGGTACTTAGTATTTTGATGTATCTACACCTGGGCAGCTTTTGGCAGCCCATTTTATTTTGCGGACTTTCTGAGTCCATCTTTGTAGGAGTGGGTTCTAATGAGCCAGGCCATTAGCAGCAAATCTCAGGCAGCAAGAACAAGGCAGCAGCAGCATCTGTACTCATTGCTCAAACCCTTCTGGGTGTTGCACTGAGAAGGAACAAAGACAGACAAGGTCAGATCTAAACATAAACCCCTTTGTGAAACATTATTTGTGCACAGCACGTTCCTCATTAATCTATTTCAAATGCCTACCATATTCACATATTAATGCATCATCTCATGTATGTTGTCCAACCATTTTTCTCTTTTTTTTTGCTGCTACAAAGCTAAAAAAGTAATAGCAGTGAGAAAAAGGTCAGATTCGTACATAAATTTTATCCCCCAAAGGAAATCAAAATGTTTTTTGTTGATATACTAACAATATTTATTAATATACCAGTAAACTTTACCAATATTTCATTAACTATTCAGTAGTGACTCATAAGAACAGCACAAGGTCTTCCTTTCCCCTCTTGTTCTTCATTTAATCTCACACAGAATGTTTTTGTAGCATAAATCTCACACTTTGGTTGAGCCTTCGTTGCCTTGTTTACATTTTCTAAAAACCTATTTGAATTCTCCAAAACTTTATTCCATTTTCATGAAAATCAAAAAAAAACTTACCACAGGAAGGGATGAGGAGAAGATTACAGCTGTAAATTCCACATGATTCCACCCACAGATACTCTAAAGGGAAAAGCTTCTCCTGGGTAACACCACCTGTCAAACACCAAGATGTGAACTGCAGGCAACTTTTCCCCCATTACCAAAAGAGTTATTTTCAATTGCTAGTTTCTCCATTTAAATTCTCCACATGCTTGCACCAGCAATTCTTTACTATTTCACACCCCTTGCAAATTCACATCTATAGAGCTAAACAAAAAAAAAAAAAAAAATCCAAATCACATTAAAAAACCCCATCTATCCAAATCAAGACTTGGCCTTTGGTTTTCTGTTATAAATTATTTGGTTTCATCCTGCAATATGCTTCAGGATATCAGTATATTTCTGGAGATCCATGTTTTGAAAGTATTTTCTCTTCTTTTTTTTTTAATTAATAGGAAAAGTTATGTAGTTACTAACATATTATATATTAGTAATGGGAAGTTGCCAAACAAGGCATTACCAACCAAGGTCTCTGGGCATCCTCCAATGTTCCTCTCCACAAATCTCTCCGATTTTTAGGATCCTCCCCCACTTCCAAGACATTTTCTCCAGTCCAGACCTTCACCTTCCTTCCCCAGCTCCAAGCCCTGAATGTCCCAACCAGTCCAAAAGCAGAACACAAGTGAATCAGCTTCTCACTTCCAGTTTTGTGGTTCACCTCTTGCTTACCTGGAGCCTTCAGGACATGGCATTTTGTTTAGCCCAGATGTCATCCAGACCTGAACGTGGCTTTCACCAACTGCAGCCTGCAAGTAGCACCTGTTTGAAATGTGAAAAGCTCAGTTTCAGACATTCACCCACATAACACAATTATGTGCCACAGAGTTTAAGTTATTTCCACCCACACCAGCCCTGAGGGGAGGTTTCTACCTTGGCTCCTTCTATTCAGACTTTCAACAGAATGAACTTCAATTAGTCAAAAAAGTGCATTTCAAGGTGTTTGGATTTGTGAGAACTTTGCTTCTAGTTCACAAACTTCAGGCAATATTTCATAATTTATCCACTTCAGCCATTGGTACTTTTGTGTTCCCATTCCAGTTCTTGCTCTGGCACTGGCCATTTGGAAGAGTCCTTCTAGTGTTGATAATCCCTTTATGGGTAGGTGTTTAAATCAGTGTTTAGAAGAATAAAGCAAACCAATATAATTTATGTCTGCTTTATCTTCACCAGTTGTTTCTCCGCTTATTTCTCAAAGAATAGGAAGAGTCCATCCTTATATAAGAGCCACACTGTCTTCTAAGAAATCTCAGTGTAAACCCTCAGCTTACCCTGACTGCACTCACTGAGGATATTAGTTGTTATATTCATTAAATTTCTATTTATTGTATTAAACTTTAGACCCAAAAAACTTCCTTCTCTGTATAAGGGAAGTATAGGGGAAGTACTTCCCCTATGTGGGAAGCATCAGCACTGCACCCATTCCTAACAAGCCTCTGGGCAAATTCCTCTCAGTCTCTGCTCCTCCCAGGACATTGCAATGGCTGCTCAACTTCACATTCTGTAGAGCTGATGAGAAGTCTAATAAATACTCCTTTTCTTCTGAAGACAATTAGGGAAAGCTGAACATTTAGCTAGTGTCTTTTTAAACTCATTTTCATGAGTTGGACTCCTAGTCAAAGAACCGTATCTGGATTTATTTTTATTCATCCATTCCAAGTGTTGTTTTAACTGCACTTCCACCTTGGAGTACCCAGAATATTGAAACATCAAGCTTCCTCCACTTCAAAAGTAAATAATAAAAAATCTGTCCTTCATGATATTCTGGAACAGGGAGCAGATTGAGCCTGCAAGTCATTCCTCTTTTAATGTCAGCTCAAGCTTCACCTTGAGTTTCCCAGGACCTCTCTCCTGCTGGCTGTGTCACCTCCCCACTTTGATGACAGATTAACACATGCTGCAGAAACCATGCTCCAGGTTTTAACAGTTTCTGCAATTAATCTTGAATGAATTCTCATGGGCTTCCCTTTTTCCTCTTTGCCAGTCTCAATCACATTTGAGTTTGCCATTTTTTTTTTACTTTCTCACTTTTTTTTCTCTTCTTTCACCGCATTTCATCTGAGCTGTTTTTCATCCTCCTTCATTTACATTTCTCAGCCTCATTCAGATCTCAAAAACTCTTCACATGGAGTTCTCACAAATGTCACTTTTATCGAGCTGAAAAGCAGTGAAGGTAGGTGAATTTCCACTTATAAACTCTCTGCAGTGAGGAATTTGTTTTGAGTAAATAAAAAATAAGCTTCTGCTATGAATCACTAAACCTAAGTGAATATTGTGACTTTATTGCTATAATGCAAACACCATACACATTAAGCATTTGCCAGAAGAAAAGTTAAGCTGAGAGGAAATTTACTTGGCTTAGCTTCCCGTCTAATAGTCCATTATGGGTAAGTAGCAGGAACTGCCAAAACTCAGAGCCTGCCCATGTATTTTGGAAATATTATGGTTTGGGAGGTGACCAGACAGTAACAGACTATTTATTTTAGCTACAAGAAATCACTCTTGTTAATAAACAGCTACTTTCAGATACATAAGAAAGAACCAAAAAGAACTTCCATGTTAAGGCAACATCTCTATCCAAAACCAGACAAGTTTTGCCTACTTGTGTCAACTTAATTGGTAAAAAAATAAATTTAACTAAGAAAAAAAAAGTAATTTATGCACAAAGGAAACTTAATTTTTTTTAATTTCATGGGGAAATGGTAAAATAGATGCATAGAGAGAAGGTCTGAAAAGTATGGGCAAGACTTTGAGGCATTGGTAGAAAGGCAGAACAAGAGGTGGAAGGACTGGATTTTGGACAACCTGTGTAAGGACAGCCTTATCTATAATACTGCATTTTATTTCTCTGTTTTTTATGATAAAACACATTTTATAGCAAGTTTAGGAATAGGACCTTAAAATCAACAAGAATGGGCATAATCAATGGAAGAGTTTCCACAGAGAAGAAGAAAAAGATAAAGGAATTGAGGGTCACCACAAGTGCAGATAACATAAATGAGCAGGAAGGAATCAATAACTACTCTTAATAGGGTAACTTGTAATATTGGACATGTGGTGAGAAAAGAGAAGGGGGCAATATTCTGTAGAAAATGAGGTGTCCCCACATCTGCTGAGTTAGACTTGTCATGGCAAAAGAAACCTGTAAAAAATGTGGGAGTGGAAGTCAGCAATAAGAATATGAGTGAAAAACAAGATATTACAGGAGAGAGCAATTAGTGTCTCAGTAAGGCAGCACAGGAGCTGTGGCCAAAGGCAGAGCTGCTGGGGAGCTCAACAAGGCAGAACAAACCCGGGACATGGCAGAGATAACAGAGTCTGCTGGAGAGGGAGAAAGGCTACAGAATGTTCTATGTTTTGTTTTTTATTATTTAACACCCAAACAGGGAGAAATTTCTGAGAGAAAGCTTTGAAACTTTGATTAATGCTGTTGTTTAAAGTGAAGCTGTCGGTTGTTTCACAAACCATCTGCAAAACAGTGGAAACATGAACAGAATCCTTAAAGCAGATCTTCCAATATTAGTCACTTTATCTGCCATCTGTGGGGAGCTGAAACTGCCAGTTCATTTAGTTTTTTTAAAAGCTGACCCTAAAATAACTCACTGTAAAATTGCAATATTTTTCTCACTTCCTGTAAGGAAAAGACATCCTAACTTCTTTGAACTAAGACATGAAATGGCTTGTAAAATATCAAGATGGCCTTAATAAGGATGTACTAGCTCATCCAACTGATGTGCCATGAAGCTGGAGGAACCTTTAATATTCCATTAATTTCCCTGCAAAAAGCAGTTCCATGAACAGAAATAAGTTCCCAGACAATGAAGGAATCTTCATGCTCATTATTTTTTTTATTGAAGGGGACAGAGGTTTGACAAAGAGCTGCACTGCTTGCAACCAGGAGATAAATTCACTGGACATCCAATATAGCATCACACCAGGTACAAATGCATCTACTAGCTGAGCTTTCAGTGGATTATATTACAGCAATAACCACATGTCAGGATAAATTAACATGCAACATCAGGATATTCATGTTGCTTGGACAAAAGTAAAAGGAAAAAAGGAGTTACTAGGTACATTTTAAATGAAGAAAAGAACAATGGAAAAATAAATAAAATTTCAAATTCCATAGGTATGCTTCGTATCTACAAAAGAGTGGAAAATCCTGCTATCTTTGTGTCTGCTGGAGAAGACATGCAAGGCTGTACCCACTTAATCAAGCAATATGAACAAAGAGAAAGCAGAATGGTGAGGGAAGAGCTCAGCAAGGGGTTTCCAGTTCTATTTGCAGTATACATAACTATTATTTGAGAAAGGTCCAGCCAACAGAAGCACATTTAGAGATCAGAGAAGTGAGTGGCATCAGCAGAGTGCCCTGGTGCTGCAGAGGGGCACAGATGGGGCATCTTCCCTCACGTGAACTCTGGTAACAAACTCTGCCTGTTTCTCATGGGGTGTGCACCTGAAAACATGAATTACTTCCAGGAAGAAAGGGACTGTATTCTCATTTTAGTACGGAAGAATCTCTCCCACAGATTTGCTCAAGGTTATGAAGAATGAAAACCCTCCTCTATAATAAAACTTTCATTTTATCCTAGAAGTAGGAATTTAAGAGGAATTACATAAATTTAAGAAAAAGTTGAGCTCTATCAAAAGGCATTGAAAAATATCTCATAAACAAGGTGAAGTATTAAATACATATACAGTAAATAAAGAAACTTGCCAATAAAAATATTGACTGGGAATCACTGGGAAGCCAAAGAGAAATCCACTTGAATTAAGATGTCTCTGGCTGCTAACAGCAAATATTTCAGTTCTGTCTGTGTCAGCACCCAGGGCAGGTCAGACACATTGCCAGAACCATCAATTGTTCTTAAGGAACTGAAATACTCCAGAAAACAGAAAATCCTACTGTCTGCATTGACCCAGGCTGCCTGGACAGGTATAATTGTGCACAATTGTGTATTTTAATTATTCACCTTTAGTGACCTGGAGACAAACCAGAAGTTTGCAAAAGATGGCAGGCTGTCCATTTTGTGACACTGGTTTTGCAATAAGATGTTTAAAGCAATTAAATTGGTACAAAGCCAGTGAACTCAAGTCTGTGGCCCAGTTCTTAAAAACAGAGATAAGTTAATTTTTCACAGACTTAGAATTCCTTTCCATAAAGTGATTTCAGCTTTAGAATCACAGAACAATTCTGGGTGGGATACATCTCAGGAAATCAAGGAGGTCATTCTCCCACTAAAAAAAGCCAAGTGGGTTGGCCAAGGCTGGATGCCAAGGCTGAGCCTCTCCTTCTCTCCTCAGAGCAAACACAATTAAAGGTTTGTGGGTTGAGATAAGGACAGGGAGAGATCACTCAGCCATCACCACCGTGGGTAAAACTGGTTTCTTTGGGGGAAATTAGCTTATTACTAATCAAATCAGAGCAGGATAATAAATGAAACCAAATGTTAAAACACCTTCTCTCCATCCCTTCTTTCTTCCCAGGCTAAGAAAGTTAAAAAAAAAAAAAAAAAACTTAGAAGCAGCAAGCATTAATGGATGTCCTGGAAAGAGCAGCACATTTTCCCCATGTCTGTGGGTGTGTGGCCCTTGAGGGGTCTCAGCAATAGCCACCAGTGCTCCCCTGCATCTGCAGGCTCTCAGCAAAGTGCTCCTGCAGCAGCAGCAACACAAGCCCTTCTGCAGCCTGCTCTCCTCCTCCCACTTGGCACACAGATATAATTTTCTTTTCACATTCAAAAGGAACAAAGCAACTTTGAACACTGACTCTCTCTCTCTCTCTCCAGCTGCGGCGTGGGGATAGAGCTCTTCCCAGCCACCAGAAACTCAAACATAAAGACAGCAGATGTGAAGGAAAATGCAGTTCTTAAAAACAGAAGCCACATCCCCAGCTGAAACAGAAAGCAAGTCCCCAGCTCCCCAATGACGTAAGATGATCTCCCCTGTGTACGAAGATTTTGGGCAAAAATTCAAACAAAAAAAAGTACAAATATTTGCCATTTGCTTCCACATTATGGTGACAACAGACATTACCCATAATAGTACAGAATATCCAGTTTTGCATTTATTACAATGTCTGTTTTGTTCCTAGGCTAGATTCTCTACCACTGGAATCTGCTCTGATGCCCTGCAGCACAAAAGTTGAAATTGTCCCAAGATGAAAATCTGTCATAATGCTTTTATTTTTATTATGCTAGACAAATTTGCTTCTCTGTAAACCTATCTAGTCTTGTCAGTACCTATATGAAGTATGTCAGTATTTTTTATAAAACTGATTTAAGTCGAGGATGGTTTTGTGATGCCCTCAGGCTGATTACTTTCCACCATGACAATATTCTCTTCCTATAGAGTTGCTTTAACTTTCAGAGTTTGCATTTTGCCATTATTCCCTGCCTGGTTTATTGTTTTTGATTGTGACAAGACAAATCCTATGCTTCTCCACTCAGTGTCTTCTCACACTTGAGTTTTATTTTCAAGAATTTTCTTTGTTCCTGTTTTATGCATTATGTTGGTTACCTTTGTGCTTGTTTACAAGCACTGGCTTTGAAAAGAAAAATTACTGTGAAAATCCCCGCAACACTTGTTTTTCTGGTTTTCTTTTATTTATCTCAACCTGGTTTATAGTGTTCATTTTTGTCTTTTAGAGAGTGTTTGGATTATGTTTCAGTGGAAATGCTTTTCATGGGAAGTGTCTCCCTTTGAAAATGAATCAGCATGTAAAAATTCATATGTTTTTACTCCTTAGGAACAGATGTTAAGGGAATGTAGGTTAAGCTTCAGATCCAAACTAGTCTCTGCAGGACTATAATTTGCTGAGATAAACAGAAAGAAGGAAAGGCAAACCAACAGGGGCATCCCAGATTTAACATCCCTTCTGTTCTGGCTGAGATACATTTGACTCTGTCACTTGCAGATACGCTTTGCTGCCACAGTAATCAAAACCAACACAGAAATCTCTCTTAATCACTACAACATTGTCAGTCTTGTCTAAAGCTATAAACATGCGGTTCACCAGAGACTGAAATTTGTACATATTCCAGACAAATGTGCATTGTACAATTCTGTAATCTGTCTTCTATGAAATATATTTATAAAAGTACATGTTTACAAGAACATTTGAGGAACTCATAAATGTCACACAAAGACAAAAATGATGAAACTCTTTTATAAATGTTTCATGAAGACCAACAAAACCTTTAGTTACAAAGAGAATGGTAACAATTTTTTCCTTGCCTTTGAAAATGGCCCCAAAAATTAATGGATTTGTTCTTACCTGCAGTCACTACTCAGGTGAGTACTGCTTGGTACCTGCAGCAGATTTCTGGAGTATGTTGGACTGGGGCCACCAGCCAGCCTTGAAAATCTCTCTCATTCACTTGCATTTGTTTTTAGGCCAATAAGTTGTGATTAGCTTTTCATCATCATAATTAATGTAGTATGGATTAATTAGTTGATTTAGGCACCTGAGAGGCAATGTTTCATTTGACTGTGGCAGGATATGCACAGCAAATCTCACCTCCAGAGACTTCTTGTCTTTAATACTCATCTTGGTTTCTGTACATTTTTTCAACATCCCTTCCAAGCAAATCTTACAGGAAAAAGTCATTTCAGTAGAGAGAAGAAAGAGCATGAGCCTCCTTCATTGCAAAAGCAACCTGAACAGAAATATGCAGAAAAGGAGGGCACCAACCTGTGCATTCTGCACCAGCTCCCAGCAAGATTTGGCAACCCCAAAGCACAGTTTGGTATGAGGACAGAAACTGAAGCCCCTCCTGCCAACTCATTCCAGTGCTTGACTTCCCTCACAATAAAAGAATTATTTTCTCAGATTCACAAAGAATTTTATGTGTTTCAGGCTGTGCCCATTGCCTCTTGTCCTGTCAGGGGACAGCTCTGAGAGGCACTTGAGCCCTTCTTTCCTGCAGCCTACATGAAATCAATATCAACATTGACAACATCCACACTGAGAGTTGTCCAGGCAAACAACCCCAGGTCTCAGCCCTGTGCTGAGATGCTCTATGGCCAAAACTATCTACAATTAATAAAATTAAAATGAATTATCAGCCTAATCAAGCCTACTTTTAAATACTTGTGAAATAAGGCACAAGGACTCCCTAAATACAAACTGCTTTCAGAAAGCAGGGTGTTCCCAAAGACGAAGCAAACTACCCAAAAAACGCCATTATCTCAAAGAAAATACAAATCAAAATGATAAATAACCAAATCTATTTCAAAGAAATTCTGCTTCTAAGATTACTTTGTGATTGTTTCCCTCAGATTTAACAGAAATATGTTTTCCTTTGGAATGCCCTCCAGAAAGGAATGAGATTTTAGGAGTCACCAGCATAGAGTCTCACTCCAAACCTCACATCCAGAGAGGCCAGGAGGTTCCACAGCACAACTGGGAAAATTTGCTTCACACGTAAATTTGGAAAATTTACTTCACAGGTAAATTTGGATCCAAACTAAGAAGTTAATGCAGATGAAGCCAGTGTTTATGAGGATTTTTTCTAACGTGCAAAGTGACAATTTACATGTTAGAAAAAGAAGGTACAGACCTTCTTACTCTTTGCTTACTGTATTATCCTTGCTCGAAAGAAGAAATTTCAAAGCAAAAGAGTGTGTCCTTTGTGTGTCTCCAGAATTAGGTGTAAAAAGGGGTTTCTGCAGCACTGACAGAAGAGCTTTACACATAAAAGAACATGGTAGCTTACTTAAATAATTTATCACCCATAACCAAATACAGATGTTTCCATTTACCATGACTGCTTTTTTTATTTTTAAGAAATAATACAAAAGTAATGCCATTTTGAAAATACAATTGCATCTTGAAAGAAATTTGTGTAGTACTGTATTCAATCTCAGGCATATGCTACCTAGTAATTCCTTTGTAAATTCATGGCAATTATTCCTTTGCAACTTCTTTAACATTTAGAGTTTTTCCTTGACACATGCAAAATAAATGCACTTTCTAAAAATGTACTTTCTGCAAAGCATAAACAGCCATGGAATTACTTTGCAAAAAGACTGCAATTATCATTTAATCATGCTTAATTATATGGGTAATGTACCTCGAGCAAGTGTTAGAGAAACTGAGAAGCAGATACTTGGTTACACTTACAAAAGTGGGATTTAATCTAAGAGAATATTGTCTGTCACATAGCCCTGCACTAACATCACAGCCAGAGGCATCTGACTGATTTCACTAATCCTGGCTTTTTCCTCCTGATACTCCTAGCTGGGACAAGGCCTGTGGTTTACAAAGAAAACAAAAATATGGGACCTGTGTCATAAAAACAATTTGTATCTTCGGTTTCAAGAGTTCCAGTGTTGCTCATCTACATACAGCCTTTCTTTTTTTTGGTTGGCTTTTTCTTTTTTGGTTGTTTATTTTTTTTTTTTAATTATCTACTAAATGAATAAAAATCCTCATAAAAGCATGCCCATGACTCCCTTAGGACCTCACACCACCTTTTTATGATATCATCAGCACCAAGCCTGCTGTATAACACACAGAAGGGTTGATGATAGAGCTGTTCTCTCCTGTGAGGGTTTTACAAACCAGATCTGTGCTGCTGCTTTTTTGGAATATCTTCTGCACAGCGCTCAGCCTTCTTCCCTAGGGGCAGGGATCTGGCAATCTGAGAATCAAGACTTGCATTTCACAGCAGTCAGGGTATGAGCAGAGTTGATTTATGTCAGGCCAGAGCTCTGGGCAGGCCTGGCTGTGTTAAACAGGAGAGCAGATTCATTTTCAGAAGCTTGCTGAAAACAGTCTGCAGTGATTTATAGGGGTCCTACCAATCACTAAATCACTTATTTGATTTTGTGGAATAAACATTAGTACATCTTTTCCTTTTATTTGCTTTTTTTCTTCTCATCTATAACATACTAGCTAAGCCCTAGGGCTAAAACACTATCAATATTTGTAAAACATTTGCTACAGATAAAGCAATTCCTGCAGTTGTTACCGAAGAAATCATCTGAATGCCTTGATAATACAAATGAGGAGCATCCTGTAGGTAATATGAGGTGGACAGTCTTCTGTTTTAATGTGGGCAAGCAATGACTTAGGCGAAGATCTTTGGCCTACTTAATACTGCACATTTCAGATGTAAGCTGAAGAACAAATGTGAAAAAATTACTTCAGATACTTCTTTTAAAAAAAAAAAAATCACTACATATTACCAAAAAGATCATAAGCTCTTAAGCTGTTATTTATTCAGCTCTACACTAATAAGAGCCACTTTAAGTTTGCTCCTTATGAAGCCTGAGGAAAGGTGACCAGTGGCCAAGGCTTCCTTTAATATTTTTGCACAGTCCTCTAGGCTGGATTTTCTCTGTCCACCCAAAGGCAGCCCTGCCTCAAAAGGGGTCAAGGATTCCCCCAGCAGGACATTAGGCACAGCTCCAGTCCCTGTGTTTGCCAGCTACAACATTAAGGGAGAGAGAGAAAGTGAGATAAAACAGCAGGTGTCAAGGAAAAACTGCTTTCTGGGTCTAAGAATAGACAAATTGTTGGTTCCACTGAAGTAAATCAAAGTTTTTCACTGACCTCAGCACTAGTTCTGTTATTTAAATCTTGTTCAGCCCAGGACACCAGCCCCTTTGGCCTCAATGTCACCAAAATAAATGGCAGAGTGATGCAAAACTAGTCACATGAGAAGATCAAGAACACATTTTTAATTAAATGCTGTTTAGTGTCCTATGGTTCAAGAATAGGTTTTTCTTTTCATGATTTATTTAAATTCTGTTTGATACTGTGCTTCATCTGCTTTTGTTTGCTTTTTTTGATCTTAAGCTATTATTTACCTTACAAACATTTCATGCCTGTCTAGCATTCTCCAGAGCTGTGAATCACACTGCTTTATCTTCCTCAGAGGCACCAATTCCTTCTTTTTTATTGATGTTCTCCCTCCTCAGGTTACCTGAACTTTGTCCCTTTACTGATGCCTCATTGCATGCCTTTTTCTCCACAGCCAAACAGGTTTCTTGAAGATGGTGCAGCACAAAGTCAAAGCAAAACATCTGAAGAATATGGGGACAGGCACAGGGCAAAGCTAAAAGGATGCTGGCCCTGCTGAGACACAGTGGCCTGGCAGCCTGATTAGTGCATCAAGGGGAAACAATGAAAAGCAAAGAATCATGTGTTAGGATTGAGTAAAATGTATAGGAAGAAAGAAAACCCCTGGAATAGTGAAAGCTGAAGCAGAACCAAACATATTTAAAGGAGATACTACTAAATGCCTGGTGCTAACTTGCCAAAAAATATTGTTTAACATTGCAAATGGACCAAATTCTGTGTAGCTGAGGCTACTAAGTTATTGAACTTATAGCAACACATTAAAAAACCTCTAGAGAGATGAATTCTGTCTGTGACAAATCATTACGGAACCAGAATCAGACCAAATTCATTATTGAAAAGAAATGATATTCAGGAGAAACTTTTCTCTGTAACTTTTTTTGGGGAGTGGTTGTATTTGGTTTTGTGTTTGGTTTTGTTGGTGTTTTTTGGTTTATGGTGGGGTTTTTTTTGTTTTTGTTTTTGTATTTTTTACCACAAAATATCCAGATTTTATGAACACTGAGAGAAATATTTCTTAAATATTATCTGCTGTCTGCTTGTCCCATGCAAACAGCTATCACCACAAAAATAATAAATTTAAACATATTTTCTCTTTTTTTTTTAAAGGCGTGAAAACATTTGCCTAGATTCTCAGTTTAACTTATATTGGCAATTCTCATTAAAAAATGGCATTTTGGTTGTCTATATATTTAGTATGCATCATATGAAATGCCTTTTTTTTTTAACCACATGCATTAATAAATAGCATGGAGTAAATACAAATGGCTATGTACTCAAAAACTGAACATGTTCTTTTCACAAACTTAAGAATATAAAGGACTTTGAAATGGCAGGGCGGTTTGCAGATCTCATCAGCAGCTCTGAATTTTAACTTCTGTTTTATAACAGCTGCTGTACATTGTGGCTGATGGCTCTTTTACAAAAATAACCTATCATTTTTACTTAATGTAGTATAATTAGGGATCAAAATCAGACCTATCACAGTTCCCTGAGATGATAACTGACAGATTAACCCTGCATAAATTAGTTCAGTGTCATTTCATGTCACCCATTGCAAGGTATACACAGAGACTTGAACTGGCAGATTGTTGAAAACAGACCTTTTTTCCCTGAATCAAATTTTACTTACAAATGTAAATGCAAATGTAAACAAATGTTATATGGACACAGTCCCAGGGAAAAAAAATCCTGTAATTGGTAAACAGGCAAGCTTGGAAAAAGTCATGGGGTATTACATTTCTCTCACAGGGGACTAGAAGTAGATTAAGGATTATGTTATTAGTGTTTTACTGATACTGGGAAAGAAGTTGACATAATTAATTGCATTTGAATATTTGAATATTTGAATATTGACCAACTGTTTTTATTTTTCCACAACTAATTGAAAATATGGCAAAAAACCCTAAATGACTTTTTTAAAGCCTAGATAATACATTAATACATTTGACTGTCTTCATCTGGAATGAAGGCAAGACAACAGAAATTGCATTACTGACATGAACACCTTGAGCTTCAGGTATCCTCCAATGCTGGCCACACCAGGAGTCCCCTGGATCTCCCCTCTAAAACCTGTGCACAGGTTGGAAACTGGACTGAGGTCTAAGTGCGTCAGAAGAGCACTGTGAGATGAACAGACAGCACTCCACCAGCTCTAGAGACGTGGAGAAATTAAAAATTACCAGCTCAGGCTCATTCTGTAATACTTTATGTTACACACAGTATGAATTCAGTGTTACTTCTCCTCTCCAGCCTCTCCACCTGACCTCTGTCAGTGCCACTTGATTTCAGCCCACTTGAGTCCTGATCACCTGTTCTGGAAAATGCTCCTGAAGTTAGGGGATTTCTGAAAGGACACACTGATTTTGTTGGAATAAATGATCTTAGGATGGTTAGAAGGCCTTAAGACAAAGAATGAGCTTCATCTGACCCCAATGGCAGCCCTAGAAGCTGTGTGCTCTGGCTCCCTGTCAGACCACGTTTGGTTTTGGTTGGATTTGAAAATGTAAATGCCTTGGAAGCAGTGGCTGAATGAAGAGCCCCAGAATGTGGAGCTGATCACATCAAGTTTCTGTATGGATGTAAAAAATCCCAAACCAAGATTCCCAGAAGTTTCCAGATCTTCAGCAGAATATAAATCATTGTGATCCCTGAATTATAGCCAGGTTCTGAGAGTTTTCAAGGTAAACAGCTGCAAAGCCAGGGATTGTCAGAGATCCCTCCTGTCCTTAGCTGGGAGCCATCGTGCCCAGCAGGACTGAGTAACTCCATCAGCTGCAGAATTCTCAGCTGTGAGACAGAAAACAACCTGGCAAGCTTTTTAATCTTCATTTAACTTTGGTTTTGGAAGTTCACCAGAATAAAAGCACTTAGAGGAGGAAAAAGGGGGGAAAAAAAAAGATCAATCAATTCTGGCACTTCTCTGCAGCAATTTACACAGGTGACACCTGCAGATCAACCTATTTCCACATGCAAGGTCACAGCCTGCAGACATGAGGCAGAAGAGAAACAAGGACCCCAGGCAGTGAGGCAGAGCTCCTAAATCATGCCACTAACATCTCACTAAGTCTTTTCACTTTCTTTTCCCACCCTGCCCACCTCTGCCAAGGTTTTGAAAGACACATCTTCAGGGATTACCAATATGATGAGATCTCATTCAAATGGACATTGCAGGATTTCAGAGCGGTATTAAACACTCTCATAATGCTAGTAATAACAAACAACAAGCCAACAATGATGGTTTTTTGACGCTTGATGGAATAGAAGTCAAAACCTGTTAGGGCACAATACACATTTATTAGTAAATGAAACTGGATGGCTTTAAGAGGGAAGCATCAATAAAACTGAGGGAAAAATGTCATGGGATAAGCCCCATGACAGTGCCATGGTAACACTTCTTGCTGCTCTGCAGCTGAGTGCTAGGATTAATTTGCAAGGGAAATAGCTTTCATATCCAGACCATTCAATCAAATATTAAGTTATATGGTCATTATAGGCAACAAGGGAATATAAATAATGGGAAATGCTTATTGTGCCTCTTCTGATATCCTTAGTTATTAAGCTACTGCTTCAGCAGCAGCAATAAGCAATATGTATGTTTTGATTCCTGGGTAACTTGTTGGAAATTAGGTTTCACAGTAGTGTTTGTGTATTATTCTGATCAAATGCTGCATTATCTTCTACGCTTCTTGGTGGTATTTATGTGTTAAGCTTCCTTTTATTAAGTTTCTTGCTGAAGTGTGATGTATTAAGTAAAGGCTCCCCATAGTAAATTATGTCAGTTTCTTGGTATTATCACTGCATTACCCTGCTCTGAATTATCTTATGTGCCTCATTAGCATAACATGAATTACAATAGGGAGTTTAATCTCCAGTCCTACACTTCTTTATGCACATCTTTTTCTCCCCATAACTTTTCATTACCCCAGGCTGGGAGTTCAGGCTGAAAACCAAACAGGAATGGGGAAAAAATTCGTGTTCCAGGATGAATGAATGCAGCAGCCTAAGGGAACAGGGAGCAGCATGTGAGTTTTCTCTCAGTGATGGCAGCAAATAGGGGAATGGAATGAAATTTCAAGGCACAAATGGATCAGATTTACTGGCCCTGCATACCTAATGACAGGAGAAATGAGCCAGCATTTTGCCACAGTGCCCTAAAAGGAAGGAGTGCAAAAATCCAGATTCTCCCTATGGGTTTGTGCATCTCAGTAAGTCCCTGGAGTCAGGAACATTCTGTGCCTCATGTGAGGGAAACAGGCATTTAGGGGAAGCTGTATAGATCCATGCACAAACCATTAGACTAGAGCCTTTCTCCCTATGTTACCTTCTACTCACACTTTTTAAGAATATTTTTTCCTATTCATTTCTTGATATGGTTATATGATCAAATCAATTGAGACCCTGGGAACCTCTGCACAAAGGTTTTCAAAAACCAAAAATTCCAATGTTCTTCTCCTAGGTTCAGAGAAAAGAACATTGAAAGAGATTTTGTATAAAATATTCAGTTATATATTGCTCTGCTTCAAGAGAAAATTTATTTTATGTTTCAAAGTAAGTCTCAAATGAATGGCTCAGCCCAAATTTGGAGGACTGAGCAGATAGGTTAAATGAATAATGACTAAATTATGGACAGCTTTCATCTCCAGCCCTAACCCCTAAGATCTGATAGACATTTACACCCACACTTCATGAAAAGCAGCTCTAGAAAGTACTTGGAGAGATCACACATCTACCTGAACAAGAGGAAACAGGCTCCCATGTGAAACAAAAAAAAAAGGCAAAAATCTAGGCTGTTTTTATTCTAAACATGAATATATTATAAACATGAATATATGAACAGGTTTAATATTAGTTACTTCATATAGCCATGTTTTGGAAATAAATTATACTGAATTTGTGCTATTTTATTAGAGACTTGAGTGATTACAATTGAAGATTTGTCCATGGCTGAGCCTAAAGCACAGAACACAGGAGAACACTGAGAGTTCACCTGCCAGCTCTGTAACAGCATTGCGTTTCTTGAATGCAATTAATTTCAGAAAAATTTGGCATTTCCACATCGAATATTAAATATAAAGACATTAGTATTTTTTTTTCTAATCTTGTGAAGGGTTAGTCTAAAAAAATGAAAAAATTCTGAGTGTTTGATTTAAGGTATGATTTCCTAGAAATTCATATATCAATCATCAAATCAGAATCTTCTGCATAAAATGACTATAACTGGTATTTTACAAGAAAAGTGCAACTTCTGGCACTTTTTTATCATGTTATTGTGATTGCTGTAGTCACAGCGTTTGACTGTGGGTCTCTTTAGGGTGATAATGTTTGTGGCTATAAATGTTTTTATTTATGTAAACACTAGGACTGGAGAGGGAGCTGAGCCAGCACAGAATCTCCACTTACAGCCCCTGTGGGCACCAGATTCTGCCTTCTGGTTGTCAGGCAACCTGTCTGAAAAAACTCCATGGATTTATGTATTTAAATGCTAGGCTTTATGGAGAAGCATATTCCAGAGAGTTTCAGAATCAACAGAATAAAATTTAAACAGGGACCTGTCCTCTCTTACCCTTTCTAACAAAAACAGGTTATTACTTGAATTATACCACAAACCTGAAAGGCGTAACCTGCTTCTACTGCAGATTTATTCATGTTTATCTATAGGTGTTTGCAGTTACCCACAATTACATTTCAGCAAGGCCTCATATTCCACTTCAAAATTTACAGCTTTCTTGTCCTTTTAAAACAATTTCAAACAATGCTTTGGAAAATCGAAGTTTGCACTTCTTAGCAGTCTACAGAAGTTCTATTATTGTTTTATAACAGTGTCTCATCCATCTTCCAATCACATGGCAAAAATGAGCATTGTGGATGCAGCCCTGTCACAGCCAGAGGGATCTGTTCCAGACCTGCTTCTGTCCTGTGTTTGCACCATCAGTGCCAGTCACTCATGTTTGCATTGGTATCACACCAAATTCAGGCTTCTGTCAGGAGCACATGAAATACCAACACAATTTAAATGCACTTTGTTAGAATAACAACCAATTTCAACAGAGCTGTGTTTAATTCAGCACCTCAGAATTCATGGGTTAATTCTGATTTATGTAAAAAAAACCGCTGATATTAAATCATTTGCTCATCAGCTGTACATTACAGAAAGTCAGAAGGGAGAAAAATCACTGGAAAGGAGAAGAAGAAAGTTTTCAGGGAAGTGGCAGAAACATTTATCAAGTCAGTGACACACAACCCCTTGTTGGATGACTTTGCAGCAGCAGTTGGACACTGCTAAGCAGACATTGCCTGGAGTTCATCCACTGTGGGAACTTGCAAAGCATGACTGAAAAAGATCACTTGGAATGTCTGAATGGATTTGGAAAAACCTAAGCAGTATATCAGCTCAGTCTGAAGCAGAAATACAGAAGCAAAAACCCATGAAAATATCACAGGAGATGGAAGGGATGAGAAGCAGAAATGTGTGTGCAATTTCACTGATTGCTTCCCCTGGGAATAAAGAGGTTCAGGTAAGAGCCTACATGAGCAAAGGCAGATAAGCTGTTTGTCAGGACAGTGGGAGGCAGATACTGATGCAGGAAAGAGCAAAATCTATCATCATTCAGGAGTACTCAGCACCTCTTCATTTCTCCATGTTAATACTTCTGCCACTGGCTTTTGTTCCTGTGAATTATTATTATTCATGACACAAGACATCTCTCATATTTCATTTAAAAGAAAAAAGATGGCATCTTCTTATATGCAAGTACTTTTGTGCAGGACTTGTCTTAGTCCTGGATAAAGTCTTTGATGCATCTTCTGGCTTTCTTTCAATAACATTAGCCATTAAAGTCAAGAAAAATACATCTTTTTGCCACTTATACTTAGCATTACACTGTACATCCTGCAATATTAAAACATGCTCTTCTCTGAGGAATTAATTCAAAATTCTATTATTAAGCTGCCTTATTCCCAACAAACTTTCCACTCTTCCTTTTTTTCAACAGCTGTAGCAGCACTATTAAGATGTCTAGAGCCAGAAAAAAGTCATAAACAAAATCATTTATGCTACAAACAATTCATGAGCAACGCTAATGCAGTGCTACAGGAAAATCTACAGCAGTGTCACCCCAGGGAACAGTAGATCTCCAGTGGAGCCACAGAGGCAGAGAGGCTACAAACAAGGCACAGGAAAGGAACTGGAACACCTGGAACTTGGTGTCAGTCAGCCATAACTTAAGTCAGGCTTAAATAAACGAGCACAGTTAAGGCTTGACAGCTCTTGTGCAGCATCCAGGAGAGAGATGTGTTCCTCTCCTGTTTGCTCAGACACACACTGAGGTCCATCCCTGCTTGGATCAGCCCCAGCTGGGTTTTGCCATGTGTCTGAAACAATACAAATTCCTGCTGTGGCATCACCCGTGTCTAATTCTTGCTCTGAGCAGCCATAACCAAAAGAAATCAACCCAATCTACAGTTTTTGTTGAGAGCAGGTTAAAAGCAGATGCAAATGTTTCACTCTTCTAGTCTTATAAAGTTACTCCATTCTCTGAGAAAATGCTAAATAGAATGATAAACCCATCATTAAAGGAAAGAGAAAGTTATAGGCTAATAAATTTAATTCTTTTTCATTTAAATGGAAAAATTGGCAGATTGAAAAATGCTTCTGCCAATTCAGGTCAACAGAACATTTGCTTTACAAATTATCCTTTTGATAGCAAACATAAACGAGATGAGAGATTATAAATTGAGAGGATCAAATGTCATTAAGTTGTGCACTCAACACAACAGCATCAGGAAAAGCAGCATGTATAGGTGCCATCATTCCAACGCACAAATCACTCAAATTAAACAATGCTGTGTAACAGTTTCCCCCTTTTGGCACCTGCTCATTACATGCACATTTATCTCCAAGCATGAACTGATCTGCACCATTAGATACCTCCTTTATGCATCCAAAGTCCTCAAGTTGGTAAAACCAAACCCATCACATTAAAGAAAAAGAATCTTAAAGATTAAAGCAGTGTTTGGGGCAGGGATGTGGAGGACATTAGGATAAACAACAAGGGTGATTATCTTCAGCCTTCATTAAATGTGCAGAATAGCCTCCAAATATTAATTGGCATATTGTGATAAATGCTTCCATTGTTTGTTACTGCAGCAATTATTTGAAATGTCAGCTCCTCCTGTGCTACTGCAAATAGGCTGAAATAATAAAGGAACAGGTCTTAAAAATGTAAATTTTCTTGGAAATTGTTATAGGCAAGAGCATTCATTCATTTCCAGAATGCTTTGACTGCATTTTATTATTATTATTACATTTTGCTGCTATTACACCTGAAATCCCATGTGCTACTGATGACAGTATCTGACAAGTTTATTGCTTATTTTAATCTTAATAAGACAGATATCAAGTTTAGGTACATTAAAAAATTCTTCTGTATTTATTAACTTCTCCATTTGGTCAAGCTCAGTCAGTACCTCATATTTATCTAAAAATACAGTAAATAGAATACATAAAATAATTTATTCAAAGCTACATCAGAGCAGTAAAGTCTACTGGTAAGGCTGCAGGTCAAAAAACAGTACATTAGGAATTCTTAGGAATTTTTCATTCACTTTCCAGCCCTGAGCAAGTTGCTTAATGTCTCTGTCCACCTCTGCACTCATCTTGTATAGGGGCATGATAATAACTTTACACTGAGTCATTCTCAGCACTCTAAGATGGCACAGATGGAAGTCATCATTCAATGCAAATCCTTGTTTTTGTTTTTCCATAAAATCTACCAAAAAAAGTATGTTATGATATTGGGAATGCTCTAGAGAACTGAAACTCCCAGTCAAAGCACCTCTGAAAGCTGAGCTCCTTCATCCAGTCCACAGCCCCACCCCAATCCTATTTTTTGGGAAGTTCCCTGATCATTTTAACCCAGTGTGCAAAACAGTTAATTCCAGGAGAGTGGCCAGAGGGTATCTTTTTAATAAAAGGCAAAACACCTGTAGGCTCTCAAAGGGCAGATCAGCCACTTGTGGTCTGAGCCATGGTTTTAGGAGGTGTTGATGGATTTGGATGGACCATGCAACATGAATTACTAATAGGTGATAATTATAGAGCACAAACTGCACAGGTACCACAGCCATCCAATTCCTAATTCTGTTCCAACACAAATATTAATTAAGGCATCTCAAGTGGAACTTGATGTAAGAAATGAAATGGTCTCATGTGTCTTTTCAACTATGAAGTCAGTATTAACAACCCCTTGTGTGATTATATCAATGATTGACGCTTAAAGCCTTTTATTTACAGTCTTGTCTCACATGTGAAGCCTTTGCAAATACAATGAACAAAGCAACCAAAACTGGATTCTCAGTGTTGTTATCCTAAGTATCCTTGGTGGTTCAGTAAGTCCCACAATAAAAACAAAATAAACCAGTTATGAGCCTGCCCCTGGCATAGTGATTCAGAGCAGGCTCATCTCTAGCAACTGTAGAGCCAAAAAAGGAACCCAATCTTAAATATAATCAGCCCAATTTAACAACTCATTATTTTTGTCTTAAATCAGTGGAACTCAATGTAGTACCACAAACTCAATATATTTACATTTCTCTTTTTACATAAAAGGTACAGAATAACCTCAAAGTACACATTTGAGGAGTATGCAGAATTAAGGCAACCTGTAAAAATGCACACAACCTGTCTCACCCTGCCTTACTGATGAGAAACAGGACAGGAGGCACAGACCTCTCAAACTGACATGAAATCAGCACAAGCTCTAAACAGCAGGGCCAAGTTAAATCAATTAATTCTAAAATTCTTCCTGTTGCAACCTGTCTTTGTCTTATACCACTGATAAGTATATTCAGAGACACAGGAGCATAATAAAGGTAAACTACAAAATCTTAATACTCCACTGCATGAAGAATTCCTGCTAGAAATGTATAGGATCTAGTTCTGAATTACCATCAATAATTCAGCAAAGAAGATGTGCCATTCTCCAGAGGCCACTGCACCAATCTTATCTTGCAGTGATATTTACAGACACAGCTCACTTCAGGCAGTGCCATCTCCTCTCTGCCAGCTGTGACAGCAGCAAGGCCTCGAGTTTATGGTTCCATGGGATGCAAGAAGGAATTTTTGAGATTTGTGCAGTTTCCATGTCAATGGAAAGCGCGGGTTAAGTCAGTCCAATAAAATGAGAATCATCCTGTCTGAGCATAAAAAATTTAGAAACCCTGCCTTTTAAACCTCCATTTTATTAACCTTTATCAGCTGCTGGGAAACCAGCACATGACGAGATTTCTGAACTTTGCTGTCAGTAGCTAAAGGGTAATGCTTGTAGTGATTGCTGTTTTGCAAAATTATAATTCTCATATCCCAAAGGTCTCCTAATGGATTTATTCCCCAACGATTACCGAGTGCCACTGGAGACAATGAGCATGGTTTGGTGGCTGCATCTCAGGGCAGAGTGGAGAGCCTGGCTGCAATTCCTGACTTCCAGCCCTGCCTCCAGCCCCTAAACCAGGGCAGCACAGGGCTGCAGGTGAGGGGGCTCCATTCTGAGCTGTGCCTGTAACTGTATTGTAACTACAGTGTCCAGAACAGGGAATAATTAGCATTGACTCCATAATTGCAGAAGGCTGATCCATTGCTTTAGTGTTACTGTACTAAACTATACTATCAAGAAAAACGCATCAGCCTTGCCAGACAGTCTGATACAGCTTTGACCTAATTGGTCTATCAATAAACACCATCACCAGAGTCCAATTAGGAAAACACCCTTTGCTAAACAATCTCCATAACACATTCCACATGTGCACAACAACAGGTGCAGCAAGTGGAGATAAGAATTGTTTCTCATTCTCTTCTCTGAACTTTCTCACAGCTTCTCACAACTTCCCAGGAAAACCCTGAGAGGGAACTGTCTCTCTCTGTTCAGAGGATTTGTGATTACCACAGGAATGTGCTCCCTGGCCAAGGGAACAGTCCAGCAAAGAGCTGAGTCCAAACAAAGCCTCTGTGAAATAATTAAATTTGCAGTTACACAGAGAGAGCTGATCAGCACTGGGCTGAGCCAGACGAGGAGAGACCTGCAGCTTAACCCTTCCATGCTCTTGCAAAGCTTTGTAAAACCTCTCCTTTGGGGTGTAATGTACCCCAGTAGTCCCAGAGGAACAACACTTCAATCACAGTGTCCTTTCAGTGTGATGAGTTAGGAAACCTCAAACGTTTCAGCAGGTGTAGACTGCAGGATGGGGACAGACAAAATCCCTGCCCCATGGACAGAGTTATTGGGGCAAAATGCACTAACCATGGCCTGTAACTCCAAGGGGTTTGCCTGAATTGAGGCATTCCTCTAAAGACTTGAGATAAGAGAAGCTCCAAGGAAGGCATCCAAAAGAGAAAGTTATCCCAACTAGCTCTTGCCAGGATTCCTCCAAACAAGACTCACTCACAAGATCCAGGGCTCACTGAGGGAGCTGGGCTGATGTCTGGCAGATAAATAAAGGCAAGAAGCAGAAAGGTCAGTCACAGTCAGGCTCACTGGTTGTTAATAAAAGATTAAAAAGGGAGAAACTGCCCGAGCAGCTCCTTATGGCTGAGACCAGGCAACTAAATGCTATCACAGAGCAAAGAGGCCCCAGATGCAGGGTCAGAGATCCTTAAATAAACCTTGACCTTCAGCAAGAAAGAAGACCTGAGAGACAGCAACTGAAAGAGAATTTTCCCTGCCAGCTGACCGCTGAGAGTTCCCTCCTGCTGCACTGAGCTGTTTGAGAGAGACAGGTGGAACAAAACTCATTTCACAGAGCAGATTGGAAGTTTTCTAGCAGGCAAAAAGCCCAGGACGTTTCTTTTCATTTTTTTCTCCCTAGGTAAAGTTTTCAATATACTTTTCTTCCTCAGAGAAATTCTTTCTGTGGTTCTCTGATGGGAGCAGCCCAGGAAAGGTGTGCTCACCCATCTGCATCATCTGCTGGTACCTGCAAGGACTTAAAATCAATTACCTTCCACCAAGCAATAACTGCTAACAAAATACTCCCAAGGAGAAGGTAAGCAACCAGCTGGCTAAGTGTGAAAGCAGGAAGCAAACTGTGGCAGAGCACAAACTCTCAACAAAAGGATTAGAGCAGCCATAAAATAGTCCTGAATATTTTCAGTCTCCCCTCTAGTGAGCCTCAGCTCTGCAAAGCAGAGAGAGATGGTGCCACATCCCAGGCTAAGAGTGACACTAAGAAGCAACACCAATAATAGAACAAGCAGGAGAAGTGACAGCCTGTGCCATCTTCCAGCACAGCAATCCATAGAGAGAAGTCATTCATTAATATGGATTATAGAAAATACTTCATCAGTCTCACAGGCACAGCACTAAAGGATGCTTTTTCCTGGGTGTTTTACAAAGTGGAGATGTTTCCCGGCACTGTATATGTACATATGGCAAAAATGTAAAACAGACACTCTGTCCAAGAGGTGCTGAGAGTGGATGAGCTGCAAGTCAGCCCATTACACCCATTTACAAATTCCAAATGGGTAGATGTCCTATTTTCCCCCCAACAAACCAGCTTTCATAGTCAGACCTACATGTAGACACTTATATTGTCTATAATGTACTTGATAGGGGAACACTGGAAGGAAATTATGACTATACAGTGGCATCTACTGCAAAACATCAAATACAGGTCAAAATACAGGTCAAATACATCAAATACATGTCAAATACAAATCAAATACAGGTCCAGCATAGGACCTGTAAAATCAAATACAGGTCCACTCCATGTTGGAGCACACTAGAGAGGAAAGTGGGATCCGAGAAACCTTGGACTTTGTTCCTTGGTTGATCATTTAAACAAAAGTTTCAGGCCTAATAATTTTCTTCTTTTGGTTACTATAACTTCCCACCAAAGGGCAATATCAAATATCAGAAGTCTGTACTTTTGTCAAAATTTTAAAAAGGAAGTCAGGAAAAAACTTTGAGAGCCATTTTAAAGGCAGTTTTTTACAGACAGGGTGTGAGAGGGCTGTATTATAGTTAATATTGTAGTTAAATTAGAGTGAACTGAAGCTTGCATCAATATTCTGGAGCTCAATATTATCTTTCCAGTCAGTAGAAATGGACACAGATGACTTCATCAGAGTTATAAAAATTGATATCATCCAGGCTCTTGAATGTTAACACTTTTGGTTCTTTGAAACAGCAGATTCCTGTTGGCTCCTAGGCCATTCTTACAGTCTCTCCAATGCCTTGTTTTCCTTATTGACAGAAGAGAAGTGATCATTTTAAAACACCCTTAGGAAATCTTTTCAAATCTATGCCAGTGAAAATTATCTTTATTCAATCGTGATTCTTGTTCCTTTTAAAAAAGTTAAATACCTGTGTAAAACTGCTCATGGCAGAACTTCCACCACAGTACACAAAAAACAGAAATGCAATTCCTATAGAAGTACCTGGATGACATTTGTGCACCTGTCTGGGAATTTTTCAGCGCACAAACTGAATACAAAAAGACACACTGCAGCAGCAAACAGTCATCACAGGCAAATGAAGCAGCATTGTGGGTCAGTAACAAGAGATCTGAGCAGAAAGGGGAGAATGTTTGGCTACCTGCACGTGTGTAAGAGAAACTCAGTGTAGCCAGTGGGCAGCTCACTGTGTGCTCCCATCTCACAGCACAGTCTCAGGCAGGAAGGAGCCCCAGCTGCTCCCCCAAAAGCACCAGCACAAGAAAGGTTAGGGAGACAGGATACCTGTTTGGTAAATCTGAATGAGTTTAAGAGCTGACCTCTTTGATTTTCTATCATATATTTTCTATCATATATTTTTAAGGCTCTTCTCTCTATTTGAGCTCCTATGACCCTTTCCCAGACCCCCGTGCAGGGAGCAAATGCAGCCTGTCAATACAGAGTTCAAATCTCCTGGGTACAGAGGGGATCTCCCACACCACTACTCTCACTTAGTTTACAATTAATGTATAAAACAGGCTCAACATGAAAGAGTCATTCACCTTCTCCAACCTAAATCATCACTGACACACAGTTGAATCAGTTGCCACCTTGAATTTCCTTTTCAGGAACACCATATCTAAAAATCACATTTCTTGAAGGATTTGGGGATTATTAGGAATAGTTCCCATATCAAATCACTCAACCCTCAGCTCCAAAAGTGTGTTTCTGCATAAAATTCATTCACATCATTGATCTGCCTTTTGGAAGTTTACCACCTTGTTCTTTCCCAGCCTACAGCAACCCCTTCTTCAGGAAGAGAGTCATGGGTCCATCTAAAATAACTAGAAGACTTAACAGAAGAAAAAATATATATACTTTAAATCCTATACAATAGCAAGTGTTCTCAAATTCTTTCTTCAGTAAGAGCTCGTGAGACTTAAGAGAAGTCAAGGGGAAAAGCTGAATTCATTAAAATGGGCTTTGGATTTGATCCAGAGAGCCTTCCTTGGTATGCTGCTTTATTACAGGTGACACAGCCGGTGGGGGCTTTGGTTTTGTTGTTGGGTCTTTCTCATATAATGAAATCTTGTGGGAAGTTCTTTAAATTATTTTTGTCAAAATCACCAGAAAGAAAATGTATGTGTGTGAAGCAGCAGTGGATCTCTTTAGAGATGAAAAGCAGCCACTCTGTCCAATTAGCACCCACTCCAACCACTTCCATTCCTCTGCCAAGACCTAACCAATTTAGAGATTTATTATCCAGGTTCAGCTCTGAAAAGCCACATGTCATTCTCCTCTCTGTCCAACACCACCCTGGCATTTAGCAGAGCAGAGTTTTGCCATAATGTGACTGCATTTGTTGCAGTGGGAGGATTCTGCTCTAGACAAGGAAAGCAGTGAGCAGATTCATTTCCAGTGATGTTCTGTCAGACTTGAATCTGACTGCAAGGGCAAGTTACTGTGATTTAAATAAAGGGAAAAAAAGGGAGACAACTACAGCATCATTCTTTACAGAGGAGTTGAGGGAAAGTTACTATCTAATGTAGCTTGAATGTCTGTACCTGGTTGCAAATGGCATAATGAGTAATCTCTTAAAAGCAACATTTTTTATCAAGTTCCCTTACTATTACCAAAAAACCCAAAAAAAAATAGATTCAATTTCCCTCCAGGAAAAGTCATCTGGGGACCTAAAACCATCTGTGGAGCAGAAGTGCAGTACCAGTGTCAACACACTCAGTCAGACTTCAGATTGATAGGTGATCACTCATCTTCTCAAAAATGCCTCTCTATTCCATTGCTCATCAAATGCTTTCCCATAGAAGAGGAATATCATGGATAAAATTTAAAATTCACAGGACTGATGTATAATTGCTCTTTGTGACCATCATACCACTGAATTCTGGGGGGGTGGTGGCAACCTGCTGAAGTTGGCTCAGAGTATTTATCCTTACTGTAAAGTAGACTGGGACCTCAGAATTTCAACCACTAAAGGTGAAAAAATGTTCCAAAAAATACATGCCAAAAAAATAAACAACTGAAGGACAAGCAAGGCCCATGCTCTCAATCCCCAAATCTCTTTAGCAGTAGAAGCAAGTAAGAAAAATACTGGTTAACTGCAGTGCCATTTTGTAACTTGAAAATGTAATGCATTCTCCTTCAAAATGCATCATAAGAACTTGTTGATTTTTATGACAGCTTCAGTGGGAAAAGTCTACATGAAATCTTGGCTCTTGTTACATTTTGGAAATGTCAAAATGCATTGTTTCAAAAAGGTTAAAGCAATTTTTCAGTTCAGTTTTTTCAGGGTGATTCATCTCATTTAGGCATTTGTACTATGTTCTGGTACACTGGAAATATTGCATGAACACTAGGACTGCACTTAGCTATAAATTATTTGGGTTTTCTAACTAGATATTTTACTCTACTTGGATATTTTGACATTGTATGTAATTTTTGAACATAAAGAGCATTTGACACTTGAAAAAATTTAAATTCAGATAAATTTACTGAGTTATTTCTTTGAACATACAGGGGAGGAAATTTGAGACATTTCAGATTGAACTTTACACTCTCCACTTCAAAACAGTATTTTAATTGAATAACATTAAAAGAGAGCAAAACTACCCCAAGATGCACCCTCTGCATATAGAACAAGGAGCTTCAAAATGAGCTTAAATTTATCATCTTTCTTATTTCAACAAAAGAACTAAAAGCAGAAACAAGAATAAAACATATTTGCAGCATTTCCCCCTGAATCTACTCTTTAATTTAATTTTCACTGCTTTCTTGCTCCATGTTTTCATCCCCCATCTCTCATTGGAGTTAAGCAACCTCTGACCAGGTTATTTACCTGAATTGTTTTCATTCCTTGTGCAGAACATTGACAAGCAACATGCACAGAGGATGCAGGCAATGTCTGAATAATAAAACACTCTGTTCATGTTTCCTCAGTGCCCCACACAATCTGCTCAGGTTTAGACAGCTAATTACTTGGAGGCAGGGCAGAAGAAGCCACTGCTGAAAGATAAGTGGAAGCTGTGCTGAAACCTGAGGGGTCATGCATTAAGCACCAAAGCAAATGGGAAAATTTCTGTAAGGAAAATGAGAAATGAATAATCTTGTGTGGTGTGAGGGAATAGAAGGTACCAGCCAAAGTGGAAGAATCAATAACTGCTTATTAACAATCTGTCCCTGTTTATACTTGGCATTTGTGACATACATCTGCTTTTTCCCCATTTCTTTCTCACTTTTTCTCTCTGCCAGACTCTCTGGAATGTCTGTGAAAAGCTGGATAAAATGATATCATAATATGATAAAAATCATATTCCCTGGGTGTTAGTGTATTGGGTTTGTGGGTTTTTCTAAGTGGACGTGCCCCAAACCACTCCCATTCGTATTTCATTGTCAAATACCTGGTGGGACTCATTAGATCCTTTCTCTGCACCAGTTTTCAGCCTGGGCACAGCTTTTAATCCTTCCACACTGCCAGAGCCTGCACTGTCATGGACACTTCTCCCTGTGTCAAGTGAGGAACAGAGGACTGATGCAGGCACATTATGTGGCCATCGCGTGCTCTGCCAGAGCTGCAAGGGCTCATTTCCCTGGGAATTGTGCTCTGTCACCTGGGGCTGATGAGCACTCGAGCCCCTGACATCAGTCAGGCTGCTCAGGTGAAGAAGGACTTAGCCCAGCAGAGAGAGTTTATAGGATGTGGGTTAATACTCGGAGCCTTCCTCTCTGTTTGAACTCAAACACTCCAAGTGCAATTTGATTAAATTTCAATCCAAAACAAAGTTCTTTAAAAATGAAGGATTTACAGCACTCTATTTTTGCATGTTGTAATTAGATCCTTCTTATATGTGCTTTCATTTCAATATTCTCTCAGGATGAAAATCATGGCTTTTAAGCTTTACTTTTATTTTAAGGCACAATAAAATAGTGGCTGAAAATGTAAAAAAATACAAAAGGTTAAAAAGAACTAAACTATTAAGTAATATATCAGGGAATGTTTCCTGAAAACTCAGCTATTGTGAGAACTTCAGTAGTGGAATTAAGATGATTACAGTTAAGAAAGATTTAGTTACATATTTGTAAGAGAAAAAAAAAAATTACTTGGAGTATCACAGCATAATAATGAAATATAAATTGAACTTCTGTCTGTTGAGTTGTGAACTTAACAGCAATTATAAAACTGGCAAGTTTGCTTGAAATACCTGTATCTGTGTTTCCAGTTTAAGACAGGGTAATTTCCAGCTCCATATGGTATCCACTCCCAAAGGTGACATCCAGGGACAGACTCTGGGGAATGAGAGGCTGGGGAGCAGCTGCAGAAAGGGGCCTGGGGCTCCTGGCCAGTGCAGAGCTGGACACAAAGTCACAGCAGAGCCCTGGCAGCCAGGAGGGACATTCCTGTCCTGGGGACACTGGGGACGGCCAAGGGAGGACTGTCAGGCTCTGCTCCCACTGGGGCAGCCTCACCTCGAGCCCTGGGGCCACAATAAAAGGATTTACAGCTGTTAGAGAGCATCCAAAGGAGACTGCAGAGGTAGAGATGGGTCTAGAGGAGACCAGATGAGGAAAGGGTGAGGTGACCCTGCTCATTCAGCCTGGAGGAGAGGAGACTGAAGAGACTGAGGACAGAGCTCCCCACAGTCTGCAGCTTCCCCCTGAGGGGAATCAGAGGAGCAGACACTGATCTCCTCTGTGGTGACAAAGACAGGACCCAAGGGAATGGCAGGAGTTGTGTCAGGGGAGGTTTACTTTGGACATTAAGAGGTTCTTCACCCAGAAGGTGGTTGGGCACTGGAACAAGCACCTCAGAGAAGAGATCATGGCACAGAGCCACTTCTACATAATTGTTTTCTTTTTTTAAGTGGTAAATACAAAGAGCACTATGGTGCCAATAAGGTTTTATGTGAGTTTCAGGTAAATTGATCAGTTCATGAAATTCAGTGAAACTTGCAGTCTTAATAAGAAGTCCTAGGAAATCTAACAGTTCCCATCAGCAGTTTGGGGGGGGGGGGGGGGGGGGGGGGGCAAAAAATTAAACCTGCAACAGAGTCTGCCATGTCACTATATTAAAAACCCAGATCCCAAATACTCATAACAGCACACTCATAGACCATACTTAAGTTCAATTCCTTAATCAAATTATTCATGACCTTTCTGTACCTTCTGACATCACCCATCCTCCTTATGCAGGGAGTGGAAGGAAGCAGCAGAAATGCCTTTAATGCTCCCCAGAACACTGCAAAAATACAGGATCAATGTCATTCTGGAACTCCTTATCCCAGTTAAAAGACCAAGCATGAATATAAACATTCACATTAGAAGAGACAAAAGAATGGAATATAGGACATCCAAGTCTTGTTGGGCCATTATAATGTGCAAAGGAAGAAGTACTGGTAAGGAAGTCTGAAAATGAGATTCAGGGTAGCTCACTTTTATACTTAGCCTTTATATTCTGCCCTTTAAAAAAAAAAAACACTTGGACTCCTCAAGATCATGTTCAGTCTATTAGAAAGTGTCTATATTTTTGATTATCTTAGAAAAATCTTTTTACATTTCCTAAAAAGGAGAAGGGGACCTAGTACAGAAGCATTTTTTTTTCTCATGAGGATCAAGCAGACTCTACAAAGCAACTGGGTGTAGAAATATTTTTGGCTGCTTTTATCTCATGTGCAGTGGGAACACATTAAAAGGTAAGGAAAAAAAACTTCAAAGTCCTTCCCTTTTTTTCTGCAATTTTACATTTTCTATGTATTACATTATAATGATCAACGATCCAAGAGATGTGAAGTGAAATATACCAAAGTTGGCAGAATGTGAGAATACACAAAAAGAGTCATGAGAAAAAAGGGAAAGGGGAAGGGAAAGGGATAAGGATAAGGATAAGGATAAGGAAAAGGAAAAAAGAAAAGTAAAAAAGGAAAAAAGAAAAAGGAAAAGGAAAAGGAAAAAAGGAAAAGGCAAAGGAAAAAAGGAAAAGGAAAAAGGAAAAGGCAAAAAGGAAAAGGCAAAGGAAAAAAGGAAAAGGAAAAAGGAAAAGGAAAAAAGGAAAAGTGCTCAGGGGGTGCATTCACTGCTCTGTGTTTCACACCTGTTTGCACTGGTGCACACCAGCACTGGCTCTGAAATGCTTTTGCTGTTATTTACCAGCATTGCCAAGTGGAAATTACAGCTTTTGCTCTTTGTTCCAGAGATATTGCTTTTGTAAACTGATATTTGTTTTTGTATAAAGTGCAGCGGCATAAGATGTGTAGGCACTGCCTCTATTTTGCTAACATTACATAATGCTCAGCACAGTGACAGGCTGGTTCTGCATAACAAAGTTACAAACAGACTTGGCTCTTTTTGCCTCTCTGTTGAAACACTCAAAGCAAATTGTTTCAAAGCAGAGGATTTATAGTGCTGCTGGTTTTACTGACATAATTACATCCTGCTCAGAGAGGTAGAAGGCGCACAGGTAGAAAAATTTCAAAGTGATGATTAATAGCTTCTCTTAAATAATTCTAGAGGTTTTTAAGTGTGTGTTAAGGCTGAGTATCATGTCTGGGGATGCACCAGAGACAGAGTGTGTCCAGGTAGGAAGAGCACTAAACCATTCCACAGACAGGGTAAGGTGTACTCAGAAAAACCCAGAGCTTTGTCACCCATAATGCAGGGACTTCAGAGAAATTCTTCAGATCAACTATATTCTTTACAGCAGCTGCTGAAACTAGATTGCGGCAGGCTTTATTTTTTTCCTACAAGGAAAAGTCATACTGCTTAAAAAATAAAAGGTCATGTAAAGGGAAAAAAAAAATCATCAAACTGCCTTCAAAAATGTTAAACCCACTGGTTATGCAGTGATTTTGATTAAAATCAGATCTTAGATTAGGGTTTCATTCTTCTATTCCCTCCGAGACAAGTGTAATGGAACTATTTAAGTCTGCAGTGAACTTCTGACATGGTTTAGTGTAAGGTTCACATAATTTTGCTGTTTAACTTTCACAAATTCACAATCCGTATATAGATTATGTTGGCTTATGAGCACTCAAACCTTTTTGTCCATCTCTGGAATAACAGATTTCTGACTCCAGATTGTTTTCTCCATAACATAGTTTCTTTTGTTCTGCTCTTGGGTGTGCAAGCTCCAAGAGAGCTAAGGGTGTTGGCTTCCAGAGAACATATCCTTACACATATGTACTTACTTTTACTGTGTTAAAAATAATGTTCTTGCATTAAGCAGTTCTATAGTTTCCTCCTCTTCATTTCTTATTTCCTATCTGTTACTTCCAGCTCAAACAGAGGTGGGACAGCAGTGTTCTCTGAAAAAACATTACACATTTCTGCTTGGAGGTACTTTGAAACCCATTGACTGAGGTTTAGCTCTTAGTGACACCAAACTGAAATAAATATAATCAAACTCCCTGGAAAAAGTTGCAGAAGACACTCTAAAAACTACCAGGTGATATCATATCCAAACTTGTGGTATTTATTTTTGTTTTCCTACATTCAGAGCCTTCACATTTGTAAGCACAAGTAATTTTCTCACTGCTGCTGACAAGGACAGATGATAAAGTAATGAGCATGATCATTTATCTACCCATGTGTCTAGCAGCCATATTATTCTGTCCTTTCTCATCTTTTCTAGTTACTCGCCACGTCAGTTTCTCTCCCACACAGCCCTTCCTGCACACTAATAAGAGCATTCTTACACTTTTAAAGACCCCTAATACTGCAACACAAGCAAATCTACATGATATATACATGATTTATTCATTTCTGATTACAGCAGCCACCTGGGGATAAAATGCCCTGCAAGTAAGCTGTTATTTCAAAGGGATGCTTTGCTTTATTTGAGGTCAGCCAATAAGTGCTTACACAGGAAAAGCTCTAATAGGAAACAGCCTCAAAGACCAAATCTTCTGTTGATTAGTTATTCACTCTGCACCAAGCCACCTGCTTGCACAAGGTCCCACTTCCAACAGACAAATACTTTTCTTTCAAGTTTCGCTTTGTTACAACTCAATTGCCAGTTTGTTTGATTTTGGAGTTGCTGCTCCTGGATCCCTGTGAGTTGGAGTGAATTTCAACCAGTGATTCTTAACAATGTATATCATCTGTTATGGGTTCTTTTTCAAACCCATAAACAACTGCTGCCCTAAGGCAGCATCAGACAGCACTGACAGATGTTTCTTTTTATTATTATTATTATTTGAAACATTAAAAAACATCTGAAATTAGGGTCTCATTAAACTTCCTAAACTCAGAGACTTCCTAATATTCTGAGAGCTCCGAGGAAATTCTTAAAGACAGGTTCATACCCATTCCATTCACTCAGAAACACAGAATCCTTGGCACATGAGACATGAGACTATGCAGTGTCAAAATCTGCAGCTCTGCTGTCTGTATCAGATCCACAAGGAGCTACAGTCCTACAAACCTTGTTTGGACCAGTGTCTTGGGAACAATCAACACCCTGAAACACACACATCCTATGCAAAAATCAAAGCCTTTATCCACATGTGCTCAGTTTAAAAGTTCCCTCAGTTCATCCTTGTGCTTAGAACTGCAGAACTGTGTTTACTGAGTATCCTCTGGCAATCCATTTTCCTCCCTTGCCACATGACACTGTCAAACAAAACTCCAGAGTCCCGACACAGCTTGGCAGTGATTGGCCATTGAGTCAAAACAATTCACAGAAAACCAATAAAACAGACACCTGTTGATAAACAGTCTCTAAACACATTCCACATAAGCAAAACACAGGAGAAGCAAAGCAGATAATTATTGTTTTCCTTTTTCTCTGAGGCTTCTCAGCTTCACAGGAGAAAAATCCTGGGCAAAGGGATTCTTCCAGAAAATATGAATGCCACACATGTCCCATTCCCTGCCTGATTTGGGCCAAATCTTTGCAGTTTGTGTTGTTTATTTGGAGACCCAGGCTGCAGTGGCTCTGCTCCATCTCTCTAAGGGCTCTTTATTTCCTCTCTTCCCCAGTTTGAAATGGCTTGGCAGAGTCCTCATGCAACAGTGACTCATCAAAAGCTCTCCGTTGGCACATCATTTATTCTCATTTTCATTAGTCTCCCCTGATGGATTCTCACCCAAAATAAGAGGGCTTTTCTTGTTGTTTCTACTGGCCCTGTTGGTATTTGGAGAGCACAGAGCCACTGCTGTGAAGAATATTTTACAGAAGCAGACAGGATTTCTGCCATAAGGAATTTCCAGTTGTACATTCCCTTATGTTTAATGTGCACAAAGCTTTCCAGCTTGTCTGCTGTTAGACAAGGTGAAGGTCTGGGTGGAGATTCAAGCTGAAGCCTCCTCCAAATTGTACTGCGCTTCCTCTTAGGAGTCATTATTTGCTATCCATAAAGTAAATCAGCCAAATTTACCTGGTCTCTCTAAAACTAAAAAACAAATTAAATGTGCCATGATAATAATTCTATTTGTAATTGTACACTGTTCAAAATATTCAGATTTCACAAGGATTTCTTAGTCTTCCTTATGGATTTCTGCACATTCAGAAATCTAATTTTCAAAGTATTTCTTGCAACCAAGGTGACATTGTTCCAGAAGCTACACTCTACTGAACAACACACATCATGGAGTAGATGATGTGCTTAATGCCCTTTAATTCCAGAACAGATCTCAAAACCACATAATTGCTACTAGTAATCAGGAAAAACTGCATCCCTGCCAGGAAAAGTCTGTCCTAAAGTTCAAGTTAAGCTAATCTTTTAGAAGAGGAAAAAAAAACCTATTCATCTAAAAAATCTCACAATAAGATGGTATTTTAAAAGGAAATCTTGTATATTCAAAGCCCCTTGCACAAGATACTAATTTACCTATAAAAACCTATTGAAAATACTTTTTCCTGAGTCAGAAAATATTTGGTTCCAGAAACAGAGGCTTACATTTGAGTATTTCAGTGTATGTGGGTATTTTACACACAGTAAGTACAGTAATAGCAATGAAGTTCCCTTTCTATCGTCTTTAGGGGAATAATAAGAAGCAACAGATTATGTCCTAAGAGAACTTAAGGGGTAAATAACCATACTTGATACAAACTTGTATTGAAAAATTTACCTAGATGAAAGCAGACAGAAATTATTCACTCTTCCAAATAGTTTAAAGATATTACCTTTGCCACCTACAACAAAGATCAGAACACCAGGGTGTCCCCAGCAGCATTAAATTAACTCAGCATTAGCAGAGCTGAGACAGCTCAAGGGAATAAATGTCATGTTATTTAAACCAGTGCAAGTCTGACCATGTCCTTTTCTCCACTTGCATCCTCCAGTGCTCCTAGCAGCAGGGAAAGGCTGTGAGATAAACACACAACAACCCAGACTGTGGGGAGCACGAGCTCTGATTTGACCATTACATTAGTCTGACTCTCCTGTAAGCTGTGGCAATTATTTCCACACCTGTGTACAGCTGCAGCACATGGTAGAAGGCCACCTGCCCAGCCCATGGGTTTCATTTCTCTGTTTAATTCTCTTTTCTCTCCTTCTCATGTCTTTAACCCAATTTTGTTGGAGCTTCATCTCTCTAGTATTATTTGCTTTACTAATTATCAGCTAAAGCTGAGTGTTCCTCAGAGCCCCAAAGCCAACAGATTGATCTCTGTGCACTGATCACACCTGCACAGAGAAATCCATTACTTGCACCCCAAAAATTTGCAGTTTAAAGTAAAGTGAAAGCAGCAAGCAGATAGAAACAAAAGTAAAATCTGTTTAAAGAAAAAGTGTAGCATCCATTCTGGAAAACATTAAAGTATCTACAAGCCACAGTATACCTACAACTTGAATTCTTGAATTCTCTTCAGCAAGGTTTCAGATGAAAACATGAGATAACCATTACTCTTCCTTAGTTACATGAAAGAAATTTAAAATACTGCAACTCAAACACAAGATTCAGTGTTTAAGTGCAGGCATATAGGGTGAACACAGGGTCCACAACGAAATCTCCCACCACCTTTCTTCCCACCTCAACTTTTCCACCCAGGCAAAGACAGAAAGAAAACCCTTTTATCTCACTACTTCCACAATATACTGCAGTAGAAAAAAATCTGGTAGTATGTTATAATGTATATATATATCTGTATACATTATATATATATATATGTATGTATATATATATATATATATGTGTGTGTGTGTGTATATATATATATATATATATATATATATATATAGTATACCTGGTAGTAGATCTATAATGTACATATATATAATCTATATACATTATATATCCCTTTCAACTCTTCCTTTAGCTATGCATATAATTAGGCAAAAAGATTCTATAAACACATTATGGGTACCAATCTCAAATATAACTTCAGAGAGAAGCCTACATCTGCTGTCCTGTTTGCTGCTGTTGCCAGTGTGCTGTGCAGAGACAGGTTTTCCTGGGAACAAAAGAAATGCTATCCTAATAACAGCTCAGACTGATCTTGGCAAATGGCTCTTAAAGCTTGGTAGGCAGAGAAAGGCTGCAATCTTTGCTAAGAAAAGGGACTGAGCCATGGAAGGGCCTTGTTAAAATTTGATTTTTAAGCCTACAGCATGATGCCAGTTATTGGCCACAGCCTCATGTGACATTTGACAGTCATCTGTCGTGAAAGCTGGAAACCAACACAACAACAGAAATCTAAAAATTCTGAAGTTATCTTTAAAATACAGTAGGGCTTCCTTTGGAAGGAGAAGAAAAACCATGCCATACTTTTATTTTCATCACTCTGCCACATCCCAGTTGCCAGACTCTATAAAGATTTGCTTTCTTGTGTGGGTTTTGCTGCTGTAAGTTAAAAAGGTCATGGTCTCAATTTACAAATTCCTAACGCACAACAGATTGGAGCCTCGTGAATTTCTAATGCAGGGAGTTAAAAGAGGGATGCTAACACTGACGTGGCAGAATGTCTCGGGAAGTCGATCTTCACAGAGTTGGGTCTGTTGCATCTCCTGTGTTGACTTATGAATCCCATTTGCATTTCACCAGGGAGGTTTCTGAGGCATTTCCTAATAAGTGCAGTGAATCTGGGCAAGTTTCTTTATGTTGTTCTCCCTGATGCAATCCTAAAAGTGGCTGAAATCCTTTCAAGCACTTCTGATTTGCATATGTATTGCATTTGAGAACCCAGCAGATCATATTATCACAGTATAAAGTAAAGGTTTCCCTCCCCTACTCCAGTAAAACTGCTTGTAACTCCAAAGGAACAAAAAGGAAGCACCATGAAACACAAAAGCTGATTTATCTACTTCCCAGGCTACCCAGTTAATGGATTTGAAAGAAGAGGTAACAATATTTTGAGGGTAATTTGGGAGAGTGGTTGTTTTTAGGAATTTATGATTCTTCAATTATATTCATGTGAAAAGAAACCATGGAATATTCATGTTTCAATGAGTTTATGGTGCTTTATTTGCCTTTTTTACCCTCTAACAACCCCCACCTAATGTTCAATGAATTAATATTGCACAGTATTGCTAAAGTAAACATGCAATCTTTAAAATCTCATTTTCACACTAGACATCTGACCTAGATACTAAAAAAATTATTTTTTTTTTATGCCTCTGGGCAAATAGTTAACATACTCATATATATAAGAAGAATTAAGAAAAATTAAGAAAAAATTGAAAAATTTTAAAAATTAAGAAAATTTAAAAAGAAAAATTAAGAAAAATTGTCCATTTCTTTACTTTGCTCAGGCATGCACTTCTTACCCACCTTCTCAGCCTCATATGGGGTCAGACACTCTGTAAGCAGAGGAGATCACCACAGAGGTGCAGTAACCAGGCCCTAGGAGCTTCCCAGAAGGACCATATTGAAATTATACAGCATGATCTCCAAGGAAAAAAAAACAAAAAGCATTCTCTAACTCACTTTTTAAATGTGTTCAGACCTGTAAGAATTCCTCCAGAGACTTTCAGTGCATTTTGTGCACATCTCCATCAGGGAGGAATTAGGTTTTATTTGCAGTCTCACAGGCACAGTAATGAATAAAGACACAGTTGTCCTATTCTACCATAGTGCAATAAATGCTTGCTTATAATTAATTTCACACCAGCATAAGCAGAAGTGACACACCAGTGAATATGGTCCAGAAGCTCCAAAGTGGGCTTATTTTAAAGGCAGGAGTTTGATATTCTGCTGTCCCAGCAGTTTGATGCAGCACAGTTTCAGTCAGCAGTTTAAGTCAACCAACACCAGATATAATTATTTTATTGCTGTGGCCTGTTTGAAATACTTCTTACTTTAGCCAGTTCTCATACTTTCACAGCCCAGCCTGAGGCTTGCCTGCATTTGAGGTTACTTTAAAGAGAAAAATATATCTAAGGGTTGGGTTGCAGTGGCTCCCACATGGCCACAGTTTAACAGCTGAGCCTGTCCAGCACAGGCAGGTGAAAAACACAGGTAGTGCATCAACAAAGAGATTTCAGAGAGCACATTCAGTTACCCCACGTACTTAATTAACAATAAAAACATAATTTGCAGCAGATATTACAAAATGTTTGCAGAGGAGAACACAACCATTAGTCACTGGTGAAGGCTTTCCAGACCTGTTAGGCTGATATTCCATGCCCAAGGCTGACAGACTGTGCTGAAAGTTTTCAGCTTTCTCTTTTCTCCCTTTCCAGTCTCATCTCCACAGCACTTTGCCTAAGGCTACCATCGTTCTCTTTGCTGATTCTTCATCTTAAATCTGGGGAGAAGAGGCAGTGGGGCAAAATAAGGAAGAAAGCTTCAACTTTTATGAATTTATTTATGTATATTTCTATTCATTTTTGATTAATAATTCCACAAAAGACAGCAGTGAAGCCTGCTCAGATTCAGATCCAGACTTTACAGAGGGTCTGGAGACCTTAATGCTTCCCCACTCTTAATTTGGAAATCACACAAGGGCATGTTCATGCTCCCAGCAGGACTCTTGGAATGCTGAGGAGGAGGAAATGCAAAGGAAAAGAGAGGGAACTGTGACAAGAGAGCTTCAGCTGTGGCAGGAGCAGCAAGGGATCATAGCGCCCATACCTGCCACGGGCCACTGCTAAATTTGACCAAAAATAGATCTTCTTGGAGCAGAAATTTTTAGATTTTGTGGCCAGCTGTTCTAAAAGCAAGGAGCAAAGGACTGTGACTGCAGTCCCTCCTTCATCACGCCAAAGGCTCCTGCAGGTAAAACTTCTCATTTCCCACTACAAGAACAGAATTTCCAGGGAGAGCTGAGGACAAGCTCAGGTTCCTCAAGAGGAAGGTGTATATAGCACAGGGCAGGATTCTGATTCCTTCTCTTTTCGCCATAATCCCAGAGCTGCATGTTTGTTTACCCAGTTAGTGTCAGAGAAATGAGAGAATTTGTCCCTCCTGACAGCCCAAGGAACTGCTGGAGAGAGCAGACATCTCTGGGACAGCCTGCTCATACCCAGAACACCTGGAACAGGAGCTGCTCACACCCAGCACACCTGGAAGAGCTGGCAGAGCAGCCTCTCACACCTAGCACACCTGGAACAGGAGCTGCTCACACCCAGAACACCTGGAACAGCTGGCAGAGCAGCCTCTCACACCTAGCACAACTGGAACAGGAGCTGCTGAGCTGCCTTTGGCTCCCCAAGCATCACTGAAGCAGCCTGGACTTCCCCAATGGGGCTCTGCACTGAAGGAATCCTCAGAAAGCTAAGCAGGCATATGTTTGATCCATATTTTTCACAAAGTTGGCAAAAAAAAAAATTGCATTTTGATGTTGTGGAGGTTCTCTTCCTCTCTAATGAGCAATCCAGGATGCCAGTCAGCCCCAGGAGAGCTCCCTGTCCTACAGGCTGTAGCAACACTAAACCAGAGATTTCACACAGGCTTCATGCAAATGTTTTGCATCTGTTTCTAAGAATAGCAAGAAAATCTCTCTAAATGTACAGCTCAACCAGAACACACCCAAATATGGCTGAAGAAGAAAGCACATAATTTATTATTTAGTAATAAAAGATTTGGTTACTTGGTCTCACTCTATAGATGAGGATATCCTCTTCTTTAAGCAGATCAGTCAGCTTCTTTGAAGGAGAAGGGATAGCAGAATAAAATATTTTATCTCTAATTCAGATTTTTACATAGTCAGCCTAAATTCTCCTTCATCTCTGCACCTCCTTTGTGAGAGGTGAAACAAGTCACTCAGGGAATAGCATTTGAGGAAAAGCTCATTTATTTGTTTGTTTTTCATTTTGTCAAGTCCCGTGAGTCATAACAAAACCCTGAATGAGACTACTGGGGGGATTTAGCCAGCTCAGCTCTTTAGCCCAGCAGAGTTTGATCTGCAGAGAAAGCTCAGAGAAGAAAGCAGGCAGGCAAACCCAGGGGAGGAAAATTTGGCTAATTGAGTTAGGCTGGGTTTAGAGCCAAGACAAAGCAACCAGTCAATAGCAGAGTAATCCTGACAGGAGGATCACTGATCAAACAGGGCAGATAAACACTCAGCCCTGCTTTCAAAGGGTGACAAACTCCCCCAGCTGTTTCCCTGCTCTGAAGGAACTCTCAGCCTTCAGCAGCTTTGAAGACAGTGCAGGGAAGCTTTTTCACTTCCCTGCACTGTCTAGGAAGATAGCTGGGGGCAAAGCATAAATCAAAAATCCCCCTAGGAATGCTCTTAAAGCTAATTGGCATCATCTAGCCCAGTGGGAAGGGCCTAAAAAACCCAAAAAAACTTGGAATTGGAGAAGGGTAAGAATATGAAATGAAGGGGGATTGGGAGAGGGGATCAGTGAGTGCAATTCTTTATAAATCTGTGTGTTAGAGAGGAACAAAACTCCCCCTCAAAACAAGCATGTACCAGCTGCAGATTACTCTGCTGTTTGGGCAGTTAAAATACTGCAACTCTCTTGCAGCCTATGGATGCAGCTGGGAGCTCAAGAGGAATTACATCAAAATCTTTTATCCTCTGTGTGCTGCAGGATTTTCTCTGTTGTCCTAAACCCTTCAAACTTCTCCTCCCAAGCCATGCACAGGTGCCACAGCTTTTGGGAACGCAGAGAATTCAGACTGTCTGGTCTGGAATCAATTGGAGATCTCAAATGACAGTCTCAAAATTCAGAATCATTCTTCAGACACCTTGAAATATTAAAAAAATCAGCAGAACTGTGTGAATAAGCCATTAATTATATCAAGAAGATAGAAGAAAAAGAGCCAAGTATGTATGAATAAACACATCAACAGTGTGAATAACATTCAGCAGCAAGAATAAACACATCAGCTGCAATATAAATTCCGGTCTCTTCACAACTTTAATTTCAGTGCAAAAGAACAATGTGATTTATGCAAATTAAGAAGTTTCAAGAAGAAAATGAATCACCAAGTGCCTCACTGAAATGCTAATGTGTTATTCTGTCACTTAACTACCAAAGAAAACTCATTTGAAGGCCCCTGGACTGAGCATACCTGGGTTGTTTTTGCACAAGCAGAACAAGCAGAGCAGGGAGCCATCACATTTTAGCCACAGCCTTGCTGTACCCATTTGGGAGAGCACCTCAAGCATGCCAGCTGCTGTCTGATGCAAGGGATAAAATGGCAAAAGCTTCTGAACCTTATAGAGGGTGAAGTGAAATGGATGGACCACTAGAAAACCAAGGGTAAAACTTGACATTTACATTAAAAAGGAAAAAGAAAGACTAGAGATCATTGTTCTCTCCTTTGTGAAACAGGTGAACAGCACCAGAAGACATCAGCATCCTCTTTACATGACATTGGCTAAAACAAATATTTCACTGAAGGAAATGCATCAGCAGGAGATGAGTGGGTGGTCAATTTTTCAATAAAATGAAGTCAGAAAACATAAAATTTAAAAGTATTATTTTAGAAAACAGTTAGAACAATGTAAAGGCATTCTTCCCCACACTATCACAAAAATTACAGAGCCTCTCCTGCCACACCTGTAACTGTGAGCTGTTATATGAATCACACTTCAATTGCACACAATGAGAGGAATTAGGAATAAACATAAATGGGTATTTGTTCTAAGATATAGTTCACATTCAAGTGCTGTTCTGTGTATCTGCTATGTGCAGATAGACTTGAAAGCAGAAAGACAAAATGGAGAAAATAAAATTAACAAATTCTTAAAAAAATACTAATGCATTAATTCTCTCTTATCTTTTGTGAATATGAAGTCATGGCCAAAATTAGCTCATTCTTCTTTGTAGCTCTAACTAATAATTTATTTCTGTCTTTTTACTGATAGGGAAGCATTAAAAGTGACTAGGACTGAATATTACCAGAGATTACCCACACTTAAAAAAGACTTAATACCAAATTGTCAGTTCAACCTGTCTGGATGGAGTTTAAGGTACAATCCAAATGGATACACTGTCAGAAAAATTTACTTTAGACAAGACTGAACCTAGGTTGGATTTTGCTGTTAGCTATCATCTTATTAAGAAGCAGAAAATCATTGAAATAATGGCTTAAGTCTAACTTGGGGACCACATCCATCCTCAGTAGGTGAAATACATATAATCCTCATAAAGCCATTTTCTCTCCTCTTGATTTCACTGAATCACTTGAACTTCATTAACAATTTGCCACTAAACCAACACATTCAAGTGAGGGAAAGCAGAAGCAGTTTAGCAGAGAAATAACTCAGATATATAGCAGAGAAATCAGATTGGAAAGAGATTTTTTTGAAAAGCCAACAGATATTTCTGTCATTATATTTCCAACAGTGTTAATATTCAGAGAAGCACTAGTAAAAAAAAGCATACATGGAAACAGTCACAAGAGCCAGTTTCAATCTGGCTGTGAGGAAAAAGAATGAAGTACTCACCCCTGGGCAGTTTTTCTAATCTTGGCCTCTGAAAATGTATTTAAAACTGTGACTGGATGCTCCCATGGAACAGAACTCCATTGTTCTATGATTAAAGATATGGAGGTACAACTGGAAACCTGGTTTTAGCATAACCCACAGATCAGCTGAGCACCCTTTCTAAAATCTGGGAATTCGTGAGTCCCTTGGGCAGCACCAATTCCATTTGACACCATGGATCTGCATTCTCATGGTGGTGGAGCTTTAATTGGTTTGACTGGCTGATAAAATAACTCTCATTTGAATACAGTATTTGTCTCAGTTTCATAATATTCTGCAACAAGCAGATAACTAAAGCCACTACCAACTCCAGTTTTCTTTGTATCTCAGACTTCTATTTCAGCTATTTCTCTTCTCCCTTGAGCCCTGGGTTGCTTTTTCTGTAGATTTTTGTGTGAGCCAACATAAACCAGCAATTACTATCTCATGGCTAAGTTTCTAAGTCAGAATGAAAAAGGACTTCAGAAGCATATAAAGTTTGATTTTATTCTCAGGAATCACATTCATGTGCTATTTGTTGGGCCTGTGAAATATGGAATTAGGTTTTTTGCATATATGGCACCATGAATAACGACCTTATTTCAGTATATCAGTATTGAAACAGTGTTTGCTACCAGGAAAAGCAGAACCCTTTTTCTACAATTATTGCAGAAGTGGGGACTCAGAAAACTCGAAACAGAAGAAAAAGTTCCTATTTTCTTACTTTTTATAAGCTCTAGTTCACAAGCCAAGGAACCAAATGTGAACATTAAAAAAAAAATCAGTTTGAAAGGACCAAACAAATAAAGAAAAACTTTTTTAAAAATCACAACACTGTTTTTACTAAGTTTTTTATTCTTTTCAGTATCAATAAGGAAGTTTGGCACAGTTTTGTTAGAGAAAATGACAAGTATGGAGACTATTCTACATTTGCCTCAAGAATGGGATCCAGAAAAGTCAAAATTTTTGTTAACTTGGTAAGTCAACTCAGTTTTGAGCAACTGATTGGCCTCCAGACATCCACCTGTAACAAATAATTCCACAGTTCTCTGACCAGAAAATTATGATAGCAAAACATAGGAAACAGATCAAATGCAGGCATCTAACTATTCAAAGTATGGAAAAGTATGGCCAAAACTTAAGAGTGACTTAAAAATTCAATATATTTTGAGTGCTTCATGTCTTTTTTAGCATGCTTTTATTCTCTAATATTTATTTGCTTCTTGAGCTAATCCTGAAGCAGCCCCAGACAGACCAAATTTAATGGAGTGACAAAAACAAATCATCCTAAAATTCAGGATGTTTAGACCACCAGCTCATCACTGTCTGCTGCAGCACTGTAGTGACAGGGATGCAGCTGTTTTCCCTGGATATCCTCACTCTTTGCCCAGCCCAAAGCATCCCACAAGGGGAAAGATCTGCCTGAATTCCCCTTCTCACTAAAGACAGGGAAAGAATCACATTCCAGGATATTCTCTTTAACAGGGGTTATGGTGAACACTCACCCACAATCACCCAGCAATTCCTAAAATAAAGGCTGTGACAATTCCATTACCTGGGACCTGTCACTGCTTGGTGAAGTGTGAACTATCAAAAAACAGAATTAAGGTGTGATGTCCATGACTCATCTCCACTCTGCCTGTCTCCCCCATGGAAGAGCAAAGTTCCTTGATAGTTTTCTAATTTGATATGTCCCCTCCTGATGTGATAAATCACACCAGATCAAAGGAATGATGAGAATCACCTTGCTGCTGACTGAAGAACCTTTTTTATGCTACCCTGCATTTGGTTATTTTTCGGGAGACAGCTGAATTTAAGAAACTATTTCTTTCTCAACCTGCAATACTTTGAGGCAATTGAGCAAGATGCTTGAATTGAAACTCATCACAAACTCAGAATATTTTATGTTTAAGGGTAAACCTGGCTAATCTGACAGGCACACAAATTTCATATACTCCCCACCTACCCTGCTTTTTGAAATGGCAACAGGGAGGAGCTGAAAAGGTACCCAGTGATATTGCACAGGGCATGTCCTGCTGTAGGCTAGTTTGAAAAAACCAGCTACCCTTGCCACAGAAAACTCATAGAAGAATGAATATTTCCAGCTCCAGGTGAGAAATCCTGAAGTGTCACTGTCATATTTTCTGGAAAAATCCCTTCACCAGGATTTCTTCTCCTGGGAAGCTGAGAAGCCTCAGAGAAAAAGGAAAACAATATTATCTTATTTGCTTCTCCTGTGTTTTGCTGCTCTGGAATGTGGTTTGGAGATTGTTTATCCAATATGTGAATTGTTTTTACTTAATGACCAATCACAGTCAGGCTGTGTCAGACTCTGAGGAGCGAGTGAGGAGTTTTTAATTAATATCTTGTTAAACCTTCTGTAAGTAACCTTTCTCTATTCTTTGGTATAGTTTTAGTATAGCATAATATAGCATAATATAATATCGTGTAATATCACGTAATATCACGTAATGTAATGTAATATAATATAACATGATATGATACAGCATGATATTATATGAGATGGCATTATATGATATGATACGAGATGATATATAGAATTATATATAATATACAATATATAATATGTAATATAATACGCAGTATATAATATATAATTTATCGTATATAAGATTATATAATATATAGTGTTAAATGATATATAATATAATATATATTGTATAATATCATATAAAATAATAAGTTAGCCTTCTAAGAACATGGAGTCAGATCCAATCATTTTCTTCCTACCACAGGGGACCCCAAAAATATCACACTGAAATCCCTCAGAAAACTTGGGGCTGAAAAAGATAATCACAGAAAATGAAGAAAAAAAATCACAGAAATGAAAAAAAAAAAAAATCACAGAAAATGAACATTAAGTATTCTCTACATCAATCATTAATTATCTACCTGAAGTAGATAAAAGGGATTTGTTTGGGTTTTCAGATGAGGAGGATCCAGCGCAGTTTGTGCTGGTGGGATTGCCCTCTCAGCAAACATTTCAGCAGAGCAGGGCTGGGTGTGGGATGTGTTCATGCAGACCCTGCTGCCTCCAGGGCAGGTCAGCCCCTGGCACAGACACCTGCCCTGCAGGGTCACCCCAGAGGCATGGAGAGCTCAGCACCAGCAAGCTGGGGGTGTAAAAACCCTATTAGCACCAGCAGATACAGAAATGGGAAATAAATGGGGCAAACCAGCTGGTTCCACAAAATACACACGTGCAAACATCTGTGCCATGCAAATATACATCACTGAAAATGTGCTCTCAGAAGAGAGCAGACTGTACTCTTACAGAGCTTTTGCAAGTGAAGCCCCTTGAAAAATTAAGTATTCCAAATTTAGAATTTGCTTAGAAGCCTGACTTAGAGGGTTTTTTAATAAAAACAACCTTGTTGCATATTACTTGCCAGGTTTCTCAGCTTCAAAGAGACAGGTATGTGCCTATCTGTAACTTTCACAACTTTCACATGATCATGACCACTTATTTTGTTTTTGGTCTTCAAACCCATTTTTAGGCTTTACTAAATACATGTTCTATGGCATTAAAATACGCAAAAATTAAAATTAATTAGCACTTTTTTCCTTTTATAATCTGTGCAGGAAATGCTTGGCAATAACCTGGGGGCTAGTATAGAGAGCAGAACTCTGCATGCATGGTTTTTGTTTCTTCTTCTCCAATTTACTGTTGAAAGGTAATCATAGTAAAGGCAGTAAATCCTGACACTAAAAGTGTGCTATTCACTTATCTGTGCTTACTTTATTTTCCAGCAACTTAGAAACTTAATAATTATTAACTTCAATGTTTATTTACATTGAAACACATCCTTTGCTTCCAAGTTCTTCAATGGTCCTATTTTAATGTCCTTAGAAGGACAAATCAAGCCAATTTGTCAAAATTGGAATTAAGAGCTGGTTGCACACAAAAGTTTTGTCATGGAATACAAAGGCAGTTTCTCCAAACACATTTTTATTCTAAGACCTCAGTGGATTCCTTTCACATTGTATGTATAGCCAAATTCCACAAAGCCACAAACAACTATAAATTCAAATTACTCTGCCTGAGACTAGTTAAATGTGAACCTTTCACTTTTAGGTGCTGAACAAAGACACCATGAAAGGCAGGCAGCACTGCTCTTATCTTCATAACAGCTTTTAATTGATTGATTTGTCCTTGCACTTCAAAAGCTGCTCTTCACATTTTTGCTACTGTAGAACACTTCTACAGCACATATAAAAGTGAAAAGATGACAATTGCAGAGTGCCTGAAAAACAAGCTCTCCCTAGGAGCTCTCTTTCAGGCTGAGGACTTGCTGAGCTGGTTGAGAAGGAAAACAAGCAGGTCCTGTTGGGAATATCTCTGTCTCTGCTAGCCCAGCATGGGTAACCTCAAGTTCACTCAGCCAGCAGCTGTTTTGTTCTGCCTGCATTGCAATTAGCATGTGAAAAGGCAAGGGTTTTCCAGTCCAGTGTGGCATTCCTTGTTTTCTGCCATTTTTAACATAAAGTTACTTATATTTTAAAATTTCCTGAGCACTGGAATTAAGAAGCCTCATTTCCAGTAGATTCAAGTCTCTTGATTAACTGCCTTTTTAAACTGAATTATACTATTTTTTTCCTGACACTTTCTATAGCACTTTCATGGAAACATACGAGCTGCCAACCTCAGCTCTATAAATAAGGTGACAGCGTCAAAAATTAAGGGAAAAGCCTGAAAACATTCATAGTGTGCCTCTTTGTCAAAGATGTTTGAAATGGATCATGGAATCAAGCAGTCCAGATAGCTGCTCTCACCTGTGCAGGTTTGGGGGGATCCACCACAGCTCCACATGGGCTGATTCTGAGGACAGGAGTCCCTGAGATGTCAGGAAGGTTATGCATTCCTCCTCTCTGGCCCCTTGCACACTGCTCTATTTTTATTCTCCTTCCTCACATTCACTTTTGTCAAATAACACTGTTTTAATAAACGCCAAGATCAAATCACAGAAATGAAACCTTTTTTTCTGCCCTGCTGCACCAGGCACATTACACTCCATATTATCAGTTATCCAAGGCCATGTCTCCTCCCAGCACTGAACTCTAATCTGGTTTTCCTGTCACTCATTTGTCAATTTTAGTATGTGCTCTTAATTCCTTTAAATTGCCTTAGATGTATCTAGTCTGGCTTCCAGCTTCAGTCCATCCATCCTCTCACTGCTGTTTGTGTTTTCCATCATCAGTTCTTTCCTACTGCATTTCTCTCTACTTCAGAGCACTCACCACAGGGGATTCATCAAAATAAAATTACAGGTGTCATCTCAAAACACTTCATATTGCTCTTCAAAAGCATCTAGGGACCGGAGTACTCGAGTCTTGGAAAACAGTTTCTTTTTCATATAGATTTATAAAGTTTCAGTACAAAGTCGCATTTCCATTTGAAAAACTCCTTAATCTTTAAAAATTTCAAAATACTCTCCAAATTGTCAGGGATAGTTCAGTCTCTGGTCCTTGTGCCTCCTGGTAGGCACAGAAATGTGTGAGATCCTTTAGGCACAGACACCTCAACTGCCCAGTAACCAACAAGCATCCAATCCTACAACAAATAACTTTATGTACCCTTGTGTGTACATTTTGTGCTGTATTATATGGCTTCTGTCTCAGCCTGTCCATGGACAGCTGGTACTGGAAGGTGAGTAGGTGGGACAGATTGAAAATATAATGTATTGTTTGTTTTGATGTCGTTTTCTGTGTAGAAGTTATTCTGGACTGAGCTTGGAAATATCCAGGTGAAAGGGCATCTTCCAGGTGTGCAGAAAGTTCAACAACCGTTTTTAAGAATTCTTAACATTCTTTAAGAATATCAGTGGTTTTGCCTCACATTGCTTTTTCAGTGATTTTAAGTGAAAAGAGATATGAAATCTTATTTTCTCTGATTCTACACTGAGAGCAATCTCTGCCAACAGAGACTCATTTCCAGGCTGATCCACAATCAGAGGGCTGCCTTTCTCCCATACAAGCCATGCACAAAAATCTCAGTTCACCTTTCCCTTCCCTTACCCCCAGCAGCTGCACAATAACCTGCCCTGCATCTTGTGTCTTCAGGACACCCAGTTTTGAAAACCAAAAACCAAATACTCTTGTTTTGAAGCATTTTCTGGCAGTCTGGTTACTCTGCTCACCTGTCAACTTCTCTGTTCCTCTAGAGCTATTTTAGCAATGTTTTGTCAAGCTTTCATTTCTTCCATATTGCCTCAAGCTGCTCAGCTGCTTGAATAAACCCAGAAAGAGACACAAAGTTCCAATCCCACCCCCAGGATTTCTATTTCCCCACACACAATACCCTGTCTTCTGCTCCTTCTGGAGACCCTGATTTCTCCTTTATTTTTAAGGCCAAAAAAAGTGCATCTGACATGAACTCATATGTCAAATCTGACACCACCCTCACTGATTTACAACAGGAGAGAGCACTGCTTCCCCTGAGCACCCTGCATGCCCTTTTTGAATTTCATTGCTACCTGATGGATAAGAGCTGCCATAGTGAGTGTTTGCTTCATATTTGCTGTGCAGTTAATACATCCTACAGAATAAAAGCACCATTTTATTAATGGCTGGTATCTGATTGTACTTAGGTTCAAATTGTTACTGGTACATTCATCCTCTCAACTGCATATTCCCTTTAAGGAACTGAGTCGTCTTTTTTAAAATCAAACAGCAAAAGTTCAAGACAAAAATCAATGGTTTAAAAAAAATGAGGTAAGCATGTCTTATTTTCTAAACCAAACATTATCATGCTTCTCCAAGGAGGATGTAGGAAACATAAACACCTGCATTTCAATGCTATAAGCAAAGAAACTACTAAAAGCACCTCAATGCATTTAGAAGCAATTGTTCACGGAGCAGATTAAGTTGAGTTTGTGGCCAGAATCAGTGTGGGAGGAAAAAGGGCTCTTCTGTAGATATCCTGACAAAATCTCCTTACAACACAGAAAACTAAAAGAGCAGATAAGATGAAATGATATTTTGGAAATTATAATAAGCGTTAGGGTACAAGTTCAGACCTCAATAGATAAGCACCTGCCAGGTGGTTGATTCCTGAGACTAACAGAGAAAATAGATAAGCTGCATTACAGAGAAGACTTAAATTTTCTTTAATGTTAACTTGTAATTAATTTACTTTGCTGTGTGCTTCAACAAAATAATAGTACAAACTTAACCACATATTTGACATACATACAAATTATTTTGCTGAACGTGTGATCCATTACCAATAGGAGGCAGATCAAACAAAAAAGCAAAATTCTCTTCTTTGGCTTTAACATGAAGGAGGTCCCTAGAAAAACATGAATTTTTACATCATTTTAGCCATGCCCACTAAAGCATCCTAGAATGCCAGAGCTGCTTTGCTGGTGCTCAGCAAATGCAGTAGAGTAGATCCCTTTGAGCTACTGCTCTGAACAAAACAGAAAATCCTGAAATCCACATTCAGGAAAGAGAAATAAGGCACTCATTTCATCCCCTAATCCCTACATTGAGGCAGAGCCATGGCCAATCATATGCAGAGAGAATGCTAAAATAACCCTGTAGCCCTGATTCTAAAATTCATCATGTAATACAGGAATTGCAAAAGATTGGAATCACAGGACAAATGGAATTATAGTGACTTAGTTTTCCACCTTACTCCTCTGGAGAGGAAATTTGGAAGAAAAATATAGGATTTCTCTGAATCTTCCCTATGATTTACCAGATTTTGGGCTCCTGCATTCTCACCAAGTTGTGTTTCAATAAGGAGAAGGGAAATGAGAAAAAAACATTGCTGTTTCAGAAGTTAACTCTAGCTCTGAGATGCTGGCTTAAAAAATAGGGCAGATGGAGAAATGGATTTTATTATCTTCAACTATGAGTTCAGGAAAAATGGCATTCTAGAGGTCTGGACTTTACTTCTTTCTCATTTCTCCAGCAGGTGCCTCATTAAATCCTTCCAGAAACTGAAATGAATACATCAGCAGTTTCCCAGTGTGTGCTGTAGCTCCCTGTGGACACCACCACTCCACAGCTTGTGACTCTAAGGAATTCAAGCTTGAACAGGACTGGTTTACTTAACATCTTAGAAAAGTTTCTTCCAAAATATCACAGCACCTTGCAAGGAATTAAGCTTCAGACATTTTTTAATAAGAAAGTGCTGTTATCCTATTTTCTGGGCAGGCAAAGTAAATCACCAGGTTTAAGTACCTTTTTCCCCCAAGGCTTAGCAATAAAGAAAAACCAAGTTATTCTCATTTCCAGTTATACATCTCCTCTACTGCAATCTCCCTGCTTCATTGTGGGATTTTTCTGGTGCAGAAGAAGCAGAGTAGAAAAGCATCATTCTCACAAGAGTCCAAAAATCACTTCTCATGTCACACCTTCCACACCTCAACACAAACCAGACAAGGCACTTCCCTTCCTCCTGTGAGCCTGTTCTGAGCCAGAACTGATCTCCTGAGCAGGAGATCAATGCCCTGCCTGCTCTGCCCTCACTCCAGTGTGGCATCCCCCAGCATCCTCACTTCTTCTGGTCATTCAACCTCCACATAATATTTTATTAATTAATTCCAGTGTCCCAGCCAAATCCCATTTGAGCTGGTTACATTCAGTCTGCCTAACATTCTCCCTTGGTCTTCAGGTTGTTCTTCACTTTTCTGCCCAAATATTTATGCAGCTGTCTTGTGCAAAACAGTATTTAAGGTTTTTAAAAGTGGAAGTCATTGCAGGTCAGACACAGACTTACTTAGAAATTAAGACCCTACTGACATCATTATACTTTCTGATCAGGAAGAAAAGTTTAACTAAATTTTGTTCTTACACAGCTAATAGATTAGTATTAACCAAATGTGGTCCTCCATTCAAAAAAGTGTCCTGAGGATGAACTGTGAGATATTCTATTAGAGCAGGCCCAAGCCAGAGCTATTACTAATTGAAACCTGCAAAATTGTACATAATTAAAATGTTTTCAAGGTTCAGGTCCACTAGCCAGTGGTGACACGGCTGCATCCCTGCTGTCACACAGCCACCACAGCTGAGACCACATGTTCTTAGTGACCAGCTGCTTGTGTACAACTTGGTCACTCATCTGAGAAGGAAATTGTTCAGTCCTTGGCACAGATTCCAACAGTTCAGGAAGCTGCACACGTGGCTTTGCTCCTGCAACCTGTCTGCTTCTGCTGAAATTAGATAAACTTGATAATGAACTTCATCCTCCAGCCCTGCATTGGAGGGGATTTTGCTGCTACAGGCTGCTTCCAACCCCTTGGCTGCCTCTCTATGTGCTCCCTCAGGCTTAGACCAGCACTGCTTTCTACTCTTTTCTGCACCCTGTGCACCAACTTTTCCTCCTTTGGATCAGCAGGCTGATCACAGGTGAGGGAGGTGATCAGGGCTTTCCCTAAGGTCATTGCTCAGTAAAGCTCTTCACTTCATGCTGCATCACATTCTCATCAAAATCAGAGTTAAACACACAAATGTGCTTGGGATAACACATAAATGTGATAAAGAAAAAAACCACATTACATTTGAAACTATTGTCTTAAACTGAAGGGGACTACATGGAAAAAGGGGCAAGTATCTAAGTCTGCACAGGGAATCCTTTACACCTTTGGCAGACTTTGCCATCAAATTGTATTTGGATGCTTTCTTTTTCTGATACCCACTGTTTATCAGAGCTCTGTCTCTCTAGATTACCAAATGAGGAGTCTCTCCTCCTAAAGTACTGGAGTGTAAATGTGTGATTTGCTGCCTCATTCTGTTTCAGGAGAATTCAGGAACTTGGGAACTGTTATGCTGATCATGCTAAGGTGCTGTATCCTCTTAAGGTCAATGGGTTTCACTGCTGCAAAGGTGTGACACCTGAGCCCTGCCCTCACAGCAAAGATCTATCTAAGGATTCATCTGTTATTTTTCTTTCTGATATCCCCTGGGTTTGCACACGTTTTCCTCAACCCTTGGTACAAAAAAAAAGCATAGAAAAATGCAGTGCTGCCTGGTAAGTTTATTACTTACTGGTAGTATCATGTTTACAGAAGTTAAATAAATTTATCTTCTAGTGGTCCTGTAATCAACTTGTGAACTACACTGAGATATGTGTTCTGGTCATGACAAAAAATATCTCTATGTGTCACTGTTCAGCATCCTCAGCATCACCTTCCTTGCAGTTTCTGCACCCTTGCTCCTCTTCAGCCAGAGCAGACATCAGAAACTCCTGATTCAATATGTAAAATTCAATGTTGTGCTTGCAAGAGTCTAACTCAGCACCACAAAGCCAAATAGCCACAGCAGAAAACAAGCCCAGAGCACCAAGGTCACTTTGTCACACCAAGGAAGACTTTTTAAAAATCCATGTTATCCTGACAGTCTGATTTGCAATATCCTGAGCAGTGGTAAGAAGGCAGACTCCCTCACTAACAGAGACTGCCCTGTGGAAATGCACTCAAATCTGGAATGTACAGGACAAGATTTGTTTCCTGCTGCTTCCCCCAGGGAGGGCAAACAGGTTCCTTTGCAGATGCCTGTGAACAAAACTGCAGGATGAAGCACGGAGCTGTGATCAGAGGAATGTGTTTCCAATGAGCTGCTCAGCTTCTCACAGACAATGCTGGCTGGCACAGACATTAGGCATGACAGGAGCACACTCTTAAACACAGCATGGATGTTTTTTTCTTTCTTCATTAGGCTTAAACAACCCATGACTGTTTAATCCATGGGTTAACTGCACTAAAACCACACTCTTGTCATATGAAGTGTTGCCTCATTTAAAAGCCAACAACTTTATTTTGTGATAAACAAAAGTCATGAGGTTATTATATCAACACTCAGTTTATTTCATTTTCTTTGACTGCTTTTAAACTCTACTGCCAGCTGGTCAACTAAAGCTCCGTTTGTTCCTTGACAAGTTGTGAGGTCCTTTCAAAGCTACACTTCACAAAAATCATTCCCAGCACAAATTGCTTTCAAGTCAATTACTCAACATTTATTTCCCTTCATGAGTATCCAAAGAAAGGCACTGGGTTTGGGCAAAAGATGCTGCATGTCAAGATCAATTTGCCATCTACAATGCTTGCATGTTTATTCTCCTGTGACTCTGCTTTAATTTAAACTCTGAATTTCTCTTGACTTCCTTAAACAATCCCCCAGGATGCTCATTTGCACAGGGGACTGCAAACTTTGCAGTCTTTTAGTTAACACTCCTTACACTGATATAGAAAACAGATGTAGCCCACTTCAGTCATGAGTAATTAAAAATCTTCATCTGGGCGTAATGTGTCTTTTTATTTCCCCCATGCAAACATTGAGTAAGAAGTTCTGCAGCTGCCCCATCATCGCTGGGGCACCTTCACAAGGAGGTGTTGCAGCTTGGCTTATTTTCAGAGGACTACTGCATTTAATAACAAAGGTATCAGCACACAAGAACGTGGCTGCTCTGATCACTCCAATTATAATCTGCTCCATCTTTCTATGATAAACCCACTGAAGTGACTTTTTCTCATGCCAGTCAGCCTTTCACCCCTGGTAATGGCCTTTTTCACAACCACAGAGCTGATTTCTTTGGTGCTGTGCAGGACATTTTTTCAAAGGAGTGTCTCTATTCCCCACCCCAGCAGACAAGTGGTCTGTGAAGCAATCTAAGAACTTCAAGAAGCAAACGGAAGGAGCTCCCCTCCTGGAAAATGTTCCTGTGGAATTCCACTTAGGAGCTATTTCCCTCCTCTCCATGGGCAGTTCTAGCCAGAAACTGTTCTCAGAGCTGTGGTGAGAAGCCAGATGTCATTTTTTACAGTAGTGGTTAGCAGGTACCATGCTGGGATATTTTACTCAGGGAAATGCATCTTGAGAATCTGTCTAGAATTCCTGTAAAGAGCTGGAGACACAAGCAGAATTTTCCTGGATATACAAATATCCATTACTGGAGTACCCAACTGCCTTTGGCCCCTGCGTTCAGCACCATGGTTTGTGCTTCTTGTTATCTTCCCATCTGTTCCTCAAACAGAACAGCAAAGCAGTGCCAGCACTGATGAGTCAGTGACTCTTCTGCAACCCTATTGTCACTTAACTCCTCCTAGAGCAGGTCTATAATGAATTAACTATAAAAATATCACGTGCTTAGGAAAATAAGAACCCACAGGCAGGAAAGTACTCAAAAGATTAACAATAATAGTAATAATAGTAATAGTAGTAGTAGTAGTAGTAGTAATAATAATAATAATAATAATAATAATAATAATAATTCCAGTTCTTTCCAAAGTCAGTTCTTTCAATAATAAGATTAAACAATACCTCTTGATTTTTATTTTGAAATTTGAAAGGTAGTCTTCAAATGGGCAGCTGGATATAACAATAATATTTTTTCCTCTGGGGAAGTCCTAGCAATGTGCTGGACTCAGGAGTGACCCTAAGGGAAGCAAATAGGAGTGTGGTTAGGACATAAACCTGTTATCAGTCCTGGGGAATCCCTGATGACTGTGTTTTTGTCTTTAGCCATAGTAGATAAATAGAGGTATAGCTGAAAATTGCAATACTGCACCTACAAGCACCTAGGGAGTCTAAGATACCTACAGGACTAAACAAAATTTTTAAAATTAATTTAAAAAACAAAATAAAAGTAAAACAAGAACAATTACAGGGTGAAGGGGCAGCTTCTCCCTGTCCTTCAAAATACAGAAAAGAGTGAGCTTAAATAAGGACCCTGGGAAAAAAGTGAGGGCAGGGTTAGAAGGGCTGGAGGGTCATCAGGCTCCAGGTGTGGCTCATTAGACCCTCAGTCTCTTGTTAGTGTCATCAGGGGTTAGAAATTCACCCAAAATCTCTGCAAAGTTGTGAGGTTGGTTCATTTATGGAAGTCTACATTCATGAGAAACACACAGGAAATCTGCTTTGCTGCTGCCTGAGAGAATATTAGCTGGTTTTAAAGAGATTATATATAGGCAATAACTTCATTTTGTGCTAAATCTGGCCATTCATACCTTCACGGTTTATAAGAACTGTATTCAGAGTAAACTGCTCTGTTCAGTGCTTCAGTTTACTGCTTCAGCATTTCAGTGGTTCCTCAAAGCACTCACAGAATTCAAGCGGAGTTGCTCCAGATTGCCTGGGGGAGTCTCAGGGTGCCCTGCATTGACAGGAGCCCTGACACAAACTCTTGGTGCTCTGAAGGTTTGGCTACTGCCAGGAGTCTTGAGGTTGTTACTGATATCTCCTGTTCACACTCACTGCTTGTAAAGTCAAATGAAAAGGAGGAGCTACAGAACACTCAGTGGTTACCACTGAATGGGTTTGCCAAAAATTGCTATTCCATCAGTCAGGCTATGCCCTTCCACATAACAGTCCTGTCTCCCTCGGTGGATTTTCAAGTTCTTTTTGGAAGGCTTCCCTTTCTCAGCACTGAGTATTTCTAGATTAGTTTAAGGTCTTGGAAGAAAATGAAATTTAATCTGCTCAAAAGCTTCACGCTTACATAGTTCCTCAAGAAAGAAAACTCAAATGTGTAAGCTCTTTAATGTGATTACTGCTTAGGACTTTTCCTTTCTTTTTAAGTGTTGACATGATTCTCAAATAGTTCTAGGGAAAATTTTGTTGAAAAACTCTATTGTGTTGTATTTAAAATTCCTACCAAAATATTCCAAATTTCTGAGTTCAGTTTTCCCTTATGTTTCAGTAACTCATCAAGAAGCAATAAAAAATTTTACAGAAAAGTGAACTGTGTGCTGAAATGTTTTGAAATATCTGTGGATATTTTCCAGCTAACTGCTGCTGACAGCATCAGAGCTTCCTGTGTTCTCACTGTGTGTCAGAGCTCTCTGCTCTGGTTCAGAAATAAAACAGTCAAAGCAGCTGAGGAAAACTTCAGCACAACCTGAGATGGCTTTGCAAATTTTAATGGGCTGCCAAAGGCCTGTTATCCAGTGTGTTTCATACTGGAGAATATCTGATCCTGTCAATCACACTACATGAAAACAGGAGCACACATTACCTCTCTGAGCGGAGCTTCCCAATTCTTATAACTGAAATTTTCCAGCTGCTGATGGAGTATGCTCAGACTCTGTTATTTGAGGCAGCCTCCATACACACAGATTTTGATAGAGATTTCTGTGTTACAGAATTTAGTTAGATTTTTTCCATGGCCTTTTACTCTTCATTGCCAATAGCATTTTAGACAACTGCAGTATGAAATTTAATCATGTATTGATCCACCTTTGGTTTAACACATTGAGTACTTAATAAGCTCACTGCTGTCAGGCTCTTATCACTCATGATACATTCCAGCTGTCTGAACATACAAATTTCATATACAACAACTAGAGAAAATTCAGACCTTGATGAAACTATATTCTTTGCAGTTATAGTAGCTTTAATAGCCAAAGACAACTGGTGATGCAGCTGAATGCATCATAAACCAAATAGCTCCCTTTTACAGTCAACCAAACAGCTCCTTCCTCCCCCTCCAGTAACTGAAGAACAAATTATCAATAATAGGCAGATGGCCATTAGCATAATCCATAAAGCCAGAAGGTATCACAGTACTTTGTATCTATCAACACTGATTAGCAGCATAACGTTTAATTAGCCCCTCTGAAGAGAACAGTGAGTAACAGGGTAGGGGTATGACAAAGGAAATGGCTTTAATAATATACTGGATGCTTTTCAAAGTGAAATTATTTCCAGCGCATGGGCCCTTCAGCAAAGGGCACTTTAGCAAGGATGGGTTCAGAATGTGCACATTGATCAAAACATGGAAAATTACAAGTTTTCACGGATATAAATTTATCTAAAGTATTACAATCTGAGCAGAAATAATCTTGTATGAGCTGATCCTACTCTAGGTTGCTAATAAAGAAGAAAATAGATGAAGAGAGAGGGGAATTTTGTGACTGCAGGAAGAACAGGTTGTATATTAAAGCCGGGTAGCATTGAAAATGTTTCCTTGGATTATGTCCAACAACCCTTTGACAATTCCACTTTGGCCTTCATTAGACCAAATATAAATCTATATCTAACTATATAAATACCGACTCAAAGTCTAAAGATGGCGAAGAACAACAGCTTGAGACTCAATTAACATAGAAAAGAAAAACAGTGGTTTAGCCTTAGCAGTGACCTGTTTCAAGTCTCTTTTAGTGACAAAAAACAACAATGAATAAATAATATAGGTAAGTTGCTTTCCAGGTGAATAAATTGAATGACTACATAAATTTTGAAGGATACATGTTAGACTGCAAAATACTTTCAAAATATCTTGTATGAGGGGGAAATCTGAGCCCTTTAGCACAAAGCCATTAAGTCTCCAAACTCAACAGGGTCTGTGAACAAGAGAGGATAGAGGAGCATCCTTCTCTTATATATATATATATATATATATATGTGTGTGTGTGTATCTTATTTAATATTTCAGTGTATTACCATTGTTTCCATCACAACCTCTTCCCCTCTCAGGTTATCTGAATGAGCAAACAAGCACCACCAAGGCTGCTGAGAGCAGAGGTGAAGCTGTACCACAGACCCTGGGACAGGCTGGACATGGGGACAGGGAGTGACACCAAGGACAAGCTGCAAATTCCTGCAGTGCAGAGCAGTGCAGTGATGCCAGTCTGCTGCCACTGGCTGTCATGAGGACACAGCTGCAGAAAAACCTGCAGTGATGCCAATGGCTGGAGAGCTGAGGAGTTTCTTTGCTCCTCTGTTGTTAGCTGAGTGGAGAATGGGAGCAGCTGGGGCAGAAGTGCCACTCGGATTTGGGGGCAGAATGAGAGACAGAAGGAAGTTCCTGGAGCTGACAGTAACACTGACAGGTGCCTGAAAAGGAAAACCAGAGTGGAGTATTCCACCCTTTGATTCAGAACAGACAGCTCCTGGTGTAGGCAGCAGATCATGCGAGAACAAGAAAGTTTCCATGTGCAAATATCACCTCAAGGATCTGTTTTCTATTAAACATACAAGTGAAGGAGAGAAGCACCTGTACAGAAAAGCAAAGACACAAACACAGACACATCAGGGGACTGGAGCAAGGCTGATCAAAGCAGAAGGGAGACATTGTGGGGCAGGCTCTGTACCTGCAGATGCTCCATGAATGCCACCACCTTCATCTGCTTAAACAGATCCTGCTACTGGAGCAAACAGCACCTGGGGACAAGGTGCATCAAATGGTGCAATCTGCTCCATTTGATGGGAGGGAAATATTCCTGGAGCAGTTCAAAGAACAAATTGGATTTCATGTCCCTATCCCTTTTTCACAACAAGGAGAGTCTTTGGACAAGTAGGTGATTTCAATGTTCCAGATGAGAAGTGCAGGAGGACTTCCTTTTCTCCCTACTTAAAAAGAGCTTAGGAAAATTGCAAGTCATAGTGTTTTTCAGCTTCATAAAGCTGTTTCATTAACTGTGCCCATCTCAGATGAGCCTCAGCTAAGCCTAAATTAATAGCCTTGCCAGATTAAAAAATGTGCTTCTCAAATGCATCTCCTACCTTTCCACCCCTAGAGGCCTCAGTGCAAAAGGAAAGGAAATGTTGCCTCTCAGGTTTTTTATTAAAACACTGTGGTTGAATGTCATTCAAATCCTCCTTTTGGTGTAAAGATAATGGCCTTGAGGGGCTGTCTGCAAGGGTACTTCTTAATTGTTAATTTCTTTAGTAATGGATTATTTGAAAACAGAAATAGATAAGTTTTACACATTTGCCTATTTTTGGCCATGTCTTTCCCTGTCTCAGTTCATCTTTCACCTTCTATGCTGATAAATGTGGAATCTTTCATGCCTAACTCAACAACTTTCCTTGGTTTGATTGAACAAAGTATACAAAGTAATGCAGAGTTCAAGTGTGCTACCTCATACATCCATCTTATACATGATTCCTGTGCTTGGCAAAACCACAACTTGCACTTTCATTCTGCACATTAATATGCAAATATGTTTTCCAATTAGTCACAGCAAATTAACTGCCCTTGTCCTAGGCAAGGACAATTCCACTTGCCTTGCTGTAGCATTCCATCTTGTGAATCCTTAGCTGAGAGTTCAGGTCTAATTAAGAGAACCCCTTCCTGCAGCAGAGTCCCTTTGGATGGAAAGGTGCTCACCTGCAGGGTGCTTAGAGAAATCCTACTTCAAAATATTCACTTCAGAGAAAGCACAAGTAAATATGGACATAAACTTCATCTACAAATCAAATCCTGCTTCAATCCAGATATCCCAGAACGTTTTGCTGTTGCTGCACGCAAGGCATTGATTTCATACAACATTCAATCCTGACTCCAAGATCAATATACAGCACAATAACTGCCCATTCAAAGCTCAGCATGATTGCAGAGACTCCAGTGCTCTGATGGGTATAGAAACATCAGAAAATTTTACAGCTACTCTGATCAGGAAGACAGCCCATTTATTGTCATTGGAAATCACTGAACCTCTTGGAATGGAACTGGCATAGTATTGTCAAGTGGTTTTAGTTACCAAAAAGCCTGGAATGAGAATGACTTTCAACCTTTTATAAGGTCACCAAGATCTCCTGATGATCAAGAAGTGACAGGAACTGTGCAGAACTACTTGTCCTCTCAACCATCTATTCAATGGTCTGTGAAATTCGACTGTATGAATATGTCTTAGTCAAATTAGGTATTAGAACCAAACTCAACATTTTGTCAGATGAATAAAATCACATTTTTTCCTTAAACCTGAGTTAAATCAGTTATTTCTTGCTTTAAATGTGCAATTAGCAGAGACATTTTTCTGTTGCTTAAATGACAACTTCAATCCTCACATTCGACACAGAAGTTGACATATTTTTATACAATAGAAATCACTAGAACATTTCAAGTGCTTTTGAGTGTGGTAACTGCAGATCTGATAGTGGTGCAAAATCAAATACAGAAATATTAAATGTTGTACCTAAATAATCTGAGGGAAACAATGTCTCATGTCTTTCTGCCTGTGTCAGTTTTGAACTAGTGCTTGTCAGTAAGACAGCTGCCTTATTAAAATCCATGCTTGAATACATAGCCAGGCTGAGCTTTAGGTTTCCTGTGCAAATTATGCATGTGATAACAAGAGTTTCAATGCCCTGGAATGCCCTCTGCTCTTGGCATCTCAAGCAGTTGTTTTTCCCAGGTAAATTACTTTAGATTTGCCTTACCAAGGCCAAAAGAGATAAAATAACTGTAAGGAGCTGGAAAGCAACCTTAGCATATTTTGTATTCTCTGTGTCACCCCGAGCCTGTGTGGGTTTTTAAGCAGTGTGCAGCTCAGAGCAGATGAATCAGCCTGAAGATGGCAAGAGTTGTCTGAGAACACAGCAAGAGCTGCCTGATGTGGCCTCTTTCCTTCACCACGATGACTTTGTGAAGCTGCATCTTAGGGGAGAGGGAGGAATAACTTGACAGTGACCATAATACAAATGTCAAAATCCTCCCGCTGCACACTCAGAATTATTTCAGGACTGCAGAAGAGGCAGGGAAAGAGCAAGAAGTAGTGCTTATCAGCATTCTTATCAGCTTATTAACATGTTCTCAGTTTACTGCCATTTGCTGTCCTTCAGCCATGCCAAGAACCACAGTGCTCTGACAAGTAAAATCCCATTTTGGGGGATGTGTTGATGCCTCTCTATTAATATTATATATCTTTTTATATGAGCTATTTTTAACAAATGAGGCTGCCAATTTTCTTCTGCTGCAAGTCCTTAAGTTACAGTTGTGTCAATCCCAGGAAAAGCTGAGAGTTTCCAGCTTTGCTAAAATACACAAACAAATGCACTCTCATCTCTCTTAACCCAGCTGTGAGAAAATGAAAGGGGAAAATGAAACCCTTTTCTCTGAGTAAAGATAAAAGTCTTTACTGTTAACAAGGAGGGAATTAGAGCTGCTTCTCTCTTGATCTTGAGGTGTCTCAGATACTGAAACAATTAATTGGGCAAAGGATTCAGTAAAACTGAAGACTTGTCAAGGAACAACTTTCTGATGCCCATGTTCAGTTTCTTTTAACAATCTTTTTTCATTTTTCACGTTTGAATCTTAGCTGGCCAGCAAAGAGAAAATACACTATGGAACAGGAACCTTTGGAAGAAGAAACTATAAAGCTATTTACTGAACAGTTATGCTAAATTGCAGTTACTTTAAAAATTAAAAAGCAGATTAAAACCTGAGAACAATGAAATTAGGATTTTAATATGGACTAGAAACATATATTTAAATTCAATGGAAGCAGTCAAAATGCAGTGTTGTTACAAGTTACTTAATATGCCCCCTGTATATAAATTATAGTAAGTTTTTTGTAAGCCAAGTGGGCATGTCTTATTTCAAAGCACCAAGCAAACCCTCAAGTGTTATTTATTTTTCAGATAATGATATTCCACATAAGTTTCTGCTCTTGGCACTGTATTCAGGTTTGATTTTCCAACACACCAAACAGTTGGAGATTGCTCTTTTGGCAGAATTCAGGATTAAAATCTTAAAGATTTTCTTTTCCAGCTTAACAGGAAAAAACATAGCAATGTGGTATTGTAGGCCACAAGGAAGAGTGATCCATGAGTCATCCACAGATTTTAGTGCTGCATATTACTGGGTAAACTGTGGATTTCTTTGACAGGAACCGAGCCTTCCATTTTATACAAAGAGAAGAAACCTAACAAAAAAACCCATACAAATAGACAATCCTGAACTATTCTAAAAATCTTTCTATAATTTAAAAATGTAATTCTAAAGGTTTTTAACGAAATCATTGCTATATATTTATGTCATGGCTATACCAAATCTTCTTCTAGTGTGGTTGAAGAAACCATTTTCTATGTTTTCTTCCATGTTCTAAAATAAACATTTTATTTTATTTACACTGGGATGTATCTTATTATGATAGCTGGCCATAAGTGAGGATTTTGCAAGAACAAAAGAACAAAAACTGAATAAAACTTGATTGGCATTTTGTCTGAATTTAACTTAAATAAGGGGTTCTCCATATAGTTCTGTTTAGCATAATTTAGCATAACAAGCAAAATTTGATCTGCAGGGTAAACAAAGTTTATATTTAACATGGTGTTGCACAGCTCACTGAAAAGTACAATTCCAGTCAAAAAATTGGTTCACTAAGAGTTCATTTCATTCTCTACCACTACTTAGAGACCACAGTTCTGCATGTTCACTAAAGGTGCCAGAAATTAACTACCACATCAAATAGAACCTAATCTCAAGAAAGTCTATTTTTCCAAACAGGCTAATGCTAAAACAGAGTCACCAAAGCAGGCAGATGGACAAGTAAGAAGAGCAACCAGCAATGAAATGGGAAACCTTTCCAGCTGCCTTCCAAAACAGAGCTGATTAGGCACCAAGTATTTAAAAATCCCACCAGCAAGGTGTGCATTTTTGTGGCCTATTAATGGTGAGCGCCTGCAGGAATTAATGTTGTCACAGGACACCGTTAATGAGACAGAGAAAGAAAATTAAGTTTTCAACACATCCAAACCTTTAGCGCAATGGCAGACATGCTTTATGGTACTGACAATAAAAGGCCTCTGAAAAAGGCGGTGCCAAGGAACAGGGCAAGAGACAACAGGAAGAAAATGATGCACAGGAAATTGCACCTAAACATGAGAGTTTATTTACTGTGCAGTGAACCAGCACTGGAGCAGATTGCCCAGAGAAGGGATGGAGAATCCTTCACTGGAGATATTCAGGAACTGTCTGGACACAATCCTGAGCCCTGTGCTCTGAGATGACCCTGCTGGAGCAGGGAGGTGGCACCAGGTGACACACTGTGTCCCACCTCACCCAGCCTGTCACCCCTCAGCACTCATAAATAGCCTGTGCAGGAGGAGATGGGCATCCCAAATATACATTTTCTCTTGCAAGAATTCAGACAGCTGATGTCTCTCCCGTGGAGCCTGGCAAGGGACAGCAAAAATTTCCAATTGCATTTTGGCAGCTTGGCCCTTTGGTAACCTGAATGTCACTGTCACTGGCCCCCAGCCAGAGCTCATTGGAGTCAGTGGGAATCTTTCCATTTGCTTCATGCCCTTTGGATCAGCTCCATATTAGCTTTCAGATTTGTTCATATGTTTCAGACATATCTGGCGTTTCCTTTCTAGGGCACAGTGTGTGGACAATAGCCTGTTTGCTGACCACAATTTCACATCATTTATTTACCATGATAATAATTACAAAAATCTTTCCCTCCGTGGTATATTGCTTATACTTGTATTAATCAAACAGTAAACTAATTTGGGTTGCCCATGTAATAAATCACTCGCCAAAGAAGAAGTAGCTGAATTCTTCATACTTTTTTTTACCAAAATATTTAATTGGGAATGGTTTGGTTTTTCAGACATGAAGATGTGAGCTGAAAAACTGGTTTTATAGAAGTGTGACATCCATTTACCCATGCAGAGACTATATTAAATTGCTGTAAAGAACATATAATACCTACTGTAATAATTTACCGTAATACTTCAGGAATTATCTGTCTTCCCGGTGTAGATGGCAATTGAATTTTTTTTCCTAGAATAGTGTTAATTTCTTAAAATATGCTGTCACTATTTCATCATTTTACCCATAAAATTCACCCATAAATTTGTTTGGTGCTATTAATATATGTAAACATTTCTTTAAATAACTGACTTAGTAACAACTGACAATATTGGATGGAAGAACAGAAGATGATTTCACCATGTCAAATATCCCAGTGACCATAAATTCATAAAGAAATACTTATTAATAAGTAAAACCAGAGCCACATTTAGTGAAAAGGTGCATCTGTGCAGGAGGAGCCAATTCTGAGCACTCAGCCCCAGTGCCTTCGTGGGCAGAGGATCCCGGAGCCCCTCTGGGCTCTGCCAGGAATTCTGGAGTCACTCTCCTCACCAGGGAAGGGCAGATGGCAGATCAGCTCGCTTGGCCTCTGCCCCAGCCCTCCAGCTGAGCAGGCTCATTCTGCTTCGTTTGGAAAAGGAAGGACTCCTAGAACAAGCTGTGAGGAGCTGAAAACCTTTAGCTGGAGAAGGGTGATAAGCCACAGAGAACAGCTACTATGAATCAATGAAAAATTATTTTAAAAAGGAGAAAAAAAAGCACACAACCCTAAACAAACCCAGAATGGTCAAGCCTTTCCCACTTTAAATGCTTGGTCCAGCTCTTAAACCACTCCTGCCTGTAACATGGTGGAGGTATTTATTTTAACTCAAATCAGCTCATTAGCCCTTTTTCAGGCAGACTATGCCCTACTTGATCAACTATGTCAAAATACATTCCAGATTTAAGAGCATAAGACACAGCTGTTGTGTCAAGGTAGACAAAGGGTGAAGATCGGTGAAGAGGTAAAATTGCTTGTCCACAGTAACTGAGTGGCAGAGCTGACATAGGAAATCCTGTTTTTCTAAGTCCAGCTCTAGTGCCCTTCACAGACTGAATTCAGCAGCAGCACTATTACTGCAGGCAGCTCAGGATACAATTTGGCTTGTGCAAAGCCAGGAATAATAAGAACGTATTACATTATAAGCCACAGTAGGCAGGAGATACATTTATTTACCAGCTGTTTAATTATTTATACAAAGCATAAGAAGTGGGTCACAAAAAGCCAAATTGCAGTCCCTCTCCCTATTTGTAAGTGGGAGCAATGTTGGCAAACTTTCATGTTAATCAAAGCATATCTACTTCAGAAAAAACTGTATGGTAAAAAAAAATATATTCCAGAAGATAGCAAAAATCTACTAGACACCTCTGCCTCTCTAATTCACTGTTAACCCAATTGCCACTTTTCACTACACCACTATTAAATCATTATCAAGTTAATAAACTTCTGGAGATGTTTCTTAAATAGTTGTATGCAGTCATCACAAGAAATATGTCATGGTCTGCATGCTGATATATCCAACCATTGGGAAGTATTGAGTTCCATGACTCCAACATAAACATCTGAAAACATTTTCCATTTTGAAAGGAAATATGATGGCATTAATTTGCATTCAAGTCCAATTCAAGCTCAAATACTGGGAAGCAAGTTGTGCAGAACCAAAGAGCCATTTAGAAAACAGGTTTTGGATCCTTTCCCAATGAAACAAATAACCTTTAGCACCATGAACATAAACTTTCTAAGCAATAACTTGTGGTTTGAAGAAACCATTGAAATGACAATATTAAAATGGCATTGGCACATTCAGAAACCCCATTCTCCTTCCTGCTCACATTTCAATAACAACTTCATTTGAATAAAAATCTCCTGTGCTTTTTCTGATAGATACACCCCAGTTCTCTGCCTGCTATTGACATGCTTCTGAAAGCTCAATTTGATGAAGTCAAACACTAAGGAAAGAACTTAGAAACATATACAAATAAATAATAACCCTAGAAGTACATCCTGACAACCATAAAACACCTCACAACACATGAAGAGAAAGGAAAAGTCCATTTTCTTTCACTAAAGTTTTGTGGTTCCATCTTTTACACTGATTTGTACCAAGCTGCACATCTAGGATATGAAATTATTTCTGCCTTTCAGAAATTTAGCTGTTTCTCAAAGCTCAATTAATTCAGTTGGAGCAAAATAGAAATTTTTCGATAAAATTTAGGACTTTGGGAGAAAAATCACAAAATATGTAATATGGTAATAAGAATTCTTCTTTAGCTAGGTCTCACTATTCCCAGTTCTTTCTGATAAAATTCTAACACAAAACTCAAAATTTGAGGCTGTTTAATCATCAGCTCTCAAAGATCTAAAGAATGTCATCCACATTATTGAAATGTCTCCCTGCGTGTTTTCCTAAAGTTCACACTTCTGATGACTTTACACATAACCATATCCCTGTGGTAAAACAGAGACTCACAAAAACCTATAATTTCTCCAGTTAATAATGATTTCCAACCTTTATTTAAAATAAAAGGTCCTGTTTCATGGAGGCATGTTGCACACCCATGAGGCCCCTGTTCCTGCCCAGCCATCTGACATTGGAGAGCAGCAAAGTCAAGAGCTGTGACTGATCTTCATCAAGGAGTGCCCAGAACTGGCAGCAGCTCAGCTCTCAGACCACAGTTCAATTTACAGTGTTGGCAACTATTTCCAGGACATTCTCCAAATTATTGCTACTGTCTTTGAGACAAAGTGCCTCTTAGCAAAGAGTCAGTGAACCTGGACACTGGATTCCTCACTCCCTGAAGAAAAACAAATCACAAACCACTTTCAGTGCTCCACTAATGGTCACTGAAAAACAGTTTCTTCAAGGTAATGTTTTCACAAACTTCATTGACTGCACTAAAGGTGTCACTGCCTTGCATAATCCTTTTTGATGAACAGCACAGGGAACCATTGCTGTCAGTTAGCAGCCACTCTAATGCTCAGTATGGAACACAGCAACTTACAGAAACTTTTAGCCACTTATTGCTGACACCTTCAGAAATATGTGGGATACTGTCCTTGACATTAAATCATCTAAGGCTTTTTTTTCCCCTATGGTGTACAATTTTCTGGCTGTCAGGGATGGCTTTAAAAAAGTTGCTAAAAGTATTCAGCAATAACCTTGTTGATAAACTCACCACTCAAAAGAGAGTTACACAGTTTTATAGTGCAGCATGAAAACTCAAATTTTCTCCTGTCTCTTGGCTTCAGTCTGTGGACAACTTGCAGCCCAATAAAATAACAAAATGCACAAGTGTCTTTAGGAGGTTTCCTTCTCAGTATCAAGCATAATCTAATCTAATTTTCCAAATGGAAGAACTCCAGCAGCAGAGAAAAATCTTTAAATGACAAGTTTATGGTCACACATGCTGCGCTGGAGTATAAAATTCCAAGCCCAGCCCATTCTTCACTTATCTATAAAAATTTCCTCCATGAGGGGTCTATAATGCCCCAGTCTGCATAGCCAAGAATGATCCCTCAAGCCATTCTTCCAAATATACCTGAATTACTAACAGAGCAACTGAGCAATTTAAAGTGTTTAAAGTAACCTGGGTTATTTTCATAGAATCAGATTCAGGTCTGAGCTATAAATTCATTTCTGCCTTCAGAGCTGAAGATGGGAGGCACAGTAGCAAGCACTCCCCAGCATTGTTCCATGATCTATCCAAGGCAGTATTTGGAACAATCTCAGGCAACAGGGATGCAATTTTAGATGCAAGTGCAAATTTTGCAGGACAGGAGCCTCAGTTATCCACATAATAAGTAAATAACAGTGAACAGCAGAGGGCAAACATCAGAAGTTTATGGACAGCTCTAGTCCCTATGAAGGCAAGGCAGTCAGCATTGAAAATCAATTTTACCTTCTTGTTTTCAGATATTAGCAGGCATTTGAAAACTGCACATTTGAGAGTTCAAAGGCATGTATATAAACTAATAAGGAAAAAATTGAGGAGAAAAATATGACACCATTAATGACAATGGTACATGAAATATTTCCAAATTAATAGAAACCCCATGAAAATCTGAAGACTTCTCCATATAAGAAACAACAAAAACAATAGCAAAAAAAATGCTATTCTAGCAAGTTATATGTAATATCACAATAAAACAAACCAACAATGTGAAGAAGGCATGAAAACTAAACATAAAACTTCTTTTAAGTATATGATTAGGTAATCTGGCAGCAGCTATGCAGAAGATCTGATGATCACAATATGAGACAAAAGCTCATGGAAGACACAGCCATGTTCACCATGGAGATCTGGGAGTTACTCATGCTGAGAAGGCTGCTTCAACACAACCCACCGAAGGATTTACCTCAAATAGAAATATTAATGTGAAGAGTTTTCAGAACAAGTGAACAGTAACAAATTGCCACCACCAGATGGTATTTACCCAACAATCCAAGTAACTTAACAGAAAATAAATATTCTGTAACTACAGTGTGTAGTTACCACTTAAATCTGCCTCTGTAGCAGAGGGCTTGAGGATGGATAATGGGATGCAGCATTAAAAAGGAACCAAAATAAAAAAATTCTTCCAAACAAATACATTTAAGCCTGGAAAGGTTTTGCTGCACAATGCTTAGGAAGTTAAATGTCCCCTTGACTCCAAGAACCAACTGAGAAAATTCAGAGAAGAAAATCCCTAGTTTCTAAGCACACTGTTTCTGGGTCAGGCAGGCCTGAGGCAAACACAGCAGCTGGAAAAGCAGTGTGGGAGAGCATCAGTCCATACCTGCCCTTGTGCTTTCCCTGTGCATCACAGCCCTGACAGTGCCCAGGGTAATCCTGGGTTATTTGAACACTGCAGGATCTGTAGTGTTCAAATTCATCCTTATTTGTTTACAGTCTCTATTTTTCTCTAAACAGACACCAATATGACATTGAAAAATCTATAGTAATCTTTTTAAACAAAGCATTTTTCCCCAATTGCCTCATGAGGCTCCAAGCCACTGCACACATGCACAGAAAACATCTGGATACATCCAGAAGACTCCAAATTTATGGAAATTCGTGCTGTGTGTCACAGCCAAAGAATTTAACACTCTGAGCCCAAGATTGTATCTTCACCTGCCTTCCAATCCTTTTCCTGGACCTGGAGAAAGGGAATTAAGGTGTTTTTCCACCATCCCCGGGGTCTCAGCTCATGCTGTTGTGTGGTGATTTAACCCATAACCTGAGACCAAAGAGCCCAGAGCTCTGCAGGGAGAGCAGCAGCCCCTCAGTGGGACAGAAACAGCACCAAAATATTTCAAACCTCATCTAGAGATTGACCAGAAGCTGTCTGGCATATGATTTCACTGTTATTGTTGATTGGCAACTTTCTCTATATTCTCTATACTCCAATTATACTGTAATATTATACCTTAATATTTCTCTATACTTCAATTTTCCTTTCAAAGAAGTTTCCAACAAGTAAATATATTTTCCTGTTGAATCACTTTTTTGCTTTAACAAAGCATATCAATAACATATTTTGACGTCATAGGGAACTTCTTCAAATTTCTTTGTAGCAATGGGAATTTAAAAATTTAAGTGCTACCCAAAAATTTGCATTTTGAATTCTTTGGTAGGTTTGCAGCTGTCATTCCCAGATTAGCCTTCAGCTAATCTGTTCTCTTAGATTCTTATATTTGTCTTTTTTTCATAACCATACACAGCAAGGAAAAAAAAAAAAAAAAACAGCTTCTGCCCTGCTTTTTGTCCAGTTGGGGGAAAAGGGATAAGAATTTCTAAAACCATTTTTGCAGTCTAAATCAATGTGGACACCTACTGAAACACAGTTATGGGGGATAAAAACTGCTCTGGTAATGGGGATCCAAATTGTCCTCCTTTGACTCATTTGGAATGTGAAAAATAAACAACAGGTGTGTTTGAGCAGAAAAACTCAGGATTTCTTAAAACTTCAGCTGCAGAGTTTCTGTTGATTTTCCCAAACCCGTGTAAACTCTCCTGGCAGCACAGCAAGTTTTTAGCATCTGCAATGCTAATGGAATGGACATGATGGGAATTGTATCATCCTGCATGTGGAATGAAAGGGTGTTTGCTGTATTTGCATACACCCATATGCTATTATTTATCATTACAGTTGGCAATTTTGCCTAACTACAAATTGCTAAGGATTTCTATATTAAGAACAAAAATGTGGAGTTTCAAAATGAGCCAGTATGATTTCAAACGTGGAGCAGAGCAATGAGCAAACTCTGTGTTTTTCTGCATGTCCTTAACCACTGCCACAGATCTGCACTACATTTATCAAACCTTTATACCACCTGAAACATCACTTTGAGGAAGAGCAAATAACTTTTGAATAATTCCATTATCTGGCCTAAAACAAAACCAGTGCGGTTTTTTTACTGTGTCCCTACTACTGTTGGAAAAAAAACAAAGAAAAAAGAGATCAAGGATAGAGAGGTTTGTACTGGTGTAACACCATCCTTATATTTCATTGGTTTTATTAACTTGTGCTTTATTAATTTTCAGAAATACCTAGCAGGAGAGAAAACTAAAAATATCACAGTCATACAAGGTTTCCAATTAAATACAACACAAAGATGACACTGCATTGTTAAAATGACCCATTTCTGTTTTCTTTAAATTAAATTACCTTCATATTCTCGTGTCTAATGTGCATATAGCCCCAGGGAAGTTCCCTAGGTGGCAGGTACAGGTGTTATTGATCTATTGTTAAGGGAGAGTTAAAGCCAAATTAATTACAAGCAGATTCTTGAAAAGTAGTTGAGCCTTTGTTTTAGTTCATAACCTCTGGGAAGAAAAAAAACCAGTCATAGCCCAGAGGATAATAAAAATGAGTAAAGTGAACAGCTTAAGGAGGAAAAGACATATGTACAGCTGAAAAACTGGAGAACACCTTCAATTAAATCAATAAGTCTCCCAACAGCATGGGAGAGAACAAAAGTGCTTTAGTGGTCAGGAGTTAATCTAGAAAATCTACCACCTAATCAATGTGAAGCTGCAGTCTGAGAAGCAAATGCTGGTTTAAGCTGCTGAAATAATCATTATGTGTGCTTTGCCATTTCCCAAACCTTCAAAAAGATCACGTTTTCACCAGAAGGTGCTGGGGAATGGGCAAGAATTAAAGCCCTCATTTTCATACCAAAGCTTCTAAGAAAACAAGGCATCATCCAGACAACTGATACTGCAGAGGGAAAAATAGACTCATGATTTGATGGGGAAAGCTGAGTAACACACATTTTAGAATTTCAGAAAATCAAAACCACAGTGATTTGATGGTATCTGCAAGGAGAGGAATGAATGCAAATAGAAGACATTTCAGGAGCAGACAACTCACATTTTTTACATGCAAGAAGCAAAATGAGTTTGCTTACATAGATGGATGCCAGCAGATGTCAAACTAGGCTGTCACTGGGCAGTTGCACAACCATATCAATATTAACAGTTTGGACAAAATGAGAAGCCTTGCTGGGAGCTTCAGAGCATAAGAACCAAAGTAAAGAGTGGGGGAAATTTCCATTAAGAAATAAAGGGAAACCAGGCATTAGGCCATACAAAGCACTTCAGTAAGGTCAACAGCTAATCCTCCATTACACTGTGCACTTTTCTAAGGTAGTCTGTGTGTTCTGCTCTGCTGTGTAAACATTATAATTTACCTTCTGGATGTAATTCTGGCAAAAATGACACAATTGGTCGAGTACAAAACAATAATAATAGTGTTTGCTATGTGATCCTTCTTTCTCTTTTGACAGGAATTCTGGAGTTGGGAATATGTCCACCTGGGTTAGAAGATGTGTGCCATACTACAAACTACCTGTTGTTCAGATCATTTGTCTTTCTACCACCAACTTTATGTTGTAGAAAGGAGCCTGTGGGAATGTAAATTCCCTGCCTGACACTTTCAGATGTAGCCAGAAATGTCAAATCAAACTTTCCTCTTGTGGGCTTCCCCTTCCAGCAGCAGAGCACATCCTGATCAGAGCCTGCAGACACACCTGGGTGGATCAGACCTGCTGTGACAAACGTGGTACCACAGCTCAGCTTGCCTGTCCCCCACACCTTCTTTCCAACACACAGAACAAAGGAGTAAAGCTGCAAATCTCACGGCAGATGCTTCTCAAGCTCTGGTAGAATTCCCACATATCGCAGTGGGGAGAAGGAAGTGCATTCCTTAAATTAGTGACATTTCTTAATAATGTTCTGAGCTAAAACCAGTATTATTGCCATTGCAACAGCTGACTGACTTTATCGGAGACTATTTTAATTTACTCTTACCTCATATCCATGCAACAAACAAAACATTTTGGTGAAGGGAAAAGGCAACTTGAATTTTTGTGACAAATTTGTTTTGTGTGTCTTTGTTAAAGTTATAACAGTCAAGAGCACTGTATTGTCCCCTCAGGCATTATGTGACACTATAACTGTTATTAGGGAAGAGTTCATTTCATCTTAGTGAAAGGATGAGATTTATCAATTATGGGGTGAATAACACAGAGGTTATCCTTGATAAGTGGACTTGTAATTGAAGGCAGTGATGGGCAATCATCACAAAAATATCAAACATAACTTGACAACCTATAAGAAATATGGTTTGTAACATTTACATTTCAAAAAGGATTGTGAAATATACATGCTGTGCTATTTCATTTTTATCTGATAGCTGTGTCCTTTGTAATTTAGAGAAACACTGGATCAAACAAGAGCCAATTACAGCCATGCATTGTTAGTGAGCAAAAACAAGCCTTAACAAGGTTTGTACCCCATTTAATCACTATATCATAGTAATACAGAAACTATTTATTAATATTTTAAATGTTACCTTATTTTAATTACAACTAGATACAGCATTACTTCTCTAAGCCAATTATGCCACTTAAGACTAAAAATAAATAATTCAGACAGTTTCACTTCAAAGAAATCCATTAGGGTCTTGTTTGGGAGTACTTTGATCCTGTCTGTTTTATGCTTAGCTGTGGAGAAATATTCTCCCCCAGCTGCAGTAAATAAATGTGACCAGCTGCACCCCCAGCAGCCTGTGCTCATCCTCACCCATAATTTTAATTTAAGCAGACTGGTGCCTGGGCAGAGGGAATCATGAAGGAAGACTGAATGCAAGAGCCACTCAGATGCTACTGGAAAACAGAAAGCCACAAGCAGCAAGAGGTATCTTTAGAAAAACTGAACACTAAACAATTTCTTTCTCATTGTTACTAAAATAATGTGAAAAAAGGTGGACCAAAAAAGTTGAATTAATAAAAAAAAGTGAGAGAGATATGCAGTGTAATTTGCCTCACACCATGAAAGGACATGAGTAATACCAGTAATTTCTCATGCTGAATTACAGGAGACACAAGATTGAAATCAATGCCCAAGTAAAGCATGATTATTTTGTTGGCTGCTCAGGAATGTGCATTTTGTCAGAACTTCATCAGATCCACTGGTCTTTGCATTTCAAGCAAAGGCCACACAAACAGGACCCCACTAATTCTGAGATGTGTAATTGGTTCAGCTGCAGAGAAGGAGATTCAGGACAGGAATCTGCTGCTGAACTTGCAGAGAAGTGCAGTGGAAATCCAGGGGGTGCTTCACTATCTCCTGTTCCACACACATGGATTACCAGACCTCTTTTGGAGTATCTCTGTTCAACAGGCCACCCCAGAATCATTTCTCCTAACCATCTGCTAAAATGGGATTATTTTCTCATGTTATTGGCTCCTGCTCACACTTATTTTTTGTATTTCTTGATTGCACTAAGCCTCTGTTTGAGATTTCAAAGCTATTTCTCTGGCAGCTCTTACAAATGTCTCATTAATTCTTCCTCTCCAACTCTCTACCATGCACAATAACATTCTCATTTTGGTTTTATTTAAATCCATAATGAAAGTTTAGAAGAAAAAAATACTGAAATCTTTATCAACATATACCTCTATTTATGTATAGCAAGTGAACCCCTTCTAAAATTGCATCAAGACATTAAAGTACCCCATGAAAATAAAGAGGAAGCAGGAAAAGTCTCATGATAGAGCAGCTGCTGGCAGGATTTGCTAGAGAAAGCTGCAGTCATGTTCCTTTTGCAGATAATAAACAGAGTCCATGCAATTGGAGAGGCAGGGCATGGATTAATAACACCTTCTGCAACACTAATAATGTGTCTGTATTATTTGTTTTTCAGAAGAGCAATTTTCTTCACACTAATAAATCTAACTGCAGAAATATGGCTTATGTCACAAAAGTGCATTGCAGCAGCGCAGTCTTTATCACTGAGGTGAGAAATACCTTTTATGTTTATTAATACACTGTTTTTAAAACATATCTTAAAGATGTTAGCAGTGCCATTACACATATTCAGTGAAGCCCAGATGCATTATTCATGATAGCTGTGATAAGCCACTTCTCCTCTAATGCTTTATCCACGCTCTGGCTCCTCAGTGATGATTTCAAAGGTGGGGAGAGGAGCACAGAGGCATTAACAGCTCTCATTTCTGCAAGTGGGATCCTTCAGAGCAGGATCTGCCCTGAAATTCCTCACCTGTGACAGCCAGGAGTCCTTTCAGGGAGGGGTAATTGCTCCTCTGCATAGGGAAGGGGCCTTGAGTGCCAAAAAACAAAAATCACACAAACATCGCACACTGCCCTTTCAAGGTTTTGGGTAGTGGGTACCAAATCTACAGGTATTTCACGTATTTGAGAATGATGCTTGTAATTTGGAGTGTTAGGACTTTAGAGAAGGCAAAAGAGCTTTTAGGATAATTTGCGCCTGGGAAGTTTCCAGGCACATTTCCCGCCCAGAGGTGGAAGCTGACAGGTTGGTGTGCTCTTGTTTCTGGTTCAGCAATGAGCATAAATGAAAAAGCTCTGAGTAAGATCATTTATCCCATAAGAATTAAATTATTACATAGGGCGTGTGGTGCATATCAGACGCTCCACTGTGGCTACACATTTATTCCATGGAAATTATTTCTGAGGGCAGTGACAAGCAGCACTTAGCACCTACTGAGTTCAAAATTGAGGCACTCATTTGAGAGCACTTTGACCCAATTCATGCCTGAAAATGGAAATTTTATTAATTCCATTGAAATATCCTTTAATAGAACAGGAGAGATCCAAAATTACTCTTTTGCAATGGGCAGGGACATGAGAACTCTCTAATTGATTCTGGTCAAATTTCTATGAAGTCAAATTCCATTTCATCCAAACAATTGCCATTATATTTTATTAGCTATGTGAAATGATCTCCTAAGTTGTCCTTTTTTCCTTTTTAGTACTTAGGTAAATGGGAAAATATAAAATGTTTAGAAAGGCTATGGATTTTTTGTTTGTTTGGGGTGTTTGTTGTTGTTTGGTTGGGTTTTTTAAAGCAACTCATTCATAAAGGACTATCAGTGAAGTTTCTTTGATTTTTCTCAACAATACGTCTTTAACTAACTTTACCAATAGAAAAGATGTTGCCAGCACATATTTTATTTTTAGCTCAGATAATCTAGAGAACACTTTGCTCTTAGTTCCTTCACCATCAAATTCAGCCAAAGGGTAAACTCCACAGAAAAGTGGAGATGCTATCAGAAAAATAGAGGGAACGAGATGAAAAGGAGAAAAATTTTAAAAGGAAAGCAAAAATGCTGAAAGGTATAAAAATTTTAAAAAAAGAAATATGGAAAATCATCCACATTCACAACTTAGCTAACTCACCATGACAATATTTATCCAGATTCTGAATATCCAACTCTAGCAGTATCATGGTTTCTATATCTTTTGTTCTCCACAAGAATCTGCATTAATGTTCAAGAATCCTCCCTCACCAGCAAGTGCAGCACCACTGCCAGGCTTGGAAAGAGGAGCTGCTGTCCTGGGCCAGAGAAAAAACCCAGGGATGCACAGACATCTTCAGGGAGCTGCAGATGCCATTTAGGCTCAGGCAGAACAGCCTCCACTCAGAAATGGGCTCTCAAAAGGGAACAACAGAGACCCTGTCCTGTTAACTGCAGAAACAAAACATTTTTCCCGTTTTTCTCACTAAAACCTTCTGTATCAGCATATGCAAAAGGAAAACCCTTGCACTTCATCATTTTTCTCCAGCAAGGCAGGAAATGAGCAGTGCAGCTTCATCATCCAGTGGCTGCACAAGGCCTGGATGGATGAGCAGCAAAGTAGAAATTCTGCTGTTCCTACCTAGAGACACAGGACCTGTGCTGCCATCACATCTGAAAGGCCTGGTCCCCAAAGGGGCACCCTGGCAAGATCACAAACTGCTCATCCAGAGGAAAGCATTTCTTAGTCTGGAATGTCATTCCAGATAAACTGTTCCTAAACTCAAGGGTAAGCAGGTACTCTGACAGTAATGTGTATTTACCACCTGGCTTGTGCATGCAAAATTTGGACCATATTGGGTTTGCTTCCTCTGTTTCCCATCGAATGAAAAATAATTACATAAAAGAATATTTCTCTCTGAGCATCTCCGTAAATTAACAGGAAAAATTCTTGAAGTAATTGAGGTTGGAAGCCATAATTGAATTGAAAACATTTCTACCAATCTGTGATTCTTTATGAGAAAAGTGATATTATCTCTTCAATGCTTACTGGATTCAGCACTCTGCCTCTCTAGTGCATTACTACATTCAGAAAAGCAGCTGGTGATAAACATGCAGCACTTCTTCAGTTTAATAATAAGTGTATAGAACCTAATGATTTTGGCAAGCTTTTAACGTTTTATTACTGGCAATGTGCTTGCAGTGCTCGTGTAACACAGCTATAACAAAGAAAACAAAACTGTCTGTTGCTCCAAATGTTTACAGAGTGCAGATGCACAAGCTCTTTGCATTTCTGATAGAGGTAGGGCATAAATCAACCTCTTCCACTTACACTCCACAAGGTTTATCTTAAAAGCAAGTAATGAACTGAATATACTGTGGGAAAGATCTTTTCCACCAGAAAAAAAAAAGTTTTACCGTCATACCAGACTCTTTCAAAGAGTTCTCTAAGCTAATGGCATATAATCAGGAGATCCTGGGAAAATGATACCAACTGTGCTTTGAGTTTAACTGGTTTCTCTCAGAGAACTTTGAAGCCTCACTCAACTTAAAGACTGGTGCTGTTCTGTACATGCACTGTGAGACTCAGATCTCACAGTGTCCTTCTCAGGACTGCACTTCAGCTCCTTTCCTTATGCTCATGGTGATTTCTGCCCGAGTTCAGATGCTGAAGACAGCACAGTGACAGGAGGGACAGCTGCTTAAAGATCAGACTTACAGTTATTCCTGCAGGTTCATTCTTTTTCTACTACACCATCAATGTGTAATAAAAATATTCCCCAGGAACACAAAGCCACTGCTGGACATTAATAGCTGCACCACACAAAGGTGTAAAGTTGGCAGAAATTGCCACAGTATTTAAAGGTTTTCTAACATGTATTTAAACTCTTTGAGGTGTGATATGACCCTGTATTGTCAAGTGACAGGTTTCTAATCATCAGTAAGTTCTCTGAGACATTCTAAATGGATAGATTAGAATGTTAACCAGATCCAGCTAGATTCTGGATGTTAACCAGAAGATCACTCCATCTGACTGAACCCTGCCCTCCAAGAGGGGTTCTGAACACGGGCACTGGAGGAGCCAGAGGGCACAGGGTGTGTAACAAGCAGATGTAGGTCCTGGCATTCACATCTGTTTTGATCAAGTAAAGTATTTAGTTCTCTTATCTACATTTTCTACACTTTTCTTCAATCTTAGATCAGCGAGGACAGACACTGCAAAACCCACCTTAAATTCAAACAAAATTTCTTCTAAATATGCCAGTAATGACTCTTTTCAGAAGGTAAGGAACTTGTAACTGTGGAGAGAATGGCAGCAGTTTGAAGTAATTCTAAGAGAGGATATTAAAGAACCATTCAAACATTTAATATTGTATTCATGGCAAAAGAACAGGGAAACAAACTAGTGGTTCAGTTTCTATGGAACTTCTCACATTTAAGAAGTATATTCTGCTAAAGACAAGCAGAACAAAATATTTTATCAATATCTTTTTCTCCTAAGCAAATTCATCCCAATCATTCACAGTTCTGTCATTTCGTGAATTTTTTCACTTTTACTGCATCCTTTCAAAATGGAAATAGAAGGAGTGTGAAATTTGTCTAGATCATGATCATGCAGAAAGCGAAAAGGAACTTGGGTATGGCTACAGAAATCTTGCAGAACCATGAAAACATTGAGAGTTTCTACTAATGAATTTAAAAATTATACCCAAAAAATTGTTTTCTGTTGGAAAACACACCACTAGAAGCAACAGAATCATATATTGTTTCTCTTGTTTAAGTCACTCTGCTGTTACTGCTGGTGAGACACACAGGGAAGAACAATAATAAAAGGAATAAAAGCTCCTCCTTGCCTGAAGAGACACAGAGACACAGGTGGCATCAGAAATGGGAGATTTCTGACATCCACACCCTCTCTGATCCTAAGGAGCATTTTTACCACAGGGGGTGGTGTGGGATTTTTTTCAATACAAACCTCAACTTCCCTAAGAAGACACTGGTTCCATAATTAGATAAACATGAGTTTTCACGGATTCCTGCAGGAATTTCTGATGGCAAACAAATTTAAGTGCTAAAATATGTGGTCTTAAATTCCTTTTTCCTGTGCTCATTTAGTCTGGCAAAGGCCCAGCCAGTGCAAGAGAACTCAGGAAGTGACACAAAGACACCTGAAATAGGCACATTTAACATTCTCATGAATATTTATGGGAGTGTTTTGCACTATTGACTCTGCTCTTGTTACTAAACATAATCAATTTATGTTAATTAGTAATAGTATGCTTTTGGGCTGTGGAAGGTCAAAGTATTGTTTTGCTATTATTGCTAATTAATAGTTCTCTGTGGCTGTAAAGAGTAGCTAATTTGATTCTGTTTTAAATATGAGTTCTGACAAAACACAGGGAGCAAACTTCCCCATTCTTAGGTCAAATTAGGAAAACAAGATTATGGAAAAGTTCCCTTGTTGAAAAGAACCCCATACATTTATACATGCATGCTTTTTCTCTCAATTAACATGTAGGGATAAGAAAAAAGAAGCAGGAAAAAGTGCCATTTATGAAACTCAGTTTTCCAGTATATTTACATAAGGCATAAATATTTTTTTATCCTCAGAATTTGAACCCTGTAACATCAGGGAATACAGATACTTACTGTATTACTGTTTAAAATAAACCAAAACCTCAAAGGCAATACAGACTGATTTTTGCCTTCAGTTAGAACATTCCTGCTGAACACTGAGGCCATTTTAAAATTAAACTCTTCCATTTTTTCTTTGATATATGCACTAAGAAAACTGCATTTTGACTAGAGAATTATTTTCACTTCAGTTCAAATTTCATTGCCCATCCTAATATTCCTACAGTCAAATTTTCTCCAGGACATTTCAGTGAGTAAGCAAATACATAGTGAAAGCTCAGGATTCAAAATTGTTCCTTCACTTATGGTATAAAATGTCTAATAAAATGTTATTGCAGACTGAGAACAAAATTGCAGAGGTCCAAAACCATGTCTAGCCAACCCATATGTCAATAATGGACAACAAAGTATTATTCCCAGTGTTTGCCAATCAATGCCCAGCAAAATGATTCAACAGGCATTTAAAAATAAAAGCTTTTGTTAAACCCCATGAAAAAGCAGCTTGTTTTGTTCCACTTTTCATCATGCCCCAAAATTACTCAGTTTTCCTCATTATTTCTCTTTCCAATACAAGGAGGGAGGGTCTGAAGAAGCAAACAATGTTTGAAAGAGTAGTTAGAATTCCCGAGAGCTGCAAACTTAACTGCAGAACCTCGCCCCTTGCTTTGCCACTCCAAAAATATTATAATAAAACATTTCTGAGAGATTTTTCAGGTAAATAATTGCCCTGATATCAGTGAATGCTCCCTAATTGAAGTGCTGATGTGCTCCAGCACTTTACTGAAGAAAGGTTTGAATTACCATATGCAAAAATGTATAGATTAAACTCCTTAAACATGAATTGTAAGAAAACACACGTTTGTGAAAAGCAATTGACATTTTACACCATTAGTAACTTCAAATTAATTTTTAGAAATCTTCCAAGCATTAAATTATATGTTATCTAATTATTATCTTTTATTATTTGCATAAATGAATTTTCATTTTCTTGAATACAATTGCTGAGATACTCAAGGTCAGTGATGTGTTTTGCATTCCCTGATAGAATACGAAATAATTATTGCACAGCCTACAGTGTCTGGTCTTCAGCAAAAATCTAATGTTCAGAAACACACACAAAATTATAATTGCTGTTAACCAGAAAGTCCCCAGCTTCCTCCCCTTTTCTTTTGTGTTCATAACTGCACACTCTGAAAGTGGAAATGTGCTCAGGAGCTGATTGCACCAACTGCTTGCAACTCCCTTGTCCCTAAGGAGGGCAAAAACAATCACCTGCAATACTTGGGTGCAAGTATTGTCCCAACACCTTTCTGGTAAACAAAGAGGCTTGCAGGAGTTCAAGACCTGGCTGAGAAATAGGAAGAAAAATAGGACATAGAGCGGAAAACCAAACCAAACCACACACTGGAGCTCAAGAGACACGTTCCTGCAGCTCTGGGGGCTCCAGGGTGATTATTTGACTCCATTTCACTGCCAGAAAATGTCAATAATATTGGCAACTTTAGGTTGAGGATACATGATGGAGAAGCATTGCCTACCTCTTTCTGGTTTAGCCCTTAACACCTACAAATCTGAAATTGTTTCAGTTAGTTTCTCTAAAAGGTAGCAAATTGCCCTGAAAAGTTGCTCTGATGTTTGTATGAGTGTCTCTTGCAGGATTAGGCTTTAAATCTATAAGAAGAAATTGCAGAATAGTTTCCATTTCAGATTACATGGTGCTGCAAACACCCTGCTTGGCTCCCCTTCCCTACAGCATCCACCACGTGGAACACCCCTGTTATCCAAGTATTTAAAAGACACAGGACCTTGGGCTGCAAAGCAATTTAAAACTAAAGTAATGACATTTTCATTTTCTATTCATTTACCACTGTTCTTTGGTCCTTACAAAATTCTTCTGCTTCACCTTTGATAGCCATGGTCTTCTTGTGCTGTAACCTTGCTGATATACCTATTTAAATTCACTGAATTTCATGCTAAATAACTACTCTATAACGCTGCTTTCCTAACAGACATATTTTACAGAATAAGTTAAACATTAATCATGGCCTAATCTTTTAATTCACTTCAAGTTCAAATTTAGTCTCCAAAATACAGTCATTTTATGGAACACCTACAATTTCTGCATATCAACCACCAACATAAAGTGGGAATTTTTTGAAACTATGCATTTTTCCCAGTGTAATTTTCAAATTACATTAGCACATTTTTTCTACTACCCAAGAAGAAATAGCAGTATTGTACACATACATTTAGAAAAGAGGAAATGTAATCTAATGACTGTATTACTTTAGACCTCATTCATCAGCATTTCTGGCTATCAGCATTGAGATTATTACCTTGGCATTTTTTTGGCCAAGGACAAGAGTGCCAATTCTAAGTCCTTTGACAGGCATGGTCTGAAAAATAGAAAGCAATAATATCTCCTGGTAGATTTGCTGATAAAATATCTGACATAATTACATTTTTAACTGGGGGGGGAAATCAAAATGTCTGGCATTCTAGGTCAGGATGATAGAATTTCACAAGGAAGAGGAGAAATTTCCATCTTAAATCTGCCATAGATGATTACATTCCATGTAAATCTCACAAAGACATGGGAGCTGCGACTTTTTTCACCAAGGTGACCAGATCCTGAGCAGCTGCATCCCACAGCAAAGCAGGGGATGGCAGCACCAGGGGGGTTCCTGAGCTGGGGAAAAGCAGAGGAGCCCTGGGATCCACTCAGAGCCAGCAGGGCCTACAGCCCAAGGCCAGCAGCATACACACAAGGAAGGGGCCATGCTGGAGAAATGGGCTGAAGGCAGGAGGCTGCTGAGGATTTTAAAGTGCTCAAGTGATTTGCAGCTAGGGATCACCTTTAATAAACATTTGAGCCACGATCCATGAGCATGGACCAGTCTCAATGGTGGTTTTGTCTCCACCCTGCTCCTCTGGCCAGGCATTCCTTCAGGAATCTACTGGTTGGTGAGGAAAAGGAAATAAATTTACCAACATTCCAATGATGTCTTACCTCTAAACTTCACTACAAAATACCATTCTACAGCTATTTCTACTTAGAAATATGTGGGTAGAGGACAGCATGGTATTTCTGGTAAACAAAGTTAGCTATGGGAAATATAACTGTGTCTTGTCATCGCCTGTGGCTTCCAGCTTTTGTTGATCATGAGCTGCAATTACTGGAAGATTTCTGTGAGCTATCCATACCAGAAGGATGCTCTTAGCTCCTGCTTCAGCCATCTAACCTCTGGCTGCAGCAGCTTTGAGCCAGCACTTGGACATCAACGACACTGAGAGGGCCTGAGCTTTCTCTTTTTATGTACATGCACATTAAAATGCCAATAGAGTAAACAAGCTGCTCATTAAAACCCAGGCACACCCACCACAGGAAGGTCACTACAAAGGAGCAGTCAAATATATTGACCTCACATCTGAGCTCTCCAATACCCAACTTACAAAGTATGAACTTGGGAAAACAGAAATATTAATAGGAGCACAGGACAGTTTGGTCTGCATGGGTCAGGAGGAGGCTGCTCAGGTTTGCATACTCATGAGCCTTCCTCCTCTGTGGATGTGGAATGTTTGACTCTGAGATTGCCTACAGAGACACATCTGCAAGATCACAGCCTGAAATAACTTCTGGCAAGGCTGTTCTGGCTCCAAGAGCCAGAGCTGGGGCTCAGCAGACAGAGGTGCTGAGCAGCAGGGGCTGTGCAAAGGTGCTGTGAGCAATCTGTGAACATGCTCTGCTGCAAACAGCCTCTCCTGCAAACACAAACGCCTTCTCATCCCTGTAAGCTTTAACGTTCCACAGCTTATTGGCCATAAAACTTTCTTTGGGTAGGTAATTTGTGCCCTACCAATACCGAAAAAGAATAAGACAACTTTTATAAATAAGCAGATGATGTTCATTTTTTATTTCTCTCCTGCCAAGAACTGATTTACTGTAAATGCCCTCCATCTGGCAGGAAGCTAATCTGAATATGAATCAATCTACTCAAAAATAACTTCAAAAATTTCATGCATTCATAACAGGGCTTTTCCTGCACAATACCCTTTTCCAGTCATTCTACTCAGACAAGCAAGACTCTCAAAGCAAATCAAGACAAAATACTTTCAGAGAATTTTTCATCTTGAATTTTTTATTAATTCTATTGCTATAGTATGAACCTATTTTGATTTTTCTGGTGTCCATAAACAAATATTTTCCAGGAAGTAGAGTATTCAAAAACATTTGAGGCAGAAGGGAAGTAATAACTGTCTATATTCAGTGCATATCAAAATAACATGCAATAAGATTGTCTTAAAATCTAATTTTAAACATTAATTTTACAGTTTTGGCCCTTATTTTTCAGATGCTCTTACATCACTGAAAGAGGTGAGTAAATATATATATACCATTTCTTTAACAAGAGCAGTTCAGGAATAGCAGCCAACAACAAAATAATGCTATAACCAAGGTTTAGCTGCCAGCTCTGTATAAGTTGCACTTTGTACAAAGTCAGCAGAAAAAAACTTGTCTACAGAAGCCAAGAATGATGAATAGATGCCTGTCTAAGGAGAAAACAGAGAAGTGAGCTAGCAAAACACCCTCCCCTAATTATCTGTAAAAGTACTAGATCTTTTTTCCAGCCAGTAACTGCAGTTAATTAGAGAAACAAGAATGTTTCTTGTTGGGAAGAACTTCAAATCAGGGAAAAATGCCTATATATAGGAAAATACCAAATCAGGGTAAAATGCCTGTACATAGGAAAGCACTTAAATACATATATATTATAGGTATGTGCTCAATGTTCACTTAAGATTTAATTCAACTTATATTCATATTGAGGCTTTTAGCCTCCCATTCAGGAAAATGCTAAGGTGTCATCCATTCTGAATTGGGAAAAGCATGTGTTAAAATTTTAATAGTTTAACTTCTTATCCTTAAATCTGAGCAGCTGCTTAAGCACAATGAAGTACTGAGGCTAAAGCAATCAGCATCAAATTCTGAGCCTGGGGGAAATAATGGAGAATAGAGAGGAAATGTATTCCTGAGGACTGAGAAGTGCATCCCATTCCAAACAGAAAGAACAATATAAAAGAGAACTAAAAAAAAAAAAAAAAAGGAAAAAAAAAGGGATTTAGAGGCAAGAAGAGTTGCAGAACCCAAATGGGCAACAAAAAGGAAATGCTGATGAAACGAGCAGCACTCCGAGATAGCTTTGGTATTGTGTGGGAGGAGTCTGCTCCCAGCAGGAATAGAGGCAGCAGAATGAGAGTGGATTCAGTGCAGGATGTGAGCAGGGGAGGTGACGGCCCTTCCATCATCCCCAGGCAGTGACAGGAGCTCCCATCACTGGGCTGAGCAGAAAGCAGCACTGCAGTGTGGGGAGCACAGGGACCAGGGACAAGGTGACCACGGAGCTGCAAAGCATCACACAGTGTTTTTACAGATTCAAAGTTTGTAAATAAATTATTCACAGGACTCAGAAAAGACAGGGGTTAAAATAATTAGCTATAGAAAATAACCTCCCTTCTATACAGCAGTGGGAACTGGGATGGGTTTGTACCTGCTCCTGTCCAGCAGAAGAAATCCTACAAGCAGCTGAGAGAGTCTCCAGGTAATTGGGATGACCCTGCTTTGAAAGGTACTTGAATTTTTTCTGCTCTAAGGTCAGCACTGGAGCAAAATACTTTGCTCAGCTGGTTTTGGGCTCCAACTCAAAAAAACGTCATTTTTACAGAGTTCAGAGAATATTTACTTAGTGCATCAAAAAAGCGAAAGAAAAAAGACCAGAGTGCTGAGAAGACACAAACCATTGAGTTTATAAAATCCATCCTGTGACAATCCCTCCATGACTTTTGTTTCTCGCATGTATTTTGTGACATGTCTCAAAGGGCTCTACATTCATTTCTCCCAGACCACACTCTCACTCGATGAGACAGTTTATCATCCTCAGCCTGCAGAGAGGCATTTCCCCCCTGGAACAATCTCCCACTATCCAAGAGAAGCAGCAGGGCAGGGAGGTGAAGCCACACAGCTCAACTCTGTAGCTGTCAGCACAACCAGCCCTGAATGTGGCTTTAAAGTTTTGTGCTGGGATTTCCAGGCTAATGATCGGATTAAATACAGGAATACTTGCATTTTCTTTTTGTACAGGACAGGTGGCACCCTGAGGTCATCCTGATTTCCATGAGGAACAGTTTGCACTGTCTCACTCCACAGTTTCATCAGCTGTTCGCCTCATCCCTGATTCACCTGTAGTTTTCAAATATTTTGTTCATTAAAAACTAAGAAAAGCATGAAACAAAAAATCCACCCATGAAAAGTGGCAAAATGGAATGCCCTCTCCCATTAGTATCTATATGCAGCAAAAATAAGTACACTACAAAATCTCTGATGAAATATGTAATGCAGATATCTTCATTTAATTATTTCATTAGTGTAATATAGGGTTTATTACAAGTACTTTACAAATTACTGCATTTCACCTAGAGGTTTTATGTGTGCAAAATGGACTAATTACTTATTAGCTTTTCGTGTAATTGAAGACATTATATAACTTTAGAGGAAAATCCAGGGATAAACTAATCTAAATTGCAAACCATACCATTAAATAAGCTCCTTAAAATACAGCATAAATTCTGATTGTTCAAATGAGAGCACTGTATAAAAGTCATGACCTTAACAGCCAGATAGGCTGTTCCTTTCATTATTTCATTTGCCTTACATGATACTCTGAAAAAAATTTAAAATCTACTAGGATTATAATGAGAGTAGTCTAGATTAGGCAGCGTTTTTCTCTTAAATAAATGTGAACAGACACCAACTAATGCAGCATTGTCTAGTTACACAAAGTTTCCAGAAGGAAAATACAAACTGCATTTTAATATCAACTTTTATAGCAAAAAGACATTGTTATGTTTCATAAATCATAATTGTAATTTGGTAAAGTAATCCTAAATATCCCTAAAATCTGAAGCTGAAGAACAATTTTCCTTGTAAAACAGCACAAGTATGTTCAATCTGCTCATATACTTACCCAATTTAAAGATTGCTCTAGTCAGTTAAAAATAATATCAGAATTCTAAACATCTAGATGCAGCTGTGGCCACACTGAACTACAAACATCATGAAGCAGATGTGGGTTATTTATTCTGGAATGCAATTCAGCACAGTTATACTTATGTGGTGTAGCCCCACGTGGCACCATTGTTTTCCCTGTACATTTCCCCTGCATTTTCAAGCAGACAGCCAAGCTCTCTTATTCTTGCTTTTCTCTTAGTCCTTGAACACCTTCAGTTTCCCCAGTTGCCCTGCAAGACCTCTGAATCCTTGCCAACAACTTATAGAACAGTGAAATGCTAAACCCTTGCTGATTTTGATTAAGTTTCTCACTAGCAAGAGGAGCTCAGACATGGTAACCACACTCAAATGTGCCATGCTTGAAAAACCCATCACTCCAGGGCAACACCTCTTCCCAAAACAATTGGAAAAGAGTTTAGCTGTGATAGCCAACACCTTCAAAACGCAAAAACAGCAAATATCAGGATTTGGGAGAAGCAGCTTTGTTTCTATTCCAGTGGCTGCTGTGTAACCTGAATTTACACTTCCCACTCCAGCCAAGATCCCTCATCCCCTTCAGCTGGCAGAGCTGTTGATATTATCAGAGGCTCTCAAATTGTAACTCTTCTACAAGATACAAGCTACAATATCAAGATAAGCATTTTTGGGTTTTAGCACATTCACACAAATTAAAAATAAAACCACAGAAAGATTGTAAAATAGGGAGCTTTAATTAGTGCTCCAAAATTTTCCTTCCAGGCAGCAAAATTTCCCAGCTCTTGCAGCAGCTCACACATTAAATGCCCTGTTGCTTTGCAGAACAGGAAAACTTGCACAACTTACATCTCCAGACACATCAGAGGGTAACACTTTGAATCCAAAGAAACTTTATGGTGTTTAACACTCACAGGTCATTCCTACCTATTTAAATCAAGCATTTCCCGGTCATTTCTCCCTCATAATTTCACAGGGGGCACACGCAGCCCTTACACATTTTACATTTACTGAAAATGCTGAAAAACCCAAGTTCTGTTTCACTACCGGCCCTCAGGAAGTTAATTTAAGCTGAGATATGCAAGGGGTAGAGTAATGAACACGAAGGGAATGAGAAGCACAGCACGTTCAAGGAGCAGGTTCTTACACAGACCAGCTGTGCATACAATTGAATATCAGCATTTTAAAAGACAAATTTAAACTAGGAACTTGTTGAAGTAATAAAATAAAAGCCTTAAGATCTGGTACTGTACAATCAATTTCAAAATGTTTAATCCCCTCCATTATTAATGTTAATTGCACAGTTCTGTGTGCTCTGGAAGAATCACTGTCCTGCAGAGCGGGTTTTCAGACAATGCAATTGATTCTCCTTCCCCAGGAACTCATTTCTGTATTCCTGACAATGCACTATAGGAAGGAGCACCACATTTTTTTCTGCCTCTCAGTCTCCATAACTAACTCTTCACCCAGCCCACTAAAATACAGGGCAGGAATTTGGGTCTCATCAATACCTACATAATAGATGACGCTGATTTTGAGTAATACTGTTTCTGAGCATCTCAACAATCAGGAACACAAGTTTGCATGAGGAAGAGATTCATGAGTCCAGAAGCCTTTTCTGATGTACTCCCTTATAAATTCTTCTGTGAGCAAGAAAATGTCTAAAGCTCTGGAGAAAAGTCTTTCTCCAAGGCAGGACTGAAGTGGCACAGGAAGGAGATCACACAGAATGGGGGTGTGACAGCAGTATATTTTACAAATTACTGCATTTCACCTAGAGGTTTTATGTGTGCAAAATGGACTAATTACTTATTAGCTTTTTGTGTAATTGAAGACATTATATAACTTTAGAGGAAAATTCAGGGATAAACTAATCTAAATTGCAAACCATATCATTAAAAAAGCTCCTTAAAATACAGCATAAACTCTGATTGTTCAAATGAGAGCACAGCATAAAATTCATGACCTTAACAACCCAATAGGCTGTTCCTTTCATAATTTCATTTGCCTTACATGATACTCCTAAAAAAATTTAAATCTACTTGGATTATAATGAGAGTAGTCTAGATCAGGCAGCATTCTTCACTAAAAAAGTAAAAATAAGAAAAGTGTGAACAGAAACCAACTATTGTAGTGTTGTCTAGTTACAATGAGGTTCCAGAAGGAAAATACAAACTATATTTTAATATAAACTTTATAGCAAAAGATATTGTTTTATAAATTATAATAGTAACTTGATAAAGTAATCTTAATGTATATTCCCAAAATTTAGGGATATTTCAGCTACCCTCCAATCGCTGGAACTATGGTTTGTTCATGTAACAGCATGAGTAGCAAGAACTACTGTGATAAATCAATCAAATTCCTGATAGCTTAGCAAACAGATCTGTCAGGCAAACATAACAGGTTTGCTTCAGCTTATTATATATTCACCTTTTAATGAGACTGGAATTCTACTGAAGTGGGCATAGGATGTATCTAGAGCAGGAAAGTTAAAGATCAGGTTATTTAAATACTTATAGCCTTAATTTTAAATTTCATTAGCTAAGCAGGTCTTTTTATGAAAACATTAAAATAATGCTGCACCACCAAAGAACCCAACATATTGGCCTTTTATTTGGACAAATGAATAATTTCATGGTCAGAGAGATTTTAAACATTGTTTTATCCCCTTGCAGAACTGCCATTGAAAGGCCTAAAGGAACATTTTACATAATTGAGGAAAAAAAAAAAGGCAAAGTGAAAATTATATGCACATGGAAAAGGGAAAGAACCAAAATAAAAAGCACTTCTTATAGATCAAGACAAACAAAGAAACACTTTCCATTTCAGTAATCTTCTATGTTATTTTCAATTATGTTTGGTAAGCATATATCAGACCCAAGGCTGATGTTCCTATTATCAGTTTCATAAGTAACAAAATTTAGGAGGAAATGCTCTCTTACATTGCCCAGACACTACAAGTGGCGTGATTTCTCTCCAGTTGTTGGGTACCTGTTCTATCTGGCTTTACAGAGGAAAACTCAATGCATGCATAATGGCACATTACCCATCAGAGCACCTCACAGCCACACTTCACCACAGCTCTAGTGCCAGTACTCCAATTAAAAATAAGTGGAATATCTTGCAATTAGACTGTGTTTTCTTTGCAATCACACCAAACATGCTTTGCAATGCATTTAGACAGACTGCACTGCAGTTGCTCTTGAAAATACAAATGCTTCCAAATACAAACTATCACTGCAAAATATACAAATAGGGAAAAAATATCATAGAAATATAGACAAGGTTCAAAACCTAACAAAGAAAACAAGAATTTCTCTTGCAAATACATGAAGAGACAGGAAGTACAAGTATTTTTACATAAAAGCAGGATAACTTTACCTTGTACTGACCTTAAAAGATACAAGCAGACCAGTGAAAGTGTATGGGGAAAAACACACCTGAATTAAATTCAGCCTTCATGAAGGGTGACTGAATTTAGCCAAAGTCATAGAAAGCACACCATGAGCATTTTTTATCCAAAATTATCTTTTCTTTCCCCATATCCATCCATAACACAGATGAAATCCTCATAGGATAAAATACCCCTCAGGCCTAAAGAACCAAAAAAAGCTGTTAAAACCCATGAATTTACATCTGCTAAAAGAAAGAGGCTGCTGCTCTTCCTTTCCTCCACGCAGGTCCCACAGTGAGGGTACATGGCCCAGGTGTGTTCAGAGCAGCAGGCAAACCTGCTCCTCACAGGGAGGAAAATCTGCTCTGGTCACCCTGTGCCAGGCACACTGGGTTTGCTGCCAGACTCTGCTGGCAGGAGAGGAGCAGATATTCTGCTGGCATGGCAGGAACACAGAGCTCTGCCCACAGCACAGAAAATTGAGTAGCTTTGTTGGAAAGACACTGTTACATAGCAAATACCACAAATGTGCTCCACGCAGGCAGCTGGCATTGTTAATTTATAGCCTTTTATGAGCTCTAGAAACACAGGGTACCAGGGTGAATTCAGCAGTGAAATGGCTGCCATCCAGGTAATTTTCATGCCCACAATTCCATACAAACTCTTGTGCTTTGGCCACCTCTTGCTTTTTTAATCATTTTGATGCCATCTCTTCTAGAGCACCATGTTCCACACCAGCTCAGGTTTGTTCCCTTGCCTAATCAGGGCAGTGACGATGCAGGGATCTCTCTGCACAGATCATGTTATGGATATTTCTGACTGCGTGAGGGTGCACCATGCTGGGACAGCTCAGCTAACTCCACCATAGGTCTCATTCCAGAGCTGGAGGCACAAACTACCCTGGGGTAGCACACTGGGTGTCCTGGATACACTGCCCTGCTGCCAGGGCCTGAGCCAGCACCTCTGCGTGAGCCTGGGCATGGCTCCCTGCACCTGGCAAACATCCCAGGGCTATTTTAGGGATGATTCTGAGCAGGCACACAGCACAGAAATCCCCAAACTGATGGCGTGCCTGTCACCATCAAAAAGCTGTGCTAAATCTTGGTGCTCTCTCCTTACCAGCATTACCATAGGGGAGTTCTGTGAAAAAACTCCCCAAAGTCAGATGAACTCTCACATAAAGTGGCAAATCCTGGCTAGTTGTTGTCATCTTATTGCAGAAGTTCCATATCTTCTTAGTGATTTCTCATGGTCAACTCCTCACAGCACTGACTCCTTCACATCACGGCCAACAAACTCCAGCTCTCTCCTCACCCAGCTAACCCCCTCTTTTGTAGCACTCATCCTTATTGGACACAGCTGAGGCCTGTTAAGGACAGGCCTGTTCCTAATCTTTAGTAATTAGCACAGCTGCACCTCCTCAGGGTCAGATTGCCTTCTGCACTATTCTCTTGCATTCTATCCCCCCACAGCTAGCCAGGTGTGGTCAGTATGCAATGTGTAATAAATGTATAAAACTTCATGAACCTAGAAGTCACCCTGATTTCAGACCTATTTGACTGAAATACATTCTAGTTGTTGCAACACTTCTATACACAGAATAACAGAACAGTGTTTTTCCTTAAAGACAGCACATAAAAGACTTGCAGATAAAAATCAAGGGGTTTTTTTGCATAGATCCTTGCTCATTTTAAAAGTGAATATCTTGTATCAAAAGATACTGCATGAATTAAGACTTTCCACTTAGTCACCATTCCTTTGCAAGCTTTACAAAAAGTAGTTTGCTGCAGCCCACCCATTGGTGCTTTGTGCACTCGCTTTATCACCTTGGGCTGCACAGTTGTTATACATGAACACCACTTTCATATTTTTCTCAGCTAGTGCTGTTCCCTGTATTATTGCTGTAGGCTGCTTTTATGGACAGGGTTGGGGACAAATACATTGATAGGTGAAGTGATTTTCCACATTGACTTTACCGTGGAAAGGATTATCTGTAGCAATTAATTTTTTCTTCCAATAACACATGGATGTCCCAATGAGACAGGAAAAGTAGGTCGACTCATTATCCCAGCTGCACTGACTCAGCAGCACTCCAACCATTTTCCTAGAACTAAACCAGGCAGTGCACAGAGAAACACATACAAATTAGGGTAGAAATATCAACATTGCATAGGTCAGCAAAACCATGTGGTGTTTAGATTAAAGCCATGCATATTCAGAAATACTGGGATCTTCGAGCTCATGTAAAATCTCAGAGCACAGCACAGCTTTGAAGCCCTTGCTTCCCTTTCTGCATCCTGATCTCAGAGTCCATGAGCAGTTCTGTACTGACAGCTCTGGGAGCCAAAGGATTCCAGCTGCAGGCAGTGGCAGCCAGAGCTTCCCTGTGCTGCTCCTGCCAGCCCTGCCTGGTTTGGAAATACCACCTGTCTGCATCACAAGGTATTTCAGTCTCCCTCACCAACCCACCAGCTCCTCCGCTGAGGCTGACAGCACAATGCTGCAGGGGAGGCCTTTGAGCTAACAGACAGTGGCAAATGTAATCATTCAAGTTGCCTTCAGCTGGATTTCACACCAGATGTGAAAAAATAGCCCAATGAAAAGCACTAAAGAGCAATGAAATTTGAAACCCCTAGAAACCCTTCGCTTATTTTCTTGATGACTCTCTAAATTATTTTCTACAGAGTGCTATACTGCCTCTTAAATTCCTCAATTTAAAACCAATTTTATCATGAGGCTATCACTACTCACAAGCTGAAAGGAAAGCTGGTGCAGAGTCATAGAATCCTTAAGGTTGGAAAAGGCCTCTCTGACCACCCAGTCCAACCATTAGCCCAGCAGCACTTTGGTCACCATTAACCACATCCATACAGCTTTTGAGCACTTCCAGCCACACTGATTCCACCATTACCCTGGGCAGCTTGCTCCACCACTGACCATCTTTTCAGAGAAGATATTTTTCTTAACTTCCAATCTAAACCTCCTCTATCCAAGTATCCAGGAGCCACACCAGCACTTGCTGAGCTGTGAAAGAGGCCACTCCACACTCACAACCACCTCAAGTTTCCAGCTCAAGCTCTGGCTTCCCACAGCAGAGTCTCAGCCATCCTGAGCCTTCAAACTATTTACTCTTGGTAAAATAATAAAGTAACAGCTCGAGCTGTTACTTCTAAGGAGGGATCCTATTATATTACAGGAGTTCTATTGCCATTACATTGCAATGGTTCCATAATGCTAGAGTTTTGTACCTCCTTGATGTTTCTTGTAGTCATCTCCTCTAGCTCTGACTCTTCCTTGACCTCACAGCAGCCAACTGACTCCAGTTCCCACCAATCCACTCTTTTATAACACCTTTCTTATTGGCTACAGCTGTGGCCTGTTAAAAGCAGGCCTGCTCCTAATCTTTAATAATTAACCCAGCTGCGACTCTTTAGGGGGTAACATTACATTCTATACTACCTTTATTTACTTATATTCTGTCCCCCTACAGGATCCTGAATGAAGCAACCCCTGGGCTTTTATCTCCTGGCAGTCCCAGCACAGGAGCCTCAGATCACACGAGCCACAGGTGTCCCTTGTCAGCCACAGGGAGGCAATTCCAGCCTCTGCCCTGGGGCTCCACCCAGAGTTACCTGCACTGGGAGCATCCCTCAGCACCTGGTGCACACTCAGCCAGGGTTCTCTGCTCCTGGCACTCCTTACAAGGGAAAGAAATTTAACTCCAACCTGCCTACAGCCTCCTCTAGGCATTTGTACAAGTGAGAAGGTTCCCCCAACACTCCTTTTCAACCACCCCAGCTCCCTCTGCTGCTCCAGACCCTTACTCAGCTCTGTTCCCTTCCCTGGACAAGCTCCAGCCCCTCAAGGCTTTTCCTGAAGTGAGGGACCCAGAACTAAACTCAGGAGATAAAGTGCACCCTTCCAGATGAGCTCCTGGCCAGTCAGAGGCAGGTTAGTTATTATTCTGCAACTCTGAAATCCTCTTTCCTGTTTTGTAGCTCTCTAATTTGTAGTAACACAAAAAAATTTCCTGTATTCCCTCGAGTTCCTTCACTGTTCCTGTTTTCTATCAAATAGAAAACAAGATCTTCTTCAGCCTTCCTAAAAGGTAAAAATGTGCTTCTGGAAGGAATTCAAGTTTTGAATTTGAACCACTGTGACGTGGTTACAAAGCTCTAGCATCAGGTGTGTTGGAGCACTGGGATAGATTTTGGAAAACATATGGCTCAGTTCTTAATGTTGAACTCTCAGTTCCCTAAGCTTTCCAAAAGAGCTCAGAGCATCAGTACCTAAATTCTTAAATTCCTCTGGAGGTCACACCTGAATTCCCAAAATCTACTAATATGTTGTATAGACTACCAAATAACAGGAAAAGTAGCTGCAGAGATGGAAGGTTGAATGTGGTGTCTGAATCATGGAGGTGCTCCACTCTTTGCTCTGAAATTCTAGATGCAATTTCACTGTCTCAAATAAAAAAGAATGAGAAGCTGTAACTTTTCATTACTACATAAGCACATCATCCCTCAGAGCTATTAAAAAAGACATTCTACCACTTTTAATTTCCATTTGTTACTGTTTTACTTCTCCATCTCAGTATCTTTTAAGTACAGTGACTCACATTGAGTTTTCAGTGTTGATGAGCACAGTACTGTAAAACTGTTTTGAAGACCAAGGAGCAGTTTTTCTTGTACAAAAATCATTAACCACTGAATGCAAGAGATAAAAAAGCTGTTATTAAAAGAGCCAAAGTGCAACAAACTAGCCCAGTGAGGACAGGGGATAATATCCAGTAACCATATTGCTCATCTGAATAGTGCATGATGACTTTTCAATCACACAGAACTTCTGATTTTCTTTGTCACCACTTTTTCAAGAGAAAATATTAGAGTGGATAAACTGAGGAAAGCACTGATACCAGAAACTCCAGCATAGTTTATTCTTCCCTTTGATGTGCATTGCCTGGCACACAGCTGCTGATGATGTGTAGTCGCACCCAGCAATGTGGGTGACATCTGCTGAGCACACAGCATCACTCTGGGCATGCAAAGCTGCTGCTCCCACTCTGTGGCTCCCAAGGAAAAGGGGCAGAGGCAAGGAAGCAGCTTAGAGGGTTTTCAGTAGGTAAGAACTGACTCACCCCGAGTAGCATAAAACCTCATCATCATCCCTGCATCTTTGAATCAGGCTGTCAGGGGAAAGAGAGGCATCCTACAGCTCCTGGCATCAGCAGAATCCAGAAGAAATTGAACAAAGCAACTCAGGATTTTCTGAGTTTCTGCAGAGGAACAGCAACTCACAAAGGTTTGAACTATGAGCATTCATGGCAACTGAGAAAAGGAGCAGGGTCACAGCAGCTGGGGTTCCCTGTGGGCTGGAGTCTGCCAGAGCCTGAGATGTGGCTTACAGGAACAAACTGGGAGGAGTGCTTGATCAGCTGGTGACCTTGAGCTGCAGCTACAGGCTGACAGGAATCTCATGCTGAAACAAAGACAAATGCAGTGTCCTGTGCTGAGGATGGAAAATCCATCAGTACAGCTGGGGGGCAAACAGCTGCTGAGCAATTATGTAAAATCACAGAAGGTTTGGGGATGGAAGGAACAGCCTCCACAGGTGGTTTAACCCCCCAGCATGGGCAAGGACACCTTCCACTAGAGCAGGCTGTTCAAAGCCTCAATCAGCCTGGTCTTGAACACAGGAATGGGGAGTCCACAACCCTTCTGGGCAACATCTTCCAGTGCCTCACCACCCTTAGAAGAAAAAATTTTGTGCTAATATTTAATCTAAATCCTCTCTCCTTCAGCTTAAGGCCATCTCCCCTTGTCCTTGTCAAAAGTCCAGCTCTGCTGTGGGCCCTTTATGTACTGGAAGGGGCTCTAAGGTGTCCCCAGAGCCTTCTCCTCTCCCCCTGACTCAGCCTGTCTTCACCACAGAGGTGCTCCAGCCCATCCAAGTGGCTCCTCTGGACTCAGGTTCATTTCCTCCATTGGGTGCCCCAGACATGGACATTTATCAACTTAAAGGGCTCTAAAAAGTGATACATGATAGCCAAGAGCTGAACATCCGTAACATTCCATAAATAAGCAGATTTTAAGTGAAGCAAAACTGAACTTTTGAAGGGTCAAATCGTGGTACACTCATTGGTTTTAGCTACAGAAAATGGTTTGGCTTCAAACTTTCTACTTAGAAAGCTGCTTCTGTAAAAATGGCAGAGGAAAAACCAATCAGTTCATACATTATAGATGGCCTGTCTGAGCAGTGGATGCACTACAAAGTAGGTTTGTTGCTTAAGAAAACTCTAATCCCACAAAGTATTTAGGAAAATTAAAGACTCTCTCTCTCTCTCTTTTTATGCTAGGGAAAATTAGGCCCAGCATCACAAAGTGCAGTGACTTTATCAGGTGCTATTAGCGAAAATTCCCCACATCAAAAGAGAATTCCATGCTAAGTTTCAAGCAAATTTCAGGCATGCTTTAGCTAAGCACTCAGCCCACACAAGCTCACCTTCTTACAGGTTTTTATAAAAGCTCATGGGAATTTCAGGAATAATCTTTAGCAGGTTCTTTATCATTTCTCCTCTAGAGATATGTCAGGATTAAAGCATGTTCAAAGTTGGGTTTTATATGCCACTATACAAAGCATCTGCAATTTTGAACTTTGGGAAAATCATCCTTGAAAACAACCACAAAGAAACAAATACTTGATTCTCTTTATCAGTATCATACTTTAGTATGTGATACAGAGCTACTCAGCTGCCATCAGTGCTGGCTGTTAGGCAGGGAAAGAAAAACACTTGTGTTTCCTATTCTACTTTTACAGGAAGTCTAGTAAATAAAATTAATTTCCACATACTACCTGGACTTTTTTTTTGTAATATGATTAACTATGTATTAAGACCAAGTTATTTATAGATTGACTCTATTCCCAGTAAAAAAGGGGACACAAGAAGTGCAGTATTAGATTGGCTCATTTGGCAGGCCCCCATTCCTGCTAAGGGGTTTCAAAGCAAAGTGCAAGAGGTGCTGCTGGGGCAGACAGAGGGCAAAGCTGCAGCTCAGGGCTGAGATGAATGTGAGCAATGCTGGGGTGAAAAAGTCAACCAGCTTCTGTCCCAGTGAGCATTCCTCCAGCTTGCCTCTACTGTGTATGCACCTGGATTGTAGATATGGACCTGAATCACAGCAACAACACCAAAAAAAAAATCATTTTCCTGTATTCTTTATGTGTGTTATGTGTATTTATTACATCTGAGTGTGTGGTTGTGATGGGGAGTTGAAAATTTACATTAAAAACCCTTTTCAGTGTCAAATGAAGTAGAAAAGAAAGTGATAATAAAATGAAAGTATGAAAAGAACACTCCTATAGTTTGGAGGAGGGTTGATGCTTTGCTTTCCTTTTCTTTGTGTTCTAATTACATCCTTCTCTGCTTTTTGGTTATCTCTACTGGTTTTTTGATAATTTACCTCTTTGTGCAGGCCTAAAAAATGTACATCAAAATATCTTCTTCCTGAATTTAGTATTTTCCTAGAAAAAAAAAGCTAATATTTTGATATTGAACGATTCCTAACATTTTCAAAAATAAGGCTACCACACTGGCCAATTCACAAAAAGCCACAAAGACGCCAAGTTTATGACCAAACTTTAAAAAATGGAAATATTTTCTCAAGAGCAGAACCTATCAGCTGAAGCAGCTATTTCAAATGCCAGTGGTGTGCAAAGATTTATAATAAATATTAAGTCCCTGAAACAGAAGTTTATGGTGGAGGAGATGAAGAAACTCAGATTATTTTGTGACTGGTAAGAAAAATAAGAGTGAGAATAAATGTTCAGAAATATTAAAGCAGTTGCAGTGTGTGGTCATCATGGGGTCCCCCATCACGGGGAGGAAAGATGAATCTGACTCCATGTTCTTATAAGGCTATTATATTATATTATATTATATTATATTATATTATATTATATTATATTAATACAGACAGAAGGCTACAAAGAATGATAATGAAAACTCCTGACTCTCTCCAGAATCCTGACACAGCCTGACTGTGATTGGCCATTAAGTAAAAACAATTCACGTGTTGGATAAACAATCTCCAGCCACATTCCGGAACAGCAAAACACAGGAGAAGCAAATGGGATGATATTGTTTTCCTTTTCCTCTGAGGCTTCTCAGCTTCCCAGGAGGATTTTTCAGAAGATATGACGGTGACAGCAGTGCCTTGTGTGAGCCAAGAACCCCAAAGAGAACAGCACAGCCAGCAGAGTGATTCCTTCTCCTTGGCCCCACCATGCTGAACATGCGAGTAAATTAGTTAATTAGTGATGCAATCAGCTCCCAGCCAAAGAGACAAAAAGCCCAGCTCTGCAGAGTCTGTAGTGACCCTGTCCTTGGGACTTGCTAGGAGAGGAATTTCCCCTCTGTGAAATATAAAGGATCAGCTCCACCTCTCTGAAGTTGTGCAGCACTGTAAAATTGCAGAAGAATTCGTGGCTAGTCCCTGCCATTGATATGCCAGGCTTACTGTGCCTTTCAGAAGTTTTATGTATCCTATTAACCAAGTCTTAGATGTTATTTATAAGGGATATGTGAGTATGAAATATTCATTTTTAACCTGAAAACATTTAAAATATGCAAGCATATATTCAATTTAGAATTTCAATTTTATGCTGATTTGCATAATTCATTGAAAGGGAAAGCTTAGTTTATTACAAAGCTTCAGGATAAATTTCTTGCCTCAGGGTTGCTAAGTATATCCAGAGCAGGTACACGACCATTCAGAGCATGAAGTGAATGCTTGAGGTTATTTAATTCAAACTAAAGGACTAAATGCTATCTTCTGGCATCCTTCACTATTCAGACATGTGTCTTACCTGGCATTGCAAAGCATTAATGAAAAATTCTTTACCTCTTTTCATGTTTAAAAACTGTTCATATAAATTTCAAATCACAGCAATCCTTAATACCATTTTTCCCAACAAAACCTCCTCAAACCATCCTCAGTCCAGGCCAGACATCAGGCCCTGTTTCCCATGGCTGGGGTGTTCTGGGCTCTCCCTCTGGGCACTGCTCAGGTTTGTGGAGAGCCCCACACACCACACAGAGCCAGGCAGCTGCAGCCCTGCCAGCCCAGTGCCACCAGAACAGAAACGGGCTTCAGTGTTTGTGAACCACGGCCTAAGGCACAGATGCTGAGTGTCAAACTCACAATCACACATAGCATTTGCCCATTTGCAGATGATAATGCCTTCATTACTGCAAGCAGATCAGATCAGGAACAAAACTGCATTTCTGTGCAGCAAGTACATCACAAATACATCTGTGAAACCATTCCCAGCAGAACCTCATGTTTACCCACTTGCACACCTATAATATATTTTCTAAATTTGAACTAATGCTTCAACAATTCATTTTCAAATAAATCCTCCAAGGTTATGTATCCATGTGCTCACTTTAGATTTCCCACACTTTTCACATATTAACAGACATGGTGAAGCACTTCTGGAAGAAAGTAGAGACCAAAGAAAAAGATACACTGTGTAAAAATCAATTAAATTATTTTCCCAGGAAGCATCCAGTCTTGTCTTCCAATATTCAATATCCATATAGAAAAAACATTTCTTTTCCAAAAAAGAAAAAAACATTTCTTTCAGCTTTATTCCAGTGAATCAGAATAAAAAGAAGTAGTATTTTTTTTAAGATTCATAATGCTATAACTGAGAAAAAAAATTGTCACAAAAAAAATTTTAAAAAAAATTTAACCCTGCCTATGTAAATGTACCGAGCCACAAAATACATTCTTACCTGGAAGTGCATGACTTTATCTCTTTGCAATTTGAAACTATTATGCTGACAAATACAACCCAGTAGGGATCAGGCACCACTTGGAGATGAACATTTTTGAAACCTATATCTATCATAAAAAAATCCACACTACCAAATACAGTGGAACAGATGGATCCTGATCAGGGACCAGGAGAGGCTGAATGCAGCAAGTGCTGAAGATTGATACCTACTTACAAAGAAGCAATCTGGGCACAGTGAACAGCAGGTTGCTACAGACATTTGGCATATTTATTGAAGCATTAAGGGAGTTCCACAACCCCATTTACATATATACAGGGCTATGTAAAAAACATAGTGTATTAGGCTTCCCACACACACAGAAATCTTGAATTATAATGGCTAGGCTACACATAAAACTTAGTGAAACCTGCTTAATGTGAGATAATCCATTGTCAGCACTGCAATTTAACAGTACTTCCATTTTCAAAATGCCAATGATATTTACAGCTCAAAATGCCTGGCCCAGTTTTGTTCCCAATAGCAAAATCAATTGCAATCTCCCATAAAGTTGGAGAGAGGCAAAATCAGGCACTGTTGTATCTATTAAAGCAAAGGTACCAAACTTCCCCATAAATATTCCCAGTTTAATTGCCCTTCTGCAGCACAAATAGCTGAGAGGCAAAACATCTCTGCTGCTTCTTTGGAAACTCTAATGTGTGGCATGAAAACACAACTGAAGAAAGTCTTGAGGTAAATTTGAAAAGTCAAGTAATAGTTGTGAAAAGCTTGTATTCATCATCAAGTGCATTGAAAGACAGATTACATCCCTGCAGCCCACACCTGAGGACATACATTTGTCCTTCTAATGCCAGTGGAGTTTAAAAGAATTTATCTCACCAAATTGAGAAGCTGCTGAATCACTTTACTCATTGACTTTTAGCTCTGAACTAATGTTTTTAGTCACAACCTGACCTCAACTTGCCCTTTCTTCTTTATTCTGAGGATAATCTAGTGCTCTAACTTGAAAGCAGAAGAGAAGTTTGCTCAAGTCTCACTTCCTTTACTCTGTTTTAGTCTAGTTTGCTGTTGCGCACACTAGGCTAAAATACCTGTCATGAGTCTTGTTCTCTTTCTGTGGGAGGAGAACATTATACACAAATTTAAGGTATGAGCTGTAAAGAAAACTAACACAAATCTTGGAACAGCTAAGAAAGTTTTGAGAATCATTTGGATTTAGTGACTGTTTAACACTGCACTTTTTAACCAATCATTTCACCAGCAATGAAACACAAAAACTGATATATTCAGCTGAAGTTTTAGCAGCTAAACGTGTGTCATCACCTAGGAAGCATGCAGAATCCACAGTCAATAAGCCAGCTATCTTTAATCTGTGTTAGTCCTTCTGTAGCATCTTTGAGGTTGACTTTTTTCTTAAAAATGCAGATCACATTCCCCTGAGATACTCATCTTTTCCCGTGATGCAGCTGAGTGACAGAACAACAAGCTCAGTGCAAAGAAATGCCACTGGGGTTGACAAGCACATTCCATCAGTATGCAGTGTTTGCACAGTACAGTTTAGTACCAGCAGTTCACACAGTCCTTTGCTTTGGAGCAGAATTATAATTAAGCCTTAAATCTTCAGCTTTCTGATTAATTCTTGTCACACAGGTCTTATACATTTTCCTGTGGAAGTCTGAAAATATGCTTGTCGCTAAAGAAAACAGCCTATAATGGTTAACCAGCTTTGAGATGCTGTTGTCTGTAAGATGCCCAGGTACAATGTACCTAGGACATGAATATCTAGTAATTTCCTCGTTAATTGTAAGGTTTAAAAGCCTTGTCAGAACATTAATGTTTTTCTGAAGTTACATTTCCCTCCTCTGACATGTGAAAACAATATAAACGTGGTAAGTAAAAGCTGTAACAACTTGGGATGTGTCAGTTCAGTTTAGAAACATCCTCTGTGTTTTATGAAAAATTATTTTCTAAATATTTGCAAGTTCACAGCAAACGTTATCCAAACCCAAGAGCTGTATAGACCTACAAGCTTCTGAGGAATGCCTCAGAAAAGAAAACAGAGGCAAAATGCCAGCAGGATCCCTTTGAGGCTGCCACATTCAAGAAGGACTGTGCCATTCTCACAGAGGTCTAAAAGCCCATTGTAGCATCTTATCTAGCTCAGAACAACACCATGGTTTCGCCCTCTTCCCCTCTGTGTAGCCAAGACAGAGAATCACTTGGAAGAATTTCTCCCAAGCAGTCCCAGGCAAGGGCAGATGTATGGGCTTAACATGGAGAAGGATTCAAATCTTTCTCCTCAGAATTCTTTCCTGTCTGTGGGGGAAACGACCTCCTGTCTCTCCTTCATTTTAGCAAAATAATTAACATTGTTTAAAGACTGCACAGCAGGTTGGGGGAAAAATCACCATATAAATCAGGACCCTTTACTGAACTCACTCTTTCTCCTACTCCAAAACATAAGCTCAGAAAAACAGTCTTGTGTTACTTTACAACCCAAGATAGATTATAGCACTAACTCTCATCTGCAGCAATTACTTTCAGGGCTTTTTTCAGTGACATATGCATATCTTCCAAATGTGTGTGCATATTTTCCATAAAACATGAATTACACTTACTGCATAGCAAGTAAATAGATGAGACTTGATATTTGAAAAGAAATAAACATTTTGGTAACCCTCTCACTGATCTAATGCACATTAACTTCTCATGGATGCTTCTCTCAACTGTTATATTAAGATGATATATTAGCGATATCATAGAATGGTTTGTGTTTGAAGGAATTTTTAAAGACTGTATTCCAAAACCTCTTCAGTCCAACCTCTTTGCCACAGACAGAACATCTTTCACTACCTCAGGTTGCTCAAAGCCCCTCTAACCTGGTCTTGAACACTTGCAATGATGGGGCTGCCACAGCTTCTCTGAGCCCATGTCTTCCCACCCTCATCATACGAAAATTCCATCCCTATATCCAAGTCAATCTACCCTCTTTCACCCCATTTTCCTGTCAGGCCCTGGTTAAATGCCTTTCTTCGTTATAAGGCCCTTTTTTACATTTAAAGGCCACAATAAGCTCTCCCCAAAGCCTTCTCCTCTTCAGACTGAACAGAAAATGCTGCATGGCAAAGGGGGTTATGTTTACTCTGAGATCCAGTTTATAAAGAATGACTGGGACCATTGAAAATGACCAGGTAGGGAATAAAATAGGAAAAGGTCCCAGATACAACCAGCGGTGAGGGTATACAGCAGGTCCTACAATCAGAAAACCTGATTCAGCACGGTCTGTAGGGGTAGCTCTTGGACAAGCAATTCAGCACTACTAATCTGCAGATTGTTGAATCCCACAGGTTCCTGGGGTTTTTGGTAGATGGTGGTGAAAAGGGAAATCCTCTGGATGTCACACAAAGTGCAAAGAAAAGGTTAAGGGTGTCAAAGGGGATGACAGGTAAAAAGTAATAATAAAACACTGACAAAAAAACCAATACTGCAATAAAAACAATTTTGCTTTTGGGAAGACAGTTCTCAGTAAGTGAGGACTGGAAACAAGCTGTCCCAGGATGCTGGCAGCTATTTAAAGAAACATTTTTAAAGGCCAAGTACAAAGAATTCAATCACAGAGTAAGAGATCATCTTGGCTATGTTGTAAGCTCTTCTCTGATCCTAATACAAGGAAGCACGCTGGAGATGAAAATAAGATCAGATTACTACAGAATTCAATGCTATTTTCTAGTTCCCCATATGAACTTGTAGGGAGAAATCCAATCAGCAAAACAAAATAAAATTACAAGAAAAAGTAATTCAAACACATTGTGCCACATAAAAATGTGATGATAACTTATTCAGTCCTGCACTCAAGTGACCAAAGGGGATACAGGTCTGGAAACTTTGCCTATCAGCTTCTTAATGAAAACTGAGTCAAAATATTTTTTCATTGTATTTTGAGCAGCATTTTTAGAAAAGCAATATTAAAAGAAAAAAAATATTAAAACTTTAAAAAGAGAGAGAAGAAGAAAACCTAATAATGGTGAAATATAAGGTATTTCCCCTAATCATCAGTGAGAAGGCATTACTACAGAGCACATACAGACACTGAAGCCCAGCTGCCCCCTTACAGACCCTCCGCCCATGCCCTGCCCCAGCTGAGGATGAGCTGGGGCCTCTCTCGGGCCGTGTCCGTGCTCAGTGCCAGCCCCCCCGGCTGTGCCAGCCCGTGCCACAGCGCTGCTGTCCCCAGGGAGGGCACAGGGGGCTGCTCAGCTCAGCTCCGCACTGAGGATGCTCGGCAGCGCCAGCTCAGCCTCTGCCGAGCCATCAGTGCCACCGTGTGGCGCCAACCCCTGCTCAGCCTGTCCTGCCAGCCCCCGGCTTCAGAACTGATTGACAACAAGTAAAAATATGTTCAAACCTCTGTTTTCTTTTTAAATCGACTGGCTACAGCGTTGGCATTTGAAACTCAGCATCACTCTGGGGCAGTGAGAATGAGCTGACAGCACAGGGATGACTGAAAAAGGCAGGGTTAGAGTTAAAAACATCACTTCTCTCACTCCCTGCATCCACAGCTGCAGCCCTGGAGCTTTCTGTGATTTTTTTTTTTTTTTAGACAACCGCTAAGGATAAAGTCCTCTTGGAGTTTTTCCTCTGTGGCATTCACATTCTCTGAACATGATCCCTTCGCCCAGGGTTTTTCTCCTGGGAAGCTGAAAGGCAGTGAGAGGCCTCAGAGAAAAGAAAACAGTCCTTTTCTCATTTGCTTCTCCTGTGTTGTGCTCATCTGAAATGTGTTTGGAGATTATTTACCCACAGGTGATTGTTTCATTGAACTCCGGTGTGAGTTGTTTTCACTCCTTGGCCAATCAGGGCCAAGCTGTGTCAGGACTCTGGAAAGAGTCACAAGATTTTCTAGCATCTTTTTAGCATTCTGTAAGTATCTTTTCTGTATTCTTTAGTATAGTATATTAGTCTTTAATATAATATAGTATAATAAAGTAATAAATTAGCCTTCTGATAAGATGGAGTCCTCCTCATTGTTCCTTCCTTCGTCAGTGGCCATGCAGTTACAATATTCCTCTTAAAGCAACTAAAATAAAAATGCCTTGTGACCATGAGTGCAGAATACTGAGGCATAAGGAAGGTGTTTGCTGGCTGATCTCCTGTGCTGCCTCACCTCTGGCAGCCCCAGGTACCCTGATGAATCAGTTTTAGCTTCTGTGGATACCCAGGGCACTGGGAATATTTCTCTGCACTGACTTTGACCCTCATTCATGGAGAAAGTTTCCTGGACTTCAAGATAGACTGGAATCCACAAAAGTGTGAAACAGATTATAGAGAGTAGCATAGGTGTATCACTTAGTGAGAAATTGAGGTTTTGGGATTTTTAGTGTGTTGTGGATGGAAGCAAGATGGAGGGCACAGGGTGTTGTCCTGGGTTTCTTCTTCATTCTTCTTCTTCCTTCTTCTCCATGGGTTTGGGTGGCATTTTGTAATTGGGCAGAAAAGTCCCCATTGTGGGCTCTGTGGGATCAGTTATTGGGGTAAAAGGGAAAATAATCCAGGTGTTGTTCTTAATTGGATAGTTCAGTCTTAAAAGCCCTTGTAACAAGAGACTGTTGGCCATTTTGTGCCTTCTAATGAAAAGCTGCCGAACTCAGAGTAGTGAGACTGTTTTACTGATAAGAAATAATAAACAGCTGATAATTAATACCTGAGTCCAGCTTCCAGGTGATGCTGCAGGTGATTTCTGGCACGTTCTGTGCCTCTCTGGGAGCTCCTGTAAATGGTTTTAACTCACTCTCACAGTGCAAGTTTTAGATGTTCTCCACTCTTTTAAAGCATGGGAAATTAAGCTGTTACACAGTGGATTATTCAGTCAACCCAAAACTAAACATGACACTTTTGAAATTGTCCCTCTTTAATCTCTGCACAGCTCTTTACTCCTAGCTCTGAGTATCTAGGTTTGATTAATATTTCAGCCATGTTTTAACATTGAGTGAACAGGTCACTGGTAAGTTAAACAGCCTGGTTTGGCCCAGGCTGAACAGTTAGACAGGACAGCTCACATCTATATCCTCATTATGCAAATGACACATGCAGATAATTGCATGTTTCATCTTATTGTTTTGATGTCTTGGAGCAGATGGCAGAAAATGAACCACACTGGAAGCAACCAAGTGAAATTTCTGCAAACTATTGCTTTCAGTGACTTCTGCCATTGCTCACATGGCGGTGCTGACATTCAGCCTGTCCTCCCTCTATCAGATGGAGCCTGTGCTGCCAGGCTCCTCTTATCACCAGCCAGCAGAAACTCCTCTCTGCCCTCAATAACCTGCCAGCTCTATTTGCAGCCAGATTTTTAAAGAAGCAACTCAAAGCCCCATAATTCATGGGGACGGATGAGTTTCTGCTCCTAAATCAAGATGCACAAAGCTGCTGTTCCTGTAGAATGCATTAAACTCACATCTCTTTGTTTGGCAGTGCTGTAATAAGCTCTGTCTGTAAAATCTACAACAGACAAATAATGATAGTAATCTTTAAATAAAGTATGTGTGCAATAACATTTCTGTTTGTTCTTTCATTTTGAGGGATTTTCTGCTTAATCTGGTTTGCTATTATGATTATTACTGTTCAGTCAAATAATCTATGCTTTATTTGTACACCACACAAACGTTTTCATGAGAATATCAAGTTTTCAACTAGAAGATTCAACCCAGCTTTCAGACCTACATTGCATCCTAAAGAGAAGTGCTTTGGTTTGGGGATGTGGTTCCTAAAACTCCTTTTAAAGAATATCCAACAAATCTGATCAGTTCCTATACAGAGCTTTGTTTGCTTTATTCTACAAGAAAATGTAATTGGAGAGTAATTTGCACCAGCCATAATCCACCAACACTTAGTAGGCCAATGCCCATTTAATAGTCCCAGCTATGTGCCAGCCAACTTGGTCTCCAAAGGATGTTATTTTACATGCATAAAACCAAAGTAATAACACCACCTTACTATTGTTTGTGGACTTTTTGAAGTTGATACACTGCTAACAATTTTCATTTGAATTTTCATTTATCTCCTTGACACCTAATGTGTCAAGAATATGAAATATTTCCTTTGCTGCCTCTAGTTTCAATGCTTAGTTATCTCACCACTAGCAAAACCAGGCAACATTTCAGCTTATATCTCTGGAATAGGTTTCATTACTTTTTGTTCACCCAAGGAGTATATTTGTCAACTTCTTAAAAACACACAAATAAAATTTTACAATTGCTATGTGGGTAAACCTGGAAACAAAAGACTGCAGATTATTTTTCTCTTTCTTGAATGTTAATTTTCTTGCCTGTACCTTCACAAAGGCACATATACTCTTAAAGGTCATTACCTTAAAAGGCATATTTGTAAACATAAAACATAAATCTTAAATTTTAAAAAAATTATGCCACAGCTGAAGGGTAGATCATAGTCCATGTTACCTCACAGGGGTCTAGGTACAAAAAAGGTTTAGGAGGCACTGCTCACTGTTTCTGTGACCAGAGTTACTAATCAGGGAGCATGCCATGGCAATGAGTTGCTCTAAACTTAAATATAATTTATTTCCTGAAAGCAAAAAAAAAGTATGAGATTAATTGCACAGGGATAGGATTCAGAGAATGCATCATAAATGAGACACTACAGAATCACAATATTCAAGTATTTTAAAAGCAGTTCTGGCTGCATCAGGTAAAACAGGTACTTATAAAACTCTCTGTAAGGTGCTCAGCACGTCAATGCATAAAAAAGAAGACAAATGTACACAGAAAAGTACTTCTAGGAAGATACAGACTTCTTCTTGAGCATGTCATGTGTTTTTAATAAAATGCCAAGTTTAATGCTAATGGCTGTTAATCAGAGCCTTCTTCAACATAATTTAAATATATTTCATTTCCTAATTTAAAGTTTGGTACTACACAATCTCTTAGACTAGGAACCAGTGTTCATCTTGGTATGAAATATTCATTTTGTTAACAGCATTAACAGCAAATTTCAGGGCTCCCTTGAAATATTACTAAGCTTGGGAAAGAGGCAGGCTCTGATAGAAAGAGGCAGTTTGCCCTTGTAGCCTGGGAAGGTGAGCAAAAAACTACACTTAATAGTCCTGACAAAAAGAGAAATCAAGAGACAGCACAACCAAGATTCCCCAAAGTCTGGTTTAGCATCCCAAAAATGCATATGGAACAACAAGGAGGTGACAGGGATGCTTCAGGGAACAAAACTTTTTCTATACAGATACAAAACCCCTGCCTTGCAATCAACTGAGTCAGAAATACTTGCTGAAATATCTGCCTATATATATATTAGCAAATTTCATCAAACCCATCCGTAAAACCCAGAACCCCCATTCTGGAGCTCTCACAAGAACTTCAGCCCTCTCCCTGCACGTTATGGAGGAGCAAAACAAAAAGCAATAATGCTGCTGAAAATAAAACAGAGAGGGGATTTGTTGTTGTTTTGGTTTTTCTCACAATACCAATGCCAGACAAGCTCCACTTCTAACCTGACACAGTAGGAGTAATTGAAGAAGATTATGGGATTCAAAAGGTGATGCTGAAGTCAGGTATCAGTCAAGTCTATTTCCTTCAGCAGTGCAAGAGGGTTACTTGAAATAACAGAGACAAGGTATTGTTCAAAAAAAAATCCTGAAACACTGAAATGGGCTGGAGTCATGGCTCAAAATGCAAACTGGTACTTGACCTGCTACCTTTTGAATTTTTCTACATTCTCACAGCTCATGAAACAGTTCTGTGGTTTGGTTATTTTAATCATTGTATCCAGCTTTTTAGCTTTCCAGTGAAATACCAACCCGTAGAGCTTTTAGTCAAATTAAAAAAAAAATTGCATATGACAAGCAGGGCAACTGTTTTGTATGGTTCCATTTACAAATGTAGAGGGGTACCTGAGTACACAGACAGGTGCTTCCTTTTCTAGAGAAATCCTTCAGTGGGTAAATTCATGTTGTTGTTCAGACACACACATAACACACACACTTTTTAAATCTGAAATTTGGTGCATTTAATATTTAAATTCATTTTTCAGCAAGTCCTATCCAAAAAGCATGCTACTATTCAAAACACAATCCTGCAGTCTGAATTCCATCTCAGCCCTACCAACAAAGGACTCTTACCATGACCTGCAGGTGCACACACAAAGAGCACTACAGAGAGCGCCTGAAAACATATTTACCTAAAAACTCGGGTTCTCCTTGTGGCACAGCTTTCATGTGTGATGCCTGGCTTCTTAAATTAAAAGTTTTATTTCTAATAGATGTGAATTTAGTTATTTTTTTAAATTTTCTCAGTCACAGGCAGAGGAGTTCCACAATTACAGAAATGCATAATTTCTGCAGACTTAAGCAGGACAACATAGCAAGTACCAGTACAAGTTAACTCTTAAAAACTTCCTTCCTGACTTGTTAAAAAAACCCAAACAAAACAGAACAAACAGCAAAATAAACCAGCCACGAGGAAGAAAATGCTCTTTTCTGTAATTAAAAGGCAGAAAACAAGGAGAATTCTGCAGGGAAAAGGTTTTCAATGCCATTTGATGTAGACATAGCACTTCCACCCCCAGCCTGTGACTCAGAAGTCCCACAGTGCATCAGCAGAATCAGTCTGGCTGGAAGGAAGCCCTCACTCTAGAGTCTTCATAACCTGTTCTGTTAAAAATGTATGGAAAAGCATTTCTCCATAGTGTGTCCTTTCACAGATGCAATTACAAAATAATTAGCAGCGACAATTATCTTAGACTAACAATATTTAGATGATGCTAAAACAAATACAGACATGCCTAATGCTGTTGTTGGATTTATTTATCCACATCATTTCACTGGTAAATAAGATTAATTGGTTTACATCACTTATTCACTCCTATGAGACAGCTCTGGAAACAAATCCCAGGGTCTCCATCTCCTCAGAACCAGCCATCAGCCACATCAACGGGCTCCAGCAGCCAGGCTTCTTCCCCAGCAGTGCATCAGATAATTAATCATTTTACCAAGAGCCTCACAAGCACTCTCACCCCCAGCTGCTCCCAGGCAGCTCTCAGCTCATTTTCTGGGACTGATCCTTCCCAGGGCAGCTGGGGGTTCCCTCTGCTCCCCACAGCTCCAGCTCCTCCTCACCTCTGACGCCATCCCAGGAGCACAAAACTGACAGCAAAACATAAAAATTTATGGTATAAGAATTATAGCAACAGTAAGTAGTAAAGGAGTGTTATTATGGGACATGTGGCTTGGCTGGGGAGTGAGGAATAGGCGCATTCTAAGGTTTAATTGTGTTCTACTCAGGGGATTTTCTGAAATGCTAAATGAGGTTTAGAACAGCTGTTTCAGGAGCTGCTCTGGTGGCACTGCTATTACCCCTGCATAACTTGTTGCTTTCATTCACTTTTAACCTAGCGTGAAACCTTCAAGTGAGGCCAAAATCAGATCATTAACTACTCCTCTGAAGGCTTTTAAATACTGAATTTTTGTATTTTGGAATATGCGTGCCTCTACATTTTCTCAAATCAGTGTATGCTCTTGAAACAGCCAAGTTTAATATTGCAATAAATAGTGTTCCTTAGGCTATTTCTTTTGTCATTCCTATTTAGACCTTAGAAAATATTGTAAAAAATAATTTTGTCCATAAAATGTACAGACACACATTGGTTGTGCTCAATTTCTATTTGTTTGCATTTGGTTACTACTTGAAGTATTGAACTTTATTGGTACAAATGCTTTGGAAAGTGAATTTTCAGCTTATAAAAGCTGAACCATTTGCAAAAGCAAAACTTAAATTTACAAATATAAACACTTATCCAGGAAGCATTTCTCTGTATAATTGGTTTAAACCAACAATTGGTACATTGTCTGACTCATAAAAATGAGGCAAGAAACATACATTTTCAAAAGGTCCTTGGCAACAGATGGAGCTTCAAACTGATGTTTGTACAGGAAATGCAACTATTACAGACAGAAATAAACCTGCTTCTGCATTTGAGACAATTAAGATAGAAGCCACATTTCAAGTTATTCCTGGTGTGTGATTCATTCACATTCCTCTGTGATCTTAACCTTGAGGGGCTTTTATTGTGTTCTAGAGAAATTATTCCTGTGCTCTCTACAAACACATTAGGGCTTGGAAATGTTGCTACTCCTGCTTCATCTCTGAACTCTTCACTGACATTTCCATTTAAAGAGAATCTGTAGCAGATATTCAGGAGCACATTCACACTTATTTTACACAAAGCCAAAATTGCACAGTTTCCACATTAGTACGAGAACCACAGCCTTGGTACTTGCTGTGATTTTCTCTTTTTGAAGCCAGTAAAAATTGAAATTTAGAAAGCAGTCTCATGCACTGTGCCTTGAATAACGTTAAACTGTATTTTTACACTGATTCATTAAAGTGTCTCTATTTTATGTTCTATTCACTTTGACCCTCCACCCACATTTTAATTCTAAGACAAGCCCTGCATGCATTGCATAATACATCACATAGGCAGGAGGTCTTCCATCTTAAACAGCCTCATGCAGTTGCTGCTTTCACTTTACAAACCAGGGCAAATATTCAGGAAAACGTTATATTGCTCTTTTAATTCCTCCTTAGCTAATATCAACTTTAGTTAAGGGGCAGCATTTTCTCATATGGATTAGATCCCTTTGTTGATTCCCACCGCAGTCACTGCATGAACCAGGGTAAATTTCAGTTTGGCAGGCTGCTGGCACTCTCACTGCTTTTTTTTGTCAAAAAATATTTCCAGTTACAGAACAGATACCACCTCTGAAATATTTTGGCATCATATTCCACATATTCCAACAACCTTTCCTTTTTTTTTTTTTCATCTGTCCCAATCATTTCTAGTCCTAAGTGTTTACGAAATAATTGGTTTATTTCATTGTGCAACTAGTTTAATGGCTTGCTTTAAATTTGTTTAGTAAAAAACCTTTTCAGCACCGTGCAGGAAAAACACAAGACAGGTTTGTCTGGACGGATTCTGTTCTTGTCTTCCTCAGTAATTCCCACAGCTGTTACTGAGAACAAAATGTCCCCATCAGTTGGAAGTCTCATAACAGCAACACCATTGACGCATAGGAATAATGCTGAAATGTGTCTTTTTTGCATCAAACAGAAACAGAGTGTAATGTTCTGCTATTATGATATTAGTAATTTACATTTTAAAAGTTATAATATAGGATGTGAGTGGTGAGTCTTAATTTATTCCTACCCAGCCTACAGCTGGAATGAACTCTGTGAAATATCCTGTATTAATTTATTGCTACTGTTTAAGCAACAGGTAAGTTACAGCTGAACATTACCAGAAAATTACTGATCTAATCTGAGATACTGTGTAAATTCCAATCACTCATGCTGAGTAGTGATGAATAAAGGATGAAACAGAGTTCGTGAGATTTTCAGGAGTAAGAAAACTGTCCTGATTTAAAAAGGAGGAAAAAAGAAGTTGGTTTGTTTTGGCAAAAGACATAGTCATTCTTTAAGGGTAGAGGGGAATGGAAGAGAATTTAGGGAAAATTGCTGGCCCAAAATTTGACAAGTGTGACCTGGCTAGAAATTAGAAGTCTGCACATCAGAACTAAGATTCACTGCAGGGCAGTGTTCTACCTCTTCTAAAGAAGGTTTGCTGAAAGTGTTGCTGCCTGTGACTGGCTATGACACAGCAAAACATCATTTAACTCTAATACAGAAACACATTTGAAATCCTTAGCAATGTTTTGTAGTGAGTGTTAACACAATATTCATGTGTCGGGCATTTGGAGCAGACTGAGGCCAGTTCTGACTCCTCAGAATGAATTGCTGAGTTTCATTTTGTAGAGCTTAACACTACTTGACCCTCTTGTACCCCTGTTAACATACTGCTTGCTCTTAAAGCATAGGGAAATGTTGGAAAAGCTGAAACTGGTACAACAAACTAATTAAGAGTAACAGCAGATGAGCTGAAATCTGTCCTGTTCATGGACCATAATGTCACAGGTTGCTCAGTGCTGGCAGTAACTGCAGCAGAAATGGTGTTTTTCCTCTCTAGGGAAAAGGGCAGCATGACTGGGACGAGTGTGACCCCAGTGGCTCAGGGTTCAATTGTTAATTTAACCCCTGGATGCCTCTGCCTGTGATAACACAGCCCCTTTATGGAACCCGGCAGCTCCCTTGGAACTCAAAGGGTTTCAGTTCCCCACATTTCTAATTCAGCCACCTTATAATGAGCTTTGTGTTCACATGTGATGTGCCTAAAGCTGCACTGCTTTATCCAATTTGATATTATGAGGTTGTTAATAAAAAAAAGGAGGCACTTTTTTCTAAATAACTCTGCATTTCAAGGGAAAACCCCTTCCCCACAGCCAAGTGCAGAGCAGCAGCAAGGTCACTTAGCCCAGGTGGCCTTTTCTCTCTCACTGTTCAATCCTGGGTGAAATATATGCTGTCAGCCCCTGAGATTAATAGTTCTATTTGCTGTTCAGTACATTTGAAAAATCTCCTGTTATTAATGTAATTTGGGAAGGACTTACAGTTCTCAAGGCCTTTTTGAGAGTCTGTACATGTGCTGGTAAGGCTCTTTCTAACATCTTATAAAAGGCAACATAACATGGCAAATTTATCCCTGTATAATTGTGCTCAGAAATATAGGACTGGCATATTTCTCATTCAATAATTATCCCTTATAGCTCTATTTGCTCTCACTTTACTTGCTCTAATTAAAAATAATTATCTGAAGATCAGAGAGGCATTAAGTCTTGCTTCAGAATTAGTAAAATATTCCCGTTATTCTGGATGAGTCATATATTATTTTGTTCATTAAGGAGAAACATGATCTTGTGTCACCAGTAGCTTTAAAGCAGTTTTCACCTTACCTTTGGGTGCTCTGGTAGAGATTGTACATCTGTAAGATATCAGCAAAGTTTCTCAGCTCTCCTTCTAATAGGACAATGTCTAGATCAGTTAGTGCAATTTTTTACTTCAAGCAGTAGGCATGGATACTGAAATTGAAACTGTTTACATCCTTTTGTTATGCTGGTGTAACAGGCAATTGCATTATACTCCAAAAACTCCTGGTCACTGGACATGAGACAACATTTTAGCTGTCATTTTAGTGAATTCCTTTTAGTTTGTAATACATGCATTATTACAAGGTAGGCTCTAACATTAAAATCCATTAAAAACTACATTTCCTTATAGCCTTATGTTTTTCAGTATCTTGTATGCAGCAGGTAACAAGGGCAGCTTGGATTTTCTGTACATGTAAACTGAATATATTCCTGCCTTCACCTTAACTCTGTGGCTTGGCAAGTTCTCTCACCAGCTACCTCACTACTGTGGGATGGATCCCATCAGAGCCCACAGAGCCATGAGTATCCAACTGTGTTGTCATTTTATTGCAAAGTTCCATACCTTCTTGGTGATTTCTCATGGGTATCTCCCCATAGCACTGACTCCTTCTTCACAGCACAGCCACCAAAGTCCATCTCTCTCCTCACCCAGCTAACCCACTCTTTTGTAGCACCCATCCTCACTGGACACAGCTGTGCCCTGTTAAGGGCAGGCCTGTTCCTACTCTTTGGGGATTGGCACAGCTGCAACTCCTCAGGGGTGAGATTGCCTTCTGCACTCTTCTCTTACATTCTATCCCCTCCACACAGCTGGCAGAGCACATCAACAACCACCCCCTGGTTACAGGGGCTACACTCAATTCCCCATCCCCATGGTCCAGCTCTGGGGGCTGGGTATCCTCAGGACAACTGGCCCTGACATTAAAGACTGAGAAATGAATGCATTAAGCACCACTGGATTTTCTTCCCCATCCCCTGTCACTGCACCACTCTCTGCTTTCAACAAATGAAGGCCTCGTCTTTCTTAGCAATCCCTTCCCTTTCCTAACCCTCCCTTGAACTGCCTTCCCTTGCCCAACCCTTCCTTGCATTTCCCAGCCTCCCTTGTCCCTTCCTTGCCTTCCCCTCTCCTTCCTTTCCTGCACCTCCCGGCCTTGCCAAGCCCAACCTTCCCATGCCCTGCCCCACCAACACCTCCCCTGCCTTGTTTCCCCTTTCCTGCATACCTATCCCAGCCCCATAGTCATTTCAGCTCCATCCCAAAAGCTTTATTTCCCTGCCAGCTCTGCCGTTTCAGCTCCGGCTCTGCATTTATCAACGTTGGCAGGTGAAGCTACTCCAGGTTCTCAGGGCAGGATCTTCAGTTTGGCTCCAGCAGCTCCACAACATTTCCTGCATTCGTGCTTGGTATCCCTCTGGGGTCTAGAGGCCCCAAAGCCTCTCCTGCAGTCCCTTCCCCACAGGATTATTTCACCTCCACATCACTTTGGGGCTGGCTCCTGCCCCAGGGTGAACACAATTGGTGTTTCAGCCTTACCACCTTTATTTAATAAGCATCATGGATCAAGTAACGGGAAAAGAAAAAAAAAAAAAACAACAAACAAGTACTAAAAATACAGTAATGCCATTGTATAACACATTAATAGAATAATAACTAGAACACTAAAATAACATAAGGTGGTAGGAGGAGAAAATAAAAGTTGAACAAAGTAATAATAAAGTGAAACGGTTTTATTGCCCTTACTTTTCATACTACTTTAACCTCCGCAACCGCGCGGGGCCACATGCCAGCCCTCTCCCTCAGGGAGCCTCCTCCCCTGGGCAGCGGCCGCTTCCCCCGCCGTGCTGAAGGCCCCGCACTAGCCGCTGCCGCACTGCCCCGCAAGGCGGAGCAGGCGGCTCACGGCCGCTCCTCCGCTGGGCACTCCGGGGACCGGGCCGGGTCAGCACCACGGCGCCGGGACAGCGCCCGCCCGAGCCCGCAGTCCCGGCTCAGCGGCGCTCCCGGGTGGCACAGGAGGCACACCGCGCACCACTACAGCCCCACAGCTTCACGGAGAAGCGCGCCCACACGCGCACATTTATAGTGCACGGCACAGCCAGCCCCGTCCCGCCCCGCCAATCCCAGCCCGAGGCAGAGCCCAGCCCCCGGCCCCGCCAATCGCGGCCCGCCTGCTCCTCTCCCCGAGCCCCGCTCCTCTCAGGCCTCGCCCCCAGGTCGCCGCCACTCCGGGGGGACGACCCTGCCCACTCCTCGCCGCTCGCTCCTACCCCCGGGAGAACTCCCGGCCGGGGCGTGAACGGGAGCTCCCGCCGGCCCTTCCCGGGCCCCAACAGCTCGGCCGCGCCGGCTCCAGAAGCCGCGGCGGCATCAGCGGGAGCTGCGCCTCAGGAGAGCCGGCTGAGGGGCAGGGCTGAGCGAACAGGGCTCGGCGGGCCGGTTGAAAGGGAGGCTGTGATTGGGCGGAGCGGAGGAAGGCGGGCCGGGATTGGCGGGGCCGCAGGGTGGGCGGGGCCGCAGGGTGGGCGGGGCTTGGGGGGCCCGGGGCCCGCACTGCGAGCGGGACGGGCGGAATGGAGGCCGTGAGGGAGCGGGGCTGAGCTGAGCTGGGCGGGGAGCGAGCTCTGCACTGTTCTGCATTTCTGCAGGGAAAAACAGTTCCCATTTCTGTTCCCAAAGCTGCTGTACCGCAACTTCTGTTCCTCCTTTTTTACACATGATCCAACTCTCCCAGACAAAATTCCACACAAAAACCAGAACATATTCCATACGCACGAATTTTGTAAATACATTATCTGCAGTTAGTTTTAAGATATGATGGGTTCGTGTAACTCCTGGGCAACTTTTACACCTTTGACATGACTTACTGAAGAGACTGGTTTGTTTTGGGGTTTTGGTTTTTTTTCAGAATGTATGGAAGAAATTATTCATGTGGTAGCATATAAAAGATTGCATTTTAAATAAGGAGCAAACAAAACGTGGCAATCTTTCCTGAGAGAAGACCAGAGGTGTTGCTATGGAAATTATTCCAATTTATGATCCACTGCAACAACAAACATTTAATTTGTGATTTTTTTTTTTTTTTTGTCCCACCTCTAGATCTCACTGGAATCTTGCAAATATACTCAGGAGTACTGCATTATGATTTCATAGACTTCACAGATGTACTATTTTTTGTCACAGTTTTTAAAAATAGAATAGCTAAATTTAAATTTGAACAGCTCTGAAGTTTGAGGTAGCTCATGTCACACGCTGAACTTTTAGTTAAAATCCTTGTTTTATTAAAAGAGGGGTTTGTGCAGTGGTAGAAGAAGGAATATAATTCCAGAAATGTGTAGTTAATTTTCTGCTTTGTTGCCCTGCCATTTCATGCAATAGAAGAACTTTTGAGACGTATATTGACATTAAAGAGCCAATCTTTGAACCTATGCTTAAAAGATTTACCCATGCTTGAGAGCTCAGATTGTAGCCTAGAGCCACATTTCCTGTGCAGCCTTTGTACAACCTTCCATTATTCTGTTTACAAAAAATTTATTTAAAAATGAAGTTTCATGACAGCAGCCATATTGAGATTATTTCCAATGAATTAATTGCAAATTGCTTTTGTTTATTCACTATGCTATGATAGCAATTATCATTCCCACTTCTGCAACTCAGGGCTTTTAAAAATTTCAAAAATGCCCATTTTTGAAAGCCTACTTTTCACATTCCAATTGTGTTTTCTGGAGGAAGGTCAATTGAGAAGAAGAATTTTAGTTGACAGTTTGGTTTGGTTTTTTTTTTTTTAGCAAAATCTAAACTTCCATTACTGGTTAAATAGAAAGTTAATATTTCCAGTAAAGAAGAAATATTAGCAAGGAGGCATTCTGAGCATAGATTTTTATATAGATCAATTTCCTCCTCTGTTTGAGGCAATGAGAAGAATTGATTTTAAATAAGGATATTTAAGATGGGAAATTTTTCACCAGAAGACACAACATGTAGTTGGAACAATAATTGCAATATTTGCCTTAAAGTCCAATTATAAAGCTAATCCAAACATCAGCATTTCATTTTATTTTCATTAGAAACTCACTTCATTTTACTGAAATATTTATTTTTTAAAAATCTATTATGAGTTGTTCATTTCTACATTGAGTTTTTTTATTTGCATAATATTACCTATAGCAGCAATATAGATAATACTCCAGTATTATAAAATTGGATATTAAGGAAAAATATGGGTATACAGCACTTTTATACAGCATTAATTCAGCTTTGCTGTGGGTGGACCTCATTAAAATCTCGGATAGTGGCTTGCTAATGTTTGCAAAGTGGCATAGATCAGCTGTAAGAATCTCTGGACCCTTGTTAATATAAATAGTACTACTTTCCCAAAAAAAACTCTTTGGATTCAGTGAATTTTTTATTCTAATAAGTATTTCTACATCAGATAAATAAACTACTAGCATTGTACATGACTTATCTTTTCTTCTATCTCATTCTTTTCTTATATATATGCAGTCTAAAAATACTCAAATCCCTGGATTATTTTTTTCAGTTGTATTGATGGTTTACATTTTGAAAAACAGCAATGACATTGTAGTACATTTTAAAAAAATCTACATTCTTTTGAATGCAGTCTGCTGAAGCGCAATTTTAAAAGCCACATAATTTCTAACCTTTTCTTTATTATTCCACTTTATTAATGAACAGACTTTCTCAAATAGTTAGCTGGGAGTTCTGGCACTTGGGCACTTGGATATACTTGTGTACATCCCCTGGATAAGTGATGTACAGAAAGAGTAAGCAACAAAATTAGCTGGGGAGCAGAATAGCTCAAATATTCTGCAATGCTGCAAATATTCAAAGTAAGATTCTTTTGTTGTTGTTGTTGTTTTCAATATATTAGTCAGACTAAAAACTAGTTTTCTTCTAGGTGAGTTACTTAAAAGTTCTTTAGCTTGGGATAAGTTTTGAGGAATTAGGAATGTGGTCGTATCCAACTATGCCAGAAAGAGAGTTCCACCTTTTGAATTAGTAAAGTCTCGGAATATTCACCCTGGAAATCAAGAACTCACATTTCTTCACAGCAAGCTTTGGGTTGGCTTTTGTCACTGTTGAGGCAGAGATGACACAAAGTCAGATCAGAAGGCAAAGTGGCATAAGCCCTGTTTAGTCTAGCCTCTCTTCTTTTATAGCATAGTTCACTACAGCTGGACCTGATAGGTCATTTAATCAATGCATTTCACCTGACTGGCTAATTAACAAGACACCCATTTATCAACAATCTTGTGAGAAGAACAGAAAAACAGCAATCAGAAAAACACCACCTGCAGGTTGTTTTTAATAATTGGCTTTCATGGTTTATCTCCAGCTCCCTACAGCTTCCCAGGCTGATTCTGGGGAAACTTATCCAGCTTTCTCTGTCTCTGACCAGGCTGTCACATCCCCAGGATTTGAGTTGGTGACTGGAATAATTTTGACTATTCTGGCCCTTGGCATTCTCTTCTGCCCATTGCTCAGTCCTAGTCAAGGCTTTGAGTATTTTAATGCTCTTAGTTTGCTCAGTACTCAGTGCTGAGCCAGTGAGGCTCAGTGAGGCCTTCAAGTTACACAGTAAATGCAGAGTAAGAACAACAGGCACTCTGCTAAAAGTGTGTTTGGCTTCCTTCCCTCTCAGCTGGGCGGGACAGAAAAGTTTCCCAACCACTCAGGTTTTGATGTATTTACTGGCATACACAAGATGGCCATTAGTGTTGATCAGAGGCACTTTTTTTTTCTGGTTTTGTTCGATTTCTTTTTAAAATGTTGTCATTTACAAAGAGATAAACAGTCTGTAAATGTAAATTCATAGGATTTTTTACAGTTCTGACAACAACTATAAACAACTAAGGCTTCTCAAATCACTCATTAAAATTTAAAGTTCAGTGATCAGTGCATCCACTTAGTAAACATACCTTTTTGTACAAGCTTTTAGCCCTCATCTCATATTAGCATTCACGTAGAATCATTACTGAAGTATTCTAAATATATATTTTAAATGAAGCTTTTAAAAGCTTCTTCTGGCTTTTAAGTTTATACCCTTCAAATTAATAACAGGTCTTCCATTATGTGACATCATGTTTTGCAATGTTTGTTTTTAAAATGTTTTTCTTTCCGTGTATTTTTAACTTTTAATGCAGTTAAAAATAAGAATTGTTAAAGTTGCTTCCCAAATGGAAAGCTTTCTTTTGTTTGGCCACAATATAAAGAGGACACTTAAGAAGAACAATGCAATTCCTTTTATTGCTTACATATTGTTAAAATTTCAATCTAATAAAGCCTAATTTTTTGCACAGCAGTGTTTTCTTTAATTCTGTGTCTTGCTCCAGCAAGACCAATCTACCTTTAAACCCTGCTGTGATACCCATGGCCTTGTTAAGCCTTGCTACATATACAGTCTTCAGCTTTCCTCAGAAAGAGATTATCAGGGTTATTCCAGCCTGATGGATAGGTGCCCTGAGAATAGATAGGTATTTTCTTCAACAGAGAATTGTAGCATGATATTGGAGGTGGAAATAATATATAACTGTCCATTTAAGTCTATCTTATCTATCTTTTTTTTTTTTTTTTAACTTAAACTGAAATAATATTTTTGCTCTAGGGTCAGCTTTTAAAAGGGATTTTATGAGCAGGTCATTCCACTTTGCTGGATTCTGCAGAACTGAGGTATCTCTTCATTGCAGATTTGTTACTAAGAATGCACTTGTTCCAGAATTTGCTTACCCATAGTTTTGTCACTACTAAAACAAATGCTGTTCCAAGATCCTCCTGTGAACTTAAAACAAGTATCCATTGCCTAGACAATCTATGATTTCCTTTTCACCCTTGTCTGTATATCTGAAAAGTCAGTTTTATACGCAATGCTTACAGCTCTCCCTTTATCGTTACCTGTCTTGATCTGGATGGTGATCTTGATTTGAACCTTAATAAGGAAGATTAAATAGAAGAAATGAAGCTCAAAAAGAGCCTTGGCAGACACGCAGCTGAACGTGCACACAGAGAGATAATTGCTTTCATTTCTTCACCTGCTCATCTCTTCACTGATGTTTTCAGGGGATGTTCACAGCCCAGGGCTGCAGCAAGTGGCTGGGATTGGACTGAGAGCTGAGCCCAGAGCTCTGGTGTTCCATAAAGCCTCTCTGAGTGACTTTGTGTGTCTGAATACCTTATCTATGGACAGAGAGACACACATATGCAAATGTATGTACACGTTTACAAGGTTTTTTTCCAAAATCTATCAAATTTTATGTATATTGATATCGCTGCACAAGAATGCGTTTAAACATAATAAACATTCAGGGTTAAGTGCTTCAGCTTCTCATCATGCCTCCAGTTCTGACCATTAGAAATGGGTAGAATTTGGCAATTTGGGTTCACTGTATAATCACTCAGCCATAGTCACCATAATTGATAATGAATGTTGAACTGAAGGTGAAAATTAGGAGCAAATCTTCAACATTTGGTCTTGAGTGACTATGGTTTATCTCCTATTTTAAATTTTTTTTCCTTTTTAATTAAAAATCAAACTAGTTGTCACCATTTGAGAAAGCCAGTAGGAATGTGGGGTTTAGCACAGAGATGAAATGATCCTTTTTCCTTCACTCAGCTGTGTTCCTCTGTTTGCAATGAGTAACAAACCTTTTTTTAGCTGTCTCACAAACATACACTTGCAGATGCACTTGCAGTTCTAATCCCTTATGAGAGATAAGCTCCCCAATTCTATCTGAGTTCCAATAATAGGTGTTTTCAGACAGCAGGCTTGGGAAGCCAATTTGGCTAATCATGGCTATCCAGCCTGTCTGCCAGAGAGGTTAATCAGTAATTCTTGCTAACCTGAATGCTGCATGGTCAAGATTGTTTCTCAGCCAAAAGAACATAAACAAACAGGATTTTTGTCATCTTCTACATGAACTATGTACTGATGTCATGGAAAACAGCTTCACAGGTAAGAAACTTTAATTCACAACCAAATTCTGTGGTCAAAACTGACAAAAAAAGATGAATCCATGATGATGCTTCAGTGAACTCCCAGGTTTCTGGTTGGCTGTGCCCAGGGTACAGTTACTGCATGGGCAGGAACATGGCCCAAAGCTCCTCTCACACACATGGACGCCTCTCACTCAAGAGAGCCAGCAGATTGAGCTGTTCCAGCCAAAGGGCCAAAGAACCCCTCAGGGGGATCCAGCAGAAAAACAATAATTCACCACAGAGTGAGGAGTGAGGGCCTTGGCTCCCATCAGTCCCAGTGGGTGTTGCCCCCCTCCCCAGGGGACACTTCCCTTCACAGCCCTGTGCTCCAGGGAAAACTGCACTGCTGGTGCTCTGTAGGAATGTGCCCCCTCGTCACAGAGCGACAAAATTATCCCTCATCTCCTAAAAAAGGAAAAGAGCTCTGAAGTTTCTCTCCTCAATTTGGTAAAAAGACACCTCGTAGGACTTGGGGGACTTCACCTCAAACTTAAGGATAGCCGTTTGGACAGAAACCAAAAAGTCCTGTAAGCAATTTACTAGAAAAAGAAAATAACAAAAGGAGATAATCACTTTTATGAGGTGTTTTACCAGGAGCGAGAGCCTCTTGCCCTGGCTCAGTTTTCCTCTGTAAAGAGCTTTGTTATTTTGCCTTATATTAAAACTTTTCTGTTTCCAACACTGCCACAGAAGCCATCCTGCTGATTTTATGCCATCTGAGCTGTCTCGTGTGATATAGATCTCCAAGAGCTTATAGGACCTGGCTGGAGGAGACCCTTACATCAGTGCTCCAACACAGCTGCTCTAGGCAGTGTTCCCTTCCCCTGGGCAGGAGAACATCTCCTGCTTGGCTTCCAGCAGATCCTCTGCTTTGAAGGCTGAGCTCTGTCCAAGGTTAATGCATCTCAGCCCTGGTGATTGGATCAGGCTGTTATAAGCTCCATGATTCATCCCATCTTATGTTGCTGTCATGCTCTGTGGAGAAAATGTGCCAAGAATTTGTGTGCTTTGCTGTCCATGCCCAGTGCACCGTAAGCTTTAGGGGTCCTTCTGCCATCTTGCACCTTACAGGACCATGCACATGGACCATGTCCATGTAGGTCCTACAGGACCTGCTCAGCAGTTGGGAATGAGCCTCTTCTGTGGAGAATGTCCTGCTAAGAACAGTCACTGCAGAATGATCTGTCATGTTAGTAACGTGCCTTTAGTTTGTGCCCAGACTGCTGCAGACACTTGTTTATTTTTTCTTCTTCTCCCTCTGATTTTTGTTTTAGAGTTTGCTTCTACTGAGGTCTCATATTCTCTCAGCTGGGTTTTGTTTAGCAGCTCAAAATAACAGGGCCAGCAATGCCTGGAGTTACCTGAGAACAAGATTTCTCCTTCTAAGCTTTAGAAATAAGCAACACCTGTATTCTGTCCATTCACTTTCTTACATTGTTTCCTAGATCAAAATCTGTGCATCTAAAGGTCACTGAATTACTTGATATGTGAATGTGCAGTTGTTTTCTCTCACTCTGCTGCTGTTCTTGCTAAATAGAGCACTCTTTCCTTGCTTAAATTTGGGAATCCACATTACAGCTTTTCAACATGACCAGGACTGGATTCCCTCAGATGCAGCTTCACAGGGCCAGGGCTGGAATCACTCACCCAATTCACCCAGGGGATTCTGTCAGTGGGTGTGCCTGAGGAATCCCATTGCCCTGTCTGGTTTTGTCATTATTACCTGTCTCCCTGGATAGAACCTCGCACTTGCAGAAAAAGCAGAATTTATCTTTTTCTAGAGTAACTGGTATACAGGCCCACCCCTCACAGAACCAGCTTTGTACCAAAAGCTAGGAACTTCATTCTGAGGTGTTTCATGCCTGAGTCTGCTTTGTGCTTCTGGGTAAGTGCCTGAAGAGCTGTTGAGCTGCACTTCTGGGGGAAGCAACAAGGAGAGGGAGAACTCAAGGGAGATGTGAGATCTTGTCAAAATTCTATTTTTACACATCATTCTGTGGTCAGAACATTGTTGCACCATCAGAGCACACCCTCGTGTTCCAGCGCACATTGGCACGTGAGACATATGTTTAAGTTTTCAAAACCCAATATTTTTTTCTATTATTTTATAAAATAACTCTGGATTTTGTTGGATATGCTGTTGCTCTTGAAGTAGCCAAAGAGATTTTGTGGTAGAAATGTTTTCTTCCAAATCCTGTGTTGCTTTTAGGGCTGGTATGAAAATTGCCATTCATGATCTGTACAGTAACATTTATCATTAGCTCCAAATCAGTTTTTGCTAATTTTCTGGTTCATTTATCAAGAAAATATTAGTGTCATCAGTGTAGGAGGTTTAATATAGTAGATGTTTTCCAAGATGGATATAAGGCTCTCTATAAAATAAAAAATGTAAGCACAAATGAATAAAGGTGTTCAAAATTTGATGAATTTTACCAGTTCTGTTATATTCAGTACCCAGCTCTGCAGAAACTGTCCTGAAAATTGCAATTAGACACTGGGCCATGAGCTGTTTATCCCAGAGTTGTTTTCAGCATTTTCCCTCAAATTTTTTATAGTATTTTATAGACTCAGGAACCTGTTAGTAGTTAGTTTGATATGGGCTTACCTCTGTTTTCATTGAATTAATACCTAAAAAGGTGAAGTTTCTGTACCCAGTTCAAACAGCAGCCCATAAAAGAAATGGAAGGAAAATTCAGTTTTATGCAGCTTATTATATCTGATAGCCCTTGGAAGAGGACTGAATAAATAACAGTAGACTGAATCAGTTTGTAAACTACATTCAAGAAACTTTAAAATGATGAAATAAATCTCATTCTCTCTGAGGTGATGGTTTGTTTTCCCTTTTTGCCCTTGCAGAGGATGCAAGTCATTTGCTAAGTACAGCAATAGAGTTTTTCTGCAGATTACTTTACCCAAAACAAACAGCCTTTGTTCTTACCTTTCAAGGGTAGGGTAGGTGTGCATGACAGATTCTTGATAAATAAATGCATAATAAAATGTGGCTAGACTTTCTTTTTCCACAATGTATTGTAATATCAAAAAGAGCTTGGCAGATACTTTACCTTTCCTGTGGCAGGTATGCACATAATTATTCCTCATCCTTGCAAATGTAAAAGCAAAAACAAAACCACTTTGTTTCTGGCTGGGATTAAAATTGAAGCTTGCCTTTTGGTGGTGACATGAAGAAAGAATTAATTTTGGTGATATGAATTCCATTTCCTAGCTATTCTACACATTTCATTCACTCAAATTCTGTAACTGTTTTGAAAATAAAATGAAGGGAGGCAGATTTTTTTGAAGCTTCCATAGCTCTAATTACTTTCTAGTGACCTTTTGCTCAAGAACTGTATCCCACTCTTCTTCTTACTTATGTAATGGGGACTGTCACACACAGAAATAATCACATTTCTGTTTTCTTTAGAATTCTGCATAACTAAAATTTAAAAACTTATTTCAAGGACTGAATTAAAAACAGGAGAGGGTGAGATGGGAATTGCAAAGCCACTGGGTAAATTGGACTGGAAACTATTGGTGAGGAATTATCCATAAGAGAGGCAGGAGGACAGAAAGGAGAAATTATGATCAGGGAGGTGAAGTCAGAGAATGGAGGGGAAAAAATCCCAGCAGAGCCTCTACTGACACAAGGGCTGCATGAATGGGGAAATCCTTAGTGAGCAGCAGCCTTGACCAAGGTTAAGAATCAGGTGTAAACTAGCAGGAAAATTTTTTGTGATCTGTATGACTTACTGCACTATTAGTTCAATTCAGGTTACTTTACTCTTCTTTGTCCTTCATTTTAATTTCTCATTTTACTCCCAGTTGCTCTCTGACCAGATGCTTTTCTTTCTGATCTTGCTTTATCCCAACACTTTCACTGACTCAGCTGGAATCCCCTTGTCTGTACTATCTTGGTTTGGTTTTTTAACTCTAAAAAAGCCTGGTGCCATTTTCTCCATTATTTCACTTTGTAATTTTGGGGGCCTTTTCTTTCTTTCTACTACAGAAATAATTAGTTTTCATCCAGTAATAATGAGAATAATTTGACTTTGTATATATCAAAGTAGGCCTATGATATAAAAGAGGAATACATAAAATGCTGTTAGCAAATATGAAAATCCAGAGTTTAAACTCTAAGTAGTTTTTTATTGTCAATAGTGAAACCCTTAACTTTTCATAAATTAAAGCTATCCTCTCTAATACAAGTGTCCTTTTCATAAGCAAATTAATACTTATTTGCAGTTAATCTTTTAAATGGTTTGCTTTAGTTCAGAGACTTCATATTTTATGGCAAATTATTTTTCTAAGAGACCAAAGCTACTTCATTAGCTTCCCAAAATATGAGGCAATTATTAATTAGATACATCTTTTTTCCTTACCAATAAATAATCTAATGCACGTTTGGTTGCAGCAAAGTCTCAGCTATGCAGTAAAATCTTCTAGCCTTGATTTCAGAAATTAGTTTTCTGTACAGAAAAGCATTCCTGGGAACTGCTGAGCAATTGTGGCCTCTGCTGGAAGCCTTAAAATGGCTTCTGATAGATAGCAACCACTGGAAATCATCACTGCTGTTACTTTAGGCACTCATCTGCAGCATGCTGGGCACTGTACAGATGGATTAAGAGATTGCACCTAGTCTGAGGAGTTTACAGGAGAAATAGTGAAGGAGCAACATAAACATAAATAGAAAATATGAATGAAATCAAAATTACATCAGTGGTAGTGACTCTTAAACTGCATGTGCTACATTTGAAATAGTGTAAGATGCTGATGAATATTCACCATGCTTATGCACATGGTTATAACTATCCTGATAAGCCAAATACTCCAAATTCTTAGTTTTAAACAATATTCCTTACCATTATTTCTAAATACAACAGTGAAACTGGGCTAATTTTTTGTTTAGGAAGAATTCGGTATTGAGTTTCTGCTGGAAAAAAAAATTACATCCACACATTTATGACAGAGGGAGGCTTTATTGGAAGTACAAATAACTATATATTCATTGCAAAGAACTATATATCCATTGATCTGGGATTTCCTCAAGCCAGCATTCATGATTCCAGCCCAGAGTAAACCTCAAGGTGCTCACAACCCCAGTGCTTTAAGTGATACAAGGCTGTGCATCAGCATGAAATGTGCAATAAAACACAAATTTCACTTGTGTTCTTGGAAAGAGACTTTCCATTTGGCAATTTATAGTGAAGAATGAACTGATTGTGGAGTTTTGACAAATGCAAATGAATTTATGGCTTTTCTTAGAGTGGAGCATTTGCCATCCTGAGCATATGGTTCATAAAGGCTTCAGCAAGTGTTTGCTGTGGTTAAAAACAGGCTTGTGGGAATTCTAAAAAAGCAATGCAGTAAGATCAGAGCTCTTTGATGTCAGAAGGCCCTGGAGCCAAGGCTGCCTTGCTCTCCCCGTGCATCCCTGCTTTCTGTGATGATCTGTACAACGTGACCGTCCTTTTAAAATATCTTTATATTGTGACTGTGTCAAAATACAGGCATGTCCATAAGAACCTCTGAGCTCCAAGTGTCCTGTAATGAAAAATAGACCTGCATGAAACTTGTTGGGAAATAGGATTAGTTTCATACAGAGTAGCCCATTTACTGGATGGTCAAACACTTGAAGGAACCAGTTTGCCATCCCAATTAAACCTTCAGGCATTCTTTGAATAAATGGGAAAACTTCCATTGCTTTTGGTCAAGTGATGAGTTTAGCCATAAACAGCTTAGGGTGTATACATAGCTCTTGAAGAGAAGGGGAGGAGATGCAGGGCAGAGCTGAGATGGGATTTCTGCCTTGAGTAGGGAAAGAGCACTATGAACCCTCTGCCTGTTCCTTATCCTTCCAGCAAAGAAACTGGGGAGGGTGTTGTCATTTCTTAAAATTCCTGCAGAGCAAGAATATTCAGAGAAGACTTTAAAAACCATTTACTGAGGGCAGAAACAAAGTTGGGATGTTTCTGTTTTCCTCAAGAGAATAAGTCTTCAGGCAGTCCTTTTGATGAACTTAAATATAACTGAAATATAAATCAAATACCAAAATAACAACATTCTTTATTCCCTATGGATTTTAACTTCTTATACATCCCTATTTATTTCAATATGTCTGTTTAATCCTTCTTGGCTTTTACAAGAACGTTCAAGGTGCTTTTGTGTCCTAGCTTAGTTATCAGGCTTCAACAATATGCTTTGAATTATTCCAGATCCTTTCGGTGCAGGTGGAGAGCTAATATAAATCAGGTGATGAAGCTGTGAATCAAGAGGAATGTTAGACGGTATTCTTGGGTTTTTTCGTTGCAGACTCTAGAATATTATTTTGTTTTTAAAAGACTCTTACATATTCCTGGAGGGGGGAAGTAATATCCTTGAAGTCCTGGTGGAACAGCTGGAGCAGAATTCAGAGGAAAATAAAATACTTTTTCTTTACTTTTTCTTTGCTTTTAAACCAAGGAAAGTGTTTCATGTGTTAGTGTCTTACAGGGATGAAGACGAGGAATTTTATACCTTTTGAGATTGCAATGAAGAACCAGCAAGAAATAAAAAACCAGCATAGCAAAAAGAACAATGTAATTTCAAAGCACATGTTAAGGTAAAATACTGATCCTTTTGAAATTACATCAGCATTCTGCTAGGGAATGAATAGAGAGGATATCAGTCCTCATTTCCTCACTGCCAAACAGACAAGTGGAACAAGATTGGCCCAGTACGATGAGATACCTAAAATGGAAAACTAATTATGTAATTGGAATTAGCAGGGAGAAAAAAAAAATTCCACCTCAGTCTGTGGAGGAGCTCCTCTGTCTGTGAGCCTGATGTGACTCCATGCCCACCCAGAGGCCATTTAACAGATGTGCCTGAATTTCAGGGAATCTGACTCAAAGGTCATAGACAGAGGATATTCCTGGAGATTTCAAGGCAAGACAGTGCCTATATTTTATCTGGACTGTAAATAACTAAAATGCTTGAAAATATGGGGAAAATATTCTGATAACTAGAGGGTGCAGAGTCCAGAAGGGGTCATAGGTTAGATTTTTCCACAAACTGTAAAAATAAGCTTGCAACTGAAAATGTGATTATTCTCCAAAGATGCACTCTCAAATTGTGAACAGCTGTACTCATTTCAATCTGAGAAGCTGCAAAGTCTGTATAAAGTCTTTGTGAGGACCTAAATATTCAAAGTATATATTACCTAAATATTCAAAGTATATATTGTGCACTGAGGTAACATTTTGAAATGGTGGGAGTGAAATATTCCTAATTGAGAAAGCTTTGCCTAACAAGAGAACAAGACAAATTCTGACTGTCAATAACACAACTGGTATTATAAATCCTAAGCAGGTCAGAATGCAAGGTGGAAGGAAATGCATTTCTCACCTTGTGGGTGCCTTGCTTGAGTGTTGCAAGCAGCAAGTACAGCCTTACCTAAGTAATATTTTATACACGATGCTGCTGTCCCCAGTTCCTGTAGCCTCTTGATTACATTAGTATTCCAAGTCCTATGCACTTCCTTAGTGGGGAAGGGCTAACTCTGGCAACTGCAGCTTCCCAGCTCCAACACTAATGAAAAGGGAATGCAAGTGAAAAACCTTTCATTTGTTGTGTTTCTGCTGCTGAAGAACCAGCAGAGGGAGCTTAAGTAACAAACCCTCTTCCCAGGGCTTATTAATAATGCAAAGGTACATAAACAAATAAGCAAAAGTCTGCCATGATAGCCTATTCCCTGTAGGAAATGGGAGGAAAAAGAAAATCTGTAGCTCTTGAATGGAAAATGGTAAAATCAGTAGGGAAAGGAAACTTTCCTAGTAAACAAGAATGAGCTAAAATTAACATTAAAAAAATTAGTGTTTTAAAATCTGTAAATCTCTGTCAGATTTACAGAGAAAAAATGGTATTGCTGTGTTCTTAAACTTTTACCCATACTCAAAAAATTTATTGTTAGTCTTGTTTACTTTTGCTTTTTAATGTATGCTCAGAGTTTTAAAAAGCAAAGTCTTGACTTTTTCCTTTACACAGCACTGTCTTACAGGGGCTGTGACTTTAGGAAAAATAGTTGGGATAGATTTGCACTGCACTTTCTAACACAGCAGAATAACGTCCAAGAAATTCCCAAATCCTTTATCTCTTTACCTGTCTGAGCAGGACAATCAAGTTGGTAGAAAGTGAGCAATAAAGAAACAGGAAAATAATGTACATCTCCTCTTCAAGGAACTACATAACCTCAGTTGGGTTCTTCAGCTTAGACAAGCTCCAGGATCACTTGACAGAGCAGTGAGAGGGAACTCCAGTTCCTGCTCAGCTGAGGAGCCTGGGGCACTTTGTTAGAATGTCATCAGCACCTCATTTCAAGTGTATAAATTTGGCCTGTGCTGGCATCTTGGAGGAACATAATTTTGGGAAACTATAGCAAGGTCTGGAAAAGACAAGAAGAACAATCACAAGTGTGTTGGTTTTTTCTTTCCTTGTTTTGGAATAGGTATATATTTGTGCTCAGTGTTTATGCCACTATTAGTTATAGAAGTGTTGGGGTTTTAAGGAAATTTTATCAAAGATTTCATAAGAACTGGTGGCTAGAAAGATTGGTTAGTATTGAATAAGAGTTTTCTAATACCAACTTTGCTGTTAGAGCCCAATATTGATTGTGTAGCTTGTGGCAGAGCTGTCCTCAAGGCACATTGTAAAATGATATCCCCTCACTTGGTTTCTTTCACTTGAGGCATATTGGAGAACAGCTGCTGAAACAAGTGTCAGTGATCTATAGACTCCTGAATGTGCAGTTGATTTCCAGCTACACACACATTTATTTCACGTTGCCACTTCTAAGTGCCAGGTTTGGGGGTGCTCTCCTTGAAAATGCTAGACTTTCAAGTTATACACACTGTTCTGATTTGCTTTGCATCTCCATAAATAAAACTGGTTTATGGCTTTGACAACAGGAAAGCAGAGCCCTCAATAAAAAATTTCTGAGTTCCTTTCTTCCCCTTGTGGGTCAATACAGCACTTGGCTGCCTGCCTCTTTGCAGCCAAGCAATCAATCCCCTTCAGAAAAGACCTAGACCAATTTCACACTTGCTGTGTACTTCATAATTGCCCCAGTTCATTCCAGTGTCAAAATTATTTATTTTGTCATGATGATAATCTCTTTCCAGTAGTCCTAAAGTGTCACCTTGTGGCTTGTGTTGGTTATGATTTTATATTTTCAAGAGAATACATCCCTAAGCATCAAATACAGAAAATTTGTAAGTTCCTCTCCAGGTATTTGTAAAATTAATTTGGGGAGTGAAGATTATTTTATTTTAACTGAAATTGCATTACTGGGGTTTACTTTTGAAATAACTGGTGATAGGTAAGAGCAAAAAACTACTAAGTAGTTCATAACCTATTTGAAAGCTACTGATAGATTTTTCTGTGGTTAAATACACTCAAATGACTTCAGGATGTGTGAAAAAACAAAATGTAACAAATCATTAGATCTTTAAAATGCTGACTGCTGAGTAACAAACCTAATTTTCACACTACAATGAAACAAACAGAAATGTTTATTTTGGGTGGAAAATGTATGTGTTCTCTGAGTGTTCTGCTGGTGAGTAGGGTCAGAGACACAGACACCAACTTAAGGAACGGTGGCATTTACTATGATGGAAAACTGCAAAGAATCACAAAAGGAGAAGCTAAGCAAGGCACCTAACCATGAGCAAAGAGTTGCAAGGGGACAAGCTGAGCAATGCTAATCATTGCTAGGAAAGAATGCCTACAGTGATTATGGAAGATCCATCACACATCACCCAGGCCCAAGAGCCATCAGCTCTGGGGGCAGCTGTCACAGCCAAGGGCTGGAGAACCACGCCAGGAGCTGGGAGCTCCTGCAGGGCCTCCTCCTCTGGGGGCCACGGGGCTCCCCCGCTTTGCTGTGACAGTGGCCCGGGTTTTACACTGCTAAACAAACCAGCTGGCCTCATTTCTAATTTCATTTTCCTGTCAGCTTTCTCCCCAAGCCTGGCCAGGGCTCAAGGAGGATCTAGGGGAGGATCTTTGATCCTGTACCCCCTAATTAGGCCAGATGTAGCCTTATGCTGTTTCTAGATACAGAAAGGTGAACATGTTTTGCCAATAAATAAACACGTATAATGATACTTTGTTAATGAGCAACTATATTTAACATTTAGTTGGAAAGTTCATGTACAGGTCAGCTTTGGCTTGGGCCTGTTCAGGCCTTGGTACTTCACTGACCCAGAGCACACAGGATCTAAATTCATTTGCACAAAGGGCAGTGGAATTAATGCATACACAAGATGAGAGTTGCTAATGAAACATATTCCAGTTCTTTCGAGCTCATTTGTGTGTAATATTTTATACTGCATAACATGTCTTTAAAATAGATTTTTGAGTTATAAGTTGTGAATGAGCATGAGCTAGCAGCACAGATTCCAACTTCAGTGATAACTTCCAATGCTTCTGAAGTACTGCTAAGGTAAATTAGATATTGATTCCTGCAAAATGGAAGATTTGTCTCATTGCTGAATTCTGAACCCTACATATTAAATAAGAATTTGATAGCTGATGCTAAAACTTATTGTTCTGTTTCATATATCGAGTCCTAAACTGAAAGATGCCACTGCACAAATGCTCAGTTTAAAAACAAAAAACAAAAACAACAACAGCAAATTGTTTTCCCAGTCAGCTCTGCTCTGCTGGAGCCATGAGTGATGACTCTGAAGTGTTTCGGTTTTGCCAAATCATTTTCTTGGGGTGTCAGGTTATTTCTGCCACAAGCAGTAAATTGATGACAGCTGTGAGTTGCACTGTCTGTGTTCACACACACACAGGTGACTCCCCACTGGCTGAAATATGTAGCAAAAAAATATTTTTCTTCATCCATTATTATTTATTTAACTTCTCTTTAACATCAAAGTTATAAACCCTGTGTCAGAATATGTGATGAGATTCTGCTGAAAGTCATTAGCAATGGTACAACAATACTAAAATTATTTATGTCGAGCAGCATAAAGTTAAATGAGCTAGACCTTGGGTTCAAAGAGAAGATGAGTTTTTATGTAAATTAAACCAGATTTTTACTGGCCACTAATCAAGTGTTTACCTGTTTCCATTAAAACTACATTGAGTTTAATCAACATGCCTTTTAATGCATGCATTTCTCCCCAAACAAGGAGCATATTTGTCATGAATATTTAAATTGGATTTTAAGTCCATGAAATTTTAATATCAATAAAAAGTGAGGTGGTTTTCTCAGGGTTGAAAGTCAGCATCCTCAGATCCTATTCAAAAGTTGTAAACAAATTTTCAAATTAATGGTCTCCAAAGACATCTTCTTAGCATTGGGGATTAAATGTCTTTAACTGCAAAAAAATTAAATGCAACTAGAGTTAACGGAATGCTATCTTACATAAATATAAAGGTTTTGTTTCTTGTAACTAAAGAGAACTATTACTGAATAATTCAGAAATTATTCTGAGTATTTTAAATATAAAACATATAGCTATGTGTTATACATATAGATATATTACAAAACATAAAACATATAGATATAACTGCACCTTATTCAAATCTCTGTGGAAAAAAGGCCTGTGGATGTTGATTTCTATGAATATATATTTTATGTACACAAACAGAAGCGAAGCATTTCATGTAAATGTAAAGTAAATGTAAAGAGAAACCAGAATACAAGGAAGCAGGGAGTTGACAAGTGATGAACAAGTAAATAATTTTATGTTCTCTAGCAATTTAGAGCACAAACTCCCAATTTGTCCTGTCTTTTCACAGGAAGTGAGACAGACCACCAACAGTTCAGCTTCCTGTGAGGAGCTGATGCTTGATGATGTTTGAAGTCAAGCCCTAAATAAAACCCTGGTTCTGTTGGAGTTGATTTGACACTCATCATGGACTGGAATAAAGGCAGACACCCCCTGTATTCCAAAAACAGAGTGTGTTTTGACCTTCAGGGTTTATGTGAGATCAGGCAGCAGCAGTGGAGCTGCGCTGGAGGTGCGGCATTGCTCACGATGCTCTTTGAACCAGCCCACGTGAGGCAGGCTGTCAGCAGGCTGGGCATCACTGCCCGTCACTGTCACAGGGCTTTGCCAGGGCTCTGCTCACTGAGCCACCCCAGCGGTGCTGGAAGATGAAGGGCTGGATATGAATGATGTAAATGTTCACGAATGGATGCCCTGTGCTGTGATGCTGGCTGTCACTCAGGCTCACAGAGTGCAGAGAATGTTATTCCGTGCTGGAGGAGCCGGGTCTCAGCAGTTTGAGGGGATTTCTGCTGTACACAATGAATCCTACCAGACAAGATGAACTGCAGAGACGTTTCCTGAGGAGAAAGTAGCAAACATGGGCAGGGATAAATGTTGACAGGGGTTGTTCACACTACATGCAAGTGAAAGCCATGGAAATTGAAGGCAGAATTCCCTGAGGCTTTATTGTAACCAGGGTTTCTCTCTTGATTCCTAACCTGGACACTTGCTACTTCCAAGCTCTTACAGCTGCTCTCCCCTGCCTTGCCTTTCAGCAGTTTTGGTTTGGTAAACAGCCTTGATATTGTTTGTTAAACTGACTTCAAATGTTTGATCAAGACTTGGCTTAACAAGGTGTAGAATGTAGCCCCCTTTCTGTTGAAATGTTAGCTTTATAAGATATGTAATAATTGCCTTTATTCAATAATTATATTACCTCACATTTTGATAAGTAATTTCTCTCAAAAAGAATTTTACCTATGAGTCATTGTTGGCCAAAACTGAACAGATTTTTTCCACTGAAAATAATGATGGTGGTAAGAATCAGACAGGAATGGCACTGGTCAGGTAGGAATGTTCTTGTATTCCTGCTCTTGAACACAGTCACTAATCTTCAGCTTTTGACTCATGTGTATCCCACAAAAAGAAACAATAAACATAGGTTCGTTACTTTTTACTTTAACAAGTAGCTCCCAAAATACTTAGCATATATTTAAGAAACAGAATCTGAGGTTTTGTTTCTCAATTTTTATTTTTGCTTTTTAAAACAAAGCAGAAACTACTGTGGAAAATAGCCCTCGTGTGTCAGAGAACCCTAGCAAGTTAAAAGGCAGAAAATAGATTCAAAACTATCTTTAATCTTGAGAAAAGGAACATGAGATTAGTTTTGTGAACGTTCCTTCCCCATCCCAGTGATCGTAGTTTGGTTTTTCCCGGTGACTCCCTCGCTGGAGTTGTGAGGTGAGTTTGAGGCGCCTAATGCAGGCACAACTTGCCATCTCGTGGCATGTTTGTGCACTACCGCGGTTAAAACTCTTACACACAATTAAGGATTTTTCATTCAAGAAAGTGTAGATCAGCGAGTGTAGATTCCATAGAGCATCTCGCCTCTCATGAGATAGCCAAAACCTAAGGGGGGCAGGTACCCACTGTCGATTTATCAATCACGGCGTCTTTAACTGACCTCCAGTGATGCACGGACGAGCCTGGCGGGTCTCCCCCAGCTCAGCGGCCCCGCGTGGCCTGCGCGGCCCCGGGGCTCGGCCGGTGGGCAACGGACACACGGACACACGGACCAACGGACCAACGGGCACACGGACCAACGGGCACACGGACCAACGGGCACACGGACCAACGGACACAAGGACCAACGGCACTCCGATTAACGGACAAATGGACCAACGGACACACGGACTAACGGACACACGGTCTCGGCGCTCCGGCGGCCCCGCGGAGGCGGCAGCGGCGGCTCTCCCGCTGTTTCTCTCGCCTCCCTCCTCCCGTCCCTCTGCCAGGGTCCCCGTCCCTCCCGCCGCTCCCTCCCGGCCCCGGTGCCGCCCCTTCCGTCTCGGCTCACTCGGCGGCGCGGCCGGGTGAGCACCCGTGGAGCCCGGAGCTCTGATGCCGTCAGGGGCTGTCCCACGTCTGGCTCCGCCTGGCTCGCCGTGGGGCACACTCGCTCTGCGGGTCCTGGAGCTGGGCCGGCCCTGACAGAGGCGTCTGGCCCGCGGGGAAGGCCCTGCCGGAGCAGTACGGGTGGGTTCCCTACTGGGGAGCGGCGGCTGCGGCAGCACCTGCTCGGGGATCCCCGGTGAGTGCCGGGACGGAGGGAGGAGGAGGGCAGAGGACGGGACGGGCAGCGAGCTCACACCGATGCTTCTCTTGGCTCGCAGGTGCCACCAGATGTGTGTCCCGGGATCGCATCTCCTGCCAACAGCCTGCAGCACCCACCCTGTGCCGGGATGGGCCCGGGCTGCTGGAGCCAGCACCACAGGAACACCCGTGGGGCCAGGAAAGCCCGGACGGCACAGAACCGCACAAAGGACGCTTTGGATTGCAGCGACGGAGCGGCCTGAGCTCCTCCCCTGCCCTGTTTTGACTCGCCCTGGATTCAAGTTTTTGGCCGAAGTGGGAGGGGATAAAGGCACAGGGTTTTCTCGGCCACTGGCCGTGCTTTTCCCTTGCATGGAACAGTTGGGACCAAGCTCCTTGTGCCCTCCTCCAGCACCAGGGGCATTTTTCACCACCCAGAGTTTGTAAACAAGAAACAGATGCACTCGAGAAGGCATCAAGGGCCTCCTTCCAGCCCAGCTCTGCAGATGCTGAGGCTGCTCTGGGCTCTGCCAGGGCTCAGCTCTGGGCATGGCTGAGCCCACTCTCCCCACCCATTGCTCAGGTCAGATGAATTGCAGGGTGATAAGGAAGGGACTTCAAGGGAATTGAGGTTTAACAGAGTTTTTATTCAAAAAACACAAGGGTAAAAACTTTGCTTTAACAGGCAAGGAGTGCAGTGCAGACAAACTCCAGACAAAGGGTCCAAAGTAAAGTGGAGAACAGCAAACAAAATCAAAAGAGACAGCAACAGAGTACAACAACAGTATGACAGAGTACTAGAAGAGAAAGAGCAGAAGTGCAGGGATACTTACAGGCAGTTCATTTAAGAGGCTATCTCTTCTCCAGGGCATAAAAACAACACAGAAACAAAGCTCTGAGCATGAAGCCATTCCTGTTCTCACCATCTCTTTTGAAGGACCATCATGTCCAAGCCATGGGCAGCACAAGCAGGAGCCCTCTCCTCATGGCTGACAGCTGCCATCCCTCCTTCAGCCACACGTCTGTCTAACAACATCCTGTGAAGTTCCTCCATCCATGGACTCCATCACCAACCAGAGATCTTCATCAAGTGGTAGCTGAAAGAAGATGACAATGGCATGGAGAAGAATGTGCACAGCTAAATTACCTTATGGAAAAGACTGCAGGGGAGTCTTGCTTCCAGGTCACTTGTAAATCAACACAGAGTAAAATGGAGAGACATTCCTGCAGCTGCACTGTCCTTGAAATCTGCACAGTCTAAAGGAGAAGGAGATGTGAAAAAGGAGATGCCTTTCATGGCAAGCATGTGAAAAATGTGCTTAGGAACACCCTAAGATCAGTCTGGAACCCACAACACTTGGTGAACCAGCTGGTTCACCACCTTAACTCAGCAATTCCACCAGTAACTCCACAACTCTCAGAATTATCCATGGGAGGAGGCCATGCACCACTTAGCACAAAAGTGGTCAACTGTCTGGAAAACCTTGCTTAAAGAACCTTCAGAAAGGCAAGGCAGTTGAAAAATGGGCAAAATAGGTGCTTTTGGAAACAAGAATCTCATCTTCCTAGCATCCTCAACAAAGAAAAAGAGTAGGGGAGAAGGTAGGGCTGAGAAGGGAGCAAGGGAGCAGTGGCAGGCGCCAGCAGCAGCAGCCCAGCCATGATGCAGTTAGGTTTATAGTTAGTTTTCGTACACCCCAGCCTCTCCCAAAGTCTGCCCATGGACAGGAGACCATTGGTCTGGTCCAAATTTTCTTGGCCACCCATTGTGGAGACATCACCATGCATTTAGCTGGTGCATTAACATTTTTAGAGATTAAGACCACGCCAGCATGTCCTGCTCTGAAAGATATCACTGCCAAGAAGTCACTGACTTAAACTTACCCTTGGCCAGCTGGCTCAGCTTCAGTGTGTTTCCTGGCAGGCTCCCCCAGGCTCACAGTGTTCCCTGAAAATAACAACAGGAAAGGTGTGGTCACTCCAAGATGGAGACCCCACCCTGCAGGAGAGTCAAAATGCAGCTCCATGCTCTGGGTGGGCAAGAGCAACAAAGGACTCTGACATTCAGCTGCAGAGGAACACTGAGCACAGCTGATGCTCAGGCACACACACCTCACACTCTGCTCTAGCAGACAGGACAGGGAGCAGATGTGCTCAGCTGCATGAAGCACCTCTCTCCTCTCCCCTCTGGCTGTGAGGCTGTGCTGCTGTCAGAATGCTCAGCCCATGATACCTCAACAGAGAGAGGGTCACTGTCCTCTTCCCAAAAAGCTGGTGCTTCACCATCCTCTTCCCAAACAGTTCATGGTGCTCTTCCCACACAGGGAGATGCTGTCCCTTCCCTTTCCCCATGGTGTGATGTTCACTGTGCTCTTCCCACGCCACTGGATGTCCCCTGTCCTGGTCCCACACCTCTGGCTGTCTGCCCTCCTCTTCCCACACTGTGAGATCTTTGTTCTCCTTCTTCCTGTGCCAGAGGATGTTCCCACTCCTCATCCTACACTGCAAGACATTCCCTGTCCTTGATCCACACTGCTGGAGCTTTGCTGGCATCTTCCAGAATGGTGGGAAATTCACCAACATCTTCAAGAACCGTGGAAAGTTCACCATCATCTCCGAGAACAGAGGAAAGTTCACTTTGTTCCTCCTCCCCAGCCTCCTTGTCCTTCTGCTCTTTAGCCTTCTCTTTGGAGACAGACAGAGCTAGAGGAGCCCCTGATGCAGCTACTCTGCTTTGTGGACAGACAGTAGCATGAGGAAGTTGTATCAAAATTATGGCCTTATTTATCCTCAGCTGCACTAAGGAGAAATAGCATTCTGGGGTGTTCAAACTAACAGTGGGCTAAAGTAGACATTGCCACTTACGCTTGTGAGTTAAATACTCCACCACGGCTAAAAGCAGCACGCAATCTTCTGTCTGCAAAATCATTCCTGTAGCTGTTCAAAAGCTCTTCACCAAAAGAGGAGAAAACGGCCAGGGATCCTTTAGCATCTGCTGCTACAAAGGCACTGACAGGAACTTTCAGTCAGCCCACCAGCTTCTCCGTAGCCACGCCTCAGGTGACCTGCAACGGGAGAGGGAAAATTAACCAGATGCTATCAGGAAAATAAAACTGTCAGTGCTGGAAAATTCCACGCAACAAGGCAGCCCCGAGAGAGCGTTCAGCTTTCACAATATCCCTCCGGGAGTCCTTTCAGTGAAACGCCGCTGCCTGCACGGAGAGCCCCCCAAACGCGGAGCCTCCCCGCTGTCCCCCAGTGCCCTTAGCCAGCGGGATCCCCGCTCCTCAGCCACAGCGGCCGCTCCCGGCTCACCGCTCGGCTGCGCCCCCAGCCCTGCCCCGCCACCGCGGGGATCCCCCCGCTGCATCCCCGCTCCCGGGCCCCGCACCCGCCACCGCCCGGCCCCGCTGGACGCCCGCAGCCCCGGCCCGGCCATGCCGGGGCCCCCTCACCTGCTTGCGTGGTGTCGCTCAGGTCGCAGCCGCTGCCGGGGAAGTCGCGCAGCTTCCTCCCGCTCAGGCACAGGATGCCCGAGCTGCCCGCCTCCTCCAGGGCCCGCTCCAGGCTGCGCACCGTGTGCGACTGCGGCAGAGCTGCCGCGCCCCAGTGCGGCCCCGACGAGAAGGAGAGAGTCAGGTGCGCGGGGATGCCGAGCCCCGCCGCTCCGCTCCCGGCCGCCGTCCCGCTGCCGCTGCCGCTGCCGTTGTTGCCGCCGCCGCCCCCCTGCCCGGCCGCCATCTTGACCGGCCCCTCCACAACAACGGCCGCGGCCGCTGCGCAGGCGCCGCGGGGCCCGCAGGGGGCGCCGCGGGACGGGGCGGGGCCTCGCGGCGCCCCTCGGCCGCGCCAACCAATCCGCGGCGGCGGCGGCGGTGAGGGGCGGGGCTCCGTGAGGGGGCGGGCGGCTGTGTGCCCGAGGGCTCGTGTGCCGCTAGGGGGCGCTGCCGGGGCTGAGGGAGCGGATCGGGATTGGGATCGGAGCGGGATCGCAAGCGGGATCGGGACCGCGATCCTCCTGGCAACAGAGGCATCCCGAGAGCGGGACGAGACCGGGAGCCCGGTGCTGCATATTTCTCTTCCAAAAATGGCTCTGGAGCTGTGATTAGAAAATGCTAAAGAAAGCCTCACTGCCCCACATTTTAATCCAATTGTTATATGTTTGATGAGCAGAATCTGCTTTCAAGCCTTGAACCTCAGGAAGATCCTTGAATTCTGGAATTGGTTTGGAGTGGTTTTGTTTATTTTTGCATGCATATGTCATGCCTAATTGGGGGATCAAGGGAAATTCCCTCTCCAGGGGCTATGGAAGAGACTGGCCTCCAGCCAGCAGCGTCACTGACAGACAGCTGAGCCATTATTGATCACTGAGGCCCAGAGCTGAAATCCGATGTGGCTGATGATGTCTGGGTGACATTCAGCACAACCACTGAGCCAGGATCAGTGAGCAGGTCCTGAGCAGTGCAGGGTTCAGAGCAGAGCTCTGTGGGTTTGGGGATCTCCCTGTCCTGGCACACAGATTGCCCTTCCAGCCAAGAGCTCTGTGTGCAAAATGCAGCTGTGGGGGAAGAGGTCCCATTGTCACCTGCAAACAGTGTGGCTGTCTGCCTCCTCTGCCCTCAGCTCTGCCTACTCACGGGGGCTGTGGCATTCAAGCTTTCAGATGAATCCCTGCCAATCAGTCTGGCTGGGCCGCAGCTTCTGCTCCTGCCCTGAAAAAACCAATCATTGCCTGGATTCCCAACAGGAAAATCAGGCCAACCTGTATAAACACTGCTGAGTGCTGCCCTTGGTTGAGGTTCCAGCCAGAGGGGGTGGAGGGTGAATAAACCCAGACTGGTGTTGGGCCAGGTGTGTAGGATGATTTTGTCAGCAGACATGGAGCAGGAGGCACAGTGGCTCTGCAGCTGGTGAGAGTGAAATAGTGTACTGGAAGAATCCTCCACCAAGTGCTGTGAAACGCAATGATACCTGTGCCTAAAGACACAGGTCAATGGTACTGTGGGTTCAGTGCAGTGACCAAGCAGGGCCACACACCCATGCTGGTGTCCTCCCTGCCCTGGGATGCACTGTGGGGACTGTCTTCTAACCCTATGCAGTTACTTCTTCATTTTTAAACTTCTCAGTCACCACGGGAGATGTTACTCTGGAGGTGGTGTTGCCTGGCTGACAGAGAGCAGAAGATTTCCAGGTCACAGAGCTGCCCTGGCCTGTGTGCAGCCATCCTGGCTGGGAGCTCAGCTATAGGCAGCAGCTGCTGCCACCCCCCAGGTGGGGAACTGCTGGGCCACCTGTCCAGCACAGGACAGTGCACAGGAACTGAAATGTCATATGAGCACAGGCCCTGTGTGCCCCACCGAGGACTCAGGAAGCAGCTGAACTGTGTCAAACACCCCCTGTGCAGCAGCTCACCCTGTGCACAACAGCAGGGACAATTCTGTTAGAGACCATCATTCTGTGGGTTTAGAGACCATCCCACTGTGGCAGAATGGGGTATTTTATGCCTGTTGGGCTGAGCTCACACTGTGCCCTCTCCCGGTATGTTTTTTGTGTGATGCTTATGCATTTTGGCTGCTTGTGAATTCAGTGCAAAGCCTGTTTTATCTCCTGCTACATAAAAAGTCACCCAGCACTGCAAGGGAATCAAGCTAGGAAAAAAAGCAGGTTTTATCACCTAAGCCCTCAATATAAATTTCAAGAGTGGTTAAAAGATTATAAGGTACAGATTGCCATAAAGCATTTCTTTGGAGAATAGAATCAGGGTGCGATCTGAACAGCAGAACAATGTTTTCCACTCAGCTTTCAGTTCTTTCAGGACTGAATGGCTCCATCCCTTTCCAACCCGACTGAAGAAGTGCTCAGGTTTTCCTAGTGAATCTGCCATCTTCTGTCCATATTTATAGTCAGGAGGCAACTGAAATCAGGGCTACTGCCATTTGTGACTGTGCTTCTTGTTCAACTTTTTAACTTCCATGACATACAGACTATTTGCAGGAAGGGGTGATGTGTCCTCCAGAGTTCATTAACCTGACTGTTGGGTTTGTTTAATTTTGAACAATTTTGAACAAAAAATACAATTTTGAGTAGCCAGGACTGCCCTGATAATTTTGCCAATAACATTCAAGGCATAAGAGATCACAGCAAAGATTTTACAAAATAGCTATTGAAAACTTGACACTGCTTTGGAGCCAGCTTTTAAAGCAGTGAACTGCAGGTGGGCACCAATGGGGGCCAGTTTACCCCAAAGCACCAGTGTCACACAGAAGCTGAACTTGCACCAAAGAGCTGTTGAAGGAAAGGAAATAACTAGATGTGACATTTGACAAGTTAAGATTTTTATTCAGTGCACTGGACTCATACATCACTGCTTCATCAACTAAAACATTTCACACATTCCTATAAAACCAATGCCAAGTCCAGTCTCTTAAAGATGCTTGGTGTAAAACATAAAGCAGTCTATCAGATATTTGCTGTTATAAGTATAGCTCAGAGCCCAGTAACAGGCTGTGTCCAGCATGTTCAGTGCTGGGTTCCAGCAATGGATGGAGGATGGAGCAGTTACTCAGGGTTGATGCAGGGCTTCATTACAAATGTCTAAACCCAGCTCATTAACATCTCACCCAATGTTTATCAGAGTGCTGCTGCTGGTTTGGTTATGCTGCTGCTTTGAGTATGGGTGGAGCTGCAACTACAAAAACCCTAATGCAGAACTACTCAGCACTGAAAAGAAAATGTGATCTGGGCTGGGGCAGCCTGTCTGGCTCCGTGCTGAGGACAGTGACTCCAGCAGCACGGCAGGGCACGTCTCACCCCGTCCCTGCAGCAGCAGTCAGGGCAGCACAGCAATCCACAGAGAAATGCAAGCTGCTCAGGCCTGACTGGCAGGGCAAAGCAACAGGTTTTCAAGAATGGAGGGGTCTTACACTGCAAACCTTTGGGCAGGGATGCCTGCAAACAAAACTTGGGCAGCTGGGTGGATGCTGGTGACTGTGGGCAGCTGCAGCATCCCCACTTTCTCCCATGTGGGCAGGCACATGATGCTCAAAGCCTCCCACCCCAGACAGTGTAGGAAGGCTTCATGGTACACCCTCCCACTATCAGCCATCACCCTGGTCAGTACAGGGTGCCCTGGCAGGGGGACAGGGCTGGTGCCAGCCCTACAGCTTCCCAGCAAATCCATCTCTGCTCATCCCCCTCCCTGCCCGTGTGCCAGCTGCCCTGTGCTCTGGCCCAAACGCTCATCCTGCCTGATCCCTGCCCTCACTCACTCATTCACTCTGTGTGGAAGGAAGGAGACAGCACATTGCCAAATCAGCTATCTCAAAGGGAATCTAAGGACTTTTATTGAGGCCGTGTCAGGGAGCCTGGAGTGTCCCAGGCAGCCCCTGTGCCGAGCACGTGTCCTAAGGCATGGTGACCGTCCGCCGGGCGCTCCTGGCCGCTGTAAAGCGCCTCTTATTCCTCAGACCAGAGAACCTCTCATCCAGAGTCAGGCTGGTCTGCAGGGGAAAGCGAGAGCGAGTCAGTCCCCTGTCCTGTTGCAAAGCACAGCCAAACTCGTAGCAGGGGTATTGATTAGAGCCCATCAGTCAGGCTGGTGATTCACAGCTGGTTAGTCAATTAAACCACTCAGCACACAGACACAGGGAGCTCGACAGACTGTGTGTGGCTGGAAAACCTCCAAGCAGCTCCCAGCCCCAGGACACAGGGCATCCTCGGCAAGAACAGGAGCAAGCAGATGGCATTTGAGCACAAGGCACCAGGTAAAACCAAACCGTCCAGACAAGAGACGCCGGCAATGAAGAAGGTGGAGCAGGATTTCTCAGCTGCCCCAGGGCTCTTGGACCATACTTCAGTGTAAAATGTGACACCAAGAAGGGCACCAAAGCAAAGAGCGAGCAAAGCCCAGAAGTGCCACGTGTCTCTGAGGAATGGGAAGCACTGACAGTGAAACAGTCCCCTCTGGCCAGGACTACTCATCAGCAGGACCTCCCTGCTCCAAGCAAGCACACGGACAGACCAAGACAGGCCATCAGAGTGGGGAAAACTGGGCTGAGTCTGTAGTTGCTGAACAGTCTTCTCAAGTGCCTTCAGTTTTGTGAGCAACCTGGCCAACACAGCTACGGGACTTTCCTCCCAGGCTGTGTTAGATAAACCCAGCTGGCAGCCCCAGAAACCTGAGTGTGACGTTAAGAGCTCAGTGGCGGGGCTGCTGCAGGGAGCCAGGTGCGTCCTGTGCCGTCGACAATCCTCTACCTGGTTGGCCATGGCGCGGAAGTTGAACCTCAGCAGCACCCCCCGGGGCTGGGGCTTGGCCACCTGTGCTGGGGCTCTCTGGCTTCGCAGGAACGGGCGCTTGGATCCAGGCCTGGGGAAAGCACAGAGCTGCTGTCACTCAGGATGCTCAGGCAGCACTTCCCATCCTCTCAAACCAGCACGGAGTAAAGGACACAGCCACACACTCCATCTGTCCCATAGCATGTCTCCCTGGCAGAGCAGCCGTGCAGGCAGAGTCCAGCACTGGGGACTGTCACATCCAGGCTATTCAGGGGTGCTCTCTGCACCCAGGACATGCACAGTGCCCTCACCCACCCTCCCCTCTGCCCCCAGCTGGGTGCCAGGTCCTGCAGCTGCCCCTTTCCAGCCTCTGAGCTCTTCTTACACAGCGAGCACAGGGTGTCCCTTTGGGGCATGCTGTTTCTCCCAACACCCCACGACCAGCACAACCAGCCTGCCACCTCTTCCCACAATGGTGCTTCCATTTCTCCTCACTCTGCATAACAAATGAGGGCAGTGTAATTACAGATTACCATGTAATTACAGGTAAATAGAGGAGATTTCTATCTCCTTCTGATATGCTGGGAAAGGAAGCACAACATCATTTGCCAACCATTTTGGGTCTGAACCCACTGCACACTCATTACAGAAGTGAAGCTGCAATAATGCTAAAGGGATTTGCAATGGCTTTTGTAGGGCTCCCACCCTAACAAATCACCTCATTTACTTACAGGCTGAGCTGGCCCGCCTGGGGATTAAGCACAGAAACCGTCAGAATTGCTCCCGGGCTGGGTTTCACTTGCCACCTGCCGAGACAGGGAGATTTATCCAGCTTCAAGCCTGAAAGAGCACTGCCTATTTGCATTGTGCCTTTGTTCTCCAATTACCTTCTCATCCTTGGCGGTTTCCCTTCTCCTTGAGAATCCATCTGCTGTAAAATATATTTAAAAACAATTACTTCAAAGAATTAGCTCTCAGAAACAGTGACTCCTTTTCCAGGATTTTGTTTGGTGTATCTGAAGAGCTCCTTCCTTGTGAGTTGTGAAGAAATGTGCTAATCTGGGGTTTCCCACTAGCACAGTAATGTGTATGAGGTGCCTTTACCTTGCCCCGCTTGTGCTGCTCTATAAATTGCAAGGTTTATTTTTATCACCCTCCCAGGATTTATTTCCCAGCTGCCAGAATACCAAGCTGCATTAAAAACTGCCTGCAAATACTTTCCTATCAATACCTGCAGCATTCAGGTCTGCATAACAAATGAGGGCATCTCTCTCCCAGTTACTTTAGGAAGCAAAGCTGCAACTGGGCTGGTAAAACGTGAAGGTTTGTCACTAGCAGCAGGCTGCAGAGGAAATGGCTCAAGCACTGACCCATCTCTGGAAGGGAGCTTTGTAGAACCACTGCTGCATCCGCTTCTGCTGGAATGCTGCTCCCCTGTTCAGCAGGAAAGGCCTGCTAAAGGAGAGAGACAAAGAGGTCAGCATCATACCAGGTATCTCTAACACTTAATGCCAAAATACCTAACCCAAGCTGGTCTAAAAAAGCAGTGTAAGAAGCAAATGAGGCAGTTTGTTACAGAGTTCAGCCCAACAGGTTTTTCTGCCAGCAAAGGATTTCAGAGGAACTTGATTTCCTGTTCAAATGAGGCAACAGTTTGTGTGTTCTGAGCTGTGCTCATTAAAAGCAAAAAACATGGGAGGAAAATCATAGAAAAAAATCAGGTCAGAAAGGACCTCTCAATGTTATTCAGTCCCTGTTCTGCTCAGAGCAGATGAAGGATTGCAAGGAGCTTCCTTTTGAGCTCAGAGAACATAATGATCTCGATGAGACAGTGCCCAGCACCTGGCACACTGCCTTCCCCACAGCTCCTGGGGCACAGCCTGCTCCTGCAGCCCCTCACTGGGACACACTCCCTGTCTGCCCATCCCTTATGGCTGGAATCTGTATTTCCTGCCTGTATGAAAATAAATGCTATTTCACCCTTCAAAAGTTTCCCAAAGCGACTAAGTTTATTAAAAATACCAAGGTCACATTTTCTGTGCTTCCTGAAATAAAATCACAGATTAATATAGGCATTATTAACTATGAGTACGAGGTTGTTTCCTTTCCAAGTGCCTTCCTAACATACCCAGGGGTATTTTTCTGGTGCTGCACATGCACATGGCTGTAGCCACACCCAGCTGGCACATACAGAGAGAGAAACCCCATAGGTAAAAAAAATCCCATGATTTGCACAGGTAAAAACCACTGAAAGCCAAAATAACCCAGAGTTACCAGAGATTTTACCTCCTCCCTGGGGCACGGATGCTGGCAGCATCTGCTCTGAAACTCTTGGGGCTTGCAGATGGCTGTGGCTGTTCCTCCTGCTGCCCACCACTGCTTTTGGCAAAAGCATTGCTCTTCTTGGTGCCCTGAAAGAGCAGGGAGACCTCAGCAGTTGTCACCTGCAGCACAATCTTGGTACAAGAGCAGGGGGTGAGGGCAGGGACAGCACACGAGGGGCTGCTCTCTGCTGATAACAATCGGTCAGGGGGTGCCTTGCTTCCTGCACATGGAACAGCAGGTGCCAGGGAGAATGCTGCATTCTAATTCTAATTAATTTAATTCTAATGCTGCAGAAACCAAAGAAGAAAACAAAGATCAGTCCATGCAGAGTGAATCTCACAGAAGCTGTGCATTACAGCCCTGTTCAGGTTTCAGCCCTGTTCACCCTTTTGGTCATCAGCTCTTTCTTGTCTGGAAGGTGCATTGCCTGGACCATGCCCTGCTGCATGGAACACACCAGAAGAGCCTCAGCAGGGTCTGTCCTGCAGTTCCAACACACACTGCCCCAGGCTCCAGCCTGGTGACTTCTGTGGGACAGCTACCATCATGTTAGTACCAACTAACTGAGGTCTATTCCATATTCTTCCCCCTTGGTTTATTCCTGCAAAGTGGAAGCTACTGTAGAATTCTGCCTCCTAGCAACTGCTTATTACTCTGTAAATACCAGCCACACTCAATATCTGAGTCATCCTGGTCTTTCTTTTCAGGAATAACCTCACTCCTTGCACATGCATGCTCAGTTTAGGGCTTTCTTATTTACACCCCTACAACACATTCACTAAATGTGCCATCCTCTTCAGCATTTGCATTTTTTTTAAAAGCTCACTGAACATCTATGACCTCCTAACTGAGTGGATTTTCATCAGTGCAGGAAAACCCAGCTGCCTCTCACACTATCTGTCACAGCACTGGCAATCAGTGTCTCTGGTGGAAAGTACATCTCTGAACCAGAGTCACCTGACAAGTCACCAAGTCTGTCCTTTGACTTCACAGGAACTAGGAAAATGCTCTGGGTGGAGAACAAATAACAAAGAATCTTAACACACCTCCTCTAAATGATAATAGTAAGATGAGATGCCATGGAATTAATTTTTATGGAAATATTTTTAAACCTTTTCATACTAATTTCAAAAAATCTTTTTTAGCAAAACCCATGGGAACTGATCAGTAAAATTATGCTAAGTCAGAAGCTTTATAAAACTAACTGTAAAATTGCTATTCCATATTCATGTATGTCTGTACTCACCTATGCATACAAATGCTGTGCACAGGCATTAAAAGATGGTGTTTTTTTATGCAGATTGTTCTTTGGGGTGATCCAGGATCATAAAATTGAGCAGATTTCCACATGACATTAGGGAAAAGCCAGACCCTCCTCATTGCCCTACCTCCTGGGCCGAGTCCTGGCGGTTCAAAGGGCTCACTCCTTGGAATGCAGCAGCTGCTCTTCTCTTGCCACCAGGCAGAGCATTCCTGAACTGCCTCCGATTGAGCTGCTGCTGTCCAAAGCCTCTTCTGAAACGCTGAGGTCCTAAAAACAAAGCCCTCTTTAGCAACCTTCAAAATTTGGTTTATGACTCCAGTTTTGTAAATAGATTACAAGGTTAACTTAATGTGATACTACAGAAGTAGTGGTGCAAAAGTCACGCTGATTCATTTTAAATAATGAATTTTTCCAACGTCTCTCTAGCACTCTTATTGTATATAGGACTGCCATACACATTATTTGATATGAAAGAATACAGAACAGAAAAGCCTTTCACAATTCTGATTCCTCATAAAGACAGGAACACCCACATCAGGAGACCTGTCAATCTGTTGTCAGAGCTCACACTGCTATGAATTAACTATGAAACAGAAAAAGCCTTTAGCTACAGATATACACATGACTTGAGCGTCCCAAACCCAGCCCCACAGCAGCTCTGAGGGCCCACATCAAAGCACAATTTTTATTTATATATATATATATATATATATATATATTTGTTTTCTTTTAGCTTGACACACCATAGTTTCTCCTATTGTAGTAGAAGCGTCCTGCTGTTCTGCCATGATACACACACACTCGCTGTACGTCCTGCATTTAACCTTCTCCCCTAAGCCTGCTGATGATTCTGAAGAGTGCTGAAGTGTTGAGCGACAGGAAAGCCCTGTCACACTGAGGCACAGTGCTTCCAAACCTAATTACTGCACATAATAAAATTCTGTAGTCGTAATGAGACAGCAAGTCTCTGAGTCACGGTGCGAGCTGCCACAGGCACAACAACAACAATCACAAAGCCTCAGCTGGAATGCCAGGATGGAATTTCTTTCTGTTACCTCACAAACCAGCAGATCCCTGAAGCAACACCTAAGCAGAGCCACTTGGGCACAGTCAGCAGCACCATTCAGCTTGGCCCAGGGCTGGACAATCACCAGGCTGCCCCTCACACCAGTTTATCAAGGGTTTGCCTGCACAGGGTCACCACCACGCTGTGCTCTGATCTCTGAACCAAGGCAGGCAGCTCAAGCATGTCCAGAAGGGTGCCCCAAGCCTACCAAACACCTCCATTATCTATAACCAGATGTTATACTGCTCAGTGCACACAAGGGTAAACAGCAGATGTGTGCTTTCCTTCACTGCTGCTTCACACTTTGCCATCCCCAGCTGCAAGGTCACTGAAGCCCCTCTGTTTTGAGCCCATTCCCCCCAAGAGCTGCTGTAGCAGTGAGGTGTGCCCACACCTTGGGGTGAATAAATCAGGCACAAAGCTGTGCATGGCAGAGGGCAGTGAGAGTGCACTCAAACCCTGGATCTCACTGACACAAAGCACAGAGCAGTGAGGTGCATATATTGATCTCACATCAACTGCTACGTGACAGCAATTTATACTGCCTTGGAGCAACTGCAAATGAAGTGTCCTGAGGCAGCAGTGGCATGGCTGTGAGGGGCCACCACTGCCACAAAGAATGAAGGCTGCAGCCTCAGGGTGTCACACCAGGCAGCACCAACCTGAGCTGCTTACAATGGGACATGCTTGAAGATGATTTGAGCTGCTCTGGCTCTAAACAGAAGGGCACCAGGACAAGCCTGTGGGAAGCAGACCCCAAACACCATGCTGGGGTGCTTCGTGCCTCATGGCCTGAGGTGCTGCTTGGGAACATGCACAAAAACACAACACAGTTCACAAGCTCTGGGGCCAGTTGTTATTTCCTTTGCAGACAATGCCCTCTCACTGCAGAGGTGCAGGTGTGTAAATGTTCCTCTCGTGACAAACATTCAATTTTGGCAAACTGTTTCTTTCTGACCAGATGTGGACTTTCTGTAGTCAATGTCCCTTTGATTTTTTCTCCTGCTTCTATTCTCCCAGTCTGTTTTTGCCCTGCCTTGTTTCTCTTCAGCCCCTACCCTGGGCCTGTCCCTATCTCTTGCCTGTTGACTGGGCTGCTCTGCTCCTGGACACCCAGCCTTGCTGCACAGCTCTCCTACACCCTGTGGAGGACAAGAGGCTGAGCTCAGCTGCCTTTCCTGGATACTCTCAGGGCAATGGCAGGGACTGCTGCAGAAGGCAGCCCTGACTAGAAAATCGTGTCCCTGTCAGTCTGTTCCTATTAGAGAGCCTGTGCTCAGCAGGGCACTCAGGCACAGCTCACCCAACACAAATGACACATGACAGAGCCATCAGCCTCCAAGGGGGACCCCATCACACCAGCTGGGGACCAAGGCTCTGTCATCTGAAGTGTGTGACACATGGGAGGCTTCATGTCTGCAAAAGGTCTGGCAGATATTTAATAAAGTAAGAACACTTCAATAAAACCCCACAGCATCAGCAGCTGGGGAAGAACCCCCCACACACATCCCATGTTTGGATGTGTGCTCAGAGCCTGGCCCTGAGCACACCTGGGATGGCCAAAAGGCACCTCAGCTCAGCCAGTCCAGTCTGGGCACAAGTTCCCATGTATGACAGACTCTTTTTTCCAAGGAGATTTGAAATTCAAATTTCTCGTCATTAAAAATCATCTTTCCTCCACTAGGGAGGTTTAAGCCATATTCCAAGAGGGATTAACAGCACTTTGCTTGCTGGTTTAATCAGCATAATACCCTTCCCCCTCCTCTGTCATTACAGTGCTGGGCTCCTCAGATCATCATTTTGATAATGGTTATCACATCTCAGCCCAGAAGGGACTGCATTTCAGCAGGGACCAAAGTGAACTAAGCCCCTGATGAATTATGGGCTAAATTCCCAGTCATGCTGAGCTTCCCCAAATTGCTACTGACAATCAGCACCACACAGCATGGCAGGTCTCTGCACTTGGCAGGGCTGAATTCAGACTCCCTGAAAACCTATGAAATACTAAAACTAGCAGAAATAATTATATAAATTAACAGAAAAGCTCTCCCATCTAAGAAATAGGGAAAAATATTTTATTGGATTTGCCTCTGGGTGCAGTAATTGCTTGAGGGCAAGAGAATATCAAAGCCTGTGGGTTCTGATAGAAAAATCAATTTGCTAAGGGCATTTATCACCTTCATGATTTGAACTAGAACAATCCTCAGTAAGGCACTGTGTGGTGGTCACCAAGAAAGGTGGGAGGCAGAACACAGACAAGCAGGATTGCCCCCAGTGATCCCATTGTCCTGATGTATGATTGGCACTCCAATATAAGACTGAAAAGATATTTCTGAAAAATATCACTAAAATCTTCAGGGAGTGACTTAGCAGTAATTTAAAAAAAAATTCACAGAGATATCATTTCATGCAGCAGACAACTTTGGTTTGTAGGTAAAAGCCAGTGGAACAAAACAAAGGTGCGATCACTCAGTATTATAAAAAAAACCCTCACCCTAAAAATAGCATGCTTGGCAAAAGTGACAATTTAGCCTCAATAACTGAGCTATCAAATACAGTTACTGAGGGGGTAATTTGGATAATTTAAGTCTGCTCTGGGAAAATGAGGATTAGGAAGAGGCATAATTAAAATATGCAAAGCCAAGGGGAATAGAGAATAGATATTAAGTCACTTTAAATTAGTAATTCATGAGAGTGGAAGGAAGAGAAATGGATGAATTATGCTCTGAAAGGGCCCTGATATTCCATTGTTATGGGAAGAAAAGCTAATCAGGGCCTGAGCACATCTTATCCGCACACAGAAATTGGATAGGAGAAGGATTGAAGAGCTGGATTTTGCTAAAAATGCCTTTCCCAGCCTGGCCAGGCTGTGCTGCCTCAAGTGCCCATGTACCTTGCAGATTCCTCTGCTTCCAGGCTCGGTACCGGGGCCGCCCATAGCTGGGGGCTGAGCTCCTGTTCTTGACCTGCTGCCTTCTGCTGTCGCCCACGGCGCTGGCATCTGGCTGCTCCTTCCTGTGCCGCTTTATGATGTCATCTGGAATGAAATGAGGAGAAATCCATGGAAACTGCACTTTCCACCAACAGCCATTCCCTCTCTGGGTGCTCGAATTGTCCGTGGTAAACACGGAGCTCGCTGCTCTGTGAGCTCCGCTGGGCAGACAATGAAAGATTAAGCTCAGTTTAGAAAGTATAGGATCAATTTTGTGGGCTGGAGATTAGAGTGCAGCAAATGATTTACAAATAAGCCACCATCCAGTACGTCCCCAGCACGGGCAGGACAGAGATTTCAGACCCCATCCACCGAGGGATCTGATCCTGCAGGCGTCCCACAAGCCTTAGGGAAAACATTTCTGCAGGAGCACAGGAGCTCAGTGCTGGGCAGAGAACTTTTCTGAGAAGGTCTGACTTGAATTGCTGTAGGAAAGGTGGCCAAAGGGGGGAGGATGTGACAGCTGTTGAGCTACTTGGATCATGCACAAAGCAGTGCCAGGTGCAGAGCTCTATCAAGAAACACCTCAGGCCCCTCCATTCTCAATCAGCTGGTCTGCAATCAACGGGATCTTCTTAACTCAAGCTCTTCTGATGAAGAGGAATGGCAAAGGGATGTCTCTTCAATAATTCATATTTTCCAACATTTTCTTCTTTCAACCTCAAATCTTCCAGAAAATACTTTGCAAATAATAAAGGCACATCTGTGAAGCTGCAGGCAGAATGTTTTAACTTGAACGAATTAGCAAGAAATGAAGCATCCAAAACAGGCCTTTCCCAGGCAGAGGCTACTCCAGCTCCTTAATGTATCTCTGGAGTCAAAGGACAGAAGTACCATCAGCTTTCAGTGGGTGCTTACCATGAATTATCAGACCTCCAGCACTGCTCCCTTGTCATCTCCTATCAAGAAACTCCTATATCCAAATGAATACAAAGCCCAAGGAAAAGAAACTAGAGCAGATGTAAGAATAGGCTGCTTTTGTGATTTGTCTTTCAAGTCTGCCAGGAAAAGAATAGGCTGGGAGATGCTGGGCCATGTTCTTGGGATGAATTTGCTAATGGTCTCAGTGAAATGTGCCTTTGGGGCACGTGTGATTTGGAGCACAGGATGCTTTGAAGCGTTTTGAAAGCATCCCTGCACGCTCTGCAGGGAGGTGACCACACTCATCCGAGGGTGGGCTGTCCACAGCATGAGCAAATGAGAGGGGCTGAATGCTCAGGTGCTTGATCTGTCACCTTTCAGTGTCTTTTCTGTTTGGGTATGAGTTGTTATCCTGCATTTTGTGCCTAAAAACATGATGGGATTAGCAGACCGATGTAATGGACTACTACACAAGGCTGCAGGGGGATCCTGAGAGGTCATTTCTGGTACATCTATGCCCTCGAGGCAGAATGAGGTCTATCAGGGCAGCTTTAAAGTAACTCCTGCAGTTTTTTGTGACTGCTAACTCATGTAAGGCACAAATGTATCTGAAAGCATAGAAAAACCACCTGATGGAAAAAGTTCTTCACCAGGGACATCTTGTTTTCCAATTCCCTCTTCGACCCTGAGTAAGGTGCATTCTGGATGGAATATGGAGTTGGACCAAAGGAGGTCTGACTCAGAGAAGCACTAAGGGAGAGCAAAAGCAAAGGCAGCATCACACATCAGCAAAGAGAAAAAGGGTGTGCAACACTATGTGAGAAAAATAAATCAAAAATGAGGGAGCCACTGTTGCTATAGCTCCTCATAGAGATATTAAAACAAGGGTGCATACGCCAAGGGATCAGTTTGAGTTTGCAGTGGAAAATGTTCGTCGTTCCTAACAAATGACTCTTCGCTGGGAAGAAATGACACAAGGTTTCAGTTAGGAAGCTGACCCAGTAACAAAAGGCGCTGGTGGATTTCCTTTCACAGCAGAGACACCAACACGATAATCCACCAAGATCTCTCATCCATGCGTCAGAATCCAGGCCTGGGGAGTTCACGGCAGGGCGGCTGTCGGTTGTTTATGCTCAGTGCACATTCCCGGTGCCAGAGGAATGGCGAGCATCGCAGCAAGCTGCTATAAATAGCACGGCGAGGCCACGGCCCCCTTCTCTGTCAGCGGGGCTGCTCTGCCCGAGCCCCCTGTGCCGCTGTCCCGTGAGCCCCGGGCTGCTGCCAGCCCAGCCCAGCCCAGCGCAGCTCCGAGCCCGGGCCCGCACACGGCCCCTCCGCCCGAGCGGCACCGGGACAGGGACACCCGCACGGCGGGGCCACCTGCGGCCCGAGCCCGGCCCGAGTCGCTGCGCACAGCCCCCCGGCTCCCCGCCCGCACGGAGGGCCCGGCAGCGCCCCGCACCTACCCAGGGACATGTCGATCTCCTCGGCGCCCGGCTGCGGCCCCGCCGCGGGGCCCGGTGCGGGCTGCGGCCCCGCCGCCTCCATGGGCCCGGAGCGCTGTGCGCTCACTGCGCCTGCCCGGAATGTGCCGGCCCCGGCCCGCCCCGGCCGCTCCTGCCCTCGCCCCGGCTGTCCCTACCCTCGTCCCGGCCCCGCCCGGCTGTCCCGGCTGCCGTGTCCGGCTGTCCCTGTCCCCGCCCGGCTGTCCCGGCTTCCGTGCCCCGCTGCCCTGTCCCCGCAGCGAGCGGCACCGCCTGCAGCCAGCGCTGCTCCCCGCCCGCGCTCAGCCCTGCCCCGGCCGCCTGCCCTCCGCGCCCTCCCCGCCGATCCCTTCCATCAGCACCTCCCCTCCATCTCTCTCTGCCTCAAGCACCGTGCCCCAGCCTCTGGACTGACACTTTTCCGCTTCTCCCCCCGAATCTTCCTCCCCCGAGGTTCATGCCAGCGGCAGATGTGTTTTAACAACCCGGCAGTCAGTTCTGAGCCGTGTGAACGATGGAATGACCTTGCTTCCTTCTGAAGACCAGAAAAACAAGCAACTCTACGAACAGAGGTACTCGTGGCTCATATTCGTGCATGAAGTCTGTTCTTATTTGTAAGCGCCTGGAGGAAGAAGCACCCATTTGGGACTGGTCTTGGGGCAGCATCTCCATCACACACAGAACTCAGATTCTTCAGGGATCTTTCAGTCTCTGTAACATTGGTTAGGGCACCAAAGCTATTCTACAGTTTGAATACAAATTGCGAGCTAAACCATCTTCCTCTATGTTAAAAGACAGGTGAAGAAATAAAAAAGAGATAGGATAATATCTTCCAAAGGGCTACCATACATCAAGTGAAGAGCATGCTTTTCTCTGAAGTTTCCATAAGACAAATGCTGTGAAATAAACTTTCTCACCACGTACATAATAGGGGCCACATAAATAGTGAACAGTGTCTGCATGTTCTGCGTTTTCAATACAGTGGTTGTTTTCCATCTTGCACCTCAAATGGGAGAGAAGTTTCTACAAGCAGATCAATCAGGGCAAGAATTACCTCCTGGTATGTGTACAGCTCTTGGAAAGATCAAGTGCTTCTGAAAGTGTTGGTTAAGGGAGTTGTTCCTTCATGAAAGAAAACAATGGAACAGTGCTGAGGGACAGCAAATAACCTTTGCTGTATTTTGCAGTGACGCTGCAGAACGACCATGGAAGCAGACTGGTGTGAGATGTGAGGAGCTGGGGTTGATACCTTGTTTGCAATGTTCTGGGGTACACAAGATGTGCTGGGGGTTCTGCTGTTCTCTGGGGAACCTGGCTCTAATGCTGCCCTAGTCCAAGAGAATTCCTCCAAAGAGAACCCCTGAGATTTCCTAGCAATTTAGCCAGGGTATCCAGAGAAGCTGTGGCTGCTGGGAAAGAACTGGAAGTATCTATATAAACCCAGCTTTTAGTGATGTACTGGGAGAGGAGGTGTAGAGCCGTATCATTTCCTAACACCCAGGAACGGTGCAGGACAGGGCTCTGGCAGTGTCCTGCAAAGCAGCAGCTCTCCAGAGGGAAGGGCTGCAGCCGGGCTCTGGAGTCTCCTCAGCTACAGGCTGAATGACCCAGGTTTTCACACAGGGCAGTAGGTGGAGTTGGTCACTCTGTGAGGTCAGTGTCATGAAAGCTTTCCTGACTTTCTGTAAAATCTTGGACATTTGTATCTTCAGAAACTCTGGAAACAACAGCTGAGAGATTTCCAGCGGTGTTTCTATTTGATCACATTTAGTGAAACAAACATTTGGGACCAAGGAAGACAACAGCAGAGTTTAGAAATGGCAATTCTAAAATATTCAAAGCACATTTTTTCATGGAACTACAACACAGCTTTTGCAGCAAATTCCACTTCACCAGCTGAGAGGTTTAATTAGCTGCTTTCCTTCAAATGCATAGCATTAAAGGCAGAGATAAAACCTTTCCAAGCCATATTTCTTCATCTGGGAAGTATGAGCTGATATGTGCTCTTATCTCTCAACTGCCAGTCTGTGACCTCTTAAAATCTTGGCAAGTGTCCCATTTGCTTAGTATGTCTGAGCACTGCCATCACCTCAGTCCTGAGCAATTTCTCACATCAACAGTGGAGTTGGTGAAAAGGCCTGAAGAGCCAGAGCCTCCTCTGAAGCACAATCCCCCTGCCCTGGAGAGGACTGCAGGTGTCTGGCAGACAGACTTCACTCTGCATCCTCAAAAAGTAATGTCAGAAATGTGACTTTCACAACTAAAAAGGGAGATAAATAAATGAACAATGAAAAAAAGAAACAAAGAAGGGGGAAAGGGGGGAAGTATTTATGTTATGCTTTCTTCTAGAAGTGTTTTGTGTTGACTCACTGATACTGTGGCAACAAACCATCAAGCTGAGCCCTCAAAGAGCACTGGGGCACCTCTGCCAAGGGCTCCAGGTATTCCTTCCCTTGTTAGGCACAGGCAGGACCAACTTGTTCCAAAAGAGCAAGTGTTACTTTGGGGCACTGGGCCTTTCAATTTATCAGATGCTCTGCTTGTCATACAATGAAACCCCAAGGAGCCCTAGAAGGATTTTAGTTAAAACTAAATAAAAATAAACTCAGTAGGAGAAAGGAACACATGGCAGCAGTCAAACACTTGTATTATCTGAAATGTGTTCTTGGTCTCTAAGTAGATTTAGGAATCTTCTGCATGTTAAATTACTTTTTATGATTTATTGTTGTAACAAATCTTATGCTGTGATCTCAGAATTAACACTGGCCCCTTTGTATTTTATTCCCAGGGGCACCTCATATCACAGTTACTTAATACAAAATTGCAAAATATGTGACTGTTCACTTTCATGAAATGGACCTAAAACTACATGACTCAATTGCTAATAAATGTTAAAGTTTTTTTTTTTTTCTTGGGAACTAAGCCCTGGTGGCTGTAGGAATATGTGACAAGGTAAGGCTTGGAATCTGCATGCACACATTTTTTATCTGAGGGTATGGAAGCTTTCCAGCCTCTCCCAGAATTGCTCAAAGCACAAACAATCATTTAATTCAATGGGCCAAAACTCTGATCACTTTTGTGACACTGTATTTTGCCCACAAGGGGGATGTTTAGGCCTTTTAATTTATGAGAACCCCAGGACCATCACTCTCAGCACTTCACAAGAAACACTGGTAGCAGTACAGCTACAATAGCTTGCTCCAAAATTGGTGAAGCACCACTAGAAAGAGCTCATGTTCTATTGTTAGATGCTGAATGTGGCCTTTCAACCATATGTTACCACTTGAAAATCATCTTCTTGAGAAGATGGAAGAAAACAAAACACTTCTTCAGGCTCTTGGAAGAAAATTCTAGTTACACCACTATTTCTTTATTTTAGCCATATCCAGAATGAACTACATTGATGATGATAATTCAGTTTTTATGCACTGTATGCCATAAAGTGGCTGAGGTACACACATCACTGAGCTCTGCTCAGGGAAACAAGATCACATATAATGACAAAATCCTTTGCTTCTTACAATTTAGCAGATGCAGCCTGCAGAGAGCAAAACTGAGTTTTTTAGAGAGGGATTATTGGCTTTTTCTCTCCCTCTCTCTCTGTATGTGTATTAAAATTGCCATCTCAGCCTGGCACATGCAAAACCACTGCTACAACACCCATAAGCTGTACCTCTGGACTATGCAGAGTGTCCCACAGTGATCCCATAAAAAAGCACGTGAACAGGATGACAGGGAGCTGGAAGCTTCAGTGCAATCTGTGACCAGCCAGGCAACATTCCAGTAAATGGAGATCCACAGGTACACCACCCTTGGCTCTGCTGCTTGTTGTCATGTAGGAGTAAGTTCAATTTATGCTGGTTTTAGGGATCTCTCAATGTTAAAGTAAACCTTCACTGGAAGGGCAACATTTCTAATCTCTCCAAGAAACAAGCAAGACAAGTGTGCTACTGCACAGCAAATGAGTTATTCAAAATAGAATAAAAGGACAAATCTTGACTGAAATCACACCAAAATGCTCAGTGAAGGACAAAGGCCTCTGCAGCACCACAAGAAGAGATTTGCAGTGCAGGTAGCTGGAATAGGTGGGGATTGAAATGATGCCTTTAAGGAGAGAGGCTCCCTCCCCACTGCCTTCAGAACTGTTTCCTGGTGCTCAATGAAGCATTGCTAGCTGTGCAATGAATCAGATGCTCCCAAAGGGAAAGGTATCAGGAATATTCTCATTAATGGATCTGCTCTCTCATTGTGGTCTGTACAAAAAGACTTAAAGAACAGATATTGCTTGCCAAGGCAGCCAGATCGAATCCTGCTTGCTTCTTCTCTATTCAAGCATCAGATGCTGGAGTATTTTGAGCTATTTCTAGCTCTTTAAAATGGTGTTTCAGATAAATGACTGCCCTTTAGCAGAGATAGAGTGGCATTTGCCTTTTGATCTAAGAAGGAATATATGTATCATTTGCTTACTTCACTTTCAAAATGGGCCAGATGGTGCCACTTTAGTGTGAATCTTGAATCCAGGTATTTGGAGATTATTTTAACTGCCTGTGGGAAGCTGTGCACACCTGCAGGTCTCAAAGTAGAAAAGCAATATCCATGACATATATAGCATGTGCTGATAAGATAAGTAAACACAAAGGATTTGAAAAGGCATCAAGGAGATGGCACCAGGATCCTGGGAGTGTTGAAGGAACAGTGATTGTGTTACCTCAGTGTCTCACCCATGGAGGAGTACTGAGTGCAGTTATAAAGAAGCACAGCAAGAACAGTAGGAAAGCTCTTGTTTAATTGCTTAAAGCAAAAGGAAGTCTCTAAAGGATGCAAAAAAGGTCGTTGCTGACATTTCAGGAGTATTTAATTTCTCTAAACAAATGGCAATCCAGACTGACAGAGCCTTGCTGTGTGTCCACCTCACGGACTTTACTCAGGAGCACTGGGAGCTTCAGGGGTGTCCCTGCTGTGTACAATCCCCGTTCTTGGCCAGAGGTGGCAGAGCTTGTGGAGCTGCCAGCACTGTGGAGCTGTGGAGGGAGCATCGCTCTGCACAAGGACCTGGGCAGCACCTCAGCCTGTCACTGTGCTTTGATGTCCTCACCACAGTGCTGGCCTGCCCTGGGACACAGCCTGCAGAGTGACAAAGGTGACCCAGGACTGCTCTCCTGCTGTCCCTGCTGCCACAATCAATTTCACAGCAACACTGCAGATAATCCTGTCTGGCTGTCTGCAGAAGGCAGTGCCCTGGGGAGCTCTGTGAGCCATGATGCTGAGCAGGGCTGAGAGCAGCAGCAGGCAGAGCAGCAGGACGGGCACACAGCTCTCACTGCCTGGTTCTGAGCTGTGCCAAGGGCTGCCTCACTGCAAGAGTTGTGAGCAACCACATCTTGCATTCCATGGTGAAAGTCAGATAGATCAAAGCCTGATCTAGATCTCATTCCTCCAGGCATTAACATTACATTTGTTGAAGTCATATCTTAATGAGGTTTCATCTCATCTGGGGCAGATGTGGGTAACCACAAAGACTTTCAAAGTGGAAGCTCTTCATGGCAGTGTGGCATTTTCAGAAATTTTCAAACTCCTGAAACTTGACTCTGTCTGGCATGGCTACAAGAAAATATGTTTGTCTTGTGCAGTCTCATGACAACATCTGAGTGTTTCCACCTCTTCTTCTACTCAACTTCCATAATAAACAAGAAATGCAACAATCTCTGTTTTCCAGGAGAAACTGAGGGAGGGCACAGCTGTGGCTTACTGCTCTTTGTGCCAGGAAGGTTGGTTTGGGGAGCCTTCTGCCGCTAGACTAGCAACTCTGGTTTTGCTTGTGAAATGACAAAGAAAGGAGGGCATGGGAAAAAAGAACTGTTGAAAGGCTGTGAAATTAGAAATAAAAGTAATTAGACCTTAGCATTCCAGACATCTGCTCTGGTTCTGCAGCTACTGGAGGTGATAAATGACCCCCACAGGTAAATCTGCTCTACCACAGGAATGTGCCATCAGCTTTCAAGTTTTACCTGACTCAGCACCTATTTGCTGAAGACAATTTGCAGATTGGGAATTTTTGGTGAACAGTTAGGAAAAGCCTCAGACATTGCTTCCAGCCCACAGCATAGGAAACTTCAGTTCCTTTGAAGATGTGAGATGAGAGACCGAGCAAGCTTGGCTTGCTTTTTGTATGGGCACTTGCAGGCACAGTGATAAAAAGGCCACTAATATGTGAGAACTCTGGTGACAGAAAAATGCTTTAACTCTTTGGTAATTTGTCAGACCTATTTCATACAAAGAGAGCTAACCTTTTTCTTTATCTAAGTTGGGCTCTAAAGAGCAAGAGGCTGAGTGATGTGGGTGAGAGGGAGGACAACCAAACTGAACCTCTGAGCTGGCCCTGTGCTATGCCACACACTTTGGAAACTCAGAGCAACTATCTCTAATGTTTAGTAAAATTTATTTGCTGGAGCTGGTCCTGGCTCCTGCTCTGCTTCACTCTCACCAGCTGCAGAGCCACTGTGCCTCCTGCTCCATGTCTGCTGACAAAATCATCCTACACACCTGGCCCAACACCAGTCTGGGTTTATTCACCCTCCACCCCCTCTGGCTGGAACCTCAACCAAGGGCAGCACTCAGCAGTGTTTATACAGGTTGGCCTGATTTTCCTGTTGGGAATCCAGGCAATGATTGGTTTTTTCAGGGCAGGAGCAGAAGCTGTGGCCCAGCCAGACTGATTGGCAGGGATTCATCTGAAAGCTTGAATGCCACAGCCCCCGTGAGCAGGCAGAGCTGAGGGCAGAGGAGGCAGACAGCCACACTGTTTGCAGGTGACAATGGGACCTCTTCCCCCACAGCTGCATTTTGCACACAGAGCTCTTGGCTGGAAGGGCAATCTGTGTGCCAGGACAGGGAGATCCCCAAACCCACAGAGCTCTGCTCTGAACCCTGCACTGCTCAGGACCTGCTCACTGATCCTGGCTCAGTGGTTGTGCTGAATGTCACCCAGACATCATCAGCCACATCGGATTTCAGCTCTGGGCCTCAGTGATCAATAATGGCTCAGCTGTCTGTCAGTGACGCTGCTGGCTGGAGGCCAGTCTCTTCCATAGCCCCTGGAGAGGGAATTTCCCTTGATCCCCCAATTAGGCATGACATATGCATGCAAAAATAAACAAAACCACTCCAAACCAATTCCAGAATTCAAGGATCTTCCTGAGGTTCAAGGCTTGAAAGCAGATTCTGCTCATCAAACATATAACAATTGGATTAAAATGTGGGGCAGTGAGGCTTTCTTTAGCATTTTCTAATCACAGCTCCAGAGCCATTTTTGGAAGAGAAATATGCAGCACCTAGCATGGACTGATTACATGGTAGGAGAAGTAATTATCCATCCACCCAGTATACCACCAGGTCTGTTTCATTTTATTCAGGTAACTGGGCCTTGGACCCTGCAAGGGGCTTCTGATTTATGTCTCCCCACTGCCCTTTCACATTCCGAGCTCGGCGCATTCGTGTCTGTGGGGCTTTTGTGAGCGTTCCTTCACCCATTTCATGTGACGCTCGCTCGTTTTGCCTTTGTTCTGCCACAGACCATTCGTGGGTGATTTCTGTAGTCCGTGCCCGGCTCTGCCGGTGCCCGGCTTTGCGAGGCAGAGGCCACAGAGGCTCTGATGCTCCCGGCACAGGAGAGCTGCGGGCCTGAGGAGCGGCCGACGCTGCGCGGGGCCGGGGCACCGGCAGAGCCGAGCGGGGCGTGAGGGTAGCGGCAAAGCCGGGCGGGGCGTGAGGGAAGCGGGCAGGGCTGCCCTCCCAGCGGCGTCGGGGTTGCCGAGCCGATGATCCTCCTCCTGGGCTACCCCCGCTCCGAGGATGCCTCCGTTGTCAAAAAGATCCCGGCGCCGCTCCGATCCCAATCCCGATCCGCTCCCTCAGCCCCGGCAGCGCCCCCTAGCGGCACACGAGCCCTCGGGCACACAGCCGCCCGCCCCCTCACGGAGCCCCGCCCCTCACCGCCGCCGCCGCCGCGGATTGGTTGGCGCGGCCGAGGGGCGCCGCGAGGCCCCGCCCCGTCCCGCGGCGCCCCCTGCGGGCCCCGCGGCGCCTGCGCAGCGGCCGCGGCCGTTGTTGTGGAGGGGCCGGTCAAGATGGCGGCCGGGCAGGGGGGCGGCGGCGGCAACAACGGCAGCGGCAGCGGCAGCGGGACGGCGGCCGGGAGCGGAGCGGCGGGGCTCGGCATCCCCGCGCACCTGACTCTCTCCTTCTCGTCGGGGCCGCACTGGGGCGCGGCGGCTCTGCCGCAGTCGCACACGGTGCGCAGCCTGGAGCGGGCCCTGGAGGAGGCGGGCAGCTCGGGCATCCTGTGCCTGAGCGGGAGGAAGCTGCGCGACTTCCCCGGCAGCGGCTGCGACCTGAGCGACACCACGCAAGCAGGTGAGGGGGCCCCGGCATGGCCGGGCCGGGGCTGCGGGCGTCCAGCGGGGCCGGGCGGTGGCGGGTGCGGGGCCCGGGAGCGGGGATGCAGCGGGGGGATCCCCGCGGTGGCGGGGCAGGGCTGGGGGCGCAGCCGAGCGGTGAGCCGGGAGCGGCCGCTGTGGCTGAGGAGCGGGGATCCCGCTGGCTAAGGGCACTGGGGGACAGCGGGGAGGCTCCGCGTTTGGGGGGCTCTCCGTGCAGGCACCGTGCCGGGGTGTAGAGGATGTGGGGCTGCAGTGTCCGGGCCCTTCTGCACGCACTGGGGTCGGTTGTGGTATGTGAGTGTGCGGCCAGCGTCCGTGCAGGTGTGGCTGTGAGCGGGGCACGCTGAGCCTGCGGTGTGCGAGCGGAGCGGGGCAGCCGGCGGTGCCTGGGGAGGCGGGGGGAGAGCGGCTCTGTGTGAGCGTGTGCGGGAGCACAGGGGCGTGTGTGAGTGTGGCAGGGCACAACGCTCTGTGTGTGTGTTGCATATGCGGGGGCAGAGGGGCTCCCGGCACAGCCCGGCCTGCGTGTCCGAGCTCACCGTGCTCGGTGCTCGGGGGTGGAAGTCGCTGTCCCCTGGGTGCTGGCAGCGGAGCCGGCGCTGTCGCTGTGCCCGGGCCCCGGGGCTGTGAAGGTGCTGCGGTCTGTGTGCCTGCAGGGAGGAGGGGCGGTCTCAGGGAACCGGGCGTTTGTACCTCTGTCGGTCCATACGTGCCTTAAGGTGGGGAATTGCAGCTGGTGTGTCCGGAGCAGGGCGTGCAGGGTGAGGGGAGCGCTGGAGTTCGCCCTCGGTGAATGAGAGCTCCGCGTTGTGGTTGTGCTGTACCTTCAGGGGTGTCGCATCCCTTGCAGTAGAAGCTGTGTAAAACCTGGGGTATCGCCCTCCCCGCTCAGCAGCAAGGTGGTTCCAAGTGCGGGTGCGAGGGATGTGTGAGCATCCAGCAGTGAGCCTGGAGAGCTTGGTGTGTGTTGATATCGTGAGTGTGGGCCTGCGTTCACCCAGGCTTTCAGGTGCAGTAAATATGGAGGCATTTTTCTATACGGTTCCTGGAAAACAAAGCTACCTTTTCCACGGAGGTTTTCTCATGTTGTGGCTCATCTCCATTTGCTTGTGGGGTTTTTTGCTGCTGGGGTAGTTGCTGAAAATAGATAATTTTAAACAATGTGCTAGACGAAAATATTACTGAGAGGCCCGGGATCTTTTGTTCACAAATAGTAGTGGCTTTTCAAAATGTTCTTTGAGTGAATTGGTGCTGTGGGAGGTTTGTTTTGGGGCCTTTCTTTCCCCGTGGGTTATGAATAGCTGGCATATTGTTTGGAATAGGAAACTGTCCATGGTGGCAGCTGGAAATAAAAAGAGGTTCTATGAAATAATGGAAGCTGGAGTTTTCCTTGTAGCAGCATAAAAATGTCTTTAGCAATATTGTTGGTCACTGCTTTGTGTAGATACTCAATAACCAAAGCACTAGGCATGTGGGTAATCTGTTATTAAAAAGATTTTCTGTATCCTGAAGCTGGAGAATCAAGGCTCTGTACTTTTGTTGGCTTCTAATTATTGCTGTGTGCATTTTGGTAGGGTTTTTTTTGTCCATTTATTTTGAATCTCAAGGTTTGAGTCAGAGCCTGTCTACAGTGATCTTGTGTCTGTATTCTAGGATGTAGTAGAGCTCAGTCATTCCCATCAGGATTAAATTGTTATTGTGAATGGTGGTGTGAACATGTTTTAAGGGCTGTCTCTGGCAGAAATAGCTTTATTGCTTGCTGCTCTAAAATCCTGTACTGAAATAGTTAAACTGCATCTATGTAAGTCCCATCTTGGGAGAATCCTCATTTAGTGTAGTCCTGGTTTATGAATGAATCCTGGTGAAATAGGAATTTTAGATGGCTCTCAAAAGATGTTTGTAAGAAAGACCTGTAGTGTGTGTTTTGGCTTGATCTGTAGGAATTTTTGTCAGGTGGGTAAATGGTGTTCTGGTGAATCATGGACATCCTTGGCAGTGTCAGTGGGGCCTGGAGCTCCATGGGGAATCAGCAGCTGCCTCAGAGGCAGCAGTCGAGCAGTAACTGCTATTTCTGTAGCAGCTCTCCCTGTTTCACATGCAAATATCCCCAGAACAAGGTTCTGGACTGAGGAGCTGGGGGCTTGGGTCCCAGATCTTCCCAGGGTTTCACTTTCTGTTTTCTGTCAGTGACTCTGAAATTCAATTCTGTGGTACTTGAAACAAATACTTTAAATAAACAGTCTCTGACCAGTGTGGATGTAAACAATTTCTTTTCCATATCACCAGCCCTTAGGCAGTAGGATCTGCAGTGTTGCTGTAAACCCAGAATATTCTATCTTTATATCAGTAAAGTCAGCAAGAGCTATGTTGAAGCACAGCTTCTGTTGATTTATCAAAAATAGCTTGGGATTTTATTTTGTATCTAACTTACATAATGGCTTGCCAATACTTAATTTGCAAATACTGAGGCATAGTTTTTGTACTTTAAATGATGTGTCTAAAACATAGTGACCATGTCTGGCTGTTTAGCTCTTTTTGTTTGTTTGTTTTTTTTTAACTGTGAATTGTCCTTGCCACACTTTGGCCAGGAAATCCTTATTTTATTATTTATCTGAATTTGTCTTCTGGCTGCCCAAACAGATCTTGTGTTGCTTTTAATGAACTTCTGAAAACAAAAGAAAATCATAGTTCTTGAGATATCAGGAGATATCTTGAATATTCCAGTAATTTTATGTGTATCTTTGCTTCTGTCTACATGAACAGCATTAGGCCCCCTGGCAGTTAAGTAATTGAGTCTATCACATCAGTGTAATCACAGTCTGCTTAGCTGGAGAGTTCTGTTTGCTGCTTTGTTTTTTTAAAGATGGTTCAGTCTGACAGTATGGCACAGGAACCTAAGTCAACCTGTGCCTTTAGTGATTTTCCCCCTTTTTAGTGAGCATCTTTAAGAAATGAATTTAGTGAATAGGAACAGTGTGTGATGAACAGCTCCAGAAAATGCAGTGGTGCCATCAGGCTTATTTGTTTATGGCTTTGTCACAACAGCTTCAATTTCCACCTCTTAATTCTGAGGGAACTCCCAGGCAATTAGAAGTAGGTGAATGTAAATAGACAAATGTTGAAATTTCTCCTTTCTCGCTTCTGCTTTGCCCTCCCAGCATGGAGGAGTAACACCAGTGTGTTCCAGTGTGACTGGGGAGTGAGCCCTCCTGTCCTGGCCAGTGCCAGCTTGGCATGGCATTGTTCCAGAAACCATTGTCACCTTTACTTGCATGTCTTTGACTTTTTTGCATCTTATTTCTGGCCCTTCTGAGGTACATTGTCATTCATGTGATTACAGATGAAACCCCCAGGGCTTAATATTGAGTGTGAAATGCATAAGAATGTTAATTTATAATGCAGTTCTGCCTCTACAGTATGCACTTCTAAACCAATTATATTTTCCTTTCTGAATAAAATTATTTCTGTTGGTGGAGCTGATGTTGATTAAATTGAGGACAGCGGTGACTGAACAGCAACAACAAATCCAATATTCAGCTAAAAAAATAAACATTCATATAGGATGTATATCCTAAATCTTGATTGCATTCTGGAAATCAAACACATTGCAAAATAGGATTCTTCAGCAGCATTTCCTTCAGATTTGAACAAAAAGAGGAACTCTGATTCTGTGGTTTTGGGGGAGAGGAGTCAGTGTTTATGCTCTGAAATGCATCTGATGCAAAATCAGGAAGTGACGCAGTTTATAAACAATTCTGGAAGTTTTCTGCAGTGTTCTCACAGCCTGTCCTGTGGTTGGGCATGGCAGAAATGAGCTCTGTGTGCTTGAGGATTTCTTGCTGAGGGCCACTGTTAAGGGTCCTGGTTAGAGATACTTGGTGTGATGGGCAGGTTCAGTTCAGTGACTTGCAGTTAAAGGACTGATTGTTACTATTTGCCTCCCTAAAAGGATTGTATTATGAAGAACACCACTTATATCTTAATGTTAAAAAACCCCATAAATTTAGTGTTACAGCCTTATCTGAAATACTGACCTACAAAAAACATGCAATGTGTAATTTTTTTGAGTTTTTACCATCTTCATCCGTCAAAATTAAATTTGACATTGTGTTGACTATTTTTGTGTTTTGTAATATCCAACATCTAAGGTCTGTAGTATTTCTATGTTTGATCAACTAAGGAACTTCTTTGGATACATGTTTTTACTTGTTACTGATTATTTACAGAGGTGGCACATAATTTAGATTGTGAATTGTATTGCAAAACCTTTTGTGATAAAGAATAATGGAGTAGCTTGTGCTTTTTGAGATACTCTTTTTGGTGAAGTGTTTTCCCATTTAAGTTGTGCTACTTGGTTGGAGCTGATTCAAAAGTACTTACTCATATTCCCAGCAGGGCTGGCATTTACTGCTGAAATCTGTCCTTAGCAGAAAGGTAACTAAATCAGGGCTGAGGGCTGGAGTTCCACTGAAAATGTGAAGTTATTTGAAACATTTTTGTGTGTGTAATAAATTAGTGGAATGGCTGTGGGAAGGGACTTGTGAGTTCTGTGCTTTTCTGTGGCTGTCCAACAGTCTGATGTTCATCATTCTTCCAGCCTGGGATTGTTTGCCACTTGCTAGCATAACGTGCTCACACGTCTAGAGGAGGTTGCACACTTCAGGTGAAAATAAAAAATAAAGTCTTTACCCTGATAGAGAACTAAAATAGTTCAGTGCTTGGCAGACATGATTCTCACAAATGTGTTTCCAAGTGTCAGTGAATGGCTTCTGAAGAAGGGTTTGTGCAGTTAAAGGCTGAAGGAGCCTGAGCTCAGTGGCAGCTGAGCAGCAGGTGTGACTGCACAGGAGCAAATCCTCGACCATCTGGGTGTTAAACCAAGCCCTCCTGCCGTTTGTCACCTCAGCACCCTTCCCATAGGCAGGATGTAGTGACCAGAACTACTTCTGTTGTAGACTGACCTGGAACTAAAATGTTTCTGAGAGTGTTTGCTCCAGGTTGTTATTACATGCACTAATGAGAGGTACTCTAGGATGATTTTTGAGCTGATAGGAGAGGCTGTGGCCGTTCTTAAACATTGCCGTGGGGCCTGGCATGAGTGGGACAGAGCCAGTGGGAGGCACCAGCCAGTCAGAGCAGATGCTGGAGTTGCTGCAGCAGGGGCCTCCAGGTCTCAGGAGAACATGCTGGAATGGTTACTAGACCCTGTTCACTCAGTGCTCATGGACTGCTGGTTTACCCAGTTCCTTCAGGTTTTTTTCTGCTCTCCTCTTAGTGCAGTTGCCTTGTTCTCCAATGTTCTTTGTCTTCCAGCAGTTTAGCTTACTTCAAAAATGTTTCTGCTCAGTTTATCCAGCTACAAACCATTTTATCTGCACAGAAGATAAGTCATGTAGTAAACATTGATTACTGCAGGTTGGTTGTATCTTGTCTCATGTCTATTTAGATTGTAAGCTTGTCAGGACAAAGGCTTGGATGTGTGTTACTGAGCATACAGAGGCTGGTGTAAGTCTTGGGAATTTTGTGTATATTTGAGATATTCCTTAATAAACGCAGGCTTTGCTTCATTGCCAGATGAGGATTACTTTCCCTTATACTACTTGTCTGTGAGACAGAAATTTGGAATTAAAAAATTTCAGAGCCAGAAAAGAAATTGTCAGCATTAAACCAATAAATGATGGTGAGTTTAAGTGGGAGGAAGATGCCCTGTGCTGTAATATGGCAGCTTAAGAAGTCTTGCTGACTTGTCAAGAAAATACTCTTCCTGGCGGTAAAGCATTTTAGTAGCTATACTTTAGACTAAATACTGAAGTGCCAAAACAAAAAAGCTTCCAGTGGGATTTTCTGCTTACCAGTTCAAACTCTGAAAGATTTATGGAGCCAAGACACCTTCAGTAATGGAGAGAAAGATAATCCTTGATGTGAAGTAATGGATTATGTCCTTTTGATATGGTATGTGAATTTACACCTTCACATGCCAGACTGAGGAGTGATCCTGGTTATGTGTTCTTTATTTTCCATTTAAATCATGCTGTGCTAAAATAGCTGAACACACTCCAGAGCTGGAGCACTGTGTTATCTTCTTTTGGAAATGTCCAGACCTTTCTAATGTTGCAATGTGCTGAAGAATTCATCTGTTCATCTGTTGAGTTCATCCTCATGTTGTAAAATGTGGAATATGTAAAATTTACTTGAGAAAGGATGTTCCTTGATCTTTGTGTACTTTCAAGCCTGCTCAGCAAGGAGGGAAATAGCAACTAGTAGAGGTAAGAACCAAGTGACATCCAGGTGTTGAAAAAACAAATTAGTGGTGTAAGAATTGCCTTGTTAAGATGTAGGGCTTGACAGGCGTCAATGATCTCAGATGTGGGGCAGCTGACAAGGCTTGAGAAGAAGGATGTGACACTGATAGTGGGCACAGGGAGTGCAGGGCTTACAGACCACAAGGACAGTTGGCAGAACCCCCAAGATAGGGATGAAGCCCATAAAGCCAGTTCAGCATCTCTGCTGGATCAGTTCTGAGTGGATCAGTTGTGGCAGGGGGAGATCACAGCAGTGACTGATGGACCCCCAAGCCAAGAAGCCCACTGAGCCAAAGGAAGAGGGACTGGGCACACAAACTAATTAGCATGAGAAGCAACAGAGGTCCTTAGCCCATGGAAGATAGAATATTGATTGTAAAGAGAACTATGTAACTTGGAGCCAGTGAACACTAATACCTTTCTTTGCTAAAATGTATAAATAGTGAGAAGTTTTGATAGTTGGTGTGATTGACTTGTGGTATACCCCTGAGCACCCAGGCTTGCACAACTCTGAAATAAATAATCAGTGCCTGTCTCAAGTGTGCTTGTTGCAGCTCGAGTAATAAATCTGCTTTGTGTGGACAGCGCTGGCAGAGCTGTGCAGCAGATCAGCACCAGCATGACCCCCCCTTGTTCCAGCCTTTAGATCAGAGCTTCTGGTTTAGTTCTCTACTGGTAGAGATTTCAGGAAAAAGCCTCACATACCTGAACCAACATGTGAGCAGAGGGAGCTTACATGAAAAACAAGAATTGCTTGAACCAAACTGCCAATTTAAACATGTTCAGTGTGGGTGCACCCAGTGTAGACTGGGTTTAGTGAGGGTGGGCTGGAGTAGTGGGTTCCCAAGGCTGCTTTGATTTCACAGCCAGTGTGCTGGGTCTCAGTTCTTTCTCCCTGGGAGCAGAAGTGTGAGACACAACCATTGATGGGTCTGGCCAGTTACAGAAACATTTCTGTCATGTGGAACAACTGTTCAGTCTGACAGGCTGTTTTGTTTTTTATTGAAATCTCAAAAGCAGTAAAAGTGTGTTTTAAAAAAGCATTTTGTTTTTTGTTCAGAAGTGCTGATTAGCTTGAAAAGCCAAGAACTCAGGTCTGTCAAATGGAATTTCTTGTTGCCTGTAGAACCCTTCCTCTGTACTTGAAAACTCAATTATGTGGTTGTGTGCAGTTTCTTTGTCATTTTAATTGCACAGATCAAGTCTGTAACTAAACTTAGAGGTGGGGATAACCATAAAGCAGGTATTTCCTAGATCTTCATTTGTTGGATTTAGAATCCAAATACCATTTTGATACCTATTTGTAATACCTTTTCACAAAACCAGAAGCTATCCCATGCTGTCAAATGCCCAGTAGAAAAAAAGTAAAAGCTGCTTGTAGCCACCTCTAGTGCTGGGAGTGTTTTTTCTTTCTTTTAAACAGAGGGCAGACTGCTTCTACTTGACTTGAGTGTACACACCAGATAAAAATCAAGTTAAATATTGCTACATAAGCTTTTAAGAACAGACTTCAAATGTACATAGCTTTCCTTGACAATTTGTGGTCATTTTAGTTTCCTGAGCTGCAGGGTTTTGGCATTCTCAGCTTCCTTACTGTGCATGAGAGCTGATGGGTGCTCAGATGGTTCCCTGTTGTCCTTCACCATTGCTCTTGATGTTGGAGAGCAAATGTTGATTTGTATGTGAAATTCACAGTTACATAGATTTATGGTGCTGTAATTGTTGAATATTTTTGCCAGTAAGTTCAACATTTTTGGTCTCCTTTGCAACTGAAATGGTTGCTGTTTATATCAATATGGGAAATCAGTCCACATCTGGATGTATTTTAATTGTTCAGCACTTCATTTTGCATCATAAGCAAGTCTGAAGAATTCTGGTTTTTATTATTTAATTTTCTGTGTTTGTTTTTTCTTTGAAGGGAAAATTTTACAACATTTCTATCATTCATCATGCATTAAGATTGGAACTGTGAAATTACAAGTAGATGTGTAGAGTTTGAGGGAAGTGCTAGAGGGACATCCCGTTTGAGGTGAGCTTGGGAAGCTGAAGAGTTCCTTTCTCCTGAGGCTTCTTCTCCAGTTTGCTGAGCAATTACCCAAGGCAGGAAGAGATCTGTCTGCTGTGCCTGACCACAGAGATGGCACTGAGCATGAGAAACCCATTTCATTGTTTATGTAACAAAGCTTTCTGCAGTCCGTGGTTTGTGGACATTGACACTTGTGCTTCCTGCACAGACCACTCTGCAGTGTTTGAGGTTACTTTTTCCTTCTCCAGAACCATCCTGCATCTGACAGACAAATGGGTTTTACCCATATTCTGTGTGGCAATCTCAGATTCAGCTTTAGATTGACTAAAAGAGTATCTTTGGTATCAGGTCCGAACACTTGTTTTTAAGCATCTCTTGTCTTCTGTAGGATTTGTTTTACAGTTACAACTGTTCTTAGATTTTGGTTGGCTTCAGCTAAAGCATTGCTAGAAAAGCTGGCTGGGAAAATCTATCTGTGATGAATTAGGAGAGCAGTGCTGGGTTTTGTGGGGTGAGGAATATGGGGGTTTTATGATCTGTTTCTTAACACAGTTTTGGAGCAATAGCCTAACACCAATATCCTGGATCAGCAAGGTATTTTTATGAAAAATATTATAAAATATCAAGGTGAGGTTCAGTGTAAATTTCCTAGCTGAGCCTTCAGCATGTAGTGTGTGTAATACCTGAATATAAAAGGAGCTGTTCTGGTTTAAATAAAAAACCAGTTTGTCATATCAGCATGTTCCTGATGGGAAGCAGTACTGCATCCTTAGGGAAAAGTGCAAAACCAAGGCAAATGTGAAGGTAATACTGCTTAAATACCTGGCTGCACACTGCTGTAACCTGACAGCTTGAGCCTTTTGCTTTCCCTCTTGATCATGGCTTAAATTGATAGAAGGTAACCTCTCACTTCTTATGGCTTCCCTTCCAGACTGATTTCCTAGAATTCTTTCCTTTTGATCTTTCTATATATTGTTTTTTAATCACCATCTTATAGTAACTAAAGACTTTACTTTTTCTGTCAAAAGAAAACTAAAGGGCAACCAACTTCTTCATATTTTTCTAGTTCCTCTTCCAAATGTAACCTTAGTGATGGTGCACTTCTCACTTTCATTGTTCCTGCAGAGATAAGGTATTGAAATACCCTGTGATTCATGAGCAGCATGGGCAGTGTCTGCTGGTTAGTCCTCACACAGCACTCCCACTGAGACTTCTCCAGTCTAAACTGGTTAAGCAAAGGATTCCTATCATCTCACCTCTAGAGGAGTTGTCAACCTGAATCATCTGTGGTTCTGCATTTAGCAGCTTCCCTTGCTCCTCCAGTCTATTAACCCTTACAAAGCCATTCTCAATGCTAGCAGCCTGCTTCCAGGTGAGATGGAAGCTGGCTTGTTTATAGAGGAGCTCTCTGTTCCTAAAGTTTCTTCCTTTTTTCAGACTGGTTTTGGTCATCTGTTGTATTGTTAGTCTTCAAAAAGTACCTAAGTTGCACATGTTTCACATCTACTTTTTATTTACCATAACAGGCAATACTGTCTCATAAACTTCTTGCTTGTTATGAAAACGTTTTTGGAGTAGAAATCATCCTTTAGTTTGGATAAAAATAGCTTTACTTGATTTTGAAAAGCTACAAGTGCATTCAATATGAGAATATTGTGGAAAACTATAGATACTCAAATCTTTATCTTCATAAAATCTGGACCAACCCCTGTAGCTCTTCTAATGCTGTTTTGTGGTGATGGAATGAAAAATTGCTTGGAATAGAAGTCATGCTATCTCCCACCTCTTTATTTACCTTTTTTATTTTATTATTGAGAGATAGTGGGTGTCATTTCCTATTCTAATAGGATTTCTGGGTTTCATAATAAGAAAGTGCAATCCTTGCCCCACAGTGCCTTCAAAGGCATTGTTTCCAGAGAAGTGGTTTCTGCAGTGATACATCAATGCAGTGCCCTGGGTCTGTATTTTGCTGTGCAGCTGTGTGGGTTCTGTACAGGGCTCACTGAGGGGCTCCAGCCCGGCTGTGCTGCTGTGATTTGTGTCAGCCAGGCTGGAAACCACAGCTGCTGTGTGTTCCTGTGGGTGTTACACCCTGCTCCACTCATCCAGAGCAGGGACTTGGTGCATCCTCTGCTTCTTGTCTGCCCTTGCCTCTAGATTTTATTTCTAGAAGAAAGAGCAAGGCTGTTTTAACCTGGGACTTTCCAAGATGTGTGGTTGAGGTGTGACTGGAAGCAAATACAGCAGCAAAATTTTTGTGGTGCCCTTGAACCTCTAGTTCAGGTCTATAGTGCTGGCCCTGGGACAGTGGCAGTAGGGTGGGATCCTGCCTTTTGTTTTGTGGGCTGATCTTTGTACCAGCCTTCAGTCACCTTTGCAGCTGCTGATAAAACCAAATCAGGAAGGGGCTTAAAGCTGGTTTTTGGGTTTTTTTTTTTCACAATATTAAAGACTTCAGCATGTGCTGGAGGTTGTAAAAGTGGGCCAGCAATAAAACTGTGGGCATCTCTGTGCATGCAGGTGTTGCACTCTGCTGAATATTAGAGCAGGAGAGCATTTGTTTAAAAAGGGTTTTGCAGAAAACCTTTGTGTGGAAGCTGTCATTTTTCTGTAACATTTTGAAAATTGATGTAGTGGAAAGGAGAAAATGAACTTCACTAGTTGTGAAAACTTTCTCAAGCATGCTAATTTTTTAAATAAGCTTTTTAGGTTTTGTTGATATGTTCAGTTGTAGTTAACTTTATTCCATTTTTCTCACAGTTCATTAGGAATGCCACTCCTTCAACCTGGGAACATATTTTTCTGCTTTTTGCAGGTAGAGTTGGCAGAATTCTGCATCAGCAGTAGATACTCAAATTTTTAGAAAGACTTTGTGATACTTAAGCTTGAGAATGTTTTTAAGAAATAATGGAATGACGGTCAGATAGCACACAAAATTTCACAAATTTTAGACTTCAAGAGGTAAAGTTAAAGCTACTGCCAAAAATCACTCCCAGGAAGATGGTGTTTCATGGTACCAGTCCATTTTGTTTGCTGGTCACCTGCAGCACAGTGTGGAGGCCATTCCCTCTGCACACCCTGGTGTCCTGCATTCTGTGCTCAGCGTGTTTGCCAGGCTGGTGAGGAAGAAGCTGAGCAATATTGATTCCAGTGCTGGCCCTGAGAAATGCTGCTCATAGCTGTTTGCCAGTTAAACTTCAGGTTGTTGAGCTCTCTTTGAACCTGACAATGACTTGGAGCTAATTTTCCAATCCTTTTCAGACTTTTTGCAGAACTGTTCCTTCCAGTGATAATGTGATGGGAGCTAAGCAGAAACAGTTATTTCATGTGAGTGTTAAAAACTGAGAACTAAAGCTTGAAATAGCAAGGGATCTGTATTACTTCTCTGTTAAAAGAGTTTGTTCAGCATTTCTGAGAAACCACATCCTTTTGAAATGTCCTGGGTTGGCAGCCAGAGTTCCTTTCAGACTAGGCAGTTGTTCTCAAGTAAATATCTCTTCCTTCCAAGGTAGTTTGGTGGACTTTTGATGGCACAGGTTTTGATAGTTTAGCTGATAACTTCCAGGATTCTTGGGTCACTTTTCATTTCTATTTTCTGGTTCTTTTCAAGGTTTCATACAGTCAGCGGTGCTGTACATTTTGGTAATGCTTTGTTTTGTCATAACTCCTGCATGCAGATTTGCATAATGCACTCATGCTTTGTCAGAATAACTCTGGCTCAAGAATTGTGTTTCCATGGTCAAAGATCTCTTCTCTTTCTGCTTTCAGGTCAGGTTAAATTGCATCTTGACTTTTATCTATAAACACCTGTGGCATTGGTTTATGCTACTTTATCCTCTTTTCAGTTAAGTTACAAATGTGTACCTGGAGAATGCCAGTTACTGTGTAAGGATGCTTTGGGAACTTGGCTTTAGCATTGCAGATACATTGTACAATGACATTGGATTCCAATGTAGCTGTCAAACGGGAGAAATAACTTTGAATTTTTGCCTTGATTCACTGTTGTGCCTAGAGTTGGAGGGGAAGAAACCCAAGAATTGCACAGAACAAAGACTTGATAGAGGAGGGACAATCATAATTGATATTCAGTGTCATTGTAACTGTGTAGTAGGAAATGTATTTTTGAATTCCTGTCACTCTTCTACTTTCTGTTGTAATTGCATATTGAGCAATAATCTTTCAGTATTTTAAGGCTCTTTTGTGTATTAATTATATGCAGTAGCATCTGGTAAAACTGAATTATTTTACACTTCTTGCAACACCTTAATTTTTAGGAGCATGACAAGAATAACAGTGGGTACTTTCATCTCCTCTTACTGAAGGGAAAGTCTTGACTAAAAAAGGATTTTTTTTTCCTGTTTGCTTCTAGATCTTTCAAAGAACAGATTTACTGAAATTCCTCCTGATGTCTGGCTGTTTGCACCACTGGAAACTTTAAATTTGTATCACAACTGCATCAAATCCATTCCAGAATCTATTAAAAACCTGCAAATGCTTACCTACCTTAACATTAGGTGAGTAATGGTGGTTGGTTTTGGTCTTTATTTAACATATCTCCTCAGAGTTGGCATTTTGCTTCATCAGGTCATTGTGTTTGCAGAGTTTCCTTTGTTTGTGATGCTATGTAGACAGACAGTGTTCAGAAACCCCGCTATAGAAATTTGCTGCTATCAAGAGGCTAAATTACTCTGGCCAGAAAGTCCTGCTCATTTTGCACATTATTTACATCCATGCTGTACTGCTCTTTTTAAACTTGGAAAACATATGGTTGGATTTTCTCACTAGCACAGAAGATGGATATGAGCTCTGGAAGGTGAGGGAATCTAGAAAACTCTCCTGACCCTGTTTTCCAGAATACTCCTTGTTTCTATATTAACTGCATCAAATCCAAAACAGTTTTCTCAGTTAAGAGCTATTTAAATCCTCAGAGCCTACTGTGTCTCAGAATCTGCAAATATCAGTTCTTACAGTATGAATTCATAACTAAGGTGCCCTGTCACAACTTTAAAGAGGATTAATATGATACAAAACCACAGTATGTTCTGAAAGAAATAGGCCTAACTTTCTTCAGCAGAAGCCATTTCTCTTTTGATGGTGTTTGAGGTGCTAATACACTTCTTTACACAGAAATGCTGTGTATTCTAACTCTTCTTGCAGGAGTCAGCTCTCCTGATGATGCTTTGCCAAATTGTGCTTTGTCCTCATTTCTGTGCTCCTGTCCAAGGGCTGATTGCAGTGCAGGAACTTGTGGGCTGTAGCATTGGAGACCAGGCTAAAATCCTGCCTGACTAGCTCAGGGGCTTTGTCACAGGAGAAAACCACATTCTGATTTGGGCTTCAGATGGTGGAAGAAGTGTATTGTGCATTTCCTGGTAAAGCAGGCACCTCCTAAAAACCCCAAAAACCTGGAAAAACCAGAGGAAATCTATGTAAGGGACATGAATAACTGCTTCATTGCCATGTTTTTATAGTCAGTTCAAAAAAAGTTTGCTTGCATATTTTTGCTTCTCATGCCTTCAACCAAAAAAGCCTGGCATATCTACCCAAAATGCAGCATAAAAAGAGACTTAATGCATATCTACATAAATAACTTCTCTGTATTGTTCACTTATAATTGAGCCTTTCTTGTCCCTTTTTCTTGCTTTCAAGTCGAAATCTTTTGTCAACATTGCCAAAATACTTGTTTGATCTTCCACTGAAAGTTCTGGTTGTCAGTAATAACAAGCTGGTCTCCATCCCAGAAGAAATTGGAAAGTTGAGAGATCTAATGGAGTTGGTAAGTAAAAGTGGGAATCTTTCTGGTCAGTACACTTAAAAGCACTATATATATATATATTATATTTATATTTATATATAAATATATTATATTTATATAAAAATATAATATATAAAATATTTATTCTATATTTATATATATTTATAAGCACTATATATATTATATACTCATTATATATTCAGTATAATAAATTATTAATATTTATAAAATATAGAACTACAAAATTTAAATTCAGTTACTGTGTTTTATTGATATTTTTGGTTTATTTTTCAAGTTGTGAAACCCAGAATGCATGCTCGATGGTGATTAAGGACACAGCAGAGAGTTTGATTCCAGTACCTGTGATGTACCTATTTAGAACATGAGAAGGCTGGAAAGACACTGTGATTGTTCAATCACTCTGGTCTACATAAATTAATATTAAATTAGTGTCAGAAATAGCTGTGTTCTGTGTTCACTTGATGCAGCTTTGTCACCCTCTAGTGCTTGTATCCAAAAAGCTGGTGAGCCTGCTATGCTATTGCCTGCTCTTTTTTAGTTTCATGGGTTGGTTCAAGGTTTATTAAGGAAAAAAGAACTTGTAGAAGAGGAGCAGAATGCCAGTCAGTTGGCAGCAATAGCACAAGAAGGTTTTGACAGATCTGGGAACTGCACCAGGAATTTCTGATTCCTAGGCTACAGTATTCATTTCAAACCCAGTATTTCATCATTCATTGATTTAACTTCTTGAATTGAATTTTTGGAATCACTGAAGATCCAGCAAGATCTGTTTGGTACATCTCCATGGAAAATCCAAGATAGTTGGGTTTCTTTTCTTGGATTTCTTTTCTTTTAATAGTATGCTTTATAATAGTTTTGATCACAGTATTCCTCTGTGTAATTTCATTTAAGATGTTCAGTTGATTTATTAATTATATCTTTCTTAGGATATTAGCTGTAATGAACTTCAAGTTCTTCCCCAGCAAATAGGAAAATTGCAGTCACTTAGAGAATTGAACATAAGAAGAAATAATCTCCATATGTTGCCAGATGGTGAGCTACTCATCTTCTTTCCATTGATGTGGGCAAATTAGGCAAAGTGTTAAGAAGATAACTGATTCTTTTTTTTTGTTTGCTTTTTTTCCCTGAATGCAGAATTAGGAGACCTTCCCTTGGTAAAGCTGGATTTTTCTTGTAATAAAATTACAGAAATTCCCATTTGTTACAGAAAGTTACGTCACTTACAAGTTATAGTTTTGGATAACAATCCAATGCAGATTCCACCAGCACAGGTTAGTATTAAAGCACACAAGTACAGAAAATTTTTATTAGGATTTTAGAGGAAGCTGTTCTAAGTTATGCCAATCAAGTTTTCTCTTTTTTTTAGCTGTATTTCTTGTGTTTCTCCTTTTGGGGTGTTGTGGCTGTAAATGCAGTGCTGCAGGTATTTCTTGGGGTGTATTCTCAGCAGACATACTGTGTAATTAAGACTTTTTTTGTTCCTGTGTTTCCCCACAGATATGTTTAAAGGGCAAAGTGCATATATTTAAATTCCTCAGTATCCAGGCGTGCCTCAGAATAGATAAAAAACCAGATTCCTTGGATCTGCCATCATTAGGCAAACGAATCCCCTCCCAGCCCCTCACAGACAGGTGAGTAGTGGGATTTTTGAGTATAGAGAACATATATTGAAAAAGATGTTTATTTTCTTATGGAAAGTAAAACTGTTTCTTTCATTCTTGTGTGGGTATTTTGTGTGTTATTTTTCTTAATGTAGCATGGAAGACTTTTATCCCAATAAAAACCATGGACCAGACTCTGGCATTGGAAGTGATAATGGGGATAAAAGGTTGTCCACTACAGAAGTGAGTATTTTTTCACTGTTGAATTTGTAATTTCTGATTTTTTTAGAACTTTTTCCTTCTGTATGTTATATAATTTGAGAAATACCTCAGTAAGTTGCATCTGATATTCTTTCAGTATGTGTACGGTTGAGTTTAAACCTTTAGACTGCCATATCAGACACAAATTATATATTTCTTTAACTTTTCTGGTTAAAGTTGATTCTAATTATTATGATATGATGGGAATGTAGGAAATCATATAATAATACCATTTCTATGTCAGTTCTGCACTAAATGTGAGTGTCTTTGCAGCCATCTGATGATGATACAATCAGCCTTCACTCCCAGGTGTCAGAATCAACAAGGGAACAGACATTAAGGAATGACAATCATGTAATAGGAAGTAAACTGGATCCACAGAAAGGTAATACCACTTGTGCATTTGTTGTTTTAGGTAGCAGGGATACTTTGCTTAGGTAATCTAATGTAAGAAAATGGCACAGAATGACAGGATCATGTGTTAGTATTGTATTTTCATCAGTTCAGAAAACAATGTAATAATCACAAGCAGAAAAGCCTTGAGAGAATGGAGAAAAAATTATTTCTAGCTGAGGAAGGCACAGTTTCTATGTTTTATCTTTATCTGACATTTTTCATAAGTCCTTACTTCTCTCAGGAATAACATTTGATCAAGAGAACTGTTGTGATGTCTTTCCTGTTCTTCATAAATCCTCCCTAGACCAAGAGGCGTTTGACTACATTGATCCCAACGCAGAGGAGGGAGCTCTTCCTGAGCAGGGAGAGGCACAGATTGGCACCCTGCTCTCCTATGTCAAGGTACCAGAGACTGACAAAAGAAAAACTGTTCAATAGCCTGGATTTTTCTCTTTTTTCCTGCCTTAATTAAATTCTGACATTTTTTTCAATTTTGTTGAAGGAACGGGGAAAACATCCTGAGAAATCCCAGAAAATAGAACAAAATGAGGACTGGCGAGATGAAAAAAGGTAAATCTTCTTAATCTTTTTTGAGTTGGTTTTACTAGTAGTGGCAGGGCTGATAGTGGGGTTTTTTAAGCTCCTTGCATATGGAGGAAGGAGTTCTCATACTGAACAGAGTGTTCCTCCTGGACAGAGCATAAGCTTACAGGAAGTACTGCTTAGTTACTGCCATAATGAGCCATTTCTGTGTCTTGCTTCCCTGAAGCCAAGCAAATCACTGATGTTTAATTTTTCAGACTTCAGAAAGAGCAGCTGCTGGCTGAAGATGATGATGAACTCAAAGAAGTGACTGACCTGAGAAAAATAGCAGCTCAGTTGTTGCAGCAAGAACAAAAACACAGGTAGAACAATTTTATTAAAATAACTTCTGTTACAATTAATTTATTCTTTAACCTCTCTTATACCCAAAAGCTTTTGACACCTTATTTTGAGAAGAGCTTTGTCCAGCTGCTAAAGAGTGAAGTGACAGACTCTGTCAAGATACCTGTCCTGTGTTTCTTGTCTGAATTACACAACCTCCCTACAGTTTGTTTGTGACTGGTTATGTTTATTCAGATACAAGCTAATCTAGGTTGTACTTCCATCAGTCAATATCCTGTGGACTGAAGGGGAAATTTGTTTTTACATTATTCTGTCAAATGACAATATCTATGGATAAAAATAAATAATTTCAACTGCCTGCCTTTCTCTGCTTCATTATGGGCATCTCAACAGAACAATTCTTGAAAAGGAGCCATGGAACAAGGAGCAGATTAAAGGAATGTAATAGAACAAGTTAGCAACTATGTAAAATGAAGAACAGGAAGGAATAGCTGGAGTCACATAGAAATGGTCGGGCTGGTGTAGGAACAGTTTTTGTTCTGTCCTTCAACAAGCGAGCGAATGCTCTAAGGTACTTCTAGAGTAAACTCCTCATGTGAAATACACATGAAACCCTCAGAGAAACTGAGATCCCAATACTATGAATTGCAGGGTCTTAAAAATTCACCAGCATTTTATATTAGGTAAATATAGTAACAGTAGTGTGCATGTGTGAAAGATGAAATAGGTTTTACTTAAAACTCCAAGCCCTGCATTCAAGAATTGGTTGTTGTTCACAGGGAAGGGAAAAATAGGAATGAAATCTTAATGCCAGTGTATTCTCAGTACCTAAAGTATTGCAAATAAGGCCAAGAATGCATCATTTTCTCCTATGAAGGAAGAGAGAATGAGTGTGTTTGATGGTTTTTATGTTGCATGAGGCTCTTGTTTGATTATGTGTTTCCTGCTTATCTAATCATTTGAAATGCCAAGCCACTCCTCTGCTGAAGTAACTGCAGCTTGAATTTTACTCATTATATGTTGTCGTGTCTTAGTGCAGTGGTCTTGCTAATTGCTCTGCTTTGCCTTGTATGATGCAGATGTGCAATCTTAATAGTTCTTAAGTTTTATTTCTTTGTTTAGCATTTATATTTTAAAGTTGGCTTATGTATTTTCAGGTACATGAGCTCAAAATCTCCTCTAATAGAAAATTTAGCCCTGGTTTTGAATCTGTGGGGTTTTTTACCTGGCAATAAGAATATTATTTAGCATTTACTCAAGATACTTCTATGCTTATTTGTGGAAAATATGGTCAGTCAGTGAACAGGGAAATTGTGAAACAGTGATCCATCCTCAGGGAAATTAAGCATCACAAAATAACTCCTTACTAATCACATTTCTGTTTGTTCAGTGTATGTTTTTGTAATATTATGCAGTCTCCTCTCCTTTTGCTTGCTATGCTAATAACTTCCCTGTGCTCTCCCATCAACCTCTCCTGCTTCCTCCTTCCGTCTGTGGCTTTGGTGTGCATGAACTGTGAATTCAGACGAAGGCCGCTGAGCTATAGAAGTTCATTCAGTGAAAAGCTCTTCCAGAGGACCAGGGCGGCAGGACGTGCATCAAGGTATAAAGAGTTCAAGTGTGGACAAAAGAAATGCTCTTGGCCATTTCCTGAACAAACACAGAGCTCAAGGGATTGGCTGAGGTAGCCTAAGAGGTTTTGTTATCAAAAATAGTTTGTAATACATTCTTTGTTCTTTAGGATTAAATATTAATTAAGAAAAATATTTAATTAGGCAATTCTCCAAAGAGCACTTTGAGTCCAAACCTAAAAGCTTTTCTTTTTCTTTAAGTATACAGCCTCAGATACAGTATCTCATGCAATGTGGTGCTTTCAGTTTTTTGGGGTTTTGTTTGGTTGGTGTTTTTGTGTTGTTTGCTTGATACTTTGGTTTTAAAGTGATGATATTCAGAGATAATTTGTTTTGCATTTGACCCATGGTGGAAGTATTTGTAATATACAAACCCCACCAGTAACATAAAATTGGAGGATGGTGTAGACTATACTCAAACATGTAAGTGTTGAATCAAGTGATTTCAGACTTGATTGCCTTATAAATTGAAGCTCTGTGACTTAGTCTGGGTACTCCTTGTCTTTTTCAAAAGACAGTAGGGTAGTTTAGATTAAATAATTTTCATTGGTTCCAAATGAGCCTGTTTGAATTTGCATCACAATTAACTCTGAGTACTTACCTGGCAGCAGTGATTTCCTAAAACTGTCTAAATCCAGAAGACACAGCTTCAGTCACAAAGCAGAGCCAGATGTGAAGTCAGTGGACTTCTCTGGAACAAGTTGGAAGCAAATCATCTTTGTCTCACTGCACACTGATTTCTAGTGTCTTTTTACACTTTAGAGATTCATGGTAGTACTTGCTTGTCTAGATTTGAAGATAGCTAACCTTAAAGTAACACTTCCATTTTCACATCATTTGTGTCTGTTAATCATTGTTATGTTTGCATAAAATCTGACAGTGTAAGTGGCTGAGAAGAGATTCCACTCTTTAAACCCTGAAATTTGATAAAATATTTTCCAATATCTTTGTTGCTCTTGCCATTGCCTTTCTCTCTCATCTGGTCAAGCACTTTGGAGTAGATGCTGTGCTTGCATAGTATAAAAGTAGAATATATAAATATGTGGTGTTGAGTAATTTAGATTTTAAAAATTGTGTTTTAGAACCCTTTCAGAGGATTAATTTGTGTGCTACCTCTGTAACAACAGAATTGGTGAGATTTGTAGGAATTATAAGTAGGAAATTAATTGCAGTTCTAGCTCAATTATCCTATGCAAGTTCTTAGTTCATGGATCAGTCAGGACTGATCAGTGAACTAAGGTCAATCAGTATTTAGCCTGATAATTGACCTATACAATAAAGATTTGAGTTTAATGAGCCATGGCATGAGTGACAACCGTTGCTGAAATTTTGGGCCATCAACACCACACTTGAGTGTAACTTCTGAACTCAAACTACTTTCATGTTACATACTCTGCTTTGCACTGTATTTCCTGGAAGACAGTAATTAATGTGCCTGCAGTGATTCCCCCTGACCCCCTTTCAGCTGAAAAAATTATTTAGCCAGTTGTCTGCAATTTGGCAAATTCAGATTAATTTTCTTCAGTATTTTTTTTTGTTAAAAGCTTTCAAGTTCATTATTCTGCAGGAAATTGAGATTTCTGTAACTTAGCTTGCAACATGTCAGCTGCTGAACTTGCTGTTACTTCCCCATCTATATTCTTCAATTTTTAAACAGGAGCTTTCAAAAATTACTGGCTTTGTTTTAGGAAGTATAAGAATATACTTTGTTTAAATAATTTTAAGTTCATTATGAACTCAATCATTAATTACATACATGTTGCACAGAAATGGTGAAAAGCAGCTGAAAAGTGTATGTATATATATGTTAGAATTAGCTTCAATAGTTTTTCCTTGCATTTTAGATAATAAGTATAGAAAAGGTATAGCCTGTATTATATACAATCATTGCATTTACACTACAGTGCCAGTTTTAGTGCAAGTGTTGCATCAAACTGAGTCTAATTTTTTTCTTTACTTGTAATTGTTGTTTGCTCCAAAGTCCCACTGAATTTCTCATTTTTTTCAGTTGAAGACAAAGCTAGTTTATATGGGGGTTCTCTGTAAAAAGCAATGGCTTTAAAACAGCATCTTTATATTCTGGATTTATAACCCATGCACTGAATATCTTTTTGGTTACATTTTTTTTCAGGCTGTAGTATAAATTAATCCTGGAATGCCCTCTCAAAACTTAGTTTCTGAACACAGAATAGAGGAGGCAGATGCTACAGACTGAGTGCAGCAGGCATTTACAGGCTTAACTTTTACAGGCTTTAACTTTTACAGACATTTACAGGTTTACAGGCTTAACTTCTCATAATCCCATTAAAGTGAGGGTCACACTATGAGAGGTTTATACTGCAAATGAGATTACTGAGCTCAAAGTTATCACAGTAATCAGGGAAGTTTGATTGAAAAATCATCAGTCATTTAAAGTAAATGGCTGTGCTGCACTATGTAATGGTAAAGGAATATAAAAAGGGGCTGCTGTTTTACTTTCTTCCATGGAATAGTTGAGTTCTGATTCTTAATACATTCTAGTTCTCAATATAATTCTGTATAAATACACTTCCATCACACTTCTGCCCATGAGTTCAGTGTCAAAGTGTAATTTTGCTACCTTCAAGAGTTCAGAATTTTTCACTTTAATCAAGGTTATGCTAACTTGAACACATTTAGTTTTAAGTGTTACTGATAATTTTATTTTTGGCACTTAAAACATCCATAATAGCTCATATCATTTTTCTGTGCACACACAAACATGTGGTATGTGTTTGCTCCAGATGAAAGCACCTTTCTGACTCTCTCTAAGTTCAGGCTTTTTTGGCTCTTTACCATGTAGAAGAATGGAATTTCCATTAAATTCTGCATTAAAATTTTCATTTAGTTCTTAGCCTGTGTTCCTCAATTTCCACCTCACCTTTTAACCTTCATTTCCTTTGCACTTGTGATGTTTCTTTCTCAGCCACCTTCTCATCTGCCCCTTCTGACTTTTTGTGCTCAGTCTCTCTCTATCCTTGCTGGTCTGCTTTAGGTTGACTATCTGTCTTTAATTTTAAGGAACAGTGGGGTCTTTTGTGTTTAGAGCAGCATCACAGGTGTTTAGATGTGCTCTTTTGTGTTTAGAGCACATCTCACACAGGTGTGAGATCAGTTGAAATAGTATCTATTTAGGGAGAAAAATAAGAGGAGATTTCATTTTGGTTTGAACTATCACCAAGTTTTGCTTCCTTAAAGTACAGAACTTGAAATACTTCAAGGGCTGGAAATTATACTCTTAATTCAAATGGAAGCAGGAATGGGCCTGGATTTCATGTGTATACACACACATTTTAGTTTTATGGAAGGTGCCACTTAATGTTCAAAACTTTTTTTATTTACAGGAAATGTGATGCAGTGAAAGTAACATATACTAAGAAAATTGTTTCAAATACCTTTTTTTTTTCCTAGGCTTCTTAATCATTCAGTTTCAGTAAACACAAGGAACAGGCCCAAGCAGCCAATGGAATCTGAAAAATGGTATTGATATACTTAAATATATCACAACTTTCAGTCTTTTATTGCTTTCATTTTTGTTCATTGTGTTACTACTGCCACCTTCTGTCATAATGCTTTTAAAAGCTCATGATGAAATTGAAGCTACAAGAGTAATCTATTCTTGAGCTTCTTTCTTTCAGATCAAAAAAAAAAGTGTTCTTCTGAGCATTTAGGAAAGTAGATGTCATACAGAAACAAATTTGTAGGTTTGATTATGGCAGCAATTAATTTGTTTCAGAACTCCAGTTCCATTGTGGAGGTTGTAGCTCCCCCCACAGGTGATGGTGCTGTGCAGATGCCTTATCCTGTGTGACACAGGGTGGCACAGGAGCTGTGCTTGGGCATCTGCACTTTCCAGTTTTCCTCCTTGGCAATCCTTTTGTGCTCTTCAGAGCTGTTGGAAAAGCATTGCTGGGAGCTCAGCCTACAGCACCTTTATTGTTTTTGGAGGGTGTGTTAGTGAGGAATGCACTGTCTGCAGAAGCTGTACTTAGGCTTTTTCTTTGAATTTAAATAAAGAAAAAAGGCACAACACCCAAACACAAAATAAAGCATAAAAACCCCAAAAAACAAACCAAACAACAGCAAGCCCAGAAATCAACAGTAATCAGAAATACCCAAAGCCTTGCTTTCAGGGAACTGGGAGATGTCCAGACCCATGTGGGGAGAAAAAAGCTGATGGTGCTGGGTCGCAGTGGGGTGGGAATGGCTCTGTGCAGTTCAGCTGCACCTCAGGGGAGCATCTTGAGCCAGTGCAGCTCCCTCAGTGTGACACATCCTTTGCTGTCTCCCCTCTCAGTGGTACCTGTGGTTTGCAGAGCTGCCTGCATCATGTGCTGTGCTTGTGTGACCCCTCCTGCAGCTGTTACCTGGAACCTTCCAGGCCTTGCTTACTTAGCACAGCTTCTCTGTGAGCTGCTGTCACCTGTTCAAGTGTGCACCTCTGTTAGGCTTCTTTATTAGAGGGTAATCCAGGAAGAAATAAACTTGCCTTTTCCTTTTTTGTTAATGAAACAGGCAGTTCTGAAACTTAAAACCAAAACAAACTAATAGAATCAAAGCAAGTTTTATCTGAATAAAGTACTGTAGTATGGAAGACCCATTGTCAAGTTCTATTAAAGGAGAGTGAAATATGATTTCAGATTTTAGTTAAGTGGTCATACTTTGAATCCACATTGTGACATCTTATACAGATGGCAAAAAAAATACTGTAGTGCTGTGGAGAAGCCACTTTTTAAGGGTTCACTTTTTTGTTATTTTCAAGTAACTTGTTTTAAAGTACACAAAAAAGTAGTGTGCTTCATAATGCCTTTCATCTTATTTTTTAGTGTTTCAACAAATGAAGTGAATTCCTCAGTGTCCCCATACAGCTGGCAGGTAAATATTCAAATGTAAATGTGGGGGCTTTATATCTGAGTGGTTTTGTTGTTGTTGTTGTTTCCTTGATTTTGTCTCTGTGGCAGAAAACTTTATGCATTTGTATGGTTGCTTATAGACATAGTTCTTGAAGGTGTCTTAATTGTGGTGGAAAATATGAACTCTTTGGAGATCTTATGCCTCAGTTTGACTTGTTTGTAATGGAGGCCTTTTGTTTTAAAAGCATGTGGTACCAGCTTTAAGGTCTTGAAACTACTGAGGCATAAATTTTACTTTCTTTGGTTTAGTATGTCCTTCCATATAAAGGTATTGCCTCACCATAATGTTCAGTTTGGATTTTAGATGCAGCTTCTGGATGGGTTGAAGTATGAAGTATTTCATTTCCCATACCTCAATGAGAAGCTTGCATGATGTGACAAAATTCCAATTAAACTGTAGAGAGTACCTTATTCTTTCAATCTGTTAGTTGTCTACACTTGCTTTAAATGCCTTCATATTCTCGGAGGAAGAAACAAATCTTGTGGTTCCCTTCAGAAACAGTCCATTCAGATTGTCTACTTTCAATTTTCATGTAGTAGACAGTCATATATATTTATTATTATTTAAGAATCAATCTACTTCAGCTGTCTCCTCAGTATGTATTACATAATACAATACTTTGAAAGAGAGATTTCTCTTCCAGCTTGTTGGGGTGTATAATCTTTTAGATAGAAACAGCCAACAACTACTCCAACTGTCTTGTTGTAGCCATCCTTTCTCTGTGTGATGAGTATTCACAGTGAGAAATTAGATGTGCTGGTGGCTAACCACACTTGAAATTGATATTTCTGGCAGCCTTTGGTGGTTTCCTTACCTACCTACAAAATTAGTCTCAATGCTGAGAAGTGTTACTTTCTGAAGAATTATTTCATAGGTTCTTTTTCTTCTGTGAAATATTTTTTTCAAATTCTAAAATACAAGTGGTTTCTACCAGAATCACCATTAAGAGTGTTCAACTTTCAGGTCATAAAGCTAGATTGAGGCAGGCAAGCAATTAACAATTGTAGTTCATAATAATTTGTGCTAATGCACAAGAGGGATGTTTAAATTTTACATTAAAGTATTTCTGACTATTACAGCCACTGGAAAACCAGAAGGATTTGGTGGATGAGCAGCACTGGCCAGAAACACAGCCAGTAATCTGGCAGAATGAAGAAAGAAGGAGAAGTAAACAAATTAGAAAAGAGTATTTCAAGGTAATGAGGGGAGTGAGGATGGGTGACAGTTTTTTTTGTTTTGGTTTGGGTTTTTTTAAATAAGAATAGAAGAAGCTATAGAACTAAGTAAAGGTAGATCCTCAAAGGTTGTGATGCATTTAAATTTGCATGTAACGTACAATTTTTTATTTTACTCTTTTGATTAATATATATGTGTGTATTTAAGATAATTTGAGAGTGCAGGAAAATCAAGAGGAAAAAAAATGATTGAAGATTTTGTTTATCCTTTAAAGAAAAGAAAGTAATTAATTATTATTTTCTGCAAAAACCAAAAACTAATTTTGTCACTGGTCCTTCACCATCTATTTGGAGGGATTTTTATTTAGCTAGTTATGTACTTATTTTTAGTGCAAAGAAAAGATACATTGCCTTTTTTTTGCAGCATGGTTCTAGGAATGATTTATGCCTTTTGGGTCTCATGGCATGAGTTTTCATTTCAGAAGGAGTATTTTCAGTGTTCCCTTGCTGCTGTAGTGTGCACCCTCAGTCAGCAGGTGCCAGTGTCTGCTTTGTGCAGAACAGAGGGGAAGTTCTAGCAGCACTGGGAAACATTTGTTTTGGGCTAAGTAGAGAAGTAGGAGAGCTCTGAGCAGTGCTAGGTTGAATTGAAATTAAATTTGTCACTTATGAAATTAGTTTCTTGGTCTTTGCCATCAAACATCTTTGTGAAATGCCAGGGAACTTCAAAGAAATTAAATTCTTTATGAGAACAGAGCATGCCATCCATCTCAGATATCTCAGATATATTGTTGTGCTTACAGAAGCTTTTTCTTTTTTTTCCTGAAGAGAATATGGAGTTGTATCCTCTTTCCAGGGTTTTCATCCTGAAATTAATTTTTTATGTGGCATTGGAGGAGAAGGAGAGAGAATCTTCTCAGTAAAGCAGAATTCAGTGGTTTGCCTGGTTAAAGAGCTGTGCTACCACTACAGAACTGTTGCTCATAACTCAGCAGTCAGTTGTGAGCTCTGTGATGGGAGCAGATGCCTGAAATCACATTACACACAGCTGTAGATGGGTCTCCTAAGTGAATTAAACAGCCTGTAGCAGTAACAAACAACACTTTTCATGGTTTCATTTGGAAAACTAAGGCAATAAGCCACTGAAACAGAGCCTGTTTGCCATGGCAAACTGGAAAAAAAATAGACACCAGTGCTGTTGTGAGAAAGCAGCGACAATGCAGTTGTCTCTTGCTTAGCCTGGATTTGTGTCACATCATGAGGAGGAGTAGCCTGGCCGTGTACACCCCACGAACTTGGACTTTTGTGGTGATGGTCTCTTTAATTCAATCTGCATGGGGCTTCTCTAATTTTTACTACACTTGATCTGTAGACAATGAAATACATTTATTTTTTTTAAATACCACTTTTGTAAATTTTTTCCTTCAATTCCTCCTTCATTATCTCCACTTTCTGCATAATCAGGGAAGTGGGACAGTGCTGAAGGCAACACACAACAGATCAGCCAAACCTGTGGGTAAATCATTGTCTTAAATACATAAAAGGATGTGATCAGGCTTTGAAGTTTTAAAGGCAACCTTAATCTTTTTCAATTTAATTTTTTGCAATGTCAAGTCAATCTCCTGAAGTGTAAGCAATCTTAGTCACTTAAAACATATTACAAAAGCAGCTTTCACAGGTTGCATAATTTTTTCTAAGAAATAATGCTTCATTTAGCAGTTGTTAAGATCTTTTCACTTGGATCAGCTGTCACATGCAGAGTTCACATTATGAAAGTGTTTAGTTTTAAAATGCACTTATCTCTTCAACTAATGAAGATCTTGTCTCGCCTAGAAATGTCATGTTCTTTTCTGGTTTGTTTCTTTTTGTTCCTTTGTTTCTGTAACATAGCCTTTTTTCTCTGCAGCTTCATTAGTAATAAATAACATCTGAGTGAAAGCAAAGCTTTTAGTTCAAATGGAAACCATGCTTTCATTTTAAAGTAATAATTGTGTGTGTTTTGCAGTATAAGTCTTCCAGAAAGAGTTCAAGTGGAAATGAAAATGATGAGGTGAGATGTAGTAATTGTTGGAAATACTAAGAAATAAATGTATTCTTCTGTCTTTTTTGAACAAATTAACTTTGCATTCCAAAGCCATAGCAGAAATAACTATTATACTCCTTTATTTGAAAAAAATGATCATGATTGCCTGCTGGGGAGCAGTAGGATGTTTGCTTGCTTTGGTAATAGCAAAATTAATTCACCTATCAAGCAGAGGTGATGTAAAACTAGTATTTGATAAACAGCCAACAGTGGTTCCTTGCCTTACATATTTTAAATTTAGTTGCTGCCAGTTTGTAGCATACTTGATAAATGTTACACGTCTCATGGATTTCATAATTTCATGTTTCTTGTTAAATCATCATTTTCATTTTTATAATTTCATCTTTTTGATTTCTTTTTAGCAAGACAGTGATAATACTAATGTGTCCCCACAGTCTCCTGTGTCGTCTGAGGTACAAGTTTGTGGGTTTGCTTTTCATTCAACAAACATTTCTTTGTGTTCATTGCTGTCACCAGGTTTTCATGCAGATACAAAGCTGTTCGTTTCCTTTGAAATTACAATTAGAGGTATTTCATCATAATAAAAATTTAAAAAAGAGACAGAAATTAGAGACAGATATTGCAACTTGTTTTACCTTTGCAACTCTGGTCTCCACTAGAGTTGTTCTTTTTGACTGGTGTGAGGAAATGTGCATTGCTTTGTCTCCATTATCTTTCCTGATGAAAATACTAATGAAACAAAAATGAAATTTGCCATATTTGATAGGCCTTCCTAGAGAATACTGCTCCTCAGGGCACGTAGTCCCTGAGAGGATTTGAAGTTTATGGTTTAGTACTTTATACATCACCAGGAACCCAAAGGTGGTGACACTGCTTGAGGAGCTTGAGCCTTCTCAATCCTGGGTGTCACCTTTGTGGTGCAAAAACGGGGTGGCTGTGCATGGAGTGTCACTGGGAGAGCACTGCACTGCTTAGCTCAGAGTAAAGCAAATATTATTAACATTTCTTCCTCATGTCTGTGAGGAGCCTGAGAGAGCAGAATTAAAACCTCTCCCAGAATACACAGGAATGAAACAAGGTTATCTCTTGTACATAGCAAGATATTGAGTGCATTCCCTTTTCAGATGGTGAAATGATAAAAACCTGGTCTTCATAGTTGGAAGTAGATATTTCTTAAGAAATGTTGTGATACTAAATATTGGGAGAATATTTGCATCTGCTTACAGCTGGCTTAAACTCTGTTCACAGAATGATTTGCAGTAGTTTGAAATATTTTGAAATACATTTTAGATAATCTGGTGCTGCTTTCCTCTCTCATCATGACAGTTTTATTTATATGTTGTAAGGTTACATTCATTCAATTCATTTTATCTTGTCCTCTTTGAAAGACTTACAGTTAAGCAGGACTTACAGTTATCTTAGGCAAAAATAATTTAAACAGTATCTTGATGGGAACAAAAGTTCTTTCTTTTAATGAGTGGAAGAAAACTGACTTGATCTCTTTTAACAGGATTATGAAAGGACAGATAGTAACACTCATGGTCCATTTGGTCTCAAACCAAGGTCAGGTAAGCTGCTGTTCTCTAGCACAGTGTATTTATTTGCCAGGCTGCAAGAGGCATAGCAGATGTCACAGTACAGCAGTTCACTCCATTTACTTATCACTGCAGAGTACTGGGAAAGCACAGACAGCTGCTTTGGCAAACAAATAATTGGAAGCTTCTCAAGTTTCAGAGTGATTTGTTTGGGATTTTTGGGGGGATTGTTTTTTTTAAAGTTTTTTTTTCCACTTCTTTATTTTGTGCATACTTAGTAATTGTCAAAGAACAGAGAAACAATACACAATTGTTCTCAAGGTTTGATGGCTTAAAAGCTTTATACTTGATTAAAAGTAAAACACAATGCAAATACTTCCAAAGCCAGATGGAGATTCTTGAAGAAGTGCAGATGGAGTTGTGTTGTCCCATACTGATAATTCAATACTGAGGTCACATCAGTCTCCATATTTTCTAATTATCCACTTACACTTAAGTCAGATGATCTCTGCATTTTATTTGAAAGATGTTTCATAGGCAGCATCTTTTCTAGCAGGATGCTTAAATATGTTTGTTCTTAGAAGTGCTGCAAGTTTTTTCCCGTTTTTGTAGTTTTTGTCAGTTATAGATCTTTAGTTTTTGAATCTGAATTCTGACTGACTTCCCTCCTGTTTGACAGCTTTCAGCCGTGCCTCACGCCAGGACTACGGTGCAGTGGATCCTGGCTTTACTATGAGGAGGAAAATGGAACATTTAAGGGAAGAGAGGGAACAAATCAGGCAGCTTCGCAGTGTAGGTACCATCATTCACTCCATGGGTGCAGTGCATTTGCTGTGCTCTGTTCCACAATTTAAATCTGCATTTTAAAGGCCTCCAATTTGTTGTAAAAGGGCATCTCTGTAGTGGTATTTCTTCCTAAGGAATTTCATGTAACAGGCTACACTGGTACTTGTTTGTGTCCAACCAAAATACCAGCTGGGAATTAGTTGGGGTTGTTTTCTTTCTAAAAAACAAAGTTAAATTAATTTTTTTCTGAGGTTTTAAATTTTCTAGGGACACAATAAATCTGCTTGTGTTTGCTATTGTTTGACCTGAGATCTGAAGAAAAATTATTACTGTTTTCTAAATGGCCAAATGCTTTTTGAGTGTAAAAAGTTGCTGCAAATTTCTTAATCCTGAATGGGATCTACATTTTGGATATCTGGTAAATTGTTTTTTGTTTTCAAGGCATTTAGCAGTTAGAGTTGACTAAATCATAGCTGCTTTGCTTTTCAAGGCAGCGCTGAATTGTGGTATGACTTCTCTGAAGGATGTTTGTTTTCTGGTTCACTTCCTGAGCAGTGAAGTTGGGCTTGTTGTTGGGCTGGGAAAAACCATTTTTTGCCATCTCTATTTTGCAACACAACTTTTCCTACAGTTGTGTTCCCTTCTTTTTTTATTCTCATAAAATCATTTTTTTCCTTCTCATAAAATCCTGTTTGGTTTCAACTCACAGATTCTGCCCACTAAGCACTGATCACATATTCAGCATACCATTTCTGTCCTTAAGTTCTGTGCTTTCCAGTTATGAACAGTGGAATTTTGTATGGGCTTGAGAGCTGTGTATTCTGGTCATTGTTGGCAGAATGTCTTTCACAGTGTATGTTGTTGTGTCATTTAAAAAACCCCCACAAAATAACATAAAACACAAGAAAAACCCAACAATACAAACAAAAGGAACACAGAGCCTGTAAAGAGAAAAGGATGTTTATACTGAGTAAAGCATAAATTTATTCTGTTTATTTCACTTTAGCATTAAAATGTTCCTTTTAAACATCTACATGCTTTAAAATACCATGCTTTTAAACTGAAAAGCTATCTAATGTTGAGAGTAACTTCCCTATGGCCTTTTTCCTAGAATCTTGAGTCCAGGTTGAAGGTGATCCTGCCAGATGACATTGGAGCAGCCTTGATGGATGGGGTGGTTCTTTGCCATTTAGCCAATCACATAAGGCCACGTTCTGTTGCCAGCATTCACGTCCCATCGCCAGCAGTGGTAAGGCATCAATCATTTATCTCATTCTTGGTACATCTTACATGAAAAGAAGTTTTTGAATTTCAGTATTAAACACTGTGACTCATGTTTACCACATTAATTTACTACATTACTCACTTCGTTTTTCTTGGAAGAAGCCTTAAGCGAGGCTCAGAAGTTTAGTTTAAGAGCTGTTTTCCTCATACCGAGTCTTCATAAAATGTGTCCTGTGTTTTAGTAACTGTAAGTGAATTAACATCAGAAATATGCACTCCTTCATGAATGTCTGATGAAGATTTAATATCCTGTCTCCACAGCCTAAACTCAGCATGGCAAAGTGCCGAAGAAATGTTGAAAACTTTCTTGATGCTTGTAAAAAATTGGGCGTTCCACAGGTACTCTAATTGCTTTATTGATTTATTAATAACCACAGAAAATGTCAACAAATACTGACTTTGGGGTGTTAGGGGAGCTTTGTTTAGGGAGCAGTAGTGATTATGACATTGACCAGAGAACTTGAAGATCTGAACAGAAATTCCATTCCAGAAGTTGAGGAAGCTACTTTATGGGTTTCTAGTCAGTTCTTAATAGTAAAAATAACACTAACCTCCTTATAAAATATATTGTCATCTAAACAAAGAAATGGACTTGAGACTTGTTTTGTTACTGGAAAGTCTTGAGTTTAGCAACCATTTTGGCAGGAATTCAGTCTGCCTAGGAAATATCCTACACTTACAGAAGTCTGTAGCCTGAATGATTGACTCTCTTTTTTAGCATGGCTGTAGTTGCAGCCCATTACTTGTGCGTCTGTTGCCCAAGTGTATCCTCTTACTTCCTTTTATGAAGAGAAAAAACCTAAAAAAGAAAAAATTTCCTGCATATTATGAGACAAAAAGTTCCCTTGATATTCTTTAGTGCAAGAAGAAAATTAGTTGATGCATTTAGAAGCTGTTTTACTGCTCTGCCATAGCTTCTGTCTCATGTGGAGCCACAGGCCATTCAGAAGCTAGAGGTGCTGAGATTTACCATTGAAGTGCTTGTAACACCAGCTGGCAGTTGGGAACATTGTCCAGCTTGTGCTGAATTTTGAGACTGAATGATGATTTTCTTGCAGAATGGTTCATTATTGAGTCTATCAGCATTTCTAAGTTATCCCAAGAGAAAGATTGGTAATAAGTTTGCAAAACAGGGGAAGGGAGAAGGCCACTGAGCCAACAGCACCCACCAGCTTGTTTTTCTCTGCTTATGAAAAGAAAGTCCTTTACTTTAAGAGTTTAGGAGTCTTTTATGTATCTTCTGACATTGTCATAGTTTAACCCTTCAAACAGATCCTAACTATGAAAAGTTTCTGCCCATTCTGTTGCTGGAGAGAACTACAGGGACATTTAAGGCCTAAGGTGTTTTCTCTGCAAGTTTCTTCCTGACATGTGTGTGGCTTCAGAGAATGTGTTTGTTACCTGCCCTGGGGACAAAGGACAGAACTGGTTAAATGTCCTGTGTTCTTTTGCAGGAGAGACTTTGCTTGCCTCATCACATTCTGGAGGAAAGGGGTCTGGTGAAGGTTGGCCTCACAGTCCAAGCTCTGCTTGAGTTGCCTGCATTGAAAGTATCCCAGCTCTCTGCCATGTGACACAACTTGGTGGCAGCCAGACAGCTTCCATTTAAAGCTCTGTTATGGATTGCTCTGAGGCACTGCAGCCTCCTACACAGGAACACCCAAGCCATCAAAAACTAAAACCTGTCCAGATGCTGTAGAGAGCCTTACTTTGGAGCTGTGTGTGAAAACCTTGGAGTCAGTTCACAGTTAAAGGAACATAACTGTTCTTTTTTTTTTTTTTTTCTTTTGTAATTGGATGTACTAAGAGAATGTGGTAGCATCAGGTTCTCTTTCTAGATAAGTTAAAAGCTGCCATTTAACATCTCAGTGTTAGAGTTAAATACTGGATTTCTTTTTTTACATTGAAAATGTTATTTGAATTACTTTTCAAAGTACAAAGCACACCCCCTGTCACTTTAATTTTTGAGTCAATCATTTGATTTTAAGATAAGTCAAAAATGTAGCGATGCTATGATGGTAAAATATGAGCAACTGATGACTTGTAATCCCCTTTCACTCTCTGAAAGCTTAATATTTGTTTTTTGCACTCCTGATTGTAACTTCGCACTTCTAACATTGCCAGTATTGAGTCTGAGTGTCTGGTGATTACACAGAACAGGATACAGTGAGAAAAGGACACAGTTTATTGAGTTTTTCCAGTCTTCTAGGTTGGTGCCAAATATTTTTTTTCAGTTGTACTGTAGATTGTTTACCTGTGAAGTGCCTGTGTAATTGATAACTCTTAATAGTCTTAAACATTTTTGAAGTTTCTTTGTTTAAAATAGATAAAATGGAAATTTTTTAATATTTTAATAGTTTTTTTGTAAAATCAGTATGTGAAGATTTAAGTAATACTTCACATTTTTGATGTTGGGTGTTTTAAGTTTGTTGCACAATTTAATTGTTGTCTAATAATTAGAAAATACTGTAAATACTTTTTATTTATGCTATTTAATTTGATAATACCTAATTACTTTTGGTTTATTGTATTGTTGGACAAAAACAAAGTTGTTCTTTCTTTGGGACAAACAAATACACATGATGAATAAGACATGAGGACTAGTGATTCATACAGAGTAATTTAGGACATTTTGATAAAACTGCCAAAATCTCAGGTTTACGCTGTGACGTTCAGGATTTTGTGTAATATTGCTCCTGATCTCACATGACATTTTTACAACAGGTATATCCATAATTTAGCTGGGAAATATCAGTGTTTATCTTTTTAGCAGCGTTTATTGTGTCATTTCCATGAGTGTGGCATTAGCACACAGGTCAGTTTGTACAAATGTCACTGTGCTGAGACATTGGATCCATGGATAAATGTGAAAATGAAACATTTCCACCGTGGTGTTCTTTTGAGACTTCTGAGTTCATGTATCTCTTTGCTTCTGAACAAATTCTCGGTGTGTTGAACCATACACAGTTGAGTTCTTCTCCAAAAAAGTTACAAATAATTTCATCGTTTTGGTAGTAGGTCTGTTTGTATTAGTTTGTTCTTCATGAATAGGTAGCTCAATTAAAAAAGTGTTTTGACTGCCACAGATTTTCTACTTCAGGCTAAGTTATTTTCAGTTGAGGGATATGTTTGCCAGGCATGTGACAAGATTTGATTCTGTTCTTTCCAATTGACCAAGACCCTGTGTAAGATAATCCATTAAAAAATGAGAGAGGAGTATTGACTATTGTACTGTAGTCTTATAGGCAATAGCTGACAGGAAAAATAGCCTTTTTCTGATTATAGGTTTAAAAAGTACCACTTATTTTTAAATCCATTGAAACAAGTTTGTGTACATGTAATAGCTAAAATCCACTATTGTTCATATAGTGTTGTCTTAAAACACAGCTTATGGAGAGGCTGGTGTATAAATTAATTTGCAAAGTCCTAGATATAAATCTTAGGTTAGATAAATGTGTTTAAAGAAACTGGATTGCTTTGACATTTGAAATATTGTATTTCAAATCTATCTCTGATTGGTTCTTGCATCTCTTCTAATGGTTGTTTTAACAACTTCAGTCTCTTATTTTCATTAGTGTCACTATCTGAAAAGTCATGCAAAAACTAAAGGAAAAGTTATAATTCACTAAGCAAAATGCTTGCATGCTACATTTAAAAAACCAGCCACTCAAAAAGAATAAATCCTTGTCTTTCATTTCACTGTTGTTGCTGCTACCAGAGCAAAGTTCTAGTTCAGTGTTAGCCATGGAAATGCTAAATATAAATTGTCACTTTGTTATCTGAAAACTGATCTCCACTGCTATTTCATAGTCATATTTTAAAACATTTTCTGATCTTAAGGTAACATTTTTCCTTCTTGAACTAATTTTATTAAATTGTATCACAGTATAAACATTAAGAATTCCCTTGCATGGCAGCTGCTTACTTCTTGGGGTTTTCAAACTCCTTAGTAAGTTGCAAACTGGATTTGAAACTGATGTACTCATTTTAAACTGAAATCTACTAAAACAATTTTTTTTTAGTACTCTGCAGTTCTTCCCCACAGACTTGCTACCCACAATCTTGCTTTGCCATTCCTTGGAAATTATTGTGGCTGCCTTCTTGCTTATGGGGAAGAATAATATTGATTCTTCCAAGGCTTCTCTTTTAGCATAGCAAGGATTAAAGCCTTCAAGTACCCTTAGGAGCAGTCTGAGAAAAGATCCACTGTGCTTGGATGAGTCTTTTTCTCATCTCTAACTGCTTTTACTACTACTACTACTAATAGTCTACAGCCTTGCTAACATTGGCTTGTACCACTGTGATTTCTTTAACAGCAATTTCAAAAGTGATACTAAAAAGATTTGAATTTGAAGTTTTCATTTCCAGGAAGCTTGTGGAGATAGTTGTGTCTTGTCTGTACAAGAATTTACATATATACTCTACTCCTTTTTCCCCTTCCTTTTGATTCCCAGCATCTTACTTTTGTTCATTCTCAGATCTAGTGCATTCAGGCTGTTGCTTACTCTGGGCCACTTCCCTTCTTCCTCTTGAATTTTTTTAAGAATTTGTACCAGTGATTCCAGAATCCCTGCTCCAAACATTTCCTGTGTTTGAGATACTCATTTTCAGTTTTGTGTAGGATATGATGCCATTACTCAGTACTTGATACAGCTGATAGGGGTAGGTAAAAACAGAGCCTGCTCAGTTCTTGTTGCACTCTTCCTTTTTTCACTTAGAACATGAAGGAAAGTCAACATTAAAAGCTTTAGGAAGGTGCACTAAGTTTTCCTAATAAACTTGGCAATAATGTGGCATGAACTGTAAATTACAGAGTGGATCAGCATAGTGACAGGGCTTCTGGCCTTGTGTATGTTCTGTGTTTTATGTCACTGCATGCAGTATGTCACATGTGGCTGATCTTTCACTTGAGCAATAATGTCCCACATATGGTGAGGTCTTACAGCAGTGACAGTGAAATAATTGTTGTGAAGTGTGGTGTCTTCCCAGAGAGTCTCAGAAATGCTTTTAATCTGTTCTCCAGCACTGCTAATCCACTGTGCTCACTGGGGCACTGCTGGGGATGCAGAAACCATCCAGACCCCTGATCTGGAGTCCTTCCAAAATCTAACCAAGAACTCTGAGCATAAAATAGGGAGGAATGGATTTGAAACAATAAACAACTGACATGAATCTATTTTTTAATTTTTTTTTTTTTAATCCTAGGCTTTACTGAAGTCAAGGCAAATTTTACCCTTGACTTCAGTAGATTCTCACCTTTTTGATTTGTGGAACACCTGAGCTGGAGACCATAGCAAACATGGCTTAAACTTGTTTGACACTAGCAAACTTTAGTGTCAGATTATTGACTAAAATAGTGACCCCTGGTAAGTCAAATGAACTTGTCAAATGTTACGTGGATTAATTTAATAAAAAAATTTCTGATAAGCCAAACAGTATTTAGATGGTAGGAAAAAATTACATTGAAGTGAGGTGGGAAGGTGGTGTTACCTCAATAAAATTGTAGATGAGGACAGCTATTAGGTTTTTACTGCACTAAAGACTTCATTTCAAATACCATATCATTTACTAGCAGTCTCATCAGCTTTTGACATAAATCTGTAGCTAAATCCAAACAAAAGTGAAGACATTTATTTTCACTAAAATGGAATTTTATATGTCATGTTGGTACTGAAGACAAAGACGAAGGTCTGGCTCTTCTTCCCTTTGCTGATTCCTTAAATGTTTATTTGAAAGGCTGATTCCACTGATTTCAACTGAAAACAACCTGTGGGAGTTTTTAGCCCTTCTGCAGATAGGAGATGTGGTTGGTATTGGCAAATCAAATGTCACTTTTCCCTCACCAAATCGAGCTAATGTCTGTGTTTCTGTTAGAGGATCTCTACTTGAAAAGCAAAAGTAAATAAGCACACCCCAACACACACAATTTGGAATTAAGAGAATGTCATTAAGACCACCGATGGAAAAGGCAAAGTAGAGTTGTCCAAGCAGAGTGCTCTGAATTGATTTCACAGTGAATCACTCCAGGAAAAGCCTTCAGTCTCAGTAAAGAAGTTTGTGTTCTGTAGCTGAGGGCTGAGGATCCTGGAGTGTGTGGAGCTTTCAGTAGAGCTCAGAACAAGGGATTTGCCAGCTTTGTGTTCCCAGAGCCATTTGGTGCATCAGTGGCTGATGCTGCAGGGGGCACTGCCCGTGGGCAGGGGACCTGGCTGGTGCCACCTGTGCTCCCCTGCCTGTGTGCCAGTGAGGCTGTGCAGGACAGCTGCTGACAAAAACACCTCCCTGCTCCTAAAGAGGTGCTGCAACCTGAGCAAAACCACCAAGGGATAATTTGAGAGTAATCACTAATAGATCTTCAGCAATATTTAACTTGCCCCAGCAGTGGGTGATGCAGTTTTTGCTCTGGGAACTGCAGACCTTTTCTGACTGCAAATGGCACTGTGGCTCTGAAGGGATTAATGTGTGCACTTCCAGGAGGAATTGCAAACAGAACTGCTGGGTTTGTTCCATATGCCACACATTGGTCATGTGTCATTCATTTACAGACAGAGGGACAGGTAAACTGTCTGTTCTTAATGAGCAATGTTATGGTACAGGTTTGTTTTGGAAAATATGAAGATAAATTTCTCTTTTCTTGTGAAGAAAAATTCTACTGATCTTCACTGCTTAAATAGAGAATAGATGTGATTAATTGAATTTTAGTTTAAACTTGCCACTGCACAGAAGCAGTTCTGGCTCCTGTGTTTGTTACATAATAAAATGCCCTTGGATTTATTTGTCTTTAAGTATTTCACATAGTACAGTTTTGCTAACATACTGTATTAAAATTGTGGTTATATGAAGTCTTTGTTCCCTCATTAGGTTTGACCATTATTTTTTCAGCATGAGAGGCAAAGGGCAGCAAGATTTCTGCAGCTGCTTTTAGGGAAGGCACACCAATTATCATAAAATGACATCTAATCTATCATTTTTAGTTCAAATTATATATAGCCAATTGCATTTTCAAAAAAGAATTTTCAGAGTGTTTTTTACATTTTAGAATCTTAAAACAAGCAAAAACCAAAAACTTTTTCCATGGCTACTCTAGTATCTTAGGAAATTCTGAAGCAGAAGAACAGCTTGGACTGATAGCAATTAAATTGTTTTGTAAAAGTTTTGATTTTGGCAGTGTTATATTTACAGTTGAACTTGATCCATTAAAAGTCTCTTCCAAACTAAATATCTATGATTGTAAGGCTTCAGTGAGACCAGAATTTCCCTCCAGAGTTTTGTAACTCAGTTACTGTACAAAGTCAGTCATTTAAATTAAATTCCTGGCACTGAGGAGGGTTTTCTCAGTTCATTCAAAGTTAAGTGAAATAAGGCAAACATAACTTTTTCCATCACAGTTTTATGAAGGCAAATTGTAAAACAGAGAATATTTGGAAATGCCACAAGGATACCTTTACACTTTGTTTCATTTTAAAATGAGTGAACCAGTGAAATATTTCCAAAATGACTATATTTGTGTAGGGTTTGGTTGTGCCATGACTGGCACAGGAATTTGCAGTAGCTGTTCAGTATTAATTTGTATTCTGCAGCTGTGCAGGACTGTGCTCTTGCTGATGCAGTTGTGTTTGCTGAAGGGATGTGATACCTGGAGCAAATCCTGAGAGTTCCTGGCAAGGCTGACATTCCCAGGAGGAATACACAGGTGTAGTGAGAAAGGGTGGGTTGGTGGAATACATTGGGGAGTAATGTGAATACTTTTTACTATTGTGGAATGTCTAGAACAATGAAAATGTGATTGCTTTACAGTTATCATTCAGTTAGTATTCAGTTATTTTATTTTGTAATTTGTGGTTATGAAACTCAGAAGATGCCATGTAACCAAATGGTCAACATGTAAATGTGTGCAGGATGTGGCAGAAGTAGTTCTGAGGGCACAGCAGGAGAGTGATTCTTAAAAATAGATGCTCAAATTGTGTATATACTTGCAAAGTTTTTGATAGTGCATTTCAATTGATTTTGCAGTTCATGTTCTTGTAAAGTGCATCTTTCATACTTTTGAGGGTTGTCTACTTGTACTATACTGTATTAAGCCTTTTTCCAGGATTTCCATTATTGCTGGAGCTTCCAACATACATGTTTCTTTTGAAAAATGTTCTTACTGTTATTTGTTTTTGTAAATAGTGTTTTGTATTAAATTTGCATGGATAAACCCCACATTTCCAAAACCAGTGTACATACGCTGTGTATAAAATACAAACTGTTTCATAATTTTCATGTAGTCAAGTTATTCAATTTGATTTCATTTCAGTTTATATATTTGTAGTAAATAATGAGAATTTGTTGTATGTTCTCTCAAATGTCTGTGTTTTCATTTTGATAGATAAGTGACCTGCTTTATTCCTGTCAGGAAATACATCCTCTGACAAACAGAAGGAAAGCTAATTCCTGGTTCAGGGAAGTAGAACACATCCACATATGTATAAGTGTGTTGGGATTTTGGTTTTGACCAACAGTGGTGAGAATACACAAGGATCAAGCTGCCCTCATTTGTAGCAATCTTTATACATTTACACACTTTGCTGTGAGAACCACCCAATGTCTTCTCACATTTATATTTGGAACAACACAGATTTTTGAGTCTTGCTAATGATAACCTTAAAGCAGCACAGAAGTTCCTCCTGACAGAGGTGATCTGCTTCCCTTCTGTTCCCTGGGCTGGCTCTGGCACTAGCACAGATAATCTGTGTGGTTTGCAGTCATCAATTGCTTGATCCAGCTCAGGGAAACTGAACTGCCAGGTTTTGGAGCTGCAGTTGAATTGGGTTATTCAAATGTAGGTTAACAGAGTGTTTTATAGGACCAAATTTATTTTACCTTCATTTCTTTTAGATTATTTAAAGATGTAGTCAATTTTATTATTAGACCTGAATATTGAAAATAAATACTCTGTTTTGAGAGATGTTTTTCCCTGTGAGACCTTATTCTGCACCTGCACACACCCAGCTGCTCTTTGTTGAGGCACATTGGGGACAGTAAAGCAGAAACTGAGGAGCAGCATTCCAAAGAAAGTGAGCGCCATTCCTTGACAAAAGCATCTCAGCAGCTGGAACTTTTTTTTTGCAGTTGCCAATGATGGATTTATAGTTGAAATATTCTGAGTCTGTTGTTTAGTTTTCAGCTCTGAAGAAAACTTCCCTCTTATGAAAAGGACATTCAAGGGCAATGATGCCAGGTTCAAAAGCCTCTGTTCCGAGCTGAACTCCACAGAGTTCAGGTCTGAGGAGGAGCAGCTGAGGGAGCTGGAGGGGCTCAGCCTGGAGGAGAGGAGGCTCAAGGGGAGCATTGCCACTCTGTATAGCCCCTTCAGGGAGGTGGAGCCAGCTGGGGGTTGGTCTCTTCCCCCAGGTAACAAGTGACAGGATGAGAGGAAACGGCCTCAAGTTGTGTCAGGGGAGGGTTCAATTGAATACTGGGAAAAATTTCTTCTCTGAAAGGTGGTCAGGCATTGGAACAGTGCCCAGTGGAATCACCATACCTGGAAGTGGGCAAGAGCTCTGTGGGATGTGGCACTGGGAAAAAGGTTTGATGGTGAGCTCAGTGGTGCTGGGCTAATGGTTGAACTCAAGGGTCTCAGGAGTCTTTTCCAACCTTTGTGCTTGTGCCATTCTAAGATGAAAGTTAACCCTGTCCCTGTTGAAACCAAGACAATGACATACAAAGAAATTTTTATCTTCCATGAAACGAAACTTCCTACTCCTCAGCAGCCCAATGATGTTTGTTACTTTCTCTCCTAATGCAATTCCAGATATTTCTCCTCTCCACAGTTAGTGGAGGCTGAAATCCTTTTGCAGCTTGAGTGAGAAGTACTGATATCTTCAGTGTAAATGTTTATTTGTGTTAATAAGAATATGACATTCCAGACAGACAGGTATAAATCCATGAGCTGATGCTGTGTTGTTCATTTCATCCTCTTCCTTTTGATTTCCAAAATCTCCAGCTCTCAGAAAGAGAAGAAGGCAAAGCAACAGCCAACACAGGCTTTCCTAGCAGAAGCTTCCAAGTGCATGAACTTCTGAAGAATACTTAATTAGATAAATCATCCCACACTCCCTGTATTCTCCAAGCCCTAAGAAACAGAACCAAAAGAAGGATTATCTCTGAAAACTCTCAGGGGTATAATTTACAAATAGATAAGTACTACTGGATTCAGTTCCAAATAATGTTTATGTGAAAGCTCTTCTCCACAAACCACTGGGTGCTGTGTCTAGCTTGCACTTTTCACTGTGTACTGAAATAGTAAGTGCATTCTGTTCTTTCTCCAGTAAGGACAGTGATCATCTTGTAATTTTTGGCTCAAGCAACATAAACTTCTGTTTCCCAGGAATATTAGTTTAAATGATAGCGATACTTTTTTTTTCTGATGAAATCATAGGGGAATTCCCAAAGTTTTCTTCCTCCTGTATATGCAACAGGATTACAAAAGAGAGGTATCAGATAGACCACCCAGTGAATGAGCCATGAGTTATTATTCAGTGTTACTGCTCTGATTATCAGTTTTTGTGTATTGCCTGTCTATGGCATCACTGAGCCTTATTTGTGTATTTGGGGACTTTGAAACTCCCATTCCCAATTTTTACTTTTGCTACTGGCTTAGAAACAGCTTTATCACACAGGCTGCTTCTGATGTGTGCTCTTTCTGATAACTTGCATTAACATTTTATTCAAAGAGCTTTCACTGCAAATTCAGGAATTGTGTTTGATGCATAAATTGAAATGACAAACATTTTATTTAGGAAAAATACTTGATTCTTTCAGGACTTATGGGTCCCCAGATGGGTGCGTTCATTTTTTTTTTTTTTTTTTTTTGGCAAAATTATTTGCCCTTTCAGATATCAACAAATTGCAAGGAGTTCTGTTTTGACTAAAAACAAACTCAGAATTGCTGTAATATGCTTTGAAGGCATCTATAAAACAGAGCAGATCTTATCACTTCTGTTCCCACAGGTGCAGATGGGGAAAGAAACCTCACCACCATCTGTCTTTTCTCACTTGGACTTTCCCATAAACCAAGAAAGCCTTATGCATAGAAGAGTAAATTTAGTTTCTGTGAATACAAATTTTTAAAACTAAATTTATAATTGTCTTTAAAAAAAACCACAACAAATTCATGTCCAAATTGACAGCTTACTCAACAATGGTAAAAACATGAGGTATTTTTCACTTTCTGACAGATTGCATCTGCTTGACAGCATTGCAACTTGAATTAATCCCATATTTCCTTGTGAGTGCAGGTTGTGCTCTGCCTACAGACAGTGCAGCCCCTTTTCTTTGACCAGAGAACTTCTCCTGCACCCTGATCTCTAGAACCAGGGCATTCTGCTGTTTGCCACTTCTGCAGCCTGTTTATACAAATAAACACTTGATGCCACTGAAGCTGCTACCCTTCCCAGCTCATAAACGTGAGAAACCCAAGCCAAGGCTGTGGCAGTCAAACACACACACCTGGGTGCTGCTCAGGGCTGCCCAAAGGAGTCTCAGCTCTCCATCACCTTCCAGCAGTGTCTCTGAGCCTTGGCATCCCTCCATGCCCCACCAGGTCAGGTGAGCTCCCCCCTGCCTGCCCTGCAGGGCTGAAACACGTTCTGCTCAGATTTTACTCACTGCTGCTCCTTCTGCTCAGATTTTACTCACTGCTGCTCCTTCTGCTCAGATTTTACTCACTGCTGCTCCTTCTGCTCAGATTTCACCCACTGCTGCACGTTCTGCTCAGATTTTACCCACTGCTGCATGTTCTGCTCAGATTTTACTCACTGCTGCACGTTCTGCTCAGATTTTACTCACTGCTGCTCATTCTGCTCAGGTTTTACTCACTGCTGCACGTTCTGCTCAGGTTTTACTCACTGCTGCACGTTCTGCTCAGATTTTACTCACTGCTGCACGTTCTGCTCAGATTTTACTCACTGCTGCTCGTTCTGCTCAGATTTTACCCACTGCTGCTCGTTCTGCTCAGATTTTACCCACTGCTGCTCCTTCTGCTCAGGTTTTACTCACTGCTGCACGTTCTGCTCAGGTTTTACTCACTGCTGCTCCTTCTGCTCAGGTTTTACTCACTGCTGCTGCGTTTGAGGCACCTCTGCCAGGACTGGGGTGGGATGGACAACCTCCTGCAGCCCCCTCCAGGCTCAGCTGCAGTGTCCTGCTGGCTCTGGGCCCCAGGATGCTGCCTCAGGCTGTCCCTGTTGGCCAGCAGGCCCTAAACAGCTGTAAATGCTGGTTTGTGACAAATCCCACAGGTTTTTTAGGAAAATGGCTGGGGAGCACACAGGTACTCCTGTCAGCTGGCAGAACAGAGGGTGGGATGTTCCTTCCTTCACAAGCATCCTGTGCTCTGGTGTGTTCAAACTGTATAGCTGGATTGACGTGAAATGTGTCCCAGTTGCTGGGTAATTTGTCAGGCATGCTGTGATTCTGGTGGACCAAAGGAGGAATCCAAAGATGTTTTTACCCTGCCCCACATGACACTCTTTAGCTGGGCTCAGTTTTGAGTGGACAGTTCACGCACTGTGGTGCCATGAAAGTGCTGCTGCAGACCAGAGCTCTTTTAGACAGTGTAGGAGACAAACTGGAAGTCAAAATGAGGCATTTAAAATCAGGCTGTCAGAACTGATTAAGGCTGGAGAGTTTATTTACTTGTCTCCCACCCAGCAGGAAGAAGACAGTGGTTAACTTGTTTTGTTTACCAGTCCTTCTCACAGGGGATGAACTTCTGACCTCTGATGATTTTTTTCTGCGCCAGACATTCACAGAAACAAAACCTACAAGCACAGGAATATTTGCTTTATGCCTGATCCTTCCAAACTGGGAAAGAGGAAACCAATGAGGGGCAGATGCTGTGGGCCGGAGGATGAGCCAAGGCTGCGGCTCCTTAGCTCCAGCTGCAGCAGGGTCCCTCTTGCTCTGGGCAGTGCCCTCCCCTGTGCCCAGCACAGGACCCCCAGTGCCCACCCCTGTGCCCAGCTGAGCTGCAGCTCCTGCCCCAGCACACACAGCAGCTCCAGCTCTCTTTTGCTCCCTGCAATCCCAGCCTTTGGAATTAAAGGTGATGCCCTGGAGCATCCACTGGAACAGACCCACTTCAATGGCTCAATGTGGAGACTCTCCCTGTTTATCCTTTTCCTGACATTATATGGGTTTATTTAAATATATTTTGGTGTGTAATGAGCCATATAATTGTTTTGGGCTGAGCCAATGTCAGAAGCAAGGGAGTTCAGGCCTCCAGGGATTTAGTGTGCTGTAGGACTTCACACAGGAAGCATCACAGGGTTCCTCTGCCCCCATGGCATCTTCCCAGGGGCTTCCTGCAGGAACTGGTGGTGTAGGACTGGGAGATGCTTCAGAAGAAGGCAACTCTTCAAGTTTCAAGGCTCATAGTGGGATTAAAAAAGTCACTGCTCAGTCACCTTGTGGGGAATTAAGTCAATTTTAGAGGAGTGCAGATTGCTGCACCCACAGGGTAAAGGAATGTCTTTCACAAAGCAGGCAAACTACTGAGATCCTTTCATTAAAATAAATATTTTTTATTTTCTCTATTAAGACAAATCTTCCCCCACCAGCTAGAATCCATCTTGCAAGTGGCAGTTGATAATTACACTGGTGAAGGATTTATTGGTATGTTTACTAAAGCTTGTTGAAATCTTTGTTTTTGCTGTTGTAAATCTTTTGAGTAGTATTACTCAAATCCATGAAGTCATCTCTAATGCAGGGCAAGCCCCAAGAACAGAACGTAACACCAGGGAAATTCAGAAAAGGGAACAACTAGGAAATAACAGGATGATCTTTGGGCTTAATACTGCACACCCACAAGAGCCTGTACCCGTGGGACCTCTAATTTCTCAAGAATTTAATGTCAGAATTAGGTGTTAGGCAATATTTTTGTTTGCAAAAGCAGTTTTTAAACTGAGCCCTGCTTTCAAGGTGAAACTGGAACATTCATTCTTTCTTTCCAGCAACAGATCTGCAATGAAGCCATCCCAGCATGGTTTTGTTTTCTAAGTGTTGGTTCTCAGCAGAGATGAAAATCCTCAGATTCCTTTAACCCGAGCTAAAGTGCAGTGGTTGATGCAAATGGTGCTTGGTGAACCCCTCTGAAAGGAAAGCCCAACACAGCCTCTACGGAAAAGGATCCTCAGGACACTGACATGGGAATGGCTCTCTCAGGCTTTGGAAATTTGCTGTGATTTTGTAGAGGTCTGAACAGTGTTAAGTTCAGGTCTGGTCACACTGACCCAAGCCTTTATCAGTGCTATAAATTGTTGGTGAATTATCTGGCAAAAGCATCCCAGGCACATCTCTGGCCAGAGCTTATCTCTCCCAGCACCCAATGCTGTCCTGTCCAAGCCCACTGGGTGGGATGAGCCTGACACCCCCTCAGCAGGGTCAGGGTGTCCCCCCTCCCTCCCTGTGCTGACCTCAGCCCTGCAGCAGCTGCTGGGTGAAGGATCCTGCCAGCAGCACCTTCCAGAGATCACAGCAGCTGCTCCAGCCCCTCTGCTTCCCTTCCACTGTGCCCTGATGTGTGAGTGCTCCTGGGCTGGTTATAGGAGTGTGCCCCCTGCTCACAGAGTGGCAAAATTATCCTTTGTCCCCTTAAAAAGGAAACAAGCCCAGAAGTTTCTCTCCTCCATTAAATGAAAAGACATCTCATAGGCCTGGGGGACTTCACCTCAAACTTAAGTATAGCCAGTTGGACAGGAGACAAAAAGTCCTGCCTGGGCACTTTACCAGAAAAAGAAGAGAACAAAGAAACTAATGGCTTTTGTGAGGTGTTTTACCAGGGGCAGGAGGGCCTCTTGCACCTGAATCTGTTTTTCTTTGTAAAGAGTTTGTTATTTTGCCTTTTAATAAAACCTTTTTGTTTCCAACACTACCACAGAAGCCATCCTGCTGATTTTATGCCTCCTAAGGTAGCTGAGCTATCTTGGGTGTGAAACAGATCTCCAAGAGCTTCTGACACCTGGCTAGAGGAGACCCCTATTTCAGCTGGTCTACCCTTTTTCCCTAATCATACTTCCCAACCATATTTCCATATTTCCTGCAGCAGAGCAAAGCTATGTAAGAGCATCCACAAGCCAGGGGAGATCAAAGCTGTGCCTGATTTCACTTGGAGTCAGTGCTGGGAAGAGCAGCCAGCTGTGCCTCGGGGAGCAGCCCCGTGAGCACATCCTTAGCACAAGGACCTGTGGCTGCAGAGCTGCTGAGCTGCTGTCTGAAAGCTGCAGTCATCTGGGCAGGACCTTGCTCACAGCCCATCTCACAGGAAATAACAATGGAGCAAGATTTTTCCCTGATGAAGGAGCCCCACCCAATTTGAAAGGACCCAGTGGAAGCTGAGAAGAAAATTTCTCATTGGATAAAAAGCGTTTTACTTTCTGACACTTGTGTTTGTTTTGTGGGAGGTTTTCCCCATAAATGAAGAAGCCCAGCAGTCTGTGGACGCCTGTGCCCAGTTGAGGTGCTGATGTTGGTCCAGGCTGTGCAGAGCTGCAGCAGCCACAGGTGATGGAGCCAGGATTGCCAAGGATTTCTTTCCCATCTGCTGGGCCCTGCCTGTGGCGCTGTCCCCACGGTGTCCCACAGCCAGGCAGGGCTCTTCAGGTCACACTAATCAAGGTTACCCCAACCGTACTGCATCCTGTTGTTAGGAAAATTAATCCACAAACACCAGAGGTTTATGTCCAAAAAGGAGACAGAGGAGTCCTTTCTGGCTTTATTCCAATAAAGGGAGAGGCCATGGGGCATTGCCCTGGGGATTTTTGGAGGATGCAGCCTCCTTTTTATCCCAATTTCCTGGGTACATTTCCCTTCTCTCTTTCTCCATTTCTGAGGTACTTGAGAGGTACAGACTCCCCAGTGCACCTGATACCAGAGATTTCCCTCTGATGTATAACTCTCCCTTTTAATTTTTAATTCTTATGGAATTTAGTGGTTTTTCTTCCCCATTGTTTCTTTCATCTCTCAATGTCTAATTTCATTTATCAGCAAACCTAAAGCTTATTTGTAAAAGCAAATCTCTTTTTCCATTCATCAATCAGTGGAATCCTGTGATAGTGTTCATAGGGGTCCAAGGATGAGGGAAGAGACGAGGATCTGACTCCATGTTTCAGAAGGCTGATTTATTATTTTATGATATATATTATATTAAAACTATACTAAAAGAATAGAATAAAGGATTTCATCAGAAGGCTAGCTAAGAATAGAAAAGGAAGGAATGATAAAGGCTTGTGGCTCAGACAGAGTGTCCGAGCCAGCTGACTGTGATTGGCCATTAATTACGAACAGCTCTATGAGACCAATCACAGATGCACCTGTTGCATTCCACAGCAGCAGATAACCATTGTTCACATTTTGTTCCTGAGGCCTCTCAGCTTCTCAGGAGGAAAAACCCTAAGGAAAGGATTTTCCATAAAAGATGTCTGTGACAGAATCCTTCCCATTGTTTCTTTTACCTCCCAGCGCTGATTTTATCTCCCAGCCGACCCACAGCTTGTTTGGAAAGACAAATTTGCTGTTCCTCTCACTGAGAAGGGAAAGTCCCTCACCCTGGGGAGGCTGTGGGGCCGCTGTGAGCTGGGAGGGGATGCTGAGCCTGACGTCTGCCAGCTCTCCCTGCCTGCCCTATTTCCTCATGTGCATCCTACACACAGAGCACTCCCAGGCTGCCCTGTCAGACGCAGCTGATCAAAGCTCGCTCTCTAGAAACAGGAATCTACACAGAACTTTTTTTTTTCATTTCACTCTTCCAGCTTTCTTTTTTTATAAAGAGCTAGTAAGTGTTCTGTCTAACACGTTACCTGGTTTAAAGGAAAATCCCAAAGTGTGATGGTAAGTTGTAGTTACTTTAGATTATGATTTTATTTTGTGTGTCTGTGTGTGTTTGAAACTCTCCAAAGCTGTTCAGTTGTAGTGCAGAATATGGATTTGTGCATACCATAATTTCTGTATAAATTTGAAAGAATTTCTATATAAATTTGAAAGAATTTCTATATAAATTTGAAAGAATTTCTATATAAATTTGAAAAAAATTCTGTTCAAATTTGTAAGAGTTTCCAGCACCTCTTTATTTTTAAGTGGCACTGATGTTTGTGTTCTTGAAATAACTTTGGTTGTATCTGCTCAGAGTGCAGGGTGATGTTTAAATTGCAGAATTTCAGACAGTTGTGTGCGTGTGTGTTTACACCATTGTTGCTGTCTCATCCCTTTCAAGCCACATTCTCTCCATTCTGAAATCCTTCTGGTGGTCATTCCTTAAGTACCTTCCTATATTTTTTCTTTTATGGGAAGATTTAACAGCTTTTCATATCAGTGACAGCCTTTAGGCATGTCCTAATCCAGCCCTGGCTTGCTGATAAGAGCTGTCAGCTGATATCATGCAAGGGCTGTCTGGCCAAGCATTTATTCTGGGCTAGCACTCCTCTCCTGGGGGAGGTGTCAAAGATCTGCCTCTGAAAAGGGCAAACCCATTCAGCATTTTTGGACTGTCTTTCCCTTTTTCTTGTTAAAAGAATTTCTCCTCAGTTTGCTCACTCTCAGACCAAACTGCACATCTAACATTTCACAAAGCAGCTTTCAACACCAGCAGCTGTTGACGTGAGCAATAAAGGCTCGGGCTGCTGTTTGCATGCTGGAAGGCACAGGAGAGCAGCCCAGCACTGCTGCCCCCTCAGACTCCAGGAAAACCACCTGCCCACAGGGAAAATGTGGTTTTATATGCCCAGGGCTGAGCTCAGGGCTCAAGGACCAGTCTGTGAGGCTGACCTGGAGGTTGATCTTTCCCCTGTGTGTGCCAGCTCCCTGCCCAGGCACTGACCCTGTGCCCATCCCTCTGGAGGATCCCACACCCTGCCCTCAGCAGCAAAGGCAGCGTTGGGTTGTGGCTGCCTGTCTGACCATTCTCCCAGCCAGCCTGGCTGTCCTGGCGTCCCTGTGCAGGTCCTTTCCCTGCCTGTGGCCCCAGCAGTGACTGTGGTGCTGTTCCACCCTGGCAGATCCTGCCCTGCCCACGGCACCACTGGAGACAAAGGCAGGAAGCAAAAAGGAAGAGATTGGGAATTGCCAGCTCCCAAGTCAGGGTGTTCAGCTGTATGAATAACTGCATGAATTAAAACCAGAATATCTGTTTTTTCACTTGTTGGTCCCATTGCGCAGTGGTTGCACCAGAACACCTCTGCCAACACCTCCATAAACCCTCTGGTGCATGAAGTTTAAAGGAGAAGGAAAGGGAAATTTATTTTCCTTATTCCAAGGGCTTACAGGCTTGTGGAGGGCAAATCAGTTTTAAAAGACAAGGCAGAGAAGAAGAAACCAGGAGGTTTTTCTCCCTTTAGGATGGCCTGAATGGAGCATTGGCCCCCTTTGCTGCCTGTGCCAGAGCCACCAGAGGCAGCTGATCCCTGCCTGCCTGGATCCTGTTTTGCCTCCCCCATTGTCACTCTGTCCTGCTGTCACAGCTGCTGGGACAGCACCTCATGTGAAATATTTCTGCCTTAATAACAACTCTCAACCTGGTTTTTTGGATGTCTCTCTAATTCTGGAGCAACCTGAAAAGGAGACTGGAAGTGCTTACCACTGGGGATCATTCCTTCAATTACTTTTACCACAGTTGTAATTACTTTTGGGGGCAAATGCTGCTGGGATAGGATTGGTACAAGGGAGGGCAGGTGCCAGTGGAGATGGTGATGGCCTGGCAGCAGGGAGGAGGCTGGGCTGGCACCCGGGCACCCATCACAGCAGAAAGGCTGAGCAGGAGGGTCCCAGTGGGACATGCCAGCCCCTCCCAGGATTTAGCTCTGAGGAAGGGATTGAGCCCCTGGCTGCCATCACCCACATCACTCTGGGGACAAAACTGCTCTGTGGAAAGGCAGCAGGCTCTGGGCTGCACTCAGGTGTTCAGTGGCAGAAAACCATCCAGCCAGCCTGGGAGCTTGCTCTGCCCTCTCCTGTAACTCTGGAAAGGGTTCAGGATTGCAGCAAGATTTAGGACATTCCAGATAAACTCTGCCTTCAAGCCAGGCTCACAGCCATGTGATGGGAAGATTTTAAGGCAGCCTCTGGGCCAGGTAGGGAACAGTTGTGCTCACCTGTCCCCTCACAGGCTGGGGCATTCGGTGGGAGGAAGAAAGAGGAGGGTGTTGTGTAACTCTGAATGAACACCTGCACAGTCAGAGCCTGAGACCCAGGAGGCTCCTGCCCACCCTGCAGGACAGCAGGGGAGATGCTGTGGGTGACACCATTTATCTTTGGGTGTCTCCATTTTCTGTGCTCCAGCAGGGCTCAGTCTGTTGGATACAGGGTGTTCTTTCTGCCTGCTCTCACCTGAAAGCAGAGAGTGGTCCTGGAGCAGCCTTGGGGTCAGCACTGCCCCTGACTCTGGGCAGCAGAGATCCCAGTCTGCAGGCAGGGGGGAGCAGGAGCAACAGGGGAAATCCCTTTCTCAGAACAGGGATACACAGATCTTCCCTGTTAGCCCACATCCCTGGCAGAGCCTGGCAGGACCCCTGGCAGGACCCACTGCACCCAGTGCTGAGGCTGCAGCCAGGAGCAGCTGCCTGCACAAATGTGGCTCTTTGTCCCCCCTAATGCTTCTGTGGCAGAGCCTTTCTGTTCTGGAGAGAATTTTTACCTTCTTTTACATCTCCCTTTGGATGTACTTGCAGCCTGTTGCAGTTGTTGCTCTGCCAGCTTTGTCTTCAGTTGCTTCTGTAATGCCCTGGTGCATTTAGTGGCAGAATTTGGTCCCTGGCACTCCTCTTCCCCTTCCAGCCTCTCCCCAGCCTGCCCTGCTCACCCCAGCCCCTGGAGCCCTGTTTTTCCTGCAGGCTGATTCCCAGGCACTGCTGTGCACTTTGGTCAGCACTAATTCCTCAGCTGCTTTGTAGAAAACTTCTGCTTTCCTACAGAAGCTTTACGTGCACTGCTGCTCCAGGGTAGAGTCACCGAGTTCCTGATCCAGCCTGGCCCTGTGCCATGAGAAGAACTCGATTATTCTGCTAAGCCCAAGGCCAGCTGCAGCAGAGGCAGAGGCAGTCCTTGTGTGGGCAAAGGTACATGCAGGCTGTGGAAGGAATGGCTCCAGGAGCAGGAGCTGACTCAGAGTGGCGACAGGAGCCAGCAGGTTGGGGATGCTTCAGTCAGGGTGTGCTCCCCAGGCAGCAGGCACAGCACACAGAAACCATTTCATCAGGAATTGCAGGAAACTGCTGATGGGTTTGTGCAAGGGCTGCCTCACAGGCAGTGGAGAGGCTGCCACAGACTCGTCTGAAAGGCAGAGGGAGTGTGACATGTTTGACTTTGGGCTGGATGGGTCTCTCTGGGAGCAGCACTGATTACAGAAAGCAGAGATTTCAGTGGAGCCACCTCCAGTCTGGCTGGCTCACATGACACAGGCACATTCCAACAGCTGCTGTCCTTCCCAAGATGCCATCCAAGCCAGGATAGCAGCCATCAGCAAAGAAATATGGAAAACCGAGGTCTTCGCTCACCAGAAAAATAAATATTGACACTGGACATTGCTAGAGAGCCTGGATTCCTTCCATCATTTCCTGAAATCCTCTAACAGCCATAAGTATTTAATTTATGAATGTAAAGAAGGGATTTTGTTCCTTGCAACACTCAGTGTCCCGTGCTCCTTTTCCCAGCCCTTGTCCTTGTGGTGACATCCCCTCTGCAGTGCAATCCATCACCCTGTGCTGGAGGCCACAGGTCTGCTTGGAATTACTGAGTGCTTCATCCTGGCACCTTTGAAAGAGCTTGTTTAATGCAAGTTCTGTAAAAGAGACTGATTTCCCTGAAACACCAGGCAGTTATGAGGCTTTTATAAATCATCCATTTTCCATGCCCCTGGCAATTTCAAAACTATCCTTCTGGATCAAATGAAACTTGCTCTTTTCTACCAAATGGTCTGTTCATAGCTGGAGCCTTTCTGGTTTTTATTTTGATGATTAGGAAGCTGCTTCTAAACATGGAAGTTGCAAAGTTGAAAGCTTTTGAGCTATGGCATCCCAATATTTTAACCTAGGTTTACAATGGATTGCTTGACAGAACCAATTTAGCACAAATGGGATGAATATATCAAATATATTTCAACCAAAAAGGATTTGGCCCATTTTTTATATTTAGCTCCATTAATGACCTCTTCCAACTGCTTTGCCATTTGCAATGAAGTATTTCAGCAATGATGCTGCTGTTCCTTTATTTCCTCAAACAGAAGCAGATTTTTACAGAAGGGCCTTTTTAATTTCTTCATGCAGCTGCATATCTGTCATAGTCCAAGAACCCAGCTCAGAGCACTCTTGGCTCTTTGAAATCTCTTTTTCAGCCTGGTGGCACCTTCACAAGCTTTAGTGTTTTTATTACTCTTGCCCCCAGAGAGCAGCTGTGGGGCTCTGGGAGCTGGCCAGGCTGTGGGAGAGGAGGAAGCTGAGGTGTTCCTGAGCACACAGTGACTCCAGGAGTCTGTCACCCCGATGACAAATCCTAAAAACTCATTCATGAGCAAAGCAAGCGAGTCAACTTCCACATCCTTGCAGCAAGGGAGGCAGACAAGCAAAGGGGACACAGCCCCTGGGGCTTTGCTGCTGACACCAGGGGACACAGGGGACAGAGGGAGGGATGAGCCCAGCCTGCAGTGATGCCACAGGCTCAGCTCATTGCACAGAGCTTTGGCAGGGCTTGCTGGTGAGCCAGAGCTGCTCTGGTTTCATTTACGTCTTTTTCCATGATCTTGACATCACCTTATGATGGATTTTTTAAATTTTTTTTTTTTTTGCAGCTTTATCCCTTTTACACAACAGTTAATAAGACTCAAATCCTCTGCCTGTCCCTGCCCTGACCTTGGGGCCCTGAGGCTCTGGTGCAGCCCAGGCAGGGATTTGTCCCTGCCTGTCCCTCAGTGCTGGGACACTGCTCAGAGCTTGTCAGCGAGGCTGGAGCCAGCCAGGGGCTGAGCTGTGCCCTGATGGCTCTCCCAGCCATGGCAGGGCCTCCCCAGCTCTGCTGCAATGGCCATGGATCCTCTCCAGGAGCCTCAGCTGAGCCCCTGCAGGAGCAGCCTGGCTGCACCAGCCCTGCCAGGGAGGGACAGAGTAGGGGCAGCAGGGACAGCACAGGGAGAGGAAGGGAGAAGAGAATGGCACAGGGAGAGGAAGGGAAAAGAGAATGGCACAGGGAGAGGAAGGGAAAAGCACCTGCAGCTCACCCAGGGGCTGTTTTGGGCAGGACATGGCCAGAGCAGCTGGCCCAGCAGGCTCTGCTCAGCACAGACCTGCACCCTCTGCCCCTTCCCAGGTGCTCCAGTGCTGCTGGATGGGTGGTGGAGCTCTATTGTTGCAAATCCCAACTGTGCATTTTTTCCAACCCAATTTTCTCAGGAATTGACCCAGTTCTAGCATTTGGGAACTGGCATTCACTCTACTGGCAAATGTTTCTTATTTGTTTCAAACAATTTGTCCAGTGTGACCTTTTCTTTTTTAAATAGCTTACACAACAGGAATACATGAATGCTAAATTCTAATCTTGCATAACTCTGAAAGCAGGGCCATACATTTACCAGCAGTAAGGGACTTTTTTCCCCATCCTTTGCAGGAAGTAAGAAGGAAATCCAGCAGTGTGCAATTTCAGTGAAGGGACAAGTCACCCATAATCCTCTCACCCCCAGAATTCACAGGGCTCTCAAGGTGACAGTGTTAGTGCAAGACATTTCTGCATGTCTATGCACACAGAGAAATGCAGAGGACACCTGGCAGCTGGAAAGGAGCCTGATCCTACCCCTGCTGCTCCAAAACATTCCCACTGACAGCAACTGGGAAGTGACAGCACATCCTTCAGCCTCTCATCAAACAGTGATACCCTAAGTCCTGGACAGGTGCTTGGAGGACACTTTTCTTCCTAACAAGAAGCATTCCTTCAGCTCCTGGCACCATCTCTCATGCTCTTTGTATGCCTGAACTCTTTCCCAACAAGCCTAAACTCGGCCATGGGGAGAGTCAGCCTGAGCCACAGCCCATTGCATGTCAGGGCACATGGGGCACAGCTCTGCTCCTCCCAAAACATCCCCATTGTCCCTCCTGGAGGGCACCCACTGCACTCCCGCCCCTGCAGCTCACAGGAGGCACCACGGCCTGGCTGACTCATGTGAGACTGCCCATGACCTTGAACGCTCCTGGGCAGATCAGCAGAGCCATCAGATGCTTTTCCAGCAAGGTGTATTTGGCAATGGATGTCTCACCTGGGCTAAACCAGGTGTGGGGGCAGCACCTGCTCCCTGCAGAGCTCCCCAGGCCGGGGCCAGGGAGGGATGAAGGGAACGGAGACAGGCATTGCACAAGGTCAGGGCTGAATGCTGGCCACAGCAGAGGGCGAGGAGGGGATAATTCAGATAATTCACTGTGTTCCCTGCAGAGCCCCCGGAGCCAGGAGAGGCTGGGCTGGTTCCAGAGCCAGGGAGATGATGGGAATGCTCTGCGGTGGGTCACGCTGGGGTGGTCCTGGGGAGCCACAGGGGTCAAGGCAATGCAGGGAGCCAGGGGCTGTGGCTGCCACCTGCTGGGGACAGCTGCGTATCACCGGCGCCAGCAGACAGCCCGCGCTGATTCTGACATTTGGTTTTCATCTTCGTGAATCACTTCAATATTTCAAACATACCTTTGACCCATTTGAGCACATAAGAACAACAATTAGCACCAGCACCTCATAAAAGCCAGCAATGCTCCCTCTGATGCTTAGCAAAGCCTCTGACCGTGTGGCCAAAGCCATCACATTGCAATGCAACATCTGATCCCTGGGGAGCTCAGAGAGGAGTCTTTAAAAACCACAGGACTTCTGCGAAATGCAAAGCTTTGAGCCATGGAGCTGCTGAGGAGCCCCACACTACAGAGATAGATGGGCTCCCACGCACTTAGAGGTCAAGGTAAGAGCACTCTGATGATTTTAAACTTCCCTGTGAAAGCATTTGTTTATTTTTACTTGCCTTCTGAAATCATATGAATATATTCAAATACTGGAAGTGAAGAGCAGCTTTCTGTGCTAGCATGCACGCACAGTCCTTGGATGCTGCTGCTGCTTCCCCCAGCTCTGCAGGGCAGCTCTCCTTTGTCCCTGCACCCCAGAGCTCTCTGAAACACAGAGCCACTGCCTGCAGGTTTGTACTGACACTGGTTTTACCCTGTGTTTCATAGGTTAAAGAAGTAATTCCTATGATTTCTTCTGCCTACACGTTCTTGCTTCACAGTGAAACAGAAAAATTGCTGCTATTGCTCTAATAATAATAATAATAATAATACTTATGTAATAACTATATTTATGTGATGGATTTATGTGATATAATAGTTACAATTATGTGATGGACTAGGGGGATTTGTTATTAATTTAAATTGAACATTTGCTCTTAAAATTGTTGTGTGTTTTTAGTTGCTGCTATGTTTTGCCAGCTCGACTTTCTGGTTAATTTTAAACAGGTACAGATACCCTGGCCAGCACAACCTGTCTCCTCCTCTGGCTCTCCAGAGCCACTTCTTTCAATGATGGGGGGTTTGTGTTGGCTCCAGTCCTCAGATTTCCAAAGATCCCTCTGACCTGAAGTTCTGTTGTTCAGCAGAGCCCAAGTTTCCCATTGCTGCATGGTAGCTGTGGCTGCTGAGGAGGAAGCAGCTGTGCCAGAGCCTGACCTGGGATTTCACCTGCTTAAGCCAGGCTTGTGTGGGCAATATAAAGTGAGTTTGTTTTCTGAACAGATCTCAGTGATGAATTGCACGCTCACACTTAGGCTGCCAAGCTCTTGCTCAAGTGGAGCTCAAGCAGTGGTCTCAAGGTTCCAGGAAGATTAATGTCTTTATCTAAACCCATTTATATACCTAGATCTCTATCTATATCTAATCTATATCTCTCTCTCATCCTCCATCTCTATCTAATCTATACCTCCACCTGTATCTATATGAAAAAATTAAAGCCCTGTCAGAACCCATGTGCTTTCTGGCACAGGGAAGCATGCTGAGCTGGGTGTCTGTAGACAGTAATTTCTACCCACCTTTAGCATGAAATCTGAAGGAAAGAGTAGCCCCCTCCCTGCAAACTCTGCTTCTTTCCCTCTCAGTCCCCATCTTCCCTCCAGCAGACTTGCACAGGAATAGAAATTTGTCCCCTTCAAATATTGCCATGACAACTAAGAAGAATTCTCCCAAGCATTCCTACCATTCCTATCAAGTCCTGAAACAGCAAAGGGAAAAGGTGGGGATGATTGCATAACATGTGTCTACATAAGGCAAGGCTCAGGCATTCTATTTTCTTTTTTTTTAAATGAGAGTATCACTGGTCCAAGGCACTTCCCAAGGCAGGGAGTTGAATCACTTTCCACAGAAGGCATGAGACAGAGGGCTGGTGACTGAAGCACCGACACACTTCTGCACAGTGAGCTTAGCTGGCCAGAAGCTATTTCAAACGAAGCCACGTTTGGCCATCACCAAAAGTTGCAAAGAGAATTCCCCTGGGGAATAATTAATCAGCCTTGGTAAACAAATAAAGCCAGGCTGATTGTGTGAGCCTGCAGAGGGAACGCAGGGTAGTGCTGAAGCCTTTGACCTCTGCTGTGTCTCCACAGCCCCTGAGAGCCTCTGCAGGACTGCTCCTCTGCCCAGCGCCAGCCTGAGCCCTGATGGCTCCCTGGAGGCCGCCCCTGCTCGTGCCTCTGCTGTGGGGCTGGCTGCTGGCCTCCTCCTCCTCCTCACCCAGCACAGGTAAAGGCCAGCAGGCTCTTGTGGCACTGCTTGGGTTCATTGGGACTTTGGGGCTTTGTCCTTCAGCCAGAGCTGCTCTTCTCTGTGTGTGCATTGCTGTGTGAGTGCTGGTTCATAAACGTGCAATCCGTGGTGTGATTACGTTGTGTTTAGTGGCTATTTTCTGAGTGGATTTGACTGCCTTTGGTGTTTGATAGAGAGATATCAAATAGAAACACTGCTGTAAATGCTCCTGAGCATGGTCCCAGACAGACAGACAGACAGTGCTGGTGTAAGAAACACAAGGCTTATTTGCACTTGGAGAGTCATGCTGCTAAGAGAGCACTGCTCTGCAAGCTGCCATTCATGGCCATGGCCCTTCAAGCATCCCTGTGCTGCACTGCACCTGCTGGCTCTTTTTTGCACCCAGAGAGATGCTGAGCAGGTCTGGCCCTCCCTGATGGAAGCAGAGCACGGTGCAGAGCTGAGAACATGCCCAGGAGGCCACTGAGAGGCTGCCTGTCCTGCCAGCCAGCAGGCACAGAAAGCTGCCACAACCCCTGTCAGAATGAATCAGGCAAGGCTCCATTTTCTTAATGTGGGAAAAGCCAAATCTTTATTCACATTATTTGTTTTATTCAGTTTTCACAGACCTCATGTGCAACATCTCTTGGCTGGTAGTTTTCTTACTACTCCATTTATTGGTCAGAAGGTGATTTGTGTGTACGTGCTAAGGTTCAGGTGTTTACATTTTTTGTGGGTTCTCATGGAACAGATCTAATGTTTATGCAGGTGGACTTATTTTTCACCCAAGAATAAGTTGTTATGTTAACAAACTATTCATACCAAGATTGTTTTCACATGGGAAGTTGCAAAGTACTAGCTGCACTTAGAAGAAATGACAGGCCAGCTATCAACCCTGACTTTATGAGGCTTTTCTTTTATAGTTCTTTTACCTGTCTATGACAAACCCCCTGCTGCCACTCTGAGCAAAGCCTGCTGCCTTTGAAATGGGCTCCAGAAAACATGAGTGGCACCTCCGCCTCTCTGAGCAGCACAGGGAAGGGCAGACAGGAGGGGACATTTGGGGACAGCTGGCAGGCTGCTGCTTTTCCACTGGCAAAATAGGTGGGAAATTGCAAACCCTACCTGCATCTCAGAGGGTGTGCTGTGGACAGAGGTGGTGAGGGGCAGCTGGGGACAGGCAGGGGTTTGTCACCTGTGAAAATCCCCCTGACAGGGAGACTCCTAAAAAGTTCTGTGCCAGGATTGAGAAATGAAGGGGACTTTTGGTTTTGTCAGTCTTCAGGTTGTTGTTTATTTTTTCTCTTATCAACAGTTCTGCATGCCATTCCAGACAACACACAAAGAGAAAGGCTCCAAAAAGGTCACAAGCCACGCAGGTTCAAGGTCTTTTAAAACTATTTAGTCCAATTAACTCTTAGAATTAATTTTATTTCTGCCTTTCTACCAATAATTAATTATTTGTCTGTTCACACAACATCTGCACTGGGGCTCTTTCTAACCAATTACCCTGTGCCACCAACACTGCAGAAAACGGAGCAGATGAAGAATGAGAAGGAGATCAGACAATGCCCAAAATCCTCCATCTTGTCTCCCATCTACCTCCAAACTAAAAACCCAAAACTCTGAGGTTTTCACCCTGTGATGAACTACACCACCATCTATTTCACACACTCGTGGATTCCAGTTCATCCCAAAGCCTTGGAAGCTTTCTCCATGGGTGAAGGCTGAAAGCAGTGTTCTCCTGGGGGTCAGGGCTTCTCAGGACAGGCAGAGGAACATTCCCTGTGCCCTGGGTCCCAGCAGTCCCCAGAGCAGGGGTGCTGGTGGCACTGAGGGCTGTGGCTGTCCCACAGCCAGCTCAGCATTGCCTGACTCACCTCCACAAACGTTCTCAGGGGGAGAAGCTGTCGGTTTGGTTTTCTCCAAGAAACATCCAGGAGCAGCTCTCCTTCAAGACTGCATGATGAAATAGTGCATTTCCAGTCCTGTGTTCAGTGTGAGTGATGGGGATGTGAGTGAGACTGGTAATGTGTTATTGTGAAAATGAGAAACTGCGGGAGGCAGTGCTGGCATTTAAAAACAATAAAATCCCAGAATGCAAGCACCATCCCAAAGAGAAGCTTTTTTGTTCTCTCTGAAATCCAGACAATTTTTTTTGCAAGAATTGCTGTTTACAATTACAATTGTTTTTAAAAAAAACTTCTGTTTTGCTTAAGCTCAAGATATAAATAAATTTCAGAGTATTGTCCTACCCAGACAGAAATTCCAGTTCTGACCAATCCAATCCCCTCTTGACAGCTTATCATGACAAAGGCTAGCAGCTTTTTTCTTCCTTGTTTTTTCCTTATGAGGTTCAGCATTTATACACCCAGGAGGAGCCTCCCAAGCCCTTGGTCCAGTGTCATCCTAAATGCATCTCCTACTTCACCACCTAATGTAGTAACAAATCTCCCATGGACCTTCACATTCTGGGAACAGTGGGATTTTCAAACTGCTGCCTGGAGTGTGTTTTATTTGGGAAAATTCCTGTAGAAGAAACAAATCCTCCAGCAATATACCCTGCAAACTTTCCAGGGAGCACATTAAAGCTGGATTTATGTCACCATCTTCCACAGAAAAATATCCTTATGGTCTGCTTTCACAATGGATTTATTAAAAGAATAAAAGGGAAAAAATGGTGTAAATCCTGATGAAGACGTGAAAAGGGTGTTAGAGAAATGATCTGGGGGCCAGATTCAAAGGGAGAATGGTGGTAATTCTGGACTGGCACTGCCAAATTCCTGTGAAATAAAGTGTATCATGCAATGAGTATATAGAAACAAAATGGATAATCTCACCTGTAGATAGTGGAGAAAAATGACCTTTGATGTTGACAAAAATTGGCTTTGTTTCAGTTACTAAAACTGAGCAGCCAAACAGTTTTTGTCATGTGAATGACAACTCCATATAGAGCTGGACCTTTAGGACATGTCTTAGGATGGAATTCATCCACACTTCCTTATTTATTGACACATACCAGCACCTTGAAATACCTTTGTAAAAGGCAGATCAGCTGTAAAGGCACATTTTTGTATAGCTGATAGATGTCCAAAATAAGAATTATTCTAATTCTCTGCTTTTTACCTTTTTCCCCTGTTTTTTCCCCCCCAATAATCTTTAATATACTTGAAAGGAATATTTAAAGCAATATGGGTGATTTGTGTCTATTAAGGCAAAGGAATATAAATCCCCCTGACAGCACACTTTGATCTGCCATCCTGTGTTGGTGGATGTGCTGAACACAATGTTTGCAGAGATAAGTGTCCTGAAGGTTGGTAAATACCAGGGGTTGAAGGTAAGCAAATACAGCACATGAAAGGTCATCCCAGGGCAGCAGTTTTGCTTAAAACATCTTGAAAAAGGGTGTGAAAAAGTGGCCTTCTGTGTGCCTTTTCAATGATCCTTGAGTGCTCTCTCTGAGCACCAGCAAAAACTGGTTTTTGGTGGGCAGGACAGAGCTCATGTGTGTTTGTTGAACAGCCAGGGCTGCAGCACTTCACATCCAGCAGCTGCATTTCAACAATTCATAGCAAAGCATCACGCTGATGTTTCATGGCTGCTTTGGGGTTGTTTTCTCCACTTGGACTCTGTGTTTCACCCTCTGTTTGTCTTTAATGCAGTTGCTCCCCCACAAGACCTGCAGATCACTGACCCCGGGCTCCTGGGCTCCCTGGATGTGGAGTGGAAGCCTCCTCCCCACGCCCAGACCTTGCAGGAGTGCACAGTAAAATACAAGCTTGAATATCACAGCACTGGGGATAGAGAGTGGAAGGTAAGGCACAGCATGGATTACTCCTCCCAAACCAGGGCTGTTCTGCCTTTCCTTCCTGCACAAATTCATGTCTGCATTTTGAGCAGGAGTGGAACCAAAGCTGTTCCAGTTTTCCATGAGAAACCAGACTGGTTCAGTGGTTTGAATGGGAATGTGCTTTGAAATGTAACAGCAGCAGCAGCCAGGGAAGGGGTTCTTTCTGTCACAGGGCTGGGTGTTTGCTGCCCAGAATAATAACATTCCTCACTGTAAAAGGAAAAAATATTTACAGTTTTCTAAAGCATCTTTATGGGGCTTGAGCTGAAACAACAGATCCTTAGGGATGCAGAGCGATGAATAAATAAAAGTTAGATTTCATTAATTATCCTAATGCTCTAAAATTCCCTCTATCCAGAACTGTGTTTCTAATTGCAATTTACTTCTCTCTTTAGATGTGGTTGACTGTAACTCAGCTCTTTGATAAAATTGTCAGTCATCTCTCATTGATGGGTAGCAGGGCAGCAGCAGGCACAGCACAGGAAGGGCTGTTGGAATTTGTTTTGTGAGTGCTTAGAAGATGAAAGCTGCTGCAGGGTTGGGAAGGTAAATGGAACGAGGAGAGGAGAAACCCAGCAGTGGGGGCTGTTTGGTTGGCACAAGGTACTGAGGAGCACATGAAAAATATGCTGAGGATCTCCCTCAACAACCCAAAACACAGATTGAAATCCTGAAAGAAAAAGGGATTTTTTTGCACAATCCTAAAGCAAGAGAGCTAGAGGGCTTGCCAGCTCAAGAGACAGGGAGAGAGAAGGAGCAGTCAGTCAGGCTGGCAGTGCTGGAACAGGTCACTGCTTCACCTGCCTGGGCAGCAAAGCCAGGGCTGCTGGGCTGTGCTCAGCCCCACAGAAATGGTGTCAGGCTCATCCCAGAGGAGCCTGCAGAGGGGAAATTCCTGTTTCAGCTATGGATTGCAATTGCAAGGGCATGGAAAGGGGCTCCTGGACCTGGTGCTGGTCACAATGCACCTCATGCTCCCAGCTGTGCAGCAGTGCAGAGCTCTCCAGGATGATTTTAACTGTAATTAAAGGAAAACCATATGCAGTTTCAAAAAAAAAATCTGAATTCCTTTAGTTAGGAGTAATAAAAGCTTCTTATATGAGGCAGATGTACAGACTAGAGCAAAATCACCTCTGACACCTTGCCAAAATGTTGACCTCAGATAAGGTCACCAAGAACAGTCAGGCTGAAGAGAATCCATAGGACATCAGCAGAAGATGATCAATGACAACATCACTGGTATCTGTTAGAAATACCTGGCTCACCAGAGCTCTCACACCTGGGGAGTGCTGAGGGCACTGTGGGCTGTGCCACTGCTGTTCCCACTGCATTTTATGGCACAGATGCATTTAGGGCACGTTACCTCTGTCCTACATGAGCTAACACAACACTTTGTCCCATCATTTATCAACTTTGTTGTCCTCGCATAAAGTGAAGGGGAATAAGTCTGAGGGGAAACAAAACCAGAAAATCCTCAAAGGGGGTGCTCAGAAAGTCCCCCAAAGGGCAAGCCATGCGGCACACGGTGGGTGAGGCAGTGCTGCTCTGCCTGGCTGCTGGTTCACCCTTTCAGGGGCTGCTTGACTTCCCACAGGAACCAGCCTTACAAGACTCATTGTTCTTTCTGTTTCTCATTATTTCACACCATAAAAAATTGCCTTTAATGTGGGTTTGTGGTGGTATCCTCCTCAGGCTGTGCTCCTTGCTGCTGGGGTGCCATTGATCAGCCTGCTCTGCCCTGTCCTGGCTGGGTCCTGTGGGGTGAGGGGGCTCACAGCCAGCAAGGCTGGGCACAGCCTTGAATTATTGCTGGAGGAGCCCTGGGCAAGTGAGGCAGGACAGAATTATAAAGAGACAATAAAGCACACAAATTTGCAGCTGGAGCAAGAGCAAGGGTACCTAATTCTGCTGCCCACTTAGTGACAGAAGAGGTGCTTAAAAAAATCTGTCTTTCAACCAGGTTATTTTTACTAGGAAGCTAAAACTCAGAGTTGGATTTGACCTCAGCAGGACTGCTGAAGTGAGGCTGCAGACACTGCTCAAAGGAAGGTGTACAGGTGACGTGGAGGTGCAGAGTGACTGGATTTATGCAACCTTTCAGATCCCACCACAAGGTCAGGAGCAGCCTGTGGCACCTGCTGCAGTTGGGTGCTTTGCATGAGCCTGTTGCATGAGCCAGTGCTGGCTGGAGGGTTCCTGGATGGATAAGTTATTGCAGGGTTTGCTGATGTTTAAGACACTAGAGCAGCTCTGCTACCAAAGGCTGTGCTTGTGGTCACTGGATCCCTGGGGCTTGTTTCCCTCTGCCCTTGCCCAAGCTTGGCTCAGCTGCCCTGCAAGAGCTCCACTGCTGAGTGAAAAGGTCAGTTTAGCATCTTTCTGCTCCAAGGTGGACTGACTTTTATGAGAAACAGAGCACTTGGCAGTAAAACTAATAATTCTGACTGGCTGCCTTTTCTTTTTTCCTTTTTTTACATTTTTTTATCTTTGAACTGCAGCACACAGTTGTTCAAAGGCATAAAACTGTGGTTTTGCTGCACACTGCTAAATAGTGGTTATTTCCTTCTCATTTGACAGGAAAACTTGAATCAGAGATCCAGAATTTCAAGTGCATCTATCATGACTGGGAATACCTGAAGTGCACCTGGCAGCCCGGTCTCCTCACACCGCGTGGTGCACATTATGGGCTCTATTATTGGTATGTAACAGCAAAACAGGAAAACAGCCAGGCAGCAATCAAGTGAGCCACTCAAAGTACAAAAATGCCACAGGAAATATGTTTTTATAGCTGGCAGTGCTATTGCCCAGTTCACCCAGAACGAGCCAAAATAATGTCCCAAGCAACACATGGCTTCTGGCAAGAAAACACCAAATCCTTTCTTACTTTCTTAAATCAGGCCCATGCTGATCTTTGCCAGGAAATGTCTTCTCTCTTCCTCCTTTCCTTTTATTCATCCCCAGGAGGTGTTTTCTGCATGTTGTCCACCATAAAGACTTGTGTTTTCTCTTTGCTAAACACACCTGGGTAGTTCTGGCTGCACATTTCCCATGATCACAGTGCATATATCTCAATTGGACAGGATTTAGCACAAGGCTACTGAGCTCAGTGAACCCTAGACACAGAGTGGAGCTTCTCAGCAACTCAGAGCTTTAGTGTTCAAATATATTTCCATAGCCTCAGCACATCCCATACAAGCAAACACGCTGCCACAAGGTAATAATAATAATAATACATAATTCTCAGCTGTTTCTTTTAAACTGGTGCCTAAATTCTGTTCTGCAGGAAAAACACAGCTAGAATTAGTGGTTTGGGACAAAGTAAATACTGTATTTGTGCTTCAGCTCCTATGATATTATGGAAAGGATGACTTAGGCTGGGTTTCGTGCCACTGGGCTATGTGGACAAAAGCATAGCTGCATTTTAAAGAGCTTCCATGGAGTTCTTGGAAATAGTCTTCAAAGGAGAAGCCCCAATTCAAAACCATTTTGCTAACTGCAAAGATCTGCTTGAAGGAAACCATGGAAATGCATGATTCATGCCTTAAAGGAAAACAAACACTAAAATAACCCAACCTTGAGTCAATTGCCTTCAATAAAACCAGGCATTTGGATCTGGGTCCCATTTTATCACAAGATTGGGTGGACACCACGGCATCCTTTGATCCCTGTGAGCAAATTTTTATAGTACTAGAACATGAAGTTTTTCCCCCAAACATAATGTGCTGTGCAAGGAGACTTTCATTAGGTCTGGAGTACAGGGGCCAAATTCAGCCCTGTTGTGAGGGCACAGAGCAGCAGGAATCTTGAAAGACAATATGAGACACCAGTCAGTGTTTCCAGGATGCAGCCAGCAGCTCAGCTTTGGGGAGTGGCCCCCAAAGGCAGGAGGGACAGGGTTGTGGCTGCACAGCAAGTAACAAACAGCAAACCCTGAGTGCCCATGGAGAGCCATGGGAACCACCTGCAGTCAGCCAGAGCAGCTCAGCAGCACTCAGGCACACATCTCCTGCCCAAAGACACTTCAATTTGGTTTGGGAGGGTTTCTGCAACTCCAGAGTCCGTGGCTGATGGTGCAGGAAGGGCCCTAGAGGAGCAGGACTGTCTCCATGAATAGAGGCCAGATCCTTCCCCAGCTCCAGTCACACAGTGGCACCTCTCGTGCTCCAGGAATGGGCTTGGGGAGAGCCTGGCACAACCTGAAAACCAACCTGAGAAGCTGTCTGTGCATGTTAATTTGGGTTTTTTCTCTTCTCCACACTAGTGCCATAGCAGGAGTGCAGGTGACTGACCCACAGCACTGTGCTTAGGACAAAGGCTGGGATATGGGCAGTACTTGAGGTCCAATCTCATAAAAACCATCTTACTAAGCAGTAATTTGCTTTGTTCTTCTTTCTGTTTCCGTGCCAGGTACGAGGGGCTGGAGCAGACAACACAGTGTGCTCAGTACATCCAGGAGCATGGGCTGAACCTGGGCTGTGTGCTGCACAACCTGAGCCGGGCAGAGTACCGGGATCTCCACATCTGCGTCAATGGCTCGGCAGCAGCCGCCCAGCTCCGGCCGCTGTACAGCACCCTGCGCCTGCACAACCTCGGTAAGGGACCCTGCTGGCCAGCACACAGCCCAGGGCCACTGCCTGCGTTAGGGCTTTCCATTCAATGTGTGCTTTTGGAGCCTGGGTGGTTGGAATGTGTGCATTTCCCCCAGGGAAGGGCTGTGGCATGTGCCAAGCAAGATTTCAGTTTCCAGGAGTGTTTGCAGGGAAGCAACACCACCCAGCATAGCCCTGGAGGTGCGTGGGTGCCTCCAAGTGCTGCATTTGGACAGCTCAGGACACAAATGGCCTGCTGGGCATGTGGCAGAGCAGCTATGGGTGTTTGGCTCTAGCAGCACAGTCACAGAGATCTCTTCATTTACTCCTGCTGGGATTGAAACCACTGCTGCACTCCTTGCAAGCACAGGAGAGCTCTTTGGGCTCTGCTGTTCAAACCAAGCTAAGGTCTGGGGTGAGCTGAGTGCCAGATGCGATGGGGTCTGTCAGAGATGGATTTCAAACCCGTGACAGACACGGAAAGGGAGCGGAGCACAGCATGATGTGCAAACACTACATGTACTCCGTGTTTATTACGGTGTATATTTATTAAACCATGCTGGTGCATTTGCCTACATGCCAGAAGGACAAATAGCCAATCATCCAGCTGAGCCACTGGGCTAACGAGCAGGATTTCTGAATTCAATTAGTGCTGCCACGTGCTTCGCGTGTGGCTCTGGGTCTGGGAGAGGAATCAGAACATTTTCTGGGAGGCAGAGCGGGCAGGGAACATGCCGGGCACCGCGCTCACACCCCGCGCCTCCAAACCCCTGCCCCGCAGCCCAGAGCAGGGACCCCGGCCAGCCTGTGTGCTAAGTTAAAATAAACAACACACCCTGCAGCCTCGGTGACATCCTGCTCCTCCAGCGTGGTGGCCGAGAGCCAGGAGCGCTCAGAAATCCATTAGCGGGGACAGGGACAGAGGCAGGCGGGGATCAGCCGCAGCCTTTCGGCCAGGAGCTATCCCAGCACCTCCTGGCCCTCTGTTTCTCTCTCCCCAGCACAGCCCCGGCCCCGCAGCAGCGGGAGCTCTCGGTGTTCGCAGCCCAGGAGCTGTCCCAGCACCCCTGACCCTCTCTCTGTCTCTCTCCCCAGCCCAGCCCTCGGCCCCGGAGCAGCTGCAGCTCTCGCTGTCCGCAGCCCAGGAGCTGAGGGCCGCCTGGAGCCCGCCGGGCGGGCGGGTGCCGCCGCACTGCCTGGAGTACGAGGTGCAGGTGGCCGAAGACGCGGCGGCCTGGGCGGTAGGGACAGCGCCGGGGTGTCCCAGGGACGGGAGGGGGTCGGGGAGCGCGGCCGAGCCGGCGGCGGGGGCACAGGCTGCGGCAGGGCGTGTGGGTTACCCCGCGGGGATCGCGGCTGCACCGCACACGCTCCTCCTTAACCCCCTGACCCGCAGCTGCGGCTCGGCTGGAGCAGGAACGGAGCCCAGCGGGAGGCTCCAAGAGAGCGTTTCCTCCTGCCTGCTATCTCAGAAATCTGCCGTCGAGGAAATTTAAAGGTCGCTACGGTTTGTTTCCCTGAATAGGGTGACATAACTTGGACCTATGAAACTGTAATTCTAATCTCTCAAAAGGAGTGGCCTGGGACAGAATATATATTTTATGCATGGTGATTTTTCCTTGTATGTTATCCAGGTTCAGTTTGGAGGCAAAACCAAAAAGGGCTAATTAATCATAGGGGACATCTCTTTTTTAATTGCTGTATTCCACTCATGAGTCCTCTTAGGTAATTAAAAGAAAGATTCTATAAATTAACAGGCATAAATGGCAACATACATGATGACACCTCCAAAAAGTATTTTCAGTAGATTTGTCTTCATAGTCATGTTATTTGCATTAGCTTGTACAAAACTATTGTGAAATCATTTAAAACTGCCAAAAGATAATCCAAAGGTTTACAGAGCCTGGAAAATGTGCTGGAACATCAGGCCACACCAGGCAGATTCTGGTGGTGGCACGTAATTCCTTGATATTTCTTTCTGTTTTGTTTCTCAGTTTGTTTCGACCCAAATGGAAACTGCTGTAACAATTTCCAGAGCAAACCAAAGCCATGTTTCATGTGTTCGTGTCAGGGGGAGAACAAACATTTTCTGTGCAGACCAAGGCTTCTGGAGTGAATGGACGCAAGACTGTTTCTCTGGTATGGAACTCAAAATAAATTGTGTTTCTTTAATATGGCTTATAAAACCTGATTGGGTGCAGGTGCTGCCCTGGGGATATGCTGGTGTCCAGCCCTGCAGGCGGGCTGCTGGCTTAGTTCCACCTTCAACACAGTAATATATACCTGTAACAAACAAATAAATAAATAAAAAGGTGTAGGACAACATGGAAAAGGTGAGTTTGTGTCTGAACTCAAGCTTTGTAGGAGGTAATATAATCCATTTTACCATCTTCTTATTTCCTGCCCTTTATCTTTGCAGTGCCCAGAAAAGAGGACAAGCAGCTATTTATTCTCATTCCAGTAATCCTGAGTTTGTCAATTAGCCTCATAATATTTATGTTGATTGGCCAGTGCAAGAAAAGGTAAGCACCAAGGATGCCTGTCCGAGCAATGTGCTTTTTTGTCGGTGTCTGTAACTATTTATAACTACAGCTAGCTGTAACTGAAATATCACATTGAATGTCTAAGGGCCAAACATTAATAGATGCTCTAAGATTGGACAGCAAACAAGAGTTCATTTTCAGTAAACAACCCTTCTGAGTGTGTCTGTTTCTGATATGAAATGCCCCTACAGCAACCCATAAACTCACTGCAGAGACTCAAATACTGCTCATAAGAGCTCAGACTGCTTCTGTTAAATGCAGCAGTTGCTTGCATGCACAGCAGCATAAATAAAGCTATTATCATGCCCCAAACCACTCAAGAGCAGAGATTTGTCCTAGCTGTGTTATAGCAGTGCCATTTTAATGGGCTAAATCCTCATTCTTTTGGTACTCTCATCCCAGCTGTTTACATTCATGTCAGTGATGCCATGAGGGGAAAGCAGATGAGTAGATGAATTTGTCTGCTTTTACTGATGATAATTTCTTCAGGTCTGAGAGAACTGATGCCCCAGTACTGATAACTGTTTTCTTTTACTGATGGCTATGTAGCATAACCAAGCAGAAAGCTTCTCTAATAAGCCTTTTAAGGCATCACTCATGAGGGAGAACTGGCTCTAGAAAGACCCTTGTGTGGTCCCCAGAGATGAACTGACACCTGTTTGCATTCCCAGAATCACACCCCTTCATCTTTGCTGTGCATCTGCCTTCCAAATGTTTTGGTTTGTGAAATTTGAACAAATTGTAGATGCTAGTGAGAAATCTGTGGAAAGCAAATGCTTCCTGCATTGCCACTGGGATGTGTGACGGGGACGCTGGAGCATGGCCTCAGCTCTGTGAGTGTTGGGAATAACAGCCTGTGTCCCTTTCAGATCCCCAGCAGGAAAGCCATTGCACACATCTGTGGGATTCTAACTGCCTGTGCCTGCTGCACTGCTGGTGTTTGGTGGGCTGCTCATGGAACGATCCCAAGGACAGCCCAGGAGCCCTGAGCTTTCTGCAGCCCACGTGGGTCTTCCCTGCCTGCTGCCACTTGTGGAGGCAGCTGCTGCAATCCCAGTCCTCAACAGGCCCAGGAAAACTGGAGGGGCTTGAACTGACTGCAGGAAAACTGAAAGAGATCTGACCTGCCTCTGAAGCAAAGGTGTTTCTGATACCAGGACAAGGGAGAAAAAGAGGCAGTGGAAACTGCCATGAATAAAGATAACATGTTCTTCTGTGGGCTTGTTTGGGTTTTTTCTTTTGTGAGGACTCCAGAAATCTGTCAGCAGGACACACACACTGAAGGGCAGCAGCTCACACACCATGCTACACGTGTGCAAATGCTACACGTGTGCAAACACCTGCATCCAGCCCCTGTGCCCACCTTGCTCTCACCAGGTCTTCCCTTTTCCCACTCAGCCTGCTGAGAGCACCTAAATGCTGAACAGGAGCTACCTGAGATATCCATTTCATCAGCTGAAAAGCTCATCTGCTGAAAAGCTCAGGTGCAGAGGCCCTGAGAGAAACTTTTCCTTTAAAGAGGCATGACCACAGCTACTGCAAGATGATTCAGAGAAGTGAGGGTCTCTTCTTCTTGGGAATTTCTCTAGGAACTGGACATTGGCACCAGAATTCAATGAAGCACACCTGATGTTTCTCATGTAGTCAGGTGATTAAATTGTTGACTGATTTTTAGGAATGATTCCCTATGATGATGATGATAGAAAAAAAAAAAATTAAAAAGCATCCACTGGATGAAATACCCTTTTCCAAGCCCATTCTGGGTTTTTTTTGCTTGAAGAACTAACCAAGGCAAACACAGGGGTTTAGTGTGGTTTCATTTCATCACAACAACCCTGAAAATGTATTTTCTTGAAGGAAATTCATTCAAACTGGGAATTTCTAATGAACAGTGGAAGCCCAGAGAGAAAATCAAGTTTGTGTCAATCAGTTATGTAAAGAGCCATACTAATCCAATCAGAAACAAAACAACACAGCAAGTGTTGTTGGATGCAAGCAGTTGGACGTCTTACACATCCAACTGCAAAATTATTCAATCACTATCAGCTGCTTCCACTGCTAAATGGGAAACAGCCCAGTGTAATTTGGGGAGCAACCTAAGGAGGAAAGAACCAGGAAAAAAAGGTCACTGCATGAACTGAAGCAGAAATGAAGTTTCATGGTTGCTGTAATTCTGCTGAGACACAATCTGCCTCTGCTGCCTCCTGGGCAGCCACCACGGGACGGCTTTACTTTGAAAAACACCTGTGAGCATGCACTGGATGTGGATTTTCAGAATTGCCACCAGCCTCTGATGTTCTGCCAGACTCTTAAACTGTTAAAATATCTACTAAAAACATGTGAGTGCGTTGTGAATGTCCCCAAGGGAAGAAGTAGGGCAGGTAGCCAAGCCCAGCCTGCTGTCCTGGGTACATCTGGTGCAATCTCACCTACTTTACCAGGTGGGAATGCTGGGCAAGGCATTTGGATTGGGGCAAATACTGCAGCAGCCCCAACCTGCTGGATGGGTCTAAACTGGGCTAAAGGCTCTAGTCCGGTTTTACCCAAAACAAAGTAAGAAAGGAAGAATTAAAGTGCACGGGTGCAAGTAAGAGAGAGCAAAGGAAAGGCTGTTGTACCTCCACAGCTAGAACTCACCCCAAAAAAGATCAGAGCTATTTCAGTAACCACAGAATATAAAAGTTGGGCTGAAGCCTGCCTAGAAACCTGCCTAGTAACAGAGTGATAAATTAAGTACATCTACTTATGGTATCTGTATGCTGCATCTTCACAGGAGCATTTAGGTGAGGAAAGCTGGGCTTGGCCCCAGTGCAGGGCTCCCTGCTCCCCAAACTCATCCCTGCAGAGGGTCCTCACTGCAGCAGCACCAGAACACCTCCCTCCTGCTTTCTCACAGAATCACATCTGCCTCATTTGCAAAATCCAGCCCTAAGAGATGGCACTTGCCTTCCTAACACCCTGAACCTCGCTAGAATTTCAGTAGTGATTTTTTATCCTGTGTTTATAGAATTACACCAAAGTATTTCTTTCACACAGTTGTCTCATGAGAGTGTTTTAATTCATTTGCTGTAGTTCCATAATTAATATTTTTAGTAAAGCACTTTCAAAATCCCTCCTTTGGCATGCTCTGCTCTTATTGTTCCCAGCTCATGTCTGGGTTCCACATATTTTTACCAACTAAGCTCCACATGTTTGGTGAGACATGTCTTTGTCTTTGCATACCCATGAGTTTAGAGTCTTCTTTCTGTCTTTGACTGATAAAGTCTTAGAGCCATTTGTCGAAGAATAAACCCAACTTTTCCTACCCAGCTTTTTTCTCCCTAGAGAATGTCAATACTTGTCACACATACAAAAGCACGATCCTGTGCATGCTCAAGGGAAATGCAAAATCCTTTTAGTCTGCCATATTCTAGCTGCTTTTGGGAAGTAGCAAAACAGGGAAGAGGAACACCAAGGTCTTTGAACTCAAACTCACCCTTCTTCTCTCACTGAGGTGTATTTTCAAGCTGCCAGCAAGAGAATAATTTGAAAATCAGCTTACATTCTTTTTCCTCATATTCATCCTCATATTTTTTAATTTTTCTGAGTGGCCTCAGTACAAGTGTTTCAACCACTCTAACTTGACACAAAGCAAGGCTGACATAGGAACATAGGAATTGATACCTGAACATGAGGAACTTTACTGTGAAGGAGACAGAGCACTGGAACAGGCTGCCCAGAGAGGTTGTGGAGTCTCCTCTGGAGATATTAAAAAGCTGTCTGGACACAATCCTGACTAAAGAGCACTTGGGGACCTTGCTTGAGAGGGGTTTGAACAAGATGAGCTCCAGTTCCCTTACAGAATTGCCCATTCTGTGATCTCTCAGGAACTCTTTACTCCTCCTGCACTCGAGGAATGAAAAGGTGGGTGTTGGATCTCACCGGCTGAGGCATCTCTGCTGAAATTTTCCATCTTGTACAGGTGCTAGAAATCCCATGGCCACTGGGTGTCAGCCTCTGTGCTTGGATGCAGAGGACATGGAAAGCAGGTGCAGCATCGTGCCGCCAGAATTTGGTATTTAGTGCACAAAAATGAAACAGAAGGGATAATGTGTCTGTCACCATAAGGAACAGGAGCCTTGTTCTTTCTGAGAAGCTGAGAAGTGTCCTGAGAAGCAGAGAAGTGTCACAGTTTTGCTCCATCATTCAGCTCTGGTGTGACCGAGGGATAGCCTCACCTTGTGCCTCGTGCCCACAGCCCAGTGCTGCTCCTCTGACCAGATTTGGGTCCCCCAGGGCATGTACCAGCCAAAACCAGCCCCTGCCACTGCCCTCCCCCATGCTCATGCCACTGAGCACGCACAGAAAGGTCCCATCAGCCCAAACTGGTCTGACTGTGCCCTGCTGTGTGTCCCTGCCTCACTGGCAGCAGCTCCTGCACCCCTGAGCCCCCAAGGAGCTCAGCAGCCACCCCTGAGCCACTGCAGGCACCTTGGAAGGACAACATAGCCTTTCAGCTGCAGCTTCTCCTGCAGCTTCTCCATGCCAAGGCCTTGGGACTGTAGCAGCTAATGATTTCATCTGAAATCTAAAGAGCTTCACAGACCATGGCAGGTTTGCAGCTCACTGCCTCGTGTGGCGTTTGTACATTTGAGAACATTGTCACCCTCTTTATTTCTATGTAGAAGCTAAATTTTCTCAGGAGGGTCTCTGGTTTTCACAGCTTCAAGGCAAGCAAATACAGCTGATGCATGTGCTTGACAGAACAATTTGAGGCAACATATTGTGGCTGAGCTGTCTGAACAGCTGAAATAGCTCTGCAAACTGTCTGTGTCAAGATACCCTTCCCAGAGCACAGAGAGATAAAACAACCAGCTGAAAAATGACACACCACAAGGCTTAGCCCCAAACTGAGGATTCACGTCCCTGCTGCCATCCTGGGCTGCTTGCCTCCTGTGTGGATCTGCATCCAGACACAACACAGGACTGCTACATCCAGGAAATAAAATGTCATTTCAGCAAGTCCCACACCATCAGACAAATTACAAAAAAAAAAGGATATAATTGAAAAATATTAAACGTGGCTTTGATATTTCCTTTCTTGATGAGTCTACTCAGGAAACAATCTCAGTGTTTGAGCGTGTCTCAGCCCAGGGAGGGCTGAGTGTGGGTGCTTCCTTAGGCTGGGAGGAGGGATGAGCACGGTGGCAGTGCTGCTGTGGCCCCCAGTGGTGCCTGCACTCATGTGGGACAGCAAGGACAGCCTGCACAGCACCTCTGACTTCTCTGAGAGGCCACACGAGGTTGCACTGCCTTGCCTTTGATGGAAGCTGTGAAAGGTTCCTGCAGCTGCAGTGACAGGGTTTGAGCCATGGCCATCAGCGATCATCCACAAAGGATGGGTTTTGTTTCCTTGCCTGGGAAGCTGTGAATGGAGGTGACAAAGGCTTGTGACACCTTTGGTGTGCTTGGAGGTCACACCTTTTGTGCGCTCGGAAGTCTCACCTCACCCAAGCACCAGCGACTTGCAGGAGTTATTTTCATTTGGGAAAAAGAAGTATTTAATACCAGGGGGTTTTTGCAAACCAAAGAACACGTTCCTTTGATGTTATTTAGATATCATTGGGATTTAAAAACAAACAAAGAGTGGCAGAACACTCTTCACTGGAATTGATGGAGTAATGGAGAAAACATGCACAGCAAACAGACACACAGAGACTGATATCCCTAGGGGTTAGAGCCTCCCTCCAAGGCTGCTCTTGGCCATGTCACCCATCCCAGGCACCCTCCCTGCATGGCCATGGCACGCTGGTGAGAGCAAGCAGATGCCAACAGCATGTTAAACCACTCAGAGCAACAGCTGTCTTGCAGGAGACACAAACTGCAGCAGCACACACAGATGTGAAGCTGCTCTAAACATAAACAAATGCAACCAGGCAGTGGTACCCAAACATCCTTTGTACCCCCGCAGGGTCTGACTGCAGAGCCAGGGCTGCCCAGGGAGCCCTGGTGCCACCAAGAGGTCCCACCTGATGCATGAAGCCCAGAAGAGAATAGTCCTTGCCTTTTGCCTGATGATGTTCCAGCTCTTACCTGTTGAAATGGAAATATGTCCCAACCTTTGGGACTCTCAAATTGATCTTGGCTGGTAGCTGCCCAGAACTTTGTGCCCATGATGCCAATTTGTTTAGAAACACTCATGCTGAGAAAACAATAACCTTGTTGCCTGCCAGGTTCAGCAAAGTTCACTTTTAACAACAGAGAGCTTAAAAGGCCAACAGCACAATTTACTTCACTGAATAAAAACCATGGAGTTCCTGGCTACAGCAACAAAGAAAAGTGTTTTTAAAAAGCCAGGCAGTGCAGGCACGAAGCAGGTTCAGCCCTGAGAGTTTCTCAGCAGTATTTGCTCAACCACAGCAGCTGAAGGCAGCCCAAAAGGACATTACCTCAATGCTGTTGCTCTCCTGAGTAGACTCCAGCAACACTAAATGTCCATGGAAATGCTGTTGTATAAACCAAACCATACTTCTGTGACCGCATGCAGCCAGGCTCGGGCTAGCTTGATTCTGGATGCTTCTGAGAATGCAAATGAAATATTGCTTCATAGAACTTGGGGCTGGCCCAGGGCTGGGAACATTCAGCCTTTGCCATGCCTTGACTTCATGCTGTCCTGCATGTGGGAGTTGCACCGACTTGGCACGGCCTCTCCTGCCTTCCTCCAAAATTGGAGCATTTTTCGTGGCTTTGCTAGGACTTGGAAGGGCCATAGCCCAAAAATAGTGTTCTCCCTTTGGGATGTTTGTTCCTCCCACACTCTGGGAGGTGTCTCTGGGGCGGTGCTGCTGTGCAGATGGCTGGCTTGGTGCCTGAGCTCTGCCAAACTACAGGATGAGGACAAATGGGCTGACCTGGGCCCTCCTGCTGTTCCTGTGGGATAAATTCCTGTGTGAATGCAAGAGCTGAGCCCTCAACAAGCATTTCAGTTCCTGTTACTGTGCCTCACCAGGAAATGCAGTCCCAATGGGAATACCCCGCTTGTTGGAAGCCTGCTTCTAATTCCTACTTTATTTCCACCCTTTCTGTATATCAACGCCTTCCTCTAGCCTAAATAGCTCCTCTCTCTCCCCTTATCTCCTGATGGAGACCTTTTTTCACCCCTCTTTGGCTGCTAAGAGGAAAAAACCAAGGTTTCTGCTCTCCTCTCATAAGAGGCCTGCCTGGCCTGGTGTCCCCACATGGTGTTACCACCAGGGTGGTCAGGCCCAACACACAGTCCCACCTATTCTCTAAACAAACATGGCAACTGCCTACAGACCAACAGGGAACCACGTTCATTTACCCTCAAGGGGTAAAGGAAATCAACAACTCCTGCCCCTGGTGTACTGCACAGTCAGAGCTCATCCCTGCACTTTGCTGAAGGCCAGAACGGCACAGCCTGGGCATGATCTGAGCAGCTTTCTCCTCAGAACACCCAGAGAAGGTACGAGAGAGAGAGCAAATGCTCACTTGAGGGTTGTCCCACCCGTGCTCCAGCCTTGTGGTTGTGATGCCTCAGGGCTGAGCTTTTATATTTTTCAGATTCTGTACTGTTTTAGTGTGTGGGTCTGGGCTTCATATGAGGGGATGGTGAGCTCTCTTCACAGAGCAGGGAGATAAAACAATTCCTGCTCCAGCTGGGAACCAAAGACAAATGATCCAAATCTCAGGCCCAAGAGCACAAACAACGTGGGCTGAAGAGAGACGAACAAGAAAGATGGGACTTCATAACCTAAAGCTGAAATTGGACAATTAACTCCAATATGCAAGCGGACCACAACTTATAAAAGTGAGAGACCCCGTGACCAGTTGTCCATTTTGTGACCATTTTGGGTCCATCTTGGGTGTAGCCCTGGCCAGGCTCTTGCACTGCCCAAGGTGCATCCATTGAGGCCTTTTAATAAATCCCTACTTTATTCTTAATGTGTCTAGTCTCTATTCTAAGTCAGCCTTCACAAGGCATCAGCTGTGCTGCCAAAAGAAAAGGTGGGGAGCACTTAGCTGAGGGGGCCAGACCTTACCATGGCTTCACAGGAGAGTCACTATGACCTGTGGAGACATGGAGGGACATGAACCACTGGAGCCTGAAGGACAGAACCCCCAACACCCCTGAGATCTCTGCTGGGCAATTGCTCTTACCTGTTGCTTTGAGCAGTGTCATGATCTTTGGGAAAGGTCCATAGGAGAGGCACTGCAATCTTCCTCCCCAAATATCACAGAACAGCTGTTCTAGCTGTCAGTCAGGGAATAGGACCCTGATTAAAATCTTCAGTGTCTTTGATCAGCATCCATCACTGGCTCCCACCTGTCCTGCAGGAGGAGACACCAACATCAGCAGCACACACAGATGCAAAACTGCTCTAAATTTTAACAAATGTAACCAGGCAGTGGTCTTACAGGCACTAGTTTATAGAGTTTTTTTTTCTGTGTATCCAAAATTTAAATCACTCAAAATGCCACAACTAGATCCTATTAAAATATATATGTTGATTTATCTGGCTATATTTTAATTAAACATTAATTTATCCAATTTATAAAATTCAAGCACAGGAAAATTCAGAACAGTGGATTTAACATGCCCCTTTGTGGTGCTGCATGATTAATTTTTCAAGTCACCTAAGTGTTGGTATCAACTAGTCACAAAGCAGCTACCATTGTCCCAGGAAGCTGCTGGGGAAATTGCATTTATCTGCTAGGAGATGTTTGAGTTTTGGGGAAGCAGAACATAAGACAACATTAATGAGATTTAATACAGAGAAGGGATTGCTCCAGAGTCTCAATTTTCCACAATAATTTGTCACCCACTGCCTGCTGTGAGCAGTCTGTACAATTCTCTTGTTGTCACCACACCAGAGCCACCAGACTTATTTGGCCCTTGTCACCAGTAGACACTTCCCCACTTGCCAGGCCCCTCACAGACCCTGAGAGCTGTGGCCCCCATGGGCTCATGCAACCTTTTGTGTGGTTGGAAAGGGTGGAGTGAATCCTGGGGGTCTTGGGACATTCTGTGCTGCTCCTGAGACAAGAACCCTCCTGGAGGGACCATGTGGGAGATCTGCCCAGAGCAGAAACCCTGCTGCTGCCACACTCCTGCACTGTACCCACACACCCTCCTGCTGTCAGCACAACCTGGCATTTAGGACAGTCTTAAGAAATTTTTTGTCAGTGTGTAGCTCATGCACTTGACTTCATTAAAGACTGGTGTGGTTCTTTAATCAGGAGTGTGTGCCTTGTTGCATTGATTGCCTGTAGTGTACAGATCTAAAATCCCTCACCTGGAGCCTCTCCATCTCCACGCTGTTGTGGGGTTGCAGCATCCCTGCACAGCTGAGAGGGAATGGCACATCCCATGGATGTTTTCTGACAGCTTCAGAGCACAGGTTTCAGTGTGTGCAAAAGCAAACAAGCAGAAGACCTGAGACTTACATAAAAACAGAGGGGAGAAAAACAGGGGGAAAGACAAAACAGATAATAACAACTTCACAGTTAAAAATGAAAAAAACAAAAGCATTTTTTTTGGATACATGCACCCCCACAAGCTGCATTATCACTGGAACAGCCCCCATGTGACAATCACACCAGCAGGAATATTTGATCTCCCCATCACAGGTTTCCTCCCCAGCTTTTCAGATACTCCCATTTTTTTGAGGCAAGAATAAAGTGTGATGACATCTGTGGCTCTCTGGGGTCTCTGGGATATGTGCACACATCTGTCTAGCTCTGTCCTTCTACTTCACCTGCACAAGGCTTGGTGCTTTTTTGTGTGCCTTTTCCTAGGAAAAAGCCTCTGATGCCTTCTCCGCCCCTGAAATGGAGACAAAGCCAAGTGCAGTGCTGGCATGTAGCTGTCCTAATGATGCTGTGACACAGGGAGGAAAGCCATCCAAGAGACATCTGCTCCTTTATCACATGATGGGTTCTGCTTTTGGAATGCACAATTTGTCTGCCACAGTATCACACACCCTTCAGCAGCTCAAAGTGAAATGGTGTTTCTTTCTGCAGTTTGCTTTTCTTCCTTAAAAGATGTTTCTTCTTTGGAATTTGTGTCTCTTCAGGGCCCTCATGGCTCCAATACCTTGGATGGTGACTGGGAAGAGCACCAGGCACCCTCCACACCAGTGATGAAACTCTTCACAGAGCTGTCCAGAAGAAAGGCTCAAAACACTGACATGAGTGTCTCTGCAGAGAAAACAGCAAGAACCACACTGTTCACAGTGCTTACTCACACATCACCTCACATTTACATCTCTGAATTATCACTCAGATGAAAACCATTGAGGACTCACAGTTCTTCAGACAATAAAGAGCTATGCTGAGGTGGGATGCCTTAGGACTCCTCAGCACTGGCGCTGAACTGTGTCACCTCCCAAATGCCACAGCCTCTGGGTAGTTGCTCTTATCTTCAGCAAGCACAGATGGGGAGGAGCTGTTCTTCTCCTCAAAGCACTGTGAGGCACACACAGGTCCCCAAAGCCACCACAGCTGATCCCATGGAGGCTGCACCCCAGACCTGGCTGTGTGGGGCAGCATGGAACAGATGCAGATGAGCAGCTCAGGTCTGGAAGCCAGGCTGCCCAGCCACAGGGTTTGTGCCTGAACACCGTGGCCAGCCTTGCTTCTGACCCTGGGCAGGGAAAACAGCAAGCCCCTAGAGCTCAGGAAGATGCCAGCTCTGACCTGGGCTGTCCCCAGAGCAGATTTCCCAGTTCCAAGGGGGTGGTGTGTTTTTGCTGGGGCACAGCCTCTGCGTGTGTGCTGTCCCATGGGCAGCCTGCCTGCACAGCTCCATCTGGTTTGGGAAACAAAGCAGCCAGCACATCTCAGCCTCCAACCATTTCCAAGGAACTATCTTCACTTCTTCAGTCTAAATCAAAGCAAAACACTGCCACAGACACTATTTGTAAGAAAAAAACATACCTGAGCTGGGATTTGAGGACTCACACAAAGCTTCCAGCAGGTGTTTCCACAAGGCAGCCCCAGGCAGGGCTTCTGGAGGCACCATCACAGTTAATGGTTACATCTCAGGAGAAGCAAAGGAGCTGTGGGAACAACCTGACTTTGGTTAAGTTTCAGAAAATTTAATCAGTTCTTCAAATTTGTATAGTTTAAAAAATTGTAAATTTTAACAGTTGTTCCTGAAAGGGAACAATTTGAAGAGGGAGAATAGTCTATCACTGCTTTCACATTTAACAAGTTTTGGGGTTGGGAGTGTTGGGACATCTGCTGACACTAATTCCTGTGATTAAGCAGCTGTGGGCCATACTTCAAGTATAAACCCTTATCTTCCTTTTTTGTGGTTGGTTTGGTTTTTTGGTCAGGACATATTTTAACTGGGGACAGATGAAAGAAAGAGAGGGCATGTTCACTCATTTATTTTCTGATAGATCATGAAAAAAATAAATAATGAAGAATGATTAAACCAACAAACTTTCTTTAATAAATTAATAGCAGCATCACAAAACCCTGATGTGAATGACCCAAAGAAAGTTGGGTAGGTGACAGTTTTTAACCATTCAGAGAAATGTTCTCCCCTGCTGGCTGGGAGGAACGCAGGCGCTGTAAGGCAGTCAGTCCCCTTGGCTCTTCATCCAGACACGAGATGGACATCAGAACAGGTCCAGCTGAGGTTGGCATATTTACAGTTCTGGTGCTGAATTTTTTTTAAAAACACTTATAAAAATTCTGAAAATTCTCTGTTCAATTCTCATTATTTACATCCAAATATAGCAGGTTCCCTTTTTGCCCATACAACAGAACTGGCAAGGGTGAGACATGAAGGCTCCCATGCAAAGACAATGCCTGTGTGAACACTTACAATGAGCTCCAGCTGGAAAATGAGCTATTCACACAACTTACACATGTGCTAGAAGCTACTGTAATTCAACTTATTGCTAAATGCTTTCAAAGTCTGTGGTTGGTTCTGAAAGATAGATATATGTGCGTATATATATAAGTACAAACTCACACGTGTGTGTATATATATACACACATATACATGTTTGGAAGAGATGTGCTATAAATTCACTGAAAGGGGAAAAAATTAAAATGCACTGTAATTTTTCTGATTTTTCTGTACTTTTTGAGATAATAAAATCTGACTCAGGGTAAAGGGCAGTTGCTGAAGGTGCAACTGTGTCTCTGGCCAGTGTTTTTCCTGCTGATTACTTGACCTTTTTGGAGAGGCAAGTGGGTTCCCAAGTATTCAAGCCCATGGTGGTATCTGCAGGCTGGCACATGGAGCAGCTCTGCACTCTGCACTGGGATACCTCATCTGCCTGCAGGGAAGTACTATGGATTTATCCCAGGAGGGGATGAGAGAGAGAGGATGATCAACTTCAGTGCATCATTCTGGGATAAACCCAGCAGCAGATACAGCCCAAATGTTGTGTTTCAGTAGTGGCCTCAGCAAGGTTGTAGCTGCACACAGCCATGCAACAGCACCTCAAGCACTGGCAGAATTTTCCAGTTCTTCTACAAGTTAGTTTTAATGGAATGAACACAGGAAGCTGAGAGTACAAGCAATTCATGTAAATAAAATGTGATTTATCCATGCCTAGTGTAAGCTTCTGTGTTCAGACAATTATCTTAGCCAGAGGCTGTCAGAGATGCTAAATGCATCCATGTTAGATGGGCACTGCAGCATCTGTGTAGTAGTTAATGAAGATATAAAAACCTTATGGGTGATATCTGCCATTAGACAATACTCCACATAAGGAAATCTGCATGAGAGGCGTCACCCCAGAGGCACAGTGCCAGAAAGACACAGTGCCTTGGAGGGTTTGTGTACGTGTACACAGGAATGCAGAGGAAAATTAATTCAAATTATACATGGTGTGTATTAAAAGCAGATTACTTAAAATACATTGAATCCCAATGTGGATGCTTTCATTAAAGATGTCAGTGGTGTTAATATGATATACTCTAATTTAGTTTGGGAGTAAAATGGAATAAATCAAATTTTAAAGTTACTCCAGATTCATATTCCATGCAGATCAGCTCCAGATCTGCTTCCCTGCTGTCCCTGGTCACCATTTGCTTTAGAACAGTGTCACCAGCAAATGATTCCAGTCACATGCTGTGTTCAGCTCTGCCCAGCCCCTCCTGACGCAGGAGCAGGGACCCTCTCTCACTCCTGTCCCAGCACTCCCCAGGCAGGCACATCCTGCTGCTCACAGCCTGACCCTGGCCAGCACCACACAGAGAACCTTCTGCTCTGTGCCCAAAGCACTGTCCTGTCACCAGCACTGGCCTGGAAAATAAAAGCAAACGGCAAAACAGCTAAAGAATATCTAGATGTGAGGAGTGAGAAGAGCAGAGATTTGGGCTCTTCCAAAGCCAGAGTGCTTTTCTTCAGACAGGCCAAAGCTCCTGGTCCTCCAGCAGTCTGTGAAGGCAGAGCTGGCCACACAGCCTGCTCCACCCCACAGCTGATGGTTACCTGCAAGACCAGAGGAGGGTTTTTAATGAATTTTAGGCCTTTTAACATCCATTTACTGGATGTTTGAACTAGATAACGGGATCACTCTACTTCTCACACTTCTTCTCCATCCCAAGTGATCCCAGCCAGGACTGCAAAACCACATCCCCTGCCTCTCTTAGGGGAGCCAGAGCCTCCTGAGGGACAGAAAGAAAACAGCGGGATTGGAGAGGGAGCCAGAATCTAACAAAGGTCCCTTGAAGTGCAAGGTTGACCCAGCATGGCAGAAGCCACTACACTTAACAGGACATGTCTGGCCAGGTGCCTGCACGGCCACTACGCTGTTGTGATGTCTCTCTGCCAGGTTTCTGCAAAGTCTTTACACGGCACAAATAGGGGTGAGGATTTAAAGTATATATTTACTGTCAACTTGAAAAAGAAAGTTCTACTGACCAAGTCTAATAGCATGTATTTGATATATAACTATTAACGTGCCATTCTGGACTCCAGCAAATTCCACCTGAGATAAATATTCAGCATTTTTGTTCATGCACTGGAAGAAGAATTCAAACATTTTGTCCATGACATATGCAAAGTAACTAATAGTTCTGATCTAGTATTAACAGTAAATATAGAACCTTAAACTTCACTGCAGTATATTAATATATATTACTTTAAGTACTGGACTGGAAAGACAATTCTTTTTTCTCTTTAAAAAAAACAAAAGCTTTGTTCAGAATGCAATATTTACATAGTCCTTTGACCAACACTTACATTTTTACACAATATATTTTGGCTACAGTTACCCCGTAGCAAAGGTCTGTGAGAGTCACTTTTACACACAGCTCACTCGTTCACTTACAACATTACAGCTGTTTATGGAGAGCTCTGAAGTCCCTGGTTGCATCTCGAGGCCCTCCTCAGCTTCATCCAGTTCCATGCTATTGAACTCATTGCCATTTCTATAACTGGTTAAAGTCAGGTCTTTCCCATACAAAGCTGTTGAGGTCACGTTCAGACACTGGTTCTGCCTCAGGGCTGATTTTTTGCCAGGCCTGTACTGGCAGCGGATGTAGTTGGAGAAAGCCCTGCGGTAGGTTTTGTTGAAGAGGGTGTACACCAGGGGATTGACCCCGGAGCACACGTACCCCACCCAAACAAACACGTCCAGCAGCTCACTCAACAGGTCTTTGTCACAGGCTTCCTTGCAAAGCACAGACATGACATTAGTGATGAAAAACGGGCACCACATGATGAGGAACAGAAAGAAGACGATGCCCAGGACCTTGGAGGCTCTTCGCTCGTTGTTGATGGACTGCATCGTTCCTTTCCGAAACAGCACTGCCTCCTTATTGACAGGGGAGTTCAAGTGGGAGGCCCCCTCGTGATTGTGAAGCATTGAAATGTTCTCTGTGTTGTTTTCCTTCTTGAGGCAGTTCACACTGCTCCTCCTCTGCTTGGGCACCTCTCCACACATGAACACCGTGGCCTGTCTCTGCAGCACCTGGACAGTCAGGCAATACGTGATCACCATGATGATGAGGGGGATGAAAAACGCCATGAAGGATCCAATGAGGACGAAGTTCTCATCATTCAGGACGCAGGTCCCGTTTACAAACACCCGGGAGTCATCCTGCAAACCAATGACCGGAATAGGCATGGATATCCCTAGGAAAATGAAACCAAAAAGGAGATTGTTACCCTTGGAGACCGGGCTCCAAAGAGGCAGCAGAGACAATGCAGGTCCTGCATGCATTCAGCCCACTGCCTAAAGCTGCTTGGAAGAGAAGTTACTGTGTCACAGACGTCTTTTATGAAAAATCCTTTCCTTAGGATTTTTCCTCCTGAGAATCTGGGAGGCCTCAGGAACAAAATGTAAACAATGGTTATCTGCTGCTGTGGAATGCAACAGGTGCATCTGTGATTGGTCTCATGTGGTTGTTTCTAATTAATGGCCAATCACAGTCAGCTGGCTCAGACTCTCTGTCCGAGACAGAAGCCTTTGTTCTTTCTTTTTCTTTCTTTTTCTATTCTTAGCTAGCCTTCTGATGAAATCCTTTCTTCTATTCTTTTAGTACAGTTTTAATATAATATATATCATGAAATAATAAACCAAGCCTTCTGAAACATGGAGTCAGAGCCTCGTCTCTTCCCTCATCCTCTGGCCCCTGTGAACACTGTCACAGTTACTGCTTCCAGGTGAAAGGGAAGCATCCAACAACACTCCTGGGAACACAGCTCCAGGGTAGGACACCCTCCTCCAGGAACAGCAGCAGCTTTGCTGTGCTCCACAGCTGACTCAGTGAGTGCAGCCTAACTCCTACTTTTCTAGCATTAATTGGAATTTGTGGGTGTAGGAAAGGCAGTCACCACTCTGCTGTGTTCCAGCTGACCACTCCATACCCACCAGTTTGAGGGTGGTAGATTGAAATCACTGTCATAGGGTAGAAAGGATCAAATTTTAAAGAGAAAAATGTTCAAATTATGAAAGCACTACAGCTATGAAGATTCAAGAGCAAGATTCTTACAGTAATTAAAATAACCCTGACAGAAAAAGAGCCACTTTTTCATGGCATCACAGACACATGGAAGCAAAGTTCTGGATCTCAGGAGAGTCGTACACAATCTCAGTGCAAACAGAAAGTGGTATCTGCAAGACATCACTCAAATATTTTTCACATGTACTGAGATCCAAACTTCATCCCTTGATCTGTGAAGCTCAGTCCCACATCAGGACGGACCCAAAACCTTCCAGAAGCAACAACATATTTTGGAATGCCACAACCTGTGTGCACAGAAAACACATGGTGGGCCAGATCTAGTTAAAGTATCATGGGTTCATCTAGTCCTGTCTCATATCTTTGGCAAGTACCAGAAGTTTAGGGCCATGGTACAAAATGGGTACAAAATGGGGCAGCTGTAAGCATTATACCTTAGAAAATTCCAAAGCAAGAATTTGCATCCAGATCTCATTTTTAAAATAACCTTTGAGAGATTTATCTTCATGATAAATCTTATGAATCCTTCATCTAATTTCTAACTCCACAATACTCAGTGGCATTCAGTTCCTCAATCTCCCTGTTTTTCATCTCAACCAAGTGCTTCTTGCTCATTTAAATTTGCTGCCTGATAATTTCCTTTGACTCCCCTCTGTACGTGTACTGTGAGAAACAGTGAATAATCACTATCTGGTCACCTTTTCCACCTTCTAAATGATTTTATAGACCTGTTATCATCTCTCCTGTCTGACTTTTCTTTTGGAGCTGAAGGATGCCATTCAATTCACTCTCTCTCCTCATGCCAAATTCATTCTGTGCCTTTGATTATCTTTCTTTATTTAAGTTGTTTTTTGCCCTTTTAAAGAAACAAAAAAGCCCTGCACACCTGAGCAGCTAGAGAGCAACAGAGTGAATTCTGTGCTCCCCTCTGGGCACCTGGCTGCCATGGAGCACCACTCCTCAGTGGTCTGTGTGTCTGTGACTGGCCATGCCCTGCTTGAGCTCTTCCACCCAAGAAATAACAACACTGAGGCCATTGTTGCGTCTGAATTGATTTTTTGGAGTTGCTGTGAACATCACAGGTTCAAAAAGCTAATCCTGTGGGACTCTAAATTTCTTAACAGGAAGAATTACATGCTTAAGAGATTAACCGGGGCATTTTTACTACTCCAGCGAAGTGTTTTTCAGGATTCTGGGGAATTCATCTGCAATTTGTCATTACCAGAAAATTACCATTTGGCAGTAATCAAGTGATGGAATTTCTTCTGAAAATTAAGGATGATAAATGCCTTCTGTGACTGTAGCATGTGTTTTCTTAGCTTAGTACTAGTTCCAGGATTTGCTCTTCCTTCCCTCTACATGCCAATGCTCATGAGTTCACCTTTGGCAAAGCAGCTGCCTCCTTTCTGATATGTTACCTGCTATCTTCCTTGTGCCAATTCCCTGCCACTGCAATAACCTTCACCTCAGAAACCCATCATTAGACATCATCCTAATGCCTTGGCTCCATCAAACCACAGACATTTGGGAGAGGGTGGAAGTTAGACTGAGCACTCTCTACACAAAGAAGAAATCTAAATTAGGTCCATGGCATTACACTGGAGTTATATTTGCATGTATAACTTTATGCTTTAGTGCCCTCTGTAACACCTAACCTTTGAAATGAAACTCCAAAATGAATGAAAGTTCATTCATGAAGTAGTCATCATTTAAGTTGGTGTTATTGCTTTAGCCAAGGGAAATGAGATGAGGTTTTGGGAAATGTTCACACATAAACTGACATTAATGTGGCACACATAAGGTACATTTGGGAAGAATAACCTAGTTCTGGGTTATGATGGATAAACAAATCAAGAGCACTGATGGCAGCCTAAAACTCTGCATGAGCATGAGATAGCTCAGCCTTAATGACAGGGAATGAGGGGGCAGCTGCTGGAAAAGTGGAAAAATGGAAAAGTATCTCTCACCTCTCAGATAAGAAAGTGAGATTTCAAACTGAGAATGCACAGAAGAAAGAGAGCACTAAGTCTTTATTTGCACTTTCTTCCAGTCTGGTAAAATCCCCTCATTAAGAGCAGTAGGAAGAAAGATGCCCTCAGGTGAGCTGGCCACATGCTTTGATTCAGCTGTGAGCTGGATTCAGCACTGCTCAGGGGGCAGCACTACCCTCATCTCTAATGCCTTCCTTCACCTCACACCTCTCCTTTGAAACTTGTCTTTAATACATGATTTATCACCAATCCACTGCACAATTGAGTCTGAAAGGGAACCGATTCTGTACCCACCTTGGGCACAGGGACTGACTCACAGTGAGAAGTGTGAAAGGTCTCAGACACTTCAGAGGAGGTTCCTTCATGGGGATTACTGCAAATCACTGCTACCACCATCCTAAATGCACTAATACCTGCTTGCACAACAGCTCACAGCCTGGCCCTGTTTCAGCAGGGGTGCCTTGGTCACCCCTGAGCATTCCCAAGGCTCCTGGATGTGGATGAACATGGATGCCTGCCTGACTTGAGTTCTGCCCTTTGAACAAGTGCAGAGAAGGCATCCAGCTCCACCTGACTCAAGCAATCCACAGCATTAACAATGCAGATTTACTTGTCCATAATTTAGGAACTGAGGTGGTCAGAGAATACCAAACCCCACAGCAGTGCAGGAGGGTGAGTGTCCAATCAGGCCAGAGGCTCTGAAGCTGCCTGCTGTCCACAGCCCATTGTCAGTGCAGCCCCCTGAGCCCCAGTGCAGAGCATTTCCTGAGCTTCTCCCTGACACACATCAGGCTGATGTAGTGAGCCCAAGTCTCCAGCCTCAGAGGCATTTTCCAGTTGTGTCAAATAACCCTTTCTAACTAAGGTGGCAGCAAATTCCCCAAAACAGGCAATGCTGCTCCTAAAACTTGCAAGGTTTAAGTGCTGCACATTACAGTGCTCCTCAGAGCAAACCTGGTCCTGTTGTTTGAAGCCTGAGCAGTGCCTGGCACAGCTGATTTGCCCCACCAAGAAGACACTACCAGCCACTACCAGCCAGTAAGCCAAGAACCATGTCCCTGCTCTGGGCATCCTTCTGCCAGGCAGCAGCTTGAGCAGGACATCCCTTTACACCACAGCAGAGAAGGTGAGTGGGATTTTTTTCCTCCTTTAACTTGTTTGTCAGAGCAGCAGGAGGCCACAGAGAGAAGGATCCTCTGGATTACAAATCCAATTACAAATGTTGTCCTAACTGCTGCCTGTCAGCTTTAAAGATGTCCTTAAGCCAGTAGAAATGTTCACCAAATGGGGCTGAGATGATACTGTGGGCACAGAGTAACAGATGCTCTTCACAGATTTTAAATTAATAAAACAAAACCCAAATGACTACAAATACAGATTTATTAAATATTTACTAGAGAAAAACTTGGCTAAAAAGTCCAAATTTATGTTCACAGATACTTTGACTTAAATGAAAAACAATTTATTTTTTGTGTTTAATACCTTGTTTTCTTCAGTGAAAGCCCAGGAGCCTGACAGAGATTACAGAGATTACTGAATAACTGTGTCTTTGATGGCTATTTCCACTAAAAAAGGCAAGAGTTTCCACTCTTCTACATGAACACATTTTCTCCAAGGACAACTCCCTAACTAAAGAAAACAGAGGCATATGGGTTTACTCTGACTTTCCATGTGTGGAATTCTCAGGTTGAATACAAGAGTGGTCACATTTTGCTGCAGCTATGTGAGCTTGGGAAGGCCAGGGACCACCTCTCCTGGGGTCAGCACTGAATTCAAAGTCTGCTGTGTCCATGGGAAAAGCTCTTTGCACCTCACTGCCACTCTCCTGACATCTACAGATAATTGAAAAGGAAATAACAAAGAGAGAGCTGTGTGCCAAACAAGTCTGTGGCTGCCACAAATACACCAGTGTAAAAACAAGACCACTGCTGAACACTACATGTTCAAATCTACATCTTTAACCTCATATTTAAACAAACATATGTGAAAATAAACCTCATATTTAAACTAAAACAAATCTGTTTGGTTCCTTAACTGTCTCACAAAGTTCCTGCACATTTCTCTCATTCAGACAGCAAGAAGCAAACCCCACCAGCCAGCAGCCTCCTGCAGTGTGCAGGAAAAGACAGTGGGTTTAGAAACCAAAGCTTTTCAGAGGAAAATTGAAGAATGTTGGCTTCTGAAGTGTTCAAAATCACTAGAATTCCATATTGTCCCCATATTTCAGCAGACTAACTGCAGTGCCTTTCATGTACTAATATTGCAACAATGCCCCTTCAGGGCTGGATTAGCTCCAGTTTTATCTGACCATTCCAATAAAACAATTGTGCCAGCCTTGTATTGGTTGAAAGCCAAAGATAAAAGGGGGGATGAACTCTGAAGGATCTCCCTGCCCACAGCAAACAGATGAAAGCCATTAGTGGCTGTGCCTGGATGAGCTGCTGACCTTTTCTCAAACCTTGGGAGAGCACTGAGCAACCTGAGCCAGATGGAAAACCAGCAAACAACAGTATAAGACAGAAGAAATAAATTACTTTCGCACTTGCCCTTCTATCTTGCTAAATGACTTCTGTTGGTTTGCACAGTTTCTGACTGTGCATTTGAAGGAGGGTGATGGGGATCCTGCTCACACCAGAGCCCTGCCAGGGCTGCGCTGCCCCAGGCAGTCCTGGACTGATGCTCAGGAGCAGAACCTGAGACACAAACATCAGCATCCCCCTTGCTCATGGGAACAGACCTGGTGGGATGCTCAGTCTAATTTCTGTCCAAATTCTTCACATACTGTCACCATCTGCTGCTGTCCCAGGCAAAACCTTTCACTGACATCCAGTGACAAGGTCAAACCAATCCAAGCACCCTGAAATCACCTGGAATCCCAAGGTACTTCCCTTGCTCTGAATTCAGCTTGTTACCAGCCAATATGTTCTTCCTCACCTTGATAACTCTTGGTACTGTGCTGGGGAGATCAATGACCCTCTTGGGAGTCATGGAACAAGCACTCAATCAAAAAAATGTCTATAGATAAAATAACTTTGTAGACAACTCAAACAAGTGGGAAACAGGCAGATGACACCTTAGTGTCATAAAGCAAATATTTCAGTCTCACCCATGACCAGAAGGCAGGTCTGAAAAAGTTTTGTGAGCAGAAGCCACCTCTACTACTCCACAGGAGGCAACCTGCAGCCCAGCTTGCAATGCTAATGCCACCTCTGGTGAGGCAAACAAAAATTACCAGATCAGCATCACTGCAGCTCCTCTGCCTACAGGCTGAACTACAATCCCTGTTCTCAAGAGAAGAATTTTATTCAAACATACCCTGTCAGACATTCAATGTCAAATAGAAAAAGGCAAAAAAAAAAAAATTAAAGCACATTAATACAGTGTATTTTAAATCTCCCAGATCTGGAGAGATATTAAGCTCCCTTAGGCATCCAACTATTTTCCCAGCAATATATGTGGTTGCTGGCCTTCTGTTCAGGCAGTGCTCATAGTCAGGAATGTGTATGTTTTTCCAGGAAATGGAGGGTGATCATCTAATCTCTGCTTTGCCAGTAACAGTGGTTTCAGCACTGCTTCCTTGTGTCGAAGTGATGAGCCACAGAGCCTGCCTGCTTAGTGGGAAAGGTTTGAGCAAAATCCCAGATGAACATATTTTTGACCTTCCATGGGCTGTCTTCTTTATCAGCAGTGGTTTGCCCTTTTCCCATGAAATCTGTCCAGAGGTTTGTGCTAACCTGAAGCCTGCAAAGAAATTCCTGGGGTTTTGGTCTTGTCCTAAAGCATGATCTGCCAGGAGCAGCTCCAGCCCAGCACAGAGCAAAGGGTGCCAGGAGCAAACACATCCCACCAGCACAGGAGCCATGGAAATGCCTTGCTGGGCTGCCCCTGGCCCCAGAGACACTGATGGGCAGAAATGCAAACCAGAACCCTGCATGTGCTCTGGAGCTGTGACCCCAGGGAGCTCTGAGAGCTGTTCCAGGCCCCCTTTGTCTCCATGCACCACCTGCCCTCAGCACATCCCCCTGCCCTAGGGGAGCACAATTCCTTTTGGATCAGTGGTGCCACTCCAGGATTGTCTCCAGTGAGAGAGGAGAAGGCTCAGCTGGTACCTGGAGGCTCTTGAAGGACATCATTAGAGCAGCTTGCAAGCATGAGGCTGCTCAGCCCCTGAGAGACACAAACACTCAGGGCAGAAACAAAAAGCTGTTAGATGTAAGTTCACTTAGGCTGAGATGAGTGTGTACTGATCCTCACAACACACATTTATACTTTTCATATTCTTCCATATTTCTATAAATAGATCTCCTAAATAAAACAATGAAGCACTATGAAAGTTGAATGGGGATTAAAATTTCATTTTTAAACCTGAATGGTTTATCATACACACAAACCTCAGGTACCTCCCTGACATCAAAATGATAATCTCATTAATGAGTCAGAGAAAGAATGAAAAAGTTTTCAAACATGCACACACACACACACACAGACACACACACACAGTTTGTGGCATCTGCCTATGGCACTGACACACAGAGCAAAATTTAAAGGACAGCCCTATCTTGGTCACTTATGAACTAAATTGAAGTTACACTGCTTGTGAGGATGTGAAACTGTGAGCTGGAAAATTGGCAGCATGTGTAATTTCAGTTCTCTATAGCAAATGACCAAACCTTGAACACCCCAGGAAGCAGAGGAGAAGCCTTTTAACATATATTTGGGTCACAAGGAACTGAAGAATTAAAATGTTTCAGTTATTTTCATATCAGAAGCAATGTGTGTGTACCTCCACATCAGTGAAGTGCTTTCATTCAGATTTTCAGAGGGATATTTTGTTTATTTTAATGTTACCCAATTAACACTTTCTCCTGTATGACCCCGTGTGCTCCCAGGGTTTGGCTGCTCCTCACCACTGCTGATCCCTGCATGGGGACTCCACTCACCTCCTCACAGCAGGGCAGAGGAGGCTGTGAGATGGCCAAGTCCCCAAGTTACTGGTGAAAACTTTGAAACTACACAAAGTCTGAAATCTTGAAACAATACCAAGACTCTGCCAGCAGGCTCACACCTAAAATTGATTTTCATTTTCAATTGTGAGCATATTTCTGTTGCCTGTGTTTTATTTTCCAGCCTCAGCACAGTGCTATCTACCACAAAACTAATTTTTACAAGCCCAGCCCTTCACAGCCACTTTTCCTCTAACTGACTACAAAAATCTTGCTAAGTTATGTTTGCTAAAGCACAGGACAATTGTCTGTGATGTACTTTTATCTAGAACAAAGAGAACTTTGGAAAAGACCTATTCACAAAGAAATTGTCAAGAGACAGGAGGACTCTGTTATGTTCCCCTACTTTAAAACCTAATCATAAGTTTAGGCTTGTGCACCTTGACAAATTTGTAGCTCAATGAGCAAAAGAACCACTTTTATATTTTGCTGTCAGCATTAATACTTCAGAAAAATGGAATGCAAAGCTACTGAATTAAGATAAATTACATGCTTTTTACTTCTTATTTTGAATTCTGATTCAGAAACTGAATTCAGGATTCTTTGACTGGAATGCATTTAAAAGTTTCTTCATCTGAAGCAGGATTTAGGAATTGCAAACTGACCAGCCTGCACTTGAGCACTGCTTTGAATTTGAAGCTTAATCACAAACAGAAATGCCCAAATTCTTTTGTGAGACTTAACACCAAAGTGAGGATGAATTCATTTAACCTATTTCATCCTCCTGAAATAAGCACAGGATTTCACCAGGCCTTTCCAGGGTAAGGCAGTTAAGAACCAGAAAACAGCAACAATACACTTTGAGTTCTCTTTCATTCCATGCTCAGTTTTTTCCCTTGTCTGCCACATCTCTAAATTCATTTATGAAGTACAAATAGTTATGCTAAAATGAACTAGATACATACCAAAAGTACTTTTCTTTCTCCATTTAATGCACCCTACTGCAGAAAGCCCAAGTAAAAGGGTATCATATGCACTGGAGAGGAAATCTAACAGCATTTCAGTGCCCTGAACAGACTGTCTGGGGAGAATGGATTCTGCCTGTATCTTCAAAAAAATGAATGCAAGAAAAGGCTCTCCTGGGCCAGCAGTAGCTGCATCAAAGAGAATAAACTGAACATAAAGCCCAGATGTGCTGCACGTGCTCCCAGCTGTGATCCCAACACAGGAGGGCACACAGGCACAGCTGCACCTGGGAGGGAAGTGCTGCCCAGGGCAGCCCCCCCAAAGCTCTGTGCACCACAGAAATCCCACAGAGCAGCTGCTCACAGCTTCTTCCTAAAGACTTTGGGCTGCTGGGGAACAGCTGCAACAGCCATTGCCTTATGGAGGGCTGACAAACCATGTGCCTTGTGGAAAAGTGCTGTTTCATCTCCTTTCCAAGCTGTGTCTCCTAAGCTTCATTCTTTCACCTGTTTGAGATCCTATCCAATGCAGAGAGGTTAAATATCTCCTGAGGAAGCTGGGTAGGGGTGAGGTGTTTGCACTGTACAGCAGTACAGCCACCTCCCTTGGGGTGCAGCAGAGGTCACAGTTTTCCTATTTTCCATCATCATGAGCCCAATCGTCACCAAACAACTCCATGAAGAGACTGGCCTGTGTCTTTACTGCTTGGTCAGGCACCAGATTTCCTTACCAGTCTGCTGAATCAGTGAACCATGCATGAAGTAGCTACTTTATCCCTTGGACCCAAGTCCAAACCACAATTTGCTCCTCAAGGCACTGGTGCAGGCAGCCACTTCAGCACTAGCCAAAATTTCTAAGGATACGCCAGCAACATCTAAGGCAGCACAGGCAGAAATCTGCCAGTTAGCTCCAAAAATGCAAGCAGAACAGTTTTATTGCCCAGATTTTGCAATGTGATTTATACATCTCAGCCTGGGGGGGTGTCTGTCAGCTCTCCCTCTGCATTCCAGTGCAACGTGGAGCACAAATTCTGTGCTGACTCTGAGCCTGTGCAAACCAAGCCCATGTGAACTTGTCCTCATGTGACTGCTTATGTATTGAATTCAGTAGCTTTCTTTCCCATGTCAAGTAGAGAGCACAGAGAGTTTAAAATAATAGTAATTTCAAAAAAATCCTAAGTTAATTGATTAAACCAAATCCAATTTCACTGTGGATTATATTACCAGGGGAAATGGAGCAGGCCTGTGACACATGAAAATTTGTTTCTAATAGATATTCTTGTTATATTCATGAGGAGAGAAAGTATATTTTCCCTATTTTATAATTTTTTGTTTTTTCTCATAGCCTTTTCCCAAGTCAAGCTTCTTCAAAATCAGCCCCTGTGGCACCCAGACATCCAGAATCATATTCCACTTCTAAAGCAGGCAAAAACTCGGGAGAAATTCAAATACCTGGAACATGCTTTTCCTTGCAGTACAGCACTGAAAGCAAAAACCACTTCATAAAACAGAAATGAAATGTTAAATCTCTGTAAGACTGCATTTTAAACAAGCACAAAAGGCAACACAGCAAATGGAAGTGGTCATACAATTCTGCCCCTGCTCTCAAATGTCTCTTTTTTAAAGCACATTTAAAGAGTTCTACAAAACAAAATTTCTTCACAAAATTCTCAGTATTACAGAGTCATTTTGCCATCATTTTGTGTCTTCTTCCCTATTTTACTGCTGCTTTATTTATTGTGCTTTATCAAAGTGATACAAATGTGTCTTCTGTTACGCCTACTCCTCATTTACCTTCAAACTTGCTAGCTCAGTACCAGCAGCAGCCCAGCTGTGGCAGGGAGCAGCCCAGGCTATAAGGGCTGAGCAGGAGCAGTCAATACCTGGCTGACAGCCTGCCTCCAACCCTGTGCAGCTCCACTCAGACCATCACCAGGCCTCGAGAGAGTTCCACTGCAGCGACCGTGCGCTCTGAGCTGGCCGCGCTCCCCGTGCCGGGCTGTGCTAATGCTGTTTGCTGCTCTGTTTACACTGCAGTTTTACAGCACCACTTGTCCTGGTATTGCTGTTATCAGCACATTTGACAGGGACACAGCAGCAGTGGTGCTCTGAAAAATGACTGCTCCCACCAGCTGCAAGGAAAGGCTTCCATTTCCAGTTATTGTACTCAGGCATGCAGGCCAGGTAAATTAATTTGAGTATCCTCTTTAAAAGAAATAAATCCTAAATGAAAATTGGAGTAACACTATCATTCATTCAGACACAGTCAAGAGCCATGTTGCTTACCTATGGATATGGTCCAAACTGCAGCAATTTTCATAATGGCCTTGGTGCGGGAATTGAAGCGGCTGTGCTCAATGGGATTGCGAATTGCTACGTACCGATCAAGAGAGATGGCACAGAGATGCATAATAGATGCAGTTGAAAAGAGCACATCTAGGGAAATCCATATAGGGCACAACTGTTTAGGCAAAGGCCAAGCATAATCTGAAACATAGAGAGAAAAGAAATGAAAGGAAAAAAAGGAAAGGAAGTGATTTGGGAAGCTAGGCCATCATTTCTGAGGAACTGTTGGGATATTTTAGGTCTGTGACACCAGTAAGGGGCACGTGCATGAGGGGTACACAGGAAACCTCTCATGGGACTTGTCTATGGGAAGTTCCTGGCTCTGGACACTCCATAAACCCATAGCCAGTTCCCACACATGTGGTTTCTGTGACCAGTAACTAAAAGGCAGTGCCTGCAAGTGGCCATTTTTGCACTGTTTCCCACTCTTAACCTTTCTTCCATATCTTTACAAAATCATATATTACATTCCTTTATAACTCACTCATCACATTGTTTTCATGGATTGCAAAGAACTTTTTGGCATTAACTTGACTCAGATCCTTTCTAAAACTTCCTTGACATATCAGTCTCAGTTTCTGTCTGCTGAGGAGAAAGGTAGCAGACAGTTTTTGTGCACAGTCTAACACATAGCTAAATGACACTACTTCACCTTTTCTCCCCAGGCAGTGTGCCTTGATATCAAAGGAATACTTGCCTCCTTAAAGAGCAGCTGGGACTGAGTGGCTGGAGTTCAAAAACTGTTCTGAAGGTAGAGTGGGGTGTTATTCTTTACAGAAACTATGTTAGAAAAAAGAACAAACTCAATAGCCACATCTGACTGCAGCTGGTACACAGCTCATTTGGATGCCTGCACTTATTAAACAGTTTACTCAGTGCTGAAGTGACCCAGAAAGATCCTCAAAGGCCACTGATACTTAAATCAAAGCTCAGAGAAAATTGATTTGTGAATGATATCCCCATGTCAGTGTCCAGAATGGATTGTGTGAGATCAATAACATGTCCTGCCAAGCTCTGGGCTTCTTACCAAAACAAATCAAGACTATCTATAGCAGCTGAAAACATGAGAGACTTCATAATAATTGAATAATGAGATATTCTTGTGTCTTTATTCAGAACATGAATGTCTAAAGCAATCTTGAAGTTTACCCCAAGGATCAGAATCATCACTCAGTAGAATCAATGTTATATTAAGAATGGTGCAGCTCCATCCTACTGATCTCAAATGGAAAGGATGAAACATTAGTGTCAGAAATCATAGTTTGAAACAAATTACCCAGCCAAGAGAGACCCAGCATACCTTCATGCAGAAACCTAAGATTAACTGAACCAGAGTAAATTATTATAAATGTCCCAGAGAAGCCGAGGAACCTTTCACAAAGAGCACAGCAGAACGAGATGGACACATTAGCTCATTTTACCAGTGGGAAACAAGCAGATGAAGTGCTAAGTACTCAGCAAACCCACACAGCCAGACCTCAGCTCTGGGGAGATAAGCCACTCATTTCAGGGAGTGTGCACCATGTCTATTAAATGGACTGTGAGTGGACTGAAATCCACAGCAGCAAGCATTTGAGAGGTTCCTGTCAAAGGGAACTAAGTAAAGCACTTTGTGGCTGGAGCATCTTTACTTTAAAAGGCACCTCCATCTTTACTTTTAAAAGGCACCTCTGCTGTACAAATGAATAGAGCTTGATTAAATATGACTCAGCCCCTTTATAACACTAGGATCAAATTCTCTGCCTCTTGCTCACTTCACACTTTGTTATAGCTGAGGACATCATTGCCATCAGCCTGCAATTGAGCTCAGAGCTGCAGCCAAGCACACCTTGGATTTGCTGGGTGATGCCTCAGTGAATGCTCTGAGGAAGAACAAGTCAGAAATCCCACAAGTGGGAGCTGTGCTCCCTGCACAGCCCCAGGCTCTCGCTGCCAACACACACCAAAGCACATCCATCACACTTTACCCCTCAGTGCTCCTCTGAGCTGCCAGAGCCAGCTTTGTGCTCAGGCTGGGATGAACCAGGAGCACAAAGCCCTGAGTGCTCCCTGATGGAGAGAGCCGTCCCTGGGAGCTTGGGCAGCGTGACCATGGCTGTGCAGCAGCCTCTGCAGAGGGAACAGTGACACTGATGGCTACTCCCCACACCAGGCAGATGGCCAGGAAACCCCCAGTGTCTCCAGAAAAAGCCAGCCAGCCTCCAGGCTTCCTGTGCGTGGGAGCCTCTCGGGCTGAGCCGCGCTGCTGCAGCGGGCACAGTCTGATGGCTGACATTTGCTAGACCTGCAAGAGGTTTCTACAGCAACCACCTTTCCAGCATTACTGAATGATGAACAGCCTCCCTTGCCTCTTCCTTCAAGCTATCCAAACACTTCCAGTGGCTTATTTCCCCCCTGAACAGCCTCTGCTGCTGAAGTGCACTAGCACACATCCCAGTGTGGGGACAGCAGACATCACCTGCTGCCAGCCCTGGCCCTGAGGAACCACAGACACCAACACACCCAAGCCATGCTGCCCTCAAAACTGCCCAGGCAAACTGGCACGATGCTTTTGAGGATAAAAAGTGAGATGGGAGTTCTCCTAATGCCAAATCCTGTTAGTCCTTCCCCTCCCAGAGCACTCTATTACACTTCCAGCTGAACAGGCACGAGTAGACATTTTACTGTCTCAGGAAGTTTCCTAAAATCATCTGCAATAACAAAATGTCACTCTGGAAATTTGTAGAATGGCAGCTTGTAACACATCACAGTAGCTCAATTGGAAGGGCATAATATATATTCTAGCTCGAAATGTAAGTATTTTTAAGTAAGCATGGTGCGTGCCTTTGAAAGACACCTACACAGACTACAAAGCCAGTAATTTGTAAAAAAAGAAAAACAGCTTTATTCTAATTCTGTTTTGAATAAATGTACAAAACATAGGAAATGTGCCCTGTGACTGTGCCAAGATGCAAACAAGGATTAAAAAAAGTCTGTTAACGATGTCATACCTTTAAAATAATTTTATCCTCAGAAACACTCTAATTACAGAGGGTAACATTTCTCTAATTTGTTCTTTTTTCTCTTATTTCATTTAAAAAGAATAGCAATTACCCTATATTTAGAAGAGCAGATGACTGAGTGAAATGAATTCTTAGACCCCAGCACCTCTAAGATATAGTAATTGCATTGCCAGTGAAAAATATTCATCTCAGTCCAAATTTGGCTCCAAGAAAGAAACAGTTCTAAATACTTGCATAAGCAAAAAAACAAATTCTTTGTAACAAACACTGATTTTTGTACCTTGAATTAATCTGAGCCCTTAAAATCATATATTTAATGCACTGGCAGGTAGACAAGTGTCGATAGGTAGACAGGAGAGTGCTGAAGGGAATTAGATGAATGCAGCAGATCAAAACAGAAGTTGGTATTTCTTTACACAGCATGTAATCAAACCACAAATTTTTTTTGCCTCCAGATATTTTGTGGGTGTTGAAATTGACACTGGCCAAATTAGCAGAGAAAAGTGTACAGAAAACTATTGCAGTGATATTACTTTGAGGTCAGTGCTAGCCTCTGGTTCTGATCAGAATAGAACCAGCATGCAAAAATCCTTGCAGGAAGGAAACTTCTGCAGCATATTGCCATCTCCTGGCATCTGTGGTTGATGTGGTTCCTCACAGCACACATGGGACAAACACTCATACTTAACCAGGAGTCATGGTTCCCAGGTGGATTTCATCTCCTGCCCCAGGAGGAAAAAGCAAACCACAGTTCCTGCGTGTCACTGAAGAGCTGAGATGAGCACAGACTGCTGGCAGAAAAACAAAGAAACTCAAAGCCATTTTGGCATAGTCACAGACCATCTCTGTGCGGAGTTAATTTGCTGTCAGATAAGAGTTCCTTACATTTTTTGTGTTTTTCATCAAGAAAGATGGCAGCTATGAAACTGAGTCACTTTTGTCAGAGCTTTATGCATATGGGTAAAAAGAGTTGCTTAGCACTGCTATTGGCATTGTTCAGTGCATGAGAGTCAGAATTACTACTGAAGAAGGAGGTGGCTGAACAATCCAAAACACAGCAAATGGAAGCAAAATTAATTAAGTCAAATGGTAAAACAGAATTACTCCAGATCGTAGGAGAATGGTCGTACAGAAAAAGAAAAAATGTCTGTTTCTTGTACATGTTCAGTACTTCTACAATCTGCTCCAGGATATCTCCTGGGAAAATCTAGTATAACACCTAGGACAAATCTGGAATAACAGCAACAAAATACCTGCTTACACAACAATGAAGTGAAGAACTCTGTAAAATTTATCTCTGTATCTTCAAGAGTTTTTCATGAGAAACTCACAGCAATCTGCATGAATCATTCCTTTTCCAGCCGTGAACAGGAATTTGGAAAAGGTTTCAGCAAACATTTGTTGTGTTTAGTCAGTGCCTTGTATCTATTGGGATGGAAAAATGGATAAAAAAACATCCTTCAAAATGATACAGGAATAAAAACTATATATTTTGTCTCATTATGACATTTGACATATATGCAGACCATATATACTATTTATATAAAAGAAACAGAGCTAACACGTGCAAAATAAGTACTAAAGATGCTTATGTGTTTGAAATCCTTTTCTAAAATGTTCATTGGGTTGGCTAAAAACTAAAATATGTGTAATTTTCCTCATTTTAGGCTTCTGATATTTACTGTATTTACAATTCACTTTTAACTACTTTAAGGAATTAAATGAAGACAGGCAGCAGTTTTAGTAAATAAATCCCAGTACAAAGCAGAACCTCCCAGCAGTTAAAAAGGCAACACAGTGAGCTTGAAGCACCTTTATCATCCTGCAGCTGCCACAGGTCTGGCTCGGGCCATTCACTGACACACTGCTCTGCAGAGTGCTCTGACCCTTGGGAAGATCAGCAGAAAGATCCAGGAGACGCCTCAGAAAACTCCCAGGGAATTCCAAAAGGAGCAGAGTGCCCCAAGCAATGACAGCCCTCACTTGGGTTCCCTTGCAGCAGCAGACAATGCAAACAGCAGCCCAGGACAGACCCCAAACCTGTCACTTTCTGAGGGGTTTTGCTGCTTTTGAAGATTCTTTCACACATCCCCGGGAAAGCCACTGTTGTGGTTTGTAGAATAAAGTTCACACTTTCCCACTGCTTCTTACCCCGCTGCACCGTTGATGCAACTGAAGAAATTTGTACAAACCAGACTTTCCAGTGTTCACTTTAAAGGTTCATAGCTGCCACAGGCTTTAAAAAAATAGAAAGCAATTACATCCAGTTTTAACATTATTGCATTGCATTATTCCCAAGGGAATGAAAGAATTTAAATTATTCTCTTCTCCCTCTCTTATCTAGGAAGTAAAGCATTTCTAAGTCTAAAATACCACACCAGGAAGTGTAAAACTACGTTATCTCTTCTCTGCTAGTTTGTTTTCCTCAAATTTACACAGACAAATGACTCAGAGACATCCATATCCCTCTGAGAGTCACACACCCAAGGGTGCAGAAAATCTCCATCGTGCTCAAGAAGTACAGAACATTTTGCTTGGTCCCCCACAGCCATCAGTGTTTATACAGTCCAGAGAGGGGCTCAGGGACATGCAGCCTCCTGGCTAAAGCAACAGCTCATCTCAAGGGCAGCACTGCCAATCCTTTTGATTTCATCATCAATAGAGTGGAATTTAAAGTTTTTCCAATATATTCAACTCCTGGGCATCAAGTTACATGAGAAATCATGTTTATCTTTAAGTTTATAGTCTGCATTTTCCTAGAGCAAAAGAAGGCTGTCCTAAGGCCATCTGGATCCCCTAAACATCACATGTTCCAGCACAGTCAAGCACAGGGACATAACCTACACACAAAGAATGATGGTGACTTTTAGCAGAAGGATTCTGTTATTCAGTGCTGCAAGTTCAAAAAGGCTTGAATGTCCCAAGGGGTGCTTGTCGCAGACATTTTTTTATGAAAATCCTTTCTTAGGATTTTTCCTTCCTGAGAAGCTGTGAGGCCTCAGGAACAAAATGTAAACAATGGTTATCTGCTGCTGTGGAATGCCACAGGTGCATCTGTGATTGGTCTCATGTGGATGTTTGGATTTAGTGACCAGTCACGGCAGAGCTGGCTCTCTCTCTCTGTCCGAGCCAGCTGTCTTGGTTATCATTCTTTTCTATTCTTAGCTTAGCTTAGCTAGCCTTCTGAGATGAAGCTTTTCCTTCTGTTCTTTTAGTATAGTTATAATGTAATATATATATCATAAAATAATAAATCAAGCCTTCTGAAACATGGAGTCAGTGTTCTCATTTCTTCCCTCGTCCAAGAACCCCTGTGACCACTGTCACAGGTGCTGAGCAGAGGATGGGCTCTCAGATGATGGGATGGCCAAGGGAATGGAGAGACCACCAAGCAAGAAAAGCAGGTGATGGGATCAGTGTCCAGGGAGACACTGCTGGCATCCCACGCTTGGCTTGAACATCTGGGAGTAGGGGATGCTCCTTTGCCATAGTGCAACACCTCACTAACTAGGGATTTATTTGGATCTGTGCCACTGCTCACATCCAGCTGGGCTGTGACACTCTTCCTGAACTTTGCTTTTCCCCTGAGCTGTTTGTTTTACAGCTCCTGGAGCTGTCAGCATGGAAATGGGCATGGAGCAGCATGATCTCCTCTGGAAACCCCTCACTACTGAGGGAAACTCCAGAGGAGATGAATGGGCCTCCAAAGATATTTTGGTTCTTGTCTCACAAGTTACAGTGATTAATTGATGGGACTGTATTTTATTGCAAATTAAACAATTGCACTCACATGCTGTTACAAGAATTTTAGCTGGTATATTTTTCTTTCTATCCAGTATTGCAATGACTTGCAGTCTTGACAGGACGTGTAAGAAAGAAGGAAAATTAAAGCTAGAACAGATATAATTATCTGAGATAGGGAAAGGTTGCTTGAATACCATTTAAGTACTATTGTAAATGCAAGGAGCCAGTTTTCCATATACTATACTTGGAACAACCCTGTTAATAAAATGGGATGTTTGCTAAGAAGCAAAGCTAGTGAATATTGTTTTCATCCCAATGTCAGCATCTCTTCTCTTATGGAAATATAAAATTATTCTGGTGTGATTTGTCATTCCATAACTCCATGTGTTATATTAATTTTTTCATTTATTGGCAGAGACTAAAATTATGTTTGAAGCCAGAGGATAAATTTCGAGGCTCAGTGCTGTTCTCTGCTCACAGTTGAAGCATCTGTAGCTGCATCTGGAATTTTTGTATTGAGTGATATGGACAGTTAACAGAGCAATGGCACAATTAATTGAATTGTTTCAGCAAGTTCATGTAAAGAGTTCCTTACAGCCTTTTAACTCCAAAAGAGCAGTGATCTCTTCACACATTTCTGAGCGACATGTTTTTCGCAGTAATTGATCTCAATGGAACCACTGCCTAATAAAATATCCATAACAGTAAACATTTTCTATCCACTGATGTTCTGTATGTCAGCACAGCATCAGGAGAGCATCCTCTCCTTCAATTCCCTTCATGCAGCTCATAGATCAGCCTTCACCTGTTATTTAAACATGCAATAAAGCAACAGTTGGATGAACACCACACTGTAAGTAAGCCCACAAGCAAACACAGACCTCACACAAATACCTTCTAAACATGAGAATATAAATATTTTCAAATAATCCATCTCATTACAAAGTGCACAAACATGTGTCAGTAACAGGTGGTTTTCCTCGGTTCTGATGAAATTGAGAAAGATCCATTATCATAAGAAATAGCTGCCAAAGCTTACAGATCATCTGAGGAAACTAAAATTCAGAACTGAAAATGATGTGGCATTATTCAATTACAGCTGTCTGCTGAGCAGAAGCCATCTGCTTGAACTCAGAGTTCCTAATACCAAATCAAGTTTTTCAACTCTGCCTCAATCCTAGGACTGCCTCTAGGGCTAGGGAAAGGACACAAAACCATAAAGAAGAAATTTTTTAGGTATTTGGTTTTATTTCAGCATAACCCAGTGGCAACTCAGATGTCTGTGCTATGCTGACAGCTGCCTGGGAGCCTACACGGGATTAATCCTCCTTCTCAGCTCGGGCTCCCTCCTGACAATGCAGCTGGACAAACTGGCTTCCAAATCATGATAAAATACCTGATATCAGTAACAGATAAAATATTCCTTGGATATGAAGGGTTCCTTATTCAGAGAACATAGATCTGTCATCTTTTACTAGCTAACATTTTTATTAAATCTTCCAGGAAGATGACAAATTTGATAAGAATTTGCATACTCACTGCAAACTTTGTACTGCAAACTAGCAGTGCTGGCTTTGAGCATAGGATGCAGATGTTTGGTCTGCTCTACCTGCCATGCCCACTCAGTATTTTTTACCTACGTCTTGGGCTATAGAGCATGAAGTGAGATCTGCTGTTTGAAAAGTGTCAGTGATTTTGCCTCCCTCTTGCTGCAGGCTGCTTGATGTGCCCAGGATGTGATCCTTGTTCTGCCCCCATTCAGTGCAGCCCTGCACCTAAGCAGAGTGTAACCCACACTCAAGAGCTTTGGGGAATTTAGGGATATTGAAGGAGTTCAGTGAATCAGCTTTGCCACTAGGGACAGTGGGTTAATGCTCTGCTGCACTTCATGCCAGTGGGAGGCACAGTTTGCTGTCTGATGAGGTCAAAAGCCAGTACAAGCAGTTGGTGAGACTGATGCTGGCAAGAAACCACTGCAGCCAAAGGAAAGAAGCCATATTTTGGTCGTGCTTAGAGATAATAATTTTCATTCTTGGTGTTTCTCAGGATTTGCAAAACACATGCCACATTTAGTGTCCTCCAAGGAAGCTGATTCCTCCATCTCTGATTCTAAGTGATTATTCAGCTAGGAATGCCAGTGTGAGTGTGTTCCACAGCAGCCACTGCCAAAAGCAATTACTTGGGGGTTGCTCAGAAGCCAAGAAATTCTGGTCCTCACCCTCAGTGCCATCTACTGTCCTGCTGTCACTGCATCCCTTGGGTGCACACCTCTGATGTCTTGTGAAGGCTGACCTAGAACAGAGGCTAGAGGGAGTTAAATAAAGTAGAGATTTATTAAAAGACCTCAATGGATCCACCTTGGGCAGCATAAGAGCCCAGCCAGGGCTACACCCAAGATGAACCAAAATGGTCACAAAATGGACAACCAAAGTCATGGGGTCTCTCATTTTTATAAGTTCTGCTGCATTTGCATATTGGTGTTAATTGTCCAATTCCAGCTTTAGGTTATAAAGTCCCATCCTTCTTGTTTTTCTCTCTTCAGTCCATGTTGTTTGTACTCTTGGGTCTGAAATTTTGATAATTTGGCCTTGGTCCCCAGCTGGAGCAGGAATTGTTTTGTCTCCCTGCTCTGTGAAGAGAGCTCACTACCCCCTAATAGGAAGCTCAGAAGTAAACACTAAAGCAGCACAGAATCTGAAAAATATAAAAGCTGAAACCTGAGGCATCATCTCCCACTTGCAAAGCCTTCCTGCCGCTGTTCCCAGACCCCTCCTAACCAAGAATACAATTTTCATTACAGCAGAAATGTCAGGCTGGAGCTCAGCACACTGGGAACAGCACCTTCAGGGGCTCTCCCAAGGGAATAATAATAATAATGATAGCTCATTTGCTAATGAACACTGTTCCATGTGCACTAATCCCAAGGAAGTGTGTGAGCATATGAGCAAGTGTCACTTCTCTGGGAGTCTGTTGATCACCATGCACCAGCTCAGCAGAGAAATCTGTGCAGGTGCAACCTGCCCCAATTAAAAGGCAGCACAAGGAAGGATCATGGGCATTCCCTGAAACAGGAGTGGAGGACAATTCATCCTGTGTGTAAGCAAGAGACAGACATTTAATTAAAGAACTCTAACAGCAATCTAGAAAATGCCTGTATTGCTATCAGTTCTGTACTCTATAGCAATAACCTGCTGAACCATGCATGTACACAAAATATGCCCAGTTTGCACCCAGAAATGCACAGTTATCCATGAGGATTCCTGATGTGTGGTGTGGCCCAGATGAAAACTTAGGGAATTTTGCTGATAACTGTCTTCTAACTGAAGAATAAGATGTAGAAATGAGAGGAAGCAAACAAGTGCCACCATAATTTAACTACTTGATCTTGTCTCAAATCTTGAACAATACTTGAAAAATATTATTTCAGTAGCCCTTATCTTCTAGCACAATGTTTCGAAGTCTGAAGTTAACATCAGTTACCTAGCAGTCCTTCTCCACTTCTTCCCCATTTTCCCATAATTCTTAGATGTTTCCTTATTTTGCCACACCATTGAAACCCTGGAGGCTTCTTTCACATGCCTGAAAATAATTTTCCACAAGGAGACAGGGTCTGAAAGCTTTATTGGCTGGTGATCCTGCCAGGGAGCTCATTTCTCTCAGCAGCACAGGAGGCTTTCCTGGACAGACACCCACAGGACATGGGCAGAGACAGCAGAGAGCTCCTGCTGCAAACCCCCACCTCTGTGGTAGCAAAAATTACCAACATTAAAGACTCATGATGGGGTGTGTGGGCAGAATCATGGCCTGGGGATGTCTCTGCATCAAGCCTCGGAGGGAAGAAGGCCTGCAGCCCTCACTTGGCATGTGGCAGTGCCTCCCTTTGCACCTGCCAAGGCCTGCAGGATAATTCCATGTTCAGCCCAGGAGCACCAGAGCCACAGGTAAGAGGGGGCTCAGCTGCTGGCCCTCCTGTAGGAGTCTCCATTCAGACTAGCATATGATATGATATGATATGATGCTCAGATAAGGCTGGCTTGTCCCAAGCCCCTTGCTGTGAACAGAGCAGGTCACCCTGTCACAAGCACCCAAGCATCCAAAGCATTCCCTGGGGTCTGGGAAAGCTGTCTGGGAATGAAAACAGGGCCCCTGCAACTCTTCTCATCCCATGCCCTCCCAGAAGAGCTGTTACACCCCAACCAGCCTGATGAAACATCATTTTAAATCATCCCTTTACTCCCAGCAGCAGATTTGTCATTTACTGTCACAGTCCAACTGGTATAACCACGTAATTTGACACTGAGGATTTCCATGATTGTGAGCATTTTGTGCACACCTTGTTACTAGCTAAAACTGCTCATTTCTCTCAGTCGGTTATAAAAGAAGTTGGATGTGATTTAACCTGAGGTTATGGTGTTTTCCTACTGCAGTGCTTACAGCCCATTATATGCCCACTTGTTGTCAAACTGTTGGATGAGGACACATAAGAGTCAACTCAGCACAGCTTTTCTCACAGATCCAAAGGTTTAGAAACACTTCAGACTAAGCTATCACATGTACCTCCATCCTCACATCCTGAAATTCAGGTGGCATCCTCAGCCAAAAAGGAAACAAACAGGCAGCAACACCAGTCCTGCCTGCCTTTCTGTCTCTCTCTCACAAATGATGCAAATACCCAGTTTTGAATCCTGAGAAAATTAAAAAAAAATCTGCTGAAAACTGCAGTTCAGGACAAGTGATCCCATTTCCCATAGCAATGTTTTGGCATGTGGACCCTATTCCCCATGGGTAACACCAGAGAAAGTGCAAATTAACCTGTGACCACCCTCTGGGTGCAGCTGAACTCAGAGCTCTGAGTTTTGCAGAAATTGTGGACCTATTGTGAGTCCATTCACATGAAGTAGAAGTTTAATTTAACATGGATAAATGAAGCGTGGGTGTACTGATATATTAAAAAGAATACTATTACCCAGAAAATTATAGTGGTCTCATGAGGTGGTAAAGGAAATTAAAGAAATTATATTTAGTTAAGTTATACCATTGGGGGTTTTGATAGTCTTGTTTTTGCTTTGTAATCAAGTGCAACATTATTTTATTATCATGGTTATACTATTATTACTGTGTAATCTTGCACTTGATTACAAATCAAACCCAGTGATAACTACAATAATAAAATAATGTGTTAACATAATAATCTAGCTAAACATAATAAAATAGGTGCTGTTCATCAGGCACAGCATTGCCAGCCAGTCAAGGGAGGGGACTGTCCCACTCTGCTCTCACCTTGAGCTGGGGACAGCTCTGGGTGCCACAAGAAGAGGAGACTGAGGACAGACCTCACTGGGGTCTTCAGTTCCTCATAAAGGGAGGAGGAGAGGCAGACACTGATCCCTTCTCTGGTGACCAGAGACAGGACCCAAGGAATGGCCTGAAGCCATCAGGGCAGGGTTAGGATGGAAATTAGGACAAGATTCTTCACCTGGAGGGTGGTTGGGCACTGGAAGGGGCTGCCCAGGGAAGTGAACACAGCCCCAAGCCTGAGAGATCTCGTTTGGAACAATGCTCTCAGGCACATGGTGGGATTTTTGGGGTTTCCCATACAAGGCCAGGAGGTGGACTCAATCAACCTTGAGGGTCCTTTCCAACTCATAGGATATTCCATGATTCTAAAATTCTAATTGTTGTCTAAAACTTCACAAACACAAATGAATAATATTAGTGCTATAGAACAATTAGCTTTTCCCAAAGTACAAGAGGCACCTATCCCAATATGGACTAGAAAATCGAGGAAAAATCATTATGGAAAGTAGATAAAGTATGGTGTAAAAGTTATATTTCAAGGACTTCACCCTGAAAGTTGTTTTTCCTGTATTCATGCTTGTCAACATCAACTTACTGTGTTCTATCAATCAATTAATCTTGTTCTGCTGCTGTGCATCCTGGATGGACACAGACAGTTGGATTTGAAAGAGAAAGTGACTCACTGCTCTTGGCTTCTCCTGAGTTAAAATGTAAATCTCCCTTTCTGTTAATTTCAAATTGACTGATCAGAAGAAACCAACAAAAGTCCAACTGGCAAATTCAAAATTTTACCCAACAAATCCAACAATTAGATAGTGGAGAGAGAAGTAATTCCCATTCAGAACAAGTGCAAAGGCAGAAGGGCAGAGCTCTGCTGCCTCCCAGCCCCAGCCATCAATATTCACAGGTGTCAGATATTGCATTTGCTGGGAATGTCCTTAAAGGCAGGAATGATGCATCTGACTCCATGTTCTCAGAAGGCTAATTTAATACTTTATTATACTATATTATATTAAATAATACTATAGTAACTATACTAAAGAATACAGAAAGGATACTTACAGAATGATAAAAAGATAATAATGAAAACTCATTACTCTCTCCAGAGGCCAAACACAGCTTGGTCCTGTTTGGCCAAAGAGTCCAAACAACTCCCACCAGAATCCAATAAAACAATCTCCAAACACATTCCAATGGAGCAAAACACAGGAGAAGCAAATGAGATAAGAATTGTTTTCCTTTTCTCTGAGGCTTCTCAGCTTCCCAGGAGAAAAATCCTGGGTGAAGGACTTTTTTCAGAGAATGTGAATGGCACAGTCAGACACATTTACAGGCTCCTGCATCCCAAGCCTGTCATGCAATTTCATATCTCAGCAACACCAAGACCTTTCCATGCAGCTGCTGCCTCTGATTGAGGATGGAAATAGACGTTTATAAAAACAAGCAAAACACCCCAATCTTACCAAAAATAAACATGTTGCAAAACAAATTATACATCAGAAGATGGAGAGGTGTTGGTCTGAGTAACAACTGGTCTGTCCTGATAACTCCAGCACTGCTGGAGAACTGAGGCTCCCACCAATGTGTCAACAGGAATGGAAATCAAGCCCCCCAAAAAAACAACCATGAGTCAACAGCGCCTTATCAGCCACCCTGCCTTGCCCATTAAATCCCACACCTAAGAGCTGATAGAGGAACACTTCATGTTTGTATATTACTGATTGAACTTTCTAGTCCTGAACCTTTTTCATCTAGGAAGCAAGACAGCATCTTGGGTGAGTGATTCACTCAGTGAACCCACGGCTCTCCCTGTGCTTATCAGACTGCCTGCAGGAAGAGTAAAACTTTTCCTACAAGAAAACTTGTTGCGAGCAGAAAACACAGAGTGGAAAAGTGGAATATATCTTTGAAATTAATGCATGAAACCCAAATTTTGACATAAAACGTATTTTTAATCACAGCCTAGGCTCCATGACAGGTTCATGCACAAATTCCCCTCATGCCATTAGCATCTTTAATGAGAATTTTGGCAGAATAGCCAGTAAGAATGCATTTGGTTCCTCTTGTAAATTGTTCATTCAGGAAAATATTGGATTTTGTCAATGAGGCAGTGTGCAAAATAGTGCAAGGCTGAACAACTGTCACGTGGCCCTCTTCCATCTATATAATTTTCATTTCATTTCCATGCAAGCAGATGAATTACAAAGAGCCTGTTTCCCAGCATGTGCTGATAAAACACAAAGTAGGAACTTACTGCTACTTTTACTGTTATGTGTCAGGGAAGTGAAATAACTTATGAGGGTATTTTAATGAATAATAGACAACTCTAGAACCAGAATTTCAAGGAATATGTTATGTCAATTGGATAGAGACAGTAAAATCATAATTTGCTGAGTAGAATTTAACGATATCAATTCAACTGACGGATGAGAAAGGAAGTAGAATGAAAAAGCTGAGTTAATTCTGAGTAATTACCCCAATCCTGGAAACACGAATAATTTAAACTAATGTTTTACTCTGGAATATTTGTCTTACAACATATTCAGGGGAATGGTAGAGATTTAACCTCACTTCTCTGTATTTCTTTGCCTGTTGTGTAAAGCAGCTGTCTATAGCTGTACTGGCCTGCCTAATGGCAGTGATTTCCCCCATATTTTTGAGCATAAAGGCTAAGCTGGCCCATCACATCCATCTCTTCTAAAAATGCAGCAAACTATTGATCAGGTCTTGGCATTTCACCAGCATTCAGGCTGAGCCCTCAAGGCAAGAAATTATGATATTATTGTATTGATCACATAAAGTTACCATGCATTAAAAATAAATCTTACTTATTTTCACACAGTGCTTCCCATAATATAATACAGCAGAAGCACCAGAAGTGTTGGGATGTACACAAATACACCAAACAGCAAAATGCAGATGAGGCATCCATTTATATCCAACAACAAATGTCCTGAGTGGTGAAGCAGCTTCAAGTTGTGCCATGGGAGGTTTAGGTTGGATGTTACAAAAGAATTCTTCACTGAAAGGGTGGGTGAGCATTGCAAAAGGCTGCCCAGGGAAGTGATGGAGCCACTGTCCCGCTCAGAGAGAGGAGGATGTGGTGCTCAGGGACAGGGTTTGCTGGTGCCCCTGGCTGTGGCAGGTTTATGGTTTGATTTGATGATCCCAGAGGTCTTTTCCTACCTGGATGATTCTGTGGACACAGAACAGACACTGAACAAGAAAGAGCTGTTCAAGGTGAAGCCCAGACAGAGAACACAAACACAGCTGACCAGCCTTGGGGTTCTGGGTTTTCCCTCAAGTTCCTGCTATCTGCGGGTGCAGCCAGGGAGAGGAAGCCATTTGTTCATCTTTACAGCAGACTGCAGTAGGACCATTCCTGGAAAGTGTGGCTGCTCCTTGACAAGTGTGGAGAAACACATCCTACTGACTATTTCCTCAGCCCAATTTCACTCTGCTGAGAGCAAGTTCTCAGCATGAGATAATATGTCCCAGATATTTGGTGCATGGAAGTGTTGCTAGATTTAGCTGCAGACACCTTCTAGGAAGGAAAACAAGGAGCTTGTGGGTAAGAGAGAGCAGAAGTAAAAGCAAAAACTGGTGTGGGGTGTTCAGGATGGGCAGAGTGGCTGAAGTCAATGAGATGCACTTCCCTGTCACAGCTCACCCGTGATCACAGCTTTGTCTTAAAATCTGGGTCACAAATATGATGATTCTAAGGGGGGAATATTTTATTTCTCACTTAACTAATATTAGGGTAAAGATTAGGAGGAGTTGCTGTTCTCTCAGTCAGGTGCAGGCAGCAGCTCCCTGGGCTGCTGGGACACCAGGAGTGAACATTTAACTGGGACCTTCTCCAGATGAGGAACAGAGGAACAGACAGGTCAATCTGTGTGTACAGTGACACAGACTAAAATTAACTCAATCTTGGTAAAATGTTTGCAGTTCTAGTTAAATCCTTCCTCTTGATTTTAGATTTTTAAGGATGGGGATGAAACACACCCAAGGAGGACTCTGGGTCTGTCTCACATGGCTCCTGTACCTGGAGCTGGTGCTGTTCATCCTCTCAGATGAGCTATATCTGTCTGGGTGAAACACATTACCTGTCTTCATTTTATTTGGTATCTCCATGATCTGCCTGGTGCCTTTATGAAGCACCAAATTTACTGCTGGAACCGTTTATCATCAAAGAGTCTTTCTTTTTATACATGACAATTCCGTTTTTCTCATTATCTTGTATCAATTTCTGGGTTGCTACAAAGCATGGGAGTTTATATTTCTTTTCAACTAAACTCATAAAAGTTAATTACAATGAGGAAATGCACTTACAAAACTACTCCTGGATCTAACAGGCCATTGTAATAAAAAGTAAATAAAGATTCATGCATTTTAAAGCACATTTAGCTTCACTGATCTAGAAGCAAATTGGGCATGAGAAGATTGCACTGACAGCATTAAAACTGCTGCTGTATTTAAATTGATATCAGTAAAACAGAGATCTATAAAACAGAAATGTAACTATACACACTGCAGATTTTGGGGACTTTACACTCCTGTGAGTTATAAAACCTGTTGTATCTTCCAAAAATTTTGAGCAAAAGGAGGAAATAAACACTACAATTGGATCTAAAACTTTATTTGCATTAAATAAAAACATTTAAATGAGTGCAATTCAAAATTATTCTAATGAGTCATTCTTGCACATAAAAGATTTATTTTGGTTGGGCAATTCTCAATTTCACCAAGCAAACAAGACAGACCCATCCAATTTGATGTCTAACATATGAAAAATAGCTCCCTGATTGGATGCAGCACATGAGCTGCGGGTAAACTAGAAAAAGATATGGCCTTATGTTCAACAACTGAAATAATCTGAAGTATTTTAACATTTCCCTTCACCTCTTAGGAACAGGCAGGGCAAGAGTGGATTCTGCCAGTTTCTTCTCCACATTTTTAGAGGCAGCATCCCTCTAAAAAGGAAACACCCTGAGATGCCTGGGTGATGGTTTTGCCTCTTAGGAAGTACCAAGGTGAATGAAGGCTCTGTTTTTTCACACTGCAGTGTTAGGATTTTCTACTTAAAAACTGCTTCTTGCAAGAAAGGTAAGGGGGGGTTGATTTCATAATAAGTTACCCAGAGATTTGTCCTGGCTTTCTGTTGCTACACACTAAAACACACATTTTTATCCTCAGCTTCCCAAAAGAAGACAGCTGGAAGGAAAGAGGCTCTGGAAAATGGAAGATATAACTGCAGCAGCTCAGTGATTTAATGATGCTTGCTAGCAAACAAGGACACAAGAAGTCAGAAAGTTCTTTTCAATCCTGCATTCCTGTGGGACAAGGAAACTCCCCTTGTGGTCTTTGTGTTTGCTTTTCCTTATTTGAATTATGCAGCTCAGCACAATATTTTTCTAAGGTGAGTTTGCTTCCTTTATCTTGTAAATATTTTTGGCTTCTAATCAAAACCAATGAAATTAACAAAAACCCCTCAACAATCCCAGCCAACCCAGAAGAGAGGAGTTCACTCCTTTCACAGCAGGAAAAGCAAACCCCAAGTGTCTCAGGGAGAGCCAGCCTCACCAAGCCAACATAAAGAAATGCTTCATGCCAAACCACATTAAGCAAATGGATGCCCACAAAAACACACTTCAGAATCAGGCCCTGCACAGACCAGGAGCACATTTCAGCACTGAGCTGAGTGTTCCACACTGTGCAGCTCTGGGTGACCTCAGCTCGACAAGTGCCAGCTCATTTCTCTCACCTGCATGTTCCACACAGAACTCCCACAGGAGAGTGCCTTGTGCTCTGGATGGTGGTGCTGAAGCCAAGGAACAGCAGTACCATGAAAGGAGCTGCACTGCAGCGCCAGAAGAGATTTCCTTAGGCTCAGAGGAGAGCAGCAAAACATCTCAGACCCTTCAGGCTGAGGGATGCTGCTGCAGTCATGCCAAGAGCTGCAGCCATAGCCAGGCAGGAGGAGAGTAAAGAGGTTGGAGAAGAGAGAAAATTGCCCTGGCAGAAGTCCTAGGCTCTCTGCATGTCCTGTCAATGTTCCCACTGGCTTTAGCACAGTCAGAATCTCCCCTCATGGATGTTTTAGGAGACCATTCCCCAGGTCCCGTATGCTTACAGTTATTTACCTGCAGCCACTGAGCAAAACAGAGGAGCAATCCATCTAGAAAATAAAATCTAAGGTGCTCTGTAGCATTCCTGGTTTTCAATTTTCCATATTTAAGGGGGGAAAAAAGAAAGCACTGGATGTGTCCTTTTAAATCTCAGAAACGAGGTCTCATGCTCCCATGCAGGTCAGAATAACTGCTTTTGTCCAGGCCTTTCTGCAAGAACCTCTGTCTGTGAGAGAACCTGTCAGACCCATGGGGCAAACACTGAGTCCCTGCAGAATCCCTTGGCAAGCTGTGAAAATCTGGGCTTCAGATTTTCCTGGGAAAGGCCAGGCTGAGCCCCCAGTGCTACCACATGCCAAGGCTATGGCTCACACACTCCTGACCTGCCCAGGGCCAGGCTGGGATGCTGGCACAGCCCCTCATTCCCTGATGTGGAATGCAATGGAGTGTTGCCTTATAGTGCAAGAGTTCTATTGTCATTACACTGCAAGGTTCCATATTGCCAGTTTCATACCTCCTTGATGTTTCTTGTAGGCAGCTCCTCTGGGCACTGACTCTTCCTCATCCTCACAGCAGCCATCTGACTCCAGTTCCCACCAATCCACTCTTTTATAACACTCTTCTTATTGGCTACAGCTGTGCCTGTTAACATCAGGCCTGCTCCTAATCCTTAATGACTGGCTCACCTGCAACTCTTTAGGGGGTAAGATTACTTTCTATACTACCTTTATTTACTCATATTCTATCCCCCTGCAATGGAGGGCATACCCAGGGCCTTTGGGATCTCTGCCCCTCTCTAGAGGGGATATTGATCCAAATCCAACACAATCTGACTCAAAGGGTGTGCAACCTGTACATTTTATTGCAGCCATACAATCTTCTCCAAGCTTCTCTCATGATAGAAGCTACCAGAAACAGAGGCTGCTGGAAGTGTTTGTGCTCTGCTCATCTGTGCTGGGCTGAGCAGCCTGAGCTCCATGGGCAGCAGCCTCGTCCCTGGCAGATCACAGGCTAAAAGTCCCATTAACCCACAGCAGGCAAAGGAGCTGGCTACTTAACAGCAAGAGGTTTGGCGGAGCAAAAAAAGCATGTTTACAAATGTGGAATGTTTATTGTTCTCTGATGTTTTCTCCTAATGCTGGTGGATTGACAAGATCCTCTTGTCAACAGGAACAAACACAGAGGGGACAGTAAAGAAAATCTCTGCCTGTTCCAAGAAGCCAGCCAGAGTCAGAGCTGGATGATATACAGGTGGCACAGGGTAAAGAAATAACAAGAAAGAGGCAGGTGGTAAAAAAATTAAATCGCAACAGCTCTGCCTTTTTATCTGACAGCAGAATTTGGTCTTCAGAGTCCTATAAACTAATCCTCCAAAATGTGGATAATGGCTGAGCTCAAATGAGTCACAAGGACCTGGCACAGAACTGCCAGGCCCTACCCACAGCAGTGAGCAAGGTGCCATTGAAACTCTCTCTGAAACTGGCATTGATTTATTCCAAAAATTATCTTTGCACCACAAACCCTCTGCTGCATCATCCAGAGCTCAGCAGCAGAGGAAGCAAGATCAGAGACCTAAGGCAAGGGGTCTGCTGCTTTCCTCCTGGAAATAAGAAAAGATTTGCCACGTACAAATGGCCTTGAGCAAAGGGCAAGAAGTTGTAGGGAGCAGCTCCTGTGTGAGATTGGGCACTATTGTAAATTTAGGTAACTTCGATGAGGGGGAGACTGATGAGGACAGCATCTTATCAGAAGGCTAATTTATTACTTTATGATACTATATTATATTAGAGAATACTATACTATACTAAAGAATACAGAAAGGATACTTACTGAATGCGAAAAAGATAATGATGCAAACTGGTGACTCTCTCCAGAGTCCTGACACAGCTTGGCCCTGATTGGCCAAAGAGTGAAAACAACTCACACTGGAGTTCAATCAAACAATCTCCAAACACATTCCAGATGAGCCCAACACAGGAGAAGCAAATGAGATAAGAATTGTTTTCCTTTTCTCCGAGGCCTCTCTGCCTTTCAGCTTCCCAGGAAAAAACCCCTGGGTGAAGTTCAGAGAATGTAAATGCCATAGGGCACCTGGGAGCTCAGGCAGAGCTGCTGGCAGCCCTGCCATGTGGGCATACTGAGTCCTTTCCTTGGAGGAAGGTGCTTGCTGACCACAGGAAGCAAATCCTGGTCCCCACAGGCTCCTCAGAGCTGCCCAGCTCATGGCTCACACCAACAAACTGCAGCTCCATGGCCCTGGAGTGGCTCCTGCTGCTTGGACATGCTGGGTAGAATTTGAGCTTCCCAGAAGTGTTACAGGGTTGGAAATTCATTTTCAGCATTAGAATAAATGTGAAAGTTACCAGATTTTTGCAAGAAGGAAGTTATATTAAAAATATATACTTTCAAGACAGAAATTCTAGTTTATGCCTTAAATTATAGTCTGATACACCCCGGTGATTATGGTGCTACTGGCTAAAGCTTTGATTTTTTGCAACACCATAAAGCTGGCAGAATGGGGACTTGGGCTCCACATGCTGCAAAGTATTTTCACCAGCAATGAGAATAACCCATCCCTCTTCCATCTTCCCAGGAGAAGGGCTGCAGACAGGGATACACTTCCACAGCCTCAACCAGAATTAGACAAAAGCACTCTCAACACCTTTATTTGCCATGACAAGCTCCTCAGGATGCCTCCAGAGCAGCAGCCAGAGAGATCCCCTAATTTCCCACTTTTTCACAAGACACCCATGGCAAAACAGAGCCCAGGCTCCCAGGAGCTGCAGGGGAGAGAGGCTGCCCTGGGGAGAGCAGTGGCTTCCAGAGCATCCAAGGAAGAGTAACAGCATCCATTTCCAGAAGGAAGGAGCAGAGCAGAACACCTTGAGGAACGTGACCTTCCTGCCCAGAGCTGGGCAGGGCAGGACACAACAAGGCTTTGCTGAGAGGCCAGGAGGGACATGTGCATTTATATTATATTATATTATATTATATTATATTATATTATATTATATTATATTATATTATAGTTATTAACCCCATGTCATTCACACTGCCTCAGCTAACACACATCAGTGCAGGCAAGATTCCAAAATATTCCAGCTGTCTGCAGCTGGCTTTACCCAGGAGTTGTAGCCCCAAACACTTGCTCTGACTTTGGTCCCTGCACACAGCAGAGAGCCTGGGCCAGGGTTTGGGGTGGTGGCACTCCCACATGGGGTGGGGGAAACACTCAAACCATGCTGCCAGACAAAGCTGGGGCATTGCTGACACCAGGGGCTGCCTGCTGTCCCTCCTGCTAGGGCACAGGGGTCTGAGGATGCAGCTCAGGTGACACTGCCTGCTCCTCTCAGATGTGCTCACATCCTGCTCACCATAACACTGCACATTTACCACAGCACAGAGGGCTGCTAAGGGAAGGACAGATTGTCCTGAGGGAGAGAAAAGAGCATCCATACCATCCATACAGAAGACTTATGCCAGGTCTCCATGGAATTTTTAGGAGGAATTTGCAATTCAAGCTGAGGTTTTACTAAAATCTGAATTTTTATGGGGCTGGTTCTTATTACATTAAAAGTGACAAGCTTTCTAAATCTGTCTGTACAGGTGCAGCATAAGGAGAAAAAACTGCTCAGCTACCAATAAGTACATGACCATCTGCCCAAAGAAGTGATGGCAGGTCAAGTGCTGAACACTGCTATAATTTAATCTACCAGCAGACAGACAGATCTAACACCTGCAGGTGTTAGAAATGAAGAAAAACTGCTTTCCACAAGATCCACTCTGTAGCTCTTCTTACAATATCCAAATGTAGAGACACTGTTCAAAAGACAAATACAAATCCATCTAATACTTTCACATAAGTAAAACAAACCTCCAAATGGACAACAGTCGGTTTGCAGACAGCAGAGACTTCCCTGACTTGCTTTCCTGAATTTATACAATTTATTTATGGACTGCTCCATTGCTTGCAAGTCTTGTAACCAAAATCCACTCCCAAAAGGAGGAATTCAGCAGAAAGCAAGCCAAGATATAAGCCTGACCAGGGAATTTTCCCCTGTGCCCTTCCCAGAGCAGAACCTCCCTATCAGTGCTGTCTCACCCAGCACAGCTGCAGCTCCCCATGGAGGAGGTGGAGATGACCCTTCTCCAGTTCTATGGGCTCCTCACTTTTGCATCTTTCTCAACCTGGTGAGGACCAAAGCTTCAACAGGGATTAGAAAGGTGTGTATGAGGAAGCCACTTCAGTTAAACCAACATTCCCAGACAAGAGGAACAATCAGCATGAGTGTTTTTTACATTTTACTTCATTGAAAATAAACACAAATAAATATAAATAAAATTAAAACTGCTTTAAGCACCATGTCTGCATCATGGGGTACCTGTGCCCCCATAAACAACTTAACTGCACCCATGGTTTTACACCATTTCTGCCTCCCCTTCATTCCTGGTCAGCCCTCACACATCAGGGCTAACAAGCTGGTTTTGGGGTCTTTAGCATAACTACTATAAAACTGTAACGTGCCTATAAAACAATGTCTAGCAGATTTTTCTATGAAACTAATTGAGATAAAAGGAAAGAAATGGAAAGGAGTAGAAAACATTCATGTTAATTTGCTAATATCATATAAAGTATTTATCTCAATGGAGAATGCTGCACTAGAGCCATACACAGCCTGGCTGTCAAAAAAGTCCTGGGGATGGGGCTGCTCCATGGATGAATAAGTGAAATTTTATCAGTTGGACAAAAAAAAAAATATATGTATATCACGTCCAAATGACTGCATCCACCTCATATTGGTGTCATTCTGCAAATATCAAATTTTGCTTCTCATCTTTCATAACAGAAGCAAATAAAAATCTTGAGGAGATTTTCAGACAAGACATCACTAAAACACACACATCAAAATAATGAGAAAGAATAACAAAAGGCTATAACAAGTTAAATTGCTCTGACAATTTTTGAAAGCAATTCTGCTTTAATAAGACTAGAGAGAAGATGACTTTCAAGTACCATAGAGCACTGTGGTCTTTCCTTCAAAGGGCTTTGCACTCCTCAGATAATGACACTCATCTGGCTTCCAGTCTTTATTGTCCAACATTAAAAGTATAACAAAACAAAAAAAAAAAAATTAAGTAAACTAGATAAAGAGCCAGACATAAAGTATAGATAATCTCAGATAAAATAAAAAATTACATTAAGAGGAAATTTATGTGTGTGGAGAAAATCCAGCTCTGAATATGACAATTAAAAGCTCTGAGTCAAATGTTTTTGAAGAGGGTGATGCAAATATAGGTTTAATAGATTTAATCACTGCTGAGAAAGGGTGTGGAGCAGCATTCCCTCCTCTTGACAGGTATCATCACCCTCTCAGTGCTGAGCTCTTGTGCTGATTTCAGCCCTTCAGCCTTTGACTCTCACTTGACCTGAAACCATCAGTTTTCCCCCAGTGCAAGCCAAAGCTGTGCAGGTTCCTAATGCTGTTTCCAGCAGGGAATCATCATAGGGTGCCACATTTTCAGAGGCTCTGAAAAACCCTGCAAGTTAACATTTAGCTGCCTCAAGGTATTTTACAACCAGGGACCCACATTCAATGAGGTACAGAGAGTATCCATTTAGTATTCCCCCCTCCTCTCACTCTAAGCACAATTTAAACCTTGAGTAGCAGAAAAGAAAGTGTTCTATGGATTCAGGGCACATCATACAGAGATTTCTTTCCCAACAGCAACACAGACACACCACAACTTAATCCCATTTGTCACATCAGGTAAACAGGCAGTTGTTCATGTGGAGAAAATTCAGTAGCAGGACACTCAATATCTCAGCTAAAGTTTGCTATGAATCTAATAATCTGGAAAGAGGGTAAATAATGATGTAGTAGGATTTTCAGATTTCAATTATTTAGGTTAGCTGAGGGACAAGAAAGCTTAGGCACTTGGAAAGAGAATAAATGCTGCTGGGTGAGCACAGAGTGCAGCAGCCTAAGGATCCTACTGATAGCAAAAGATAAACTCACCCTTCCTGTTGGATATAAATTTCAATGCACACACCCCAGGTCCAAGGTGTCATTGGAGAGAAAAAAAATAATCTCCTCTCTGAATTTATGACACAGATAGTGCAAGCAGTGTAGGGGTTTCCATCCACTCACACCCGAGCAGAAGAATAAAATGTAGTGGTTACTTAGCACAAATAGAAACATAACACAATTAAAACTAACAGGAATAAATAATAAATTCTGAAAGTAATGCAACTGTCAGCTGGAACTTGGTGTAGTCAAGACGCATTTAAACCCATGACTTGATCTGGTCTTTAAAATGCCTGATCATTTCCAGATACCTGAGTGTCACATCAAAGAGCTGAGCTGCCCTGCTCCCCCTCTGCAGGGAAACCAGCACCAAAGTGTGCCCCAGTGCCCAGCACATCTCCGCCACACACCACAGTGATGGCAATTATCAACAATAACAACACTGTGGGTGTAAATCTGCTCTGGCAGCTGGGGCTGGTGAATTCTGCATCCAAGAGCAGCCCCTGGCAGCTGCCTCAGCCCCGGGCACCACAAGGGGAGGGAGAGCAGAGCAGAGCAGAGCCTGCCCTGGGAGTGCAGAGGGGCTGCTGCCCACTCCTTGGCCACACTCTGGCAACTTCTGCAAGAACCCAGAAAGCTCAACATCCTCTGCAACTCAGATCAGCTGAGGGGATTCCCTTGCATTCCTGCACCAGCCCTCTCTTTCCTGCTCTCAAACCCATGACACCATATAAACCCACTGCTGCTTGTCCCTAAGTGCTCGGGGGTGAGGAGACAACCTCCACCTGCTCTCTGAAACTCCATCATGTGAGAGATACCTGATGCCTATCAATATTTTTATAAAAATACCAGTATTTTTAATTAATCAGGCATTTCTTCACTGAGATGAAACACTGTGTACATTTCTCATTTACTCTCCCCAATACATGCTTATTAATTAGCAGACTAATTTGCTTACTTCTTTAGGAACTGCATGCCAGGGAAAATGTTCTCAGCTGTCAAATGCAACCCATCGATTACTGTAAGACACTTAAGACTAATTGATAAATATAACCAAGCCCTGATTAATTGCTGCAAAATCCATCATGCTGCATTCTGCTGTCCTTCCCTTTATAATAAGACTCTTGAATTAATTTGAAACTTGATTTTCCCTTCTTTTAATTAAGAAAACCACCAAAAACCCGAAGTATTTGTGGAGGGTGTCTATTCAATTTTCTGGTTATGCTTGAAGTGAAATCTACTTCATTTACCTTATTAGCCAAAAGTAAGGAAATAGCCTACTCTGAAATTAGTTACTCTGTCAACTAGAATTTATCTTTGGGGCTGAGAGAGCTGATGTGGAAACTTGAAAGCAATTTCTTCACTCTTCTGTTTGTTATATGTATTTTTTAAGGTTTCTTTCTGATTACATAAATTAAAAGTGACTTCTACAAAATCTGGAAGAGATGTGCTGCATGCCCTTCTCAGTACAGCATATGGCAGCCTTTGAAACAGCCCAGTGTACAATTATGTAGATTGTTTGGAATGAAAAAGGTAAAAGTTACAGAGTAAAAGCGACTGAACGTTCACAGTGATGTTTCCAAGCAGTAACCCTCTCCCTGCTCAGTCCATGGCCATGCACCCCTGTTATTCTCACAAGAATTCTGCTGATGTAAGAACATTTTACTTCCACAATTTGGAGCTTAAATAGTATTTAAAAAATTATTTCACTGGGGTCCTACTGAGATCAATCCACAAGTTCCTCCTGAGGCTCATTTTTCCCCAAATTGAACTTTTCCTCCTCCTCCTCCCCTCACAAAGCCTGGAGGCAACAAGCTTTGGTCCAGCACCCAGCACTGCCCCAGCAGCCTCCTCATTCCTCAAAGCATTTCCACAAATCTTCCATGAAATTACGATTTTTGCCAAAAAATCTATGTAGTACTGTTTGTCTGTGGAGAAATGTTTGGGCTATCACAGGCAGTGCTGGTTCTCTGGCAAAAGAGGAGGATAATTACAATGCCTCTTGAAATCAGTGATATTTCCTTGCTGCTAAAAGGGTGGCATGCTTTACACCTTTAAACTACCTTAAGTAATCATTTTCTAGGCAGAACAGAAAATCCATTTCTATTAGTTTCCAAAGACCTTGAAAGTATGGATGTAGGAAGACCAGTTCCATAAATTCACCTTTTTAGAGTCACTGGCTAACACAGAATTTATGCAAGTGCAGGTCTGTCACATAATTCAGTATTTATATTCTCCCTTTCAAGCTCCAGGGAGCTGGAGTAAAATGCTAAAAATAAAATACACATGTTATAATACACACAAGATTTAGAGATGGAACTATTCTGACAGTTCAAACTAAAAGATCTTTGTGCATAAGGTCTCCATAGCTAGGCCTGTACTTAAATCACATATTGATTTAACTCACTGTAGACAAGCTATATAAGCTTTGGAATGATGTATGCTTGATCAATGTGTTTTAGAAATTAATCTCTGCCAGATGTACTCATTTAGGCAAGTGAAGAAGTCAGATAAATATCCCTACATTTTACTTTATAGGACAGTAAAACAATTACTAATCAAATTTGTAAGTAAACAACATTATTTGTTTCCAAGAAATATCAATATTAAAATACCTTTCTAAGAAAATCCGAAAACAAGACTTCAAAAATTTAAAGTTTTATCTATGAAATTCACAGATTATAAAATTGATACAAGAGTATACAAACATGATGATCAGAGATACAGAGGAGAACAAAATCCTCCTTTGAAATAGCCAGGGACGGAGACTCCTAGCACCACCCTGAACAAAGGGATCTGGAGTCTCAGCCAGATGAAAGATGTGTTTGATATTTTACTTCTTTGAAGTGCTAACAGTGGTTCCACACCTGAGTGCAGGAGTGATGCCCCACTCCATTGCAAGCACACTGACCCTGACATGGGGAGAAATAAATGTTTACAGCTCTACAGGCAGGCTTTAGAACAGAGCATTCTCCCAGATTAGAGACAGGGAAACTGAGGCACCCCCTGAAAGGCACAAGGCAAGCTGAGCTACAAATGCCAGGAGTGAAGGCTTTATCTGAATGCCAAATCTACTCATGCAAACCTCCTTTCTGATCCATGATTTTACTCAAATCCCGCTGATCCCAGCAGTGACAGCTCAAGGACAGATCCTGACCCGGCTTAGAGCTGGGCAGCTCATGAACAATAAATTAAAATTTCATTACTTTTACAATAAATAAAAGTTAATTACTTTTCTGTGAGCTTTTGTGTCCTAGCTCGGTTTTGGGACAGCCCAACCCAAGGTGAAAAGCTGCCTCTCTGTCTCAGACTCTCGCGTGGCCCCAGCAGTAAGAACTCCTCAGTGTGACATTATTCACAGGTCACTCTTGACACTGAACACCAGAGAATGAACCTCAGCACAGAGCCACGACCAAGGACACACTGACACGCCCCAGGCCACCAGCACAGGGACAATCAGGCTGCTGCAGCCTCGGGGGACTCCCTGCAAAAGCAAAAATTCAAACAAGGAGGGAAGGCACTTACCGTACAGCACTGCAATGAGCGACACGGGCATGACCAGGATACCCACCAGCATGTCTGCCACTGCCAGAGACATCAGGAAGAAGTTTGTGGCATTCTGCAACTTCTTCTCCAAGGACACAGCCATAATTACCAATATGTTCCCCCCAATGGTCAGCAGGATGACAACCAAGATCAGGAGGGCCGGCCAATTCTTCTCCCTGACGGACATCCGAGAGACTTCGCCCTTCTCAGAGGTGTTGAGAGGATCAGATGTAGGCAAACTCTGGTTCAGAGTCAAATTGCTGCTCAAGGACCAAGCCATCAGACCACCATGCAAACTGAAATCCAGTGTAACAGACACTGTTGTTAAGCTGAGCAATATTCCAGTGCTACTTAAAGTGCTCATTGTCTGGGGCTGGTTGCTCTGTCTCTTAACCGTGCCTCAGAGACGATCCCTTTTCCAAACTCCAGGTCCAAGGCAGATCACAAAACCTGAGCCAGAAAATCATTTGATCTTCCATAGTGAAGCAGAGCTTACAGAAGTTAGCGTGGAGCTCCTCTGCTTTCCTTGGGTGTGGTAGAGGATGACCATTGACCACCAGCCTCAAGGGAAAGGAGACTTTGCAATCTCCAGCTGGTTTCCAAGTTCACCATTCTGAAAAGTAAAGGAAAAGGATATTCTTCACTGAAACCACAGTAAACACAACACTTTCTTTATTCCCCATGCAACTGACATCCTTATTCTTCCCCTTCCTGCTGGCTAGGACATTCTCCAGACTGCCAGCAATTTATCTGAAGGGTACAGACTATGCCTACAATCATGGGGGAGAGAGGCAGGGAATCACATCAGTGTGCTCTGGCTGGTTAAAAGCTGATTATCACTAATTAAATGTTTTGTGAAACCTGCAAAAGCAAGTCTGAAGAGCAAAATATGTTTCAATTGATATCCACTTCACAGATACTCTGCTGCTGTGTAAAATAGCAATTGCACAAAATTCCAGCCAATCCAGATAGCGCAGCCAAGCACGGGGTAATGCATCACCTTAAATGGAAGGGTTTGGATATATTTTACATATTCTGAGGTGTTGTAAAAACCCTCAGATATTAATGATCAAGTCTCCTATAATAACAAATAATGTTATATAGTATACTGTATATAACAGTATACTGTTATACAGTTCAATTTCTATTGGGAAATGAATGGTGGATAAGATGCAATTTTACTAGGCAATGTTATATTATATATATAAATTATCAATGTTATAGATATATAACATATCTATATGTTATATAGCAGCATATGTTATATACTGCTATATAAAATATACTGTTATATAGTTCAATTTCTATTGGGAAATGAATGGTGGATAAGATGCAATTTTATTATCAGGCAACATTGTATGATCCTTCTGGAACAAAGAGACAACAAAGAGTTAAGAGAAAAGAAAGGACAAACTTTCATAAAAGCTGAGCACTTATTTCTGGTGTTCATCTGTTTTTGTGCCACTGTTTCCTGCTGATCATGAGCTCACAGCCAGGCCAGCCAGCCTAACCCCAGCATTCTGCAGCTCAGGACCACTGTCCCAGCAGCCCCATCCCACACCCAGAGGGGTCAGATTTCCTCACAGCATCTCACTCAATTTGTGCTGCCTCAAAAAGGAGCTGACAGTGAGGGCAAGGCTGATCACCACCCCTGTAACACAGGCCAGAGAACATCATGCTGCTGCTTCTGAGCTCCTTCAGCCTCATGCATTGGGCTAATTGGGTAAATTAAGTGTACTCCTGACTTGAGGCACGTGCTGCAGCCACTGAAGCTGAGGGCATGCATTTCCAGTCTGGTGAAATGAACTCGGTAATCCTGCCTGCCAGTCCTGTCCGGCTGAAGAGAAGCAGCAGCTTTGCTTTGCTCTGCTCTGGGGAAGCTCCTGACACCACGAGCAGCACAGGGCTGGGAGCACAGGAGGAAAGCACCTGGCCAAGCAGGGGCATGGAAGTGGACAAGGAAGAGAATAAAATCAACAGCAGGCAGTTTCATCTGAGCACGTCTGTGACGGTGTTCACAGGGGTCTTATGTTGAGGGAAGAGACGAGGATCTGACTCCATGTTCAGAAGGCTTGATTTGCTATTTTATTATATATATTACATTAAAACTATACTAAAAGAATAGAGAAAAGGTTCCATCAGAAGGCTTGCTAAGAATAGAAAAGAATGATAACAAAAGCTTCTGTTTCAGACAGAGAGTCCAAGCCAGCTGACTGTGATTGGCAATTAATTAGAAACAACCACATGAGACCAATCACAGATGCACCTGTTGCAATCCACAGCAGCAGATAATCATTGCTTACATTTTGTTCCTGAGGGCTCTCAGCTTATCAGGAGGAAAAATCCTAAGGAAAGGATTTTCCATAAAAGATGTCTGTGACACACATCCTCAACTTTTTGTGCAGCCCACAGGAAAAGAGCTGTTCTATCACTGTTAAATAAATAACAAAATAAAAGCCAAATTTTAGCTGTTGAATGCACTGTGGCATACATCTGACACAGCAATCCAGGTATCAAAAGCTAGATGTGATTAATGAAATTACTTTAGATTTCATTTAAATAGGAAGTGCTCAGAATCCTATAATAAAATGTTTAACATTCATGAAGGTTTCAGAACTTTTTTAATGGGCTTTGTGCACAAAAATATTTCTTAAATGAGCAGTTCATACAATGAACCCAGATTTGCTTCTGTATTGTAGTTAATTACTCCCAGAGGGTCTCTAAACCTCATATTTAGGAAGGAGTTTTGCACAGCACAGAAAATAATTTTGCAGCTGCACATGCAGATGAATGAATAAGTGGTCACTGGACCATTTATTCTTTCCAACTTAGCTGGTCTCAAAAACAAACAAAAAAAAGTCTCTAGAAAGTTTCTAAATAACTTCAGATTTTTTTTTTCCAAAACACAGCTTTTAATTCAAAGCTATGAGGACAATTTTTCCAAATCACCTTTCCACATTAAGGAGACACTGGGCAGCCAAAGGATCACGGACAGGACATGACTTAACTCTAGATCATGAAAATAAACCAACAACCTCCAAACAAAACCACACCACAAAGAACAACTCCAAGATAAGGCTTCTGAATTAAAAGTGCCTATTTTTGTCACTGTTCATGTCTGCACACTGAAATGGTGAGTAGAGTAATTCTCTCTTGCATTTTACATATTCAGTTTGAAAAATCATGTGGGAATTTGATGACAGGAATGCTCAAGCCTGGGCTCCACCTTCAGAATTAACTGTTCTACTGCTTTGCTAATACTCTTGTTATTACTTTACACAGATCCTGGCTTGAAGTCATCAGTTTTCCTTTTCACTGCATCCCTCAGCCTCCTCAAGGTAAAACTTTGTGACTAATTCCTTCAGCTACAGTCTTCTAAGCACACCACTGTACCAGAAAAATAATTCACAATTTATTCATGGATTCTGCATTTATTTAAGAACCATCTCCATAATTTTAAATTGAAACATGGGCCCATCACAGATTTTTTTTCCAATAGTAACATCAAAGTACACATATTGAATTTCGTGGTCAATCGTCAATTCCAGTTCAATCTACTACTGACAGTCCTTAAGAATTATAATTTAAACATTCAGCAAAGCCAAATTCTTTTCCATGCGACTCTTGCTTTTTGATAAAGTAAAACAATGATTTCTTTTGGCACATTCTTTCCTTTCACTCTTTAAGTCCAGTTCAAAATAAACTGAAGGTAAAATATACTGAAGGAAAAATAAAATTACTGAAATAAACTGAAGGAAAAACACTTTTGTCTATCAAGAAACGATTAATTATTTAAATAATAAATAATAACTAATATGAATTATTTAAAGCAGAGGTTGATATGCTGGAGATTTTGGATGTTCCAGAGGGTTAAGCTGGAGTGAAACGGAAGCTGCAATGGTTAATAAGCCTGTACTGGTGGGGCACTGGGTGGGCTCACGTGCCTTTGGGATTATTTACCACCATTACACTTGCTAAAAGGAAAAGAACCAAACCTTTCTTGGAATAAACACAATTATTTTTTCCTTTGAATTAAATGCATTCATCTTTAGCTGTTTTACCCTTCAAAGCTCAGAGCACTTGTTCCTGGGGAGAGGCAGCTGCCTGCTGAGGCTGGAGCTGTTCCCCAGCCCCAGGCAGGATCCTGCCTTTCCTTGACCCTCTGCAGAGTCCTGAGCCCTCCTGAGACACTGAGGGAACCTCTGCATGTTACCAACATGCACCTGAAATTGGGTGAGAAATCAAGGATTGTCAGCTTATCCCAAAAAAACCAACCTGAGTTTCAGGCAGGCTGAGGTAATACATTAATTCATGGTGAGTCTTGCTGTAAAAAATACCCCAGAAGCACTTAATGATCAAAAGTGATGGCTTTCACCAATTCCCACCCCAAAAAAAAAACCCAAAACATCCAATGGCATCACAAGTACAAAGGCCACATGCAAGAGAGATTTTCTCCTCCCAAAATATTGTCAGTCTCCAGTTCTCCAAGTCACACTCACATCTCCCCAATTACCAGATGAAAGCAAACAAGCTGATAAAGAACAAACATTTGTAAATAAAAAGTTTTTCCTTCAGCCTTGACTTTGATGGTAGACCTACATCAGGGAAGAAAATAAATCTGAAGTCAACTAAACTGAACTGTAAGCACTGCAATTTTTGACAGGAAAACAGTTGCAGATAGTTCACAACTATCTGAGCCAGATAGTCAGATGACATAAATTTTTATAGCTCCATGAAGCCCTTTTCAGAATGGCAAATAATTTAAAATTATATAATAGAATACACAATTTATGTTCAGGAAGGCAGATTTAAGGCTTCATTCTTCACTCTAAACCCTGCATTTCTTGCTATTTGCATCTTTATTTTTTTTTTAATCCATTGCCAATTTAATTTTCCCTTTTTTTGGAACAGAAGGTTGCTTTAAAATACAGATTTTCATGGCAAACTTGCAAAGGGCTACTTTCCTCTTAGTGATTCAATAAAGTCATATTTTTATATTAAGAGAATTCTATATTTTGGGCAGTTGGAACTCATCTTTCTCCTTTTTGTAGCAGCACTAGGAAACATTCCTATTTCTGTGCAGTTCTCAGTGTGTGAGAATGCTGCAAGTCCAATGGAGATAACCAGGGTGATGTGGGAGGAAGCACAATAAATACTGGGTTTGGTTCAGCCCAGAGAAAAAGCTCTGAACAGGGATGGATTTGCTGCCTACATCTACCTGCTGGTACTTCCAGAGGAAACAGGAGAATTCCAAAAAGGAGAATTCCAAACAGGAGAATTCCAAAAGCTGGGCAGCAAAACAAGAAGCAATTTTGCCAGTGATAGATGTAAGAAAATTGTGTATGAAGTAGGAAAAAAAAGAGATAAATCTCAGTGCAGGTGGCCAGACAGAGACTGTGGGATGTCCATCCTTGCAGAAGCTCAGAACACAGCTGGGATCTAACCCCAAACTCCATCTAACCTGGAAGTCAGCTCTTCCTTGAGCACCTTGAGGACTAGAGACCTTCAAAAAGTCCCTTTCAGGTTGAATTATCCTATAATTGGATCAGAATTGTGTTTCTAAGTAAAGCTGTCCAGCATGGGGATGTTTTTGAGCTCCTACCCTTGGATGCACCCCCTATGCTTGTCAGATCAGACCAGCACATCCTCTCCCCTTTCCCCAAGGCCAGAAATAAAAATGTGCTGCCAGGTGGGCAAACAGAGCTGCGGAACAAAGGGAAAACCAATCCACAAAGGGAAAACCAATCCAGTGTGCCTGGTTTGGGATCCAGGGCCCCAGAGCTGCCCCAGCTCACACCAGGGCCAGCTCCTCACATTCCCCACCTGTGTCTGAGGGTCCCACAGCTCAACATCCTCTGAAATGTGGCAGTTTTGGAAAGCCCAAATTCATTCCAGGCACATGGCAGTATCAGGAAATCTCCTTTCTGTTGGAAGCAATGCCTCCAGTGCTAGCACAAGGGCAGCATTTTCTCAGTCCCTGCAGGGGGAAGGAAAAGTCAAATCCCACTGATTATTCTGTAGATACCCACTGCAAATTAACTCAAGTTGTAACCCAGAGAAGTGGTTATGCCTAATTTGACTATTTTCCTGAGCTACTCTTGAACTTGGGAATATATTATTAGCTCTTTGTTTAGAGATTTTCTTTCCAAGGGAGAATTTGATACGTCTTCTTCTGTTTTGCAAGAAATTCTGGAATTTTTCCCAATAGGAATTGGACATAAATCAGCGTAAAAGCCACTTAATAAAACCTTAGGGAAACCTCCCCAAATACAGCTTTCTACCAATCTTTTTTAATTCTGACACAGAAAATAACTATTTAATTACTTGCAAATTAAAAAAAAAAAAAAAAAAAAAAAAAAAGAGTATTTAGTTTTTTCACAGCAAGGGGAAAATGGATTTTCTCAGATATGAGATCAAGCACTGATATTTTGTAGGGTCATAATAATGAATCACTACCATTCTGTCCAAAAGCAAATAGCATCAATTTCCCTCTCTGTATCTTCCCTCATACTGAGTCAGAAAGGCATAAAGGCATTAATTTCTTTTCCAGACATTTCAAGGCAATACAAACACACAGAGAGATCTTAATCCACCTTCTGGCTGTAAGACCAGCATCCTTTTTTATTTTCCCTTTGTGGAAGAGCACCTGGGAACCTCACAAGAAGATGTAGATACTCTGCCACTCCCTGCAATGATAAACTTTCTCTCTTGGCTCAGGCATGCAGAAACACCACAACAGAATAAATCTGAATCTCATCACACACTGCTCTAACTTCTTGGAATGATTATACCCTAGTTGTTCATATTTTCTATGGGTAGATATAATTCCAACCTGCCTCCTGCCTCTCTGGTTTTTTGTTTCTTTTTTTTTTTTTTTTTAAAATCCACATGTCCCCAGTGGCTGAAATCCGAAGCACATATTAACTCTCTGCAGTTAGTGCATTTATCATGGCAGTCCTGACCCTGCTTTCCTGTTGCTTCAATAAATCACTTCATTCATGAATCTGGATCATGCAAAGTCCGGCTGAATGCAATCAAACCCACATTCCTGCACTATTTGTACAGCTGTGCTCCTGGAAGTTCTTACTGAGCTTGACCAGCCCCATAGTCAGAATTGGCTATAACCTGAATTTGAGCCCTGCCTTGAATTCCTGAGACCCAGCTGGAACACAAGGGACATTTATCTTCTGCCAAATTTTTATACCCTTAATGCAACAGCATTGTGGGTATCTGCTCCATGGAGCTGTGAGAGCCCCCAGGATTCCCAAGGCAGCTCCTGTGGTTGTAAGGACCTGGCTCCTGCCTCCACTGCAGTGACTTTCCCTCTGTCCCTTTTAATTCAGCTGCACAATGTGGCAAACATCACGTGTGGCATTGCTGGGAAAATCCTGTGTGACAGCTTTTTTACACTCAGCTTTTCAGGCTTCTTGTAGCAAACTACTTACTCTTTCTAAACTTTTTTCTTACTCTTTCTAAACTTTCTCTCTCTCTAGAAAACCAATTTTTCTTCTTCTCTCAAATGTTTTGCATGGCAGCTCTTTGTTTACATCATTAAAGTCTGGAAGTGAGCACTTATCCAAAATGAAACATAATAAACCAAAGCAACAAAAACACTTGCTTAGGTTTGTTTACCTAACTTTTTTTTTGCACGTTTTAAAGCCAGGCTTACTTAAAAACCAGAAGACTCCACAATTTTCAGCAGTTGCTGATGTACAGTGCTCTATCCCATGTGTGCTTGAATAACTTCATAGCTCTAAGTGCCACCACAACAAAACACATGTAAATACGTACATGCCTCTAAATAAAAAATACTCATCAAGTGATTTACACTCAATTCATGTTTTAGGGGAAATATCACACCCAGTATCACTGGGATTCTGTAATGACTGTGCATGGTTTGCAGCAGTGCCAGAGAGCAGCAGCAGCATGGCCAGGAGCAGGTGAGCACAGAGCAGCTCTGAGTCACAGCCTGGCACACACTGAGCACACCCACCCTGCCTGGGGACTGCTGCTGACTCACTCTTCACTTACTAAGTCACATTTCTTAATCAAGCAAGAAATCCCTTGATGTTTCTCTCTGAGCTTTCTCTTCATTCCAGCTCTCCGTGCCCTCTGAAATCACAGCTCAGGACCCCTCATTTTCCAGTGAAGACACAATTTTCTGATGCTGTGACATGGTGCTCACGCTGCACCTCATCCCACATGAAATCCAGGGGAGAATCTCCCCTCTGAGCCCTTGGTACATCTCCAGCACAGGGCTGCTCCTGTAGGGGTCCCACAGCTGAAACAGCTTCTCCCCCAAATCTGTTTTCCCAGTGTGTAGTCATGGTATTTCATGAAAAATCTCTTCTTTAGGATTTTTTTCTCTTGAGAAGCTGGGAGGCCTCAGGAACAAAATGTAAACAATGGTTATCTGCTGCTGTGGAATGCAACAGGTGCATCTGTGATTGGTCTCATGTGGTTGTTTCTAATTAATGGCCAATCACAGCCAGCTGGCTCAGACTCTCTGTCTGAGCCAACAAGCCTTTGTTATTCATTCTTTCTTTTTCTATTCTTAGCTTAGCCTTCTGATGAAATCCTTTCTTCTATTCTTTTAGTATAGTTTTAATATAATATATATCATAAAAATAATAAATCAGCCTTCTGAAACATGGAGTCAGAGCCTCGTCTCTTCCCTCATCCTTGGACCCCTGTGAACACGGTCACAGCAGTGAGCACCTCACCCTGCAGAACTCTCCAATTCAAGCCTCAGGGAGCTCAGTTTCTCCCCCAAATCTGTTTTCCCAGTGAGCACCTCACCCTGCAGAACTCTCCAATTCAAGGCTCAGGAGTGATTTTTTCATAGAGGTCTCCTCCCTGCTGTGGTGGTGCACTCTTAACATAGGTTACAGAGTGCCTCTCCTGTTATCATTGCTGTCCAAATGTCTCTAAAAAGAATAAATTGCAGCATCAAATAAGCCCAGGAAGAGGAAAACAAAGCTCAAAGCATAATAAAAAGTGTGCCTAATGAACTGACAAATGGCTCAGGGCTTTTACTGTAATAGCTTAATTAAATATGTGTTTTCACATACCTGTGCAGTGTCAGAGAAAGGATTATTGAAACATTCATAAGTTAATTGACTTATCTTTATCTCATGCATAGCAACAGTTGATACAATAATTACATAGAAAATGCTGCTACTCATAGGGGGTTTTCCCTTTTAATTTCCTTTTCTCTTTTTTTTCACTTGGGAAACTGACCCATAAAAACCCAAAATGGAGTGGCTGACAGGATAAATTCAAAAAGCCAACACTTTTCTGCTCTAAGTATATTATATATACAACCGAATATCCTGATAAATCTGTAGTAAGGGAAACTAATAAAATAGATAGAAAATAAAACTCTTAAAAACTGGTCTTAAAAAAAAAGCCAGGAAAAGGACAAAGAAGATAAGACTGAAACAATTACAGCAACTGGTATTCATTTCAAGATAGAAAATTATCCACGCACTTATAAATTCTTAGTTTGACCTTAACCAGGCAAAAATTCAGAACAGATTTAAAAGGAAAATTTGAGACACAAAAATGTGTGGAAAGTGCTGTGAAAAGCAACATGAGTTTCCCAGATGTACATTGTAAGTCTTGGCTTGGTGTCTTGGGATTTTGCTCATCTGTTCTGTAACACTCCATTCTTTAGGAAAATAAAATAAAATAAAAAAAAATTAAAAACGCAGTGTCTGTAGCTCACACTTCATTAAACCATTTGATACGGTGTCACCAGGGAAGTTATTATGAAAACTCCAGAGAACAAGATGAACAGAGCAATTGTGAAGCTGCCACGGTATTGGCTGCAAAGGAGATGAAAATGGATTAGACTGGAAAAACAACCCTGGTCTGGAAGGAAGGTGTCTGTTGAGGTTGGTAAGGTTTGATCCTGATAGTACATTGGGATTGGTTTTTTTGTTTGTTTGTTTTAATGTTGCCTAACTAAAACATTTACTTTGAGAACTAAATACATTGATAAAACCAAACCAAGATTCAGCACTCACATCAGTAAAGGTTGGAATGTAACACAGGAAAATCAGGATGACTGAAGGCTGAACAAATCAAATAATAATGAAATATGATAACACAATGAATGTGATAACACAATGAATAACTAAATAATTTGGCTGTAAACTTTGAGTTTATCAGTCAGAAGCAAAGATAATTAGTTCAGCATCTGAGCCATATGCAGGCACAAGTGGGACATGAAAGAGAAATACAATCCAAGCTATAGATATAGCAAGCAAGGGATTTTTGTATGCTCCATCACTCCAAAAGCAAACAAATACCTGCCTCCACCCTGTCACACATTGACTGTTTGATGCCATAAGAGGCCACTTTAATCCAGATGCCTTATTCCAGATAAATTCTGCATTGTGATGCTGCTCACAGACCAAGCTAGGGGACACCTCTGAGCTCTTACACTATAGTAAATCACAAGTATTTTCAATTAAATGACAATGCCCAGGGGGCCAGACAGAGCTCAGCATAGTCACTCTTGATTTGCACTAGAAAACAGGCCAATTGTGTTGAAACATCCTCAATGTGATTAGAAGCAGACTCTTTATTTAGGGAAATAATTAAATTTTCAAAGCATTTGACAATTTTAATAGACATCATCTATGAATAAGTCAGGGTGTGTAATATGCCTGGAGCAGGAAGGAAAAGGCTCATTAGCTTTGAGAGAATAGACAGATGGGCAATGCTGGGGCAGGGCTGTGACAGCTCCCACATTATGTAAGCACAGGAGAGAGGAGCCTGTGTGCAGGAGGCATTTCCATGGGAGCAAATTGCACTGACACAAACTGGCATCTCTGACATCAATACATGACTCAGGGAAAATGAAGTGAAGGAGACAAAACATAATTGAAAATACTTCATTTTCCAGCACGAAATGAAAGGCAATGGAGGGCTGTAAAAGCTGATGTAATTTGGATTAACCTGATTCTCCGTGTGAGCAAACACATGGAAGGATTTTGAACAATTCAGATTCTGTCCCAGCCAAGGTGTGCTGAAGCTGCAGCAGAGGGAGCAGTCCTGAGGTGCTGAAAAGCAGCAGGCAGGTGCTTGGCTGCATTTAACAAGATGGTTAGGAGCACTGAGAAGAACACGGAAATAGGAGAGAAGCTGCAGACAAATTCAGTGTCGCCATGATATTTTCTGAAAAATCCCTTTGCCAGGACTTTTCTCCTGAGAAGCTGAGAAGCCTCAGAGGAAAAGAAAAACAATAGAAAAACAATAATTACCTGCTGCTGTGGAATGCAATAGGTGCATCTTTGGTTGGTCCATGTTGGTTGTTTCTAATTAATGGCCAATCACAGTCAGCTGGCCCAGACTCTCTGAGAGTCACGAGCTTTTGTTATCATTCCTTCCTATTCCTTTCAAGCCTTCTGATGAAATCCTTTCTTGTATTCTTTAGTGCAGTTTTAATATATAATTTTCTTTTAATATAATATAATATCATAAAATAATAAATCAGCCTTCTGACACATGGAGTCAAGATTCTCATCTCTTCCCTTGTCCTGGGACCCCTGTGAACACCATCACAATTCAGCAACAAAACAACAGAGAAAATATGAAGGTTTAAGGCTAACAAAGAAATGTAAAAGACAACCTATAGTCTCAGTGACAGTCTAAGAAGGAAAACTTGCATTTAGAAATTCAAACAGGGTCCAAAGCAGCCACTTCCTTTTTAAAAGGAGTATTCTTCCTACATTTCCCTAAAATGTGGGTGAAATCTCTGAGATGCATTCCCAGACAGGCTGTGGGGTCACAGACCAAGGGAGCTGTCCCCATGTGAGCAATGTGCCAGGGACCAGGCTCTCCTTCAATGGGAGGACACCAAATGCACTTTTATTCAACCCCAGAGAGGAAAGACAATGAAACTATCATAGCAATTTATACACGAATCAGGTAGTGTCTGCGTTTTAATGGCTGAAACAAAGACAGCTGAACTCTAATGGTGTCGATTTTCTCTTGTAAGTGATTACTAAATTGCTTCCACTTTGTCAGCAACGTAATATCTCTGTGAACAGCTCAGAGTTAAGGAAGTGACAAACCACCAGTTGTCAAGTGGAGAAAAACACACATCCACATCCACTGAAAGTAGGTTTGAAAGAGAAACACTTCTGTTCCTCGGGAAACAGCAAGGCTTTCACACAAGGGAAATACTCCATCAGAAACAACAGGGCAGCTCCATCATTCCTGGCTTCTGACCTCCAACAAATTCACTATCACCACAAACCAAAATAATTTGGGTGCTGGCACCATTGATTGTAAGTGAATGAGAGTTTTGCTGTGCCCAGTGAGTGCAGCAAAAGAGTGTTTGGAGGCAACATCTGAAGTCTTTGAGCAAGGAGTGTGTCCCTTTCTTGCCAGAGTTCAAACACTGGAACAGTTTGAGACAGAAATTGCTTTAGTTCAGAAGCACACCTACAGCACACAGCAAGCAGTTCACAGAGAGACATCAAATGAGGCTGGGGAGCCAGGGAATCAGCATCAGAGAAACCTCTCTGGGCACTGAGCCCATTAATGGTCAGTTTTGGGGTGAGGCTCACACCACCCCAGCCAGGCTGTGCTGGGACTGAGCCCTGCCAGGGCTGAGCTGCACCCAGGGGAGTTTGAAATTCCTGATGCACACACTTTCTGACAAACAGATACAACTGCTCTGCGGGCTGGGTGAACTAATTACACTGACTGCTGATCTAAAAAAGCCAGGAAGCAAAAGCCCACAGCCCTGATTCCTGTATTGCTACCAATTTTTGCCCATTTCCTGCACATTACAGACGAAGGAAGGTCTTGTCCCCTGTATGAGCCAGCTTGGAACAGTTGCAGAAATAGAGCCTGGGTATATTTATGCAATAATACAAACACCTCTTGAGTTCTGTGTCAGTAAATTGTATCCTACATTTTCATTTTCCAAAACCACTACAAACAAATTATCATGGAAATATCTAAAGTAACAATATTTTAAGCAGTTTTACACCAGGCAGTGTAACCTTTACAAACACACTTTGATAAATAGTAGTAGTCTAAAATGGAAACAATTATGTTACTCCCATTAATTAGCAGGCAATAAAATACTTTCCTGTTCAGGTGACCTAACAAATATCATCATGTAATTTAAGAATTACACTGGCAATGTTTTTCTCCCACACACATCTGACCCTCAGAGAAGATTTTGGTATAAAGGGCAAAAAAGTAGCCAACACCTTTTCAGATCCAGGTTTTATCAAGCTAAAGATAGAAATTAGAAATCCCAAATAGAAATTAGAAGTAGTAACCACTCAGTGAGGCTGAAATCAGCCTCATCCACACAGGTGAACAGGAGCCTGTCCCAGCCTGTTGATGTTGGGAATCAGTTTGTGGGGCTGAAATTGTGCCCTTCAGTCCAGGGCACATGGCACAACACCCTGCTGCCACCACTCCTTGCTGTCTCCTTAACAAGTGAGAGCAAGAATCTCTGGACCATCATGTGGCTGATGTGTGAGATGCATGGTTTGAACCTGTAGCTTGCAGGGCCTTTAGTGAACCATCTCAGGATACCCCAGAAGTAAAAACAAATTCCCTCCTTTGATATGTGCCCATTCCTTAAGGCTGGAGAAGGTGGGATGCAGAAGCCCACACAGGACTACAGGAACATCTGAACTTCACTGCAGGAAAATTGTGTGCCACAAGCCAGGATTCCAGTTACAGAGTTAAAGCTTCCATGAGATTGCCCCAGGCAGAATTCTCTGCTCCAAATTATAACAGACCTCTCAATGTCCTTAAAAATAGTATCTTACTTAAGCACTTTGTTCTGCAAGTCTGAGCTGTTAGAAAGCCAAGGAGCTCAGTACAGACACTGACACAGAACAGGAGGATGCTCTGTGATGGAAAACCCCTCTGGGCAAGAACATCATCCATGGTGGATAGCAAAAACTGCTGGTGGGGATGTGCTACTGCACAACTGCTACACTTCACAAGAGCTTCAAAGAAAGCATGATCTGGCAAAACAGACATGGGAACATTATTCCAGGGCACTTCCAAAATGTGGGAACAGCCATCATTGCACCAGAAGGGAGGACTGGGTGAAGGCACACATGTTCACCAAAGTGAGGAGCACCATATAAGCTGTTAAAAACCTCAGGGATGGATCAGACAAGTAGTTGATGCCTCAGGGTTTAGCTTTTATATTTTTCAGATTCTGTGCTGCTTTAGTGTGTACTTCTGAGCTTCATATGAGGGCATGGTGAGTTCTCTGCACAGAGCTGGGAGACAAAACAATTCCTGCTCCAGCTGGGGACCAAGGACAAATGATCCAAATCTCAGGCCCAAGAGCACAAACAACGTGGACTGAAGAGAGAAAAACAAGAAGGATGGGACTTCATAACCTAAAGCTGTAATTGGACAATTAACTCCAATATGCAAATGGCCCAGAACTGATCCAAGTGAGAGACCCCATGACCAGCTGTCCATTTTGTGACCATTTTGGTTCATCTTGGGTGCAGCCCTGGCTGGGCTCTTGTGCTGCCCAAGATGCATCCATTGAGGCCTTTTAATAAATCCCCACTTTATTCTTTAGCTCTGTCCAGCCTCTGTTCCAGGTCAGCCTTCACAAGGCATCACAGTCATTAAACACAGTGGGTAGCAATATCAGTTTACAGCTTGTGAGCAAAACTGAGCATTTCAAACTTAGCTTCAGCCTCAGTGTTTATCTGTGGCTGTGAGAGCAGTTGAGATGGAAGATGTTAGAAACCAAACATCTCTGAAACACTGGAGAAAGTCACCTATGCACAGCTAAAGCAAACCAAGAAATCCTCTTGCAGCAGTTTGTATCAATCAAAAATAAGCATGGGACATGAGAGGATCCTGTCCGAGCTGATGGCAAGCACAAATTAAGACATTAAATCTCTTTCATTTCTAAAGTTGTGAGACTTTACATTGGCTGAAGACCAAGGGATGATGCAGGTATTGTTACCAGAGCATACACTGATGTAAGGCACAGAAACTTCACCAAATGTAGGGATCTGAGCCCCACAAAACCCACAGACAACTCTGTCCTGGGCAGAGAAGAGCTCTGAAAGTAAAGAAACATTAACTTAATCCTGCTTTTCCTTCTCCAGCAAAGCTGTGTGGGAGGATATTGTTCAAGCACAGAACCAAGGATGAAAGCCAAAAAAAAACCCACTACCAAAACCCAGAGCTTGTAACTTCATTGAGGATTCATAAGGCATAACAACACCAAACAAAAGTTTTTCTCTTTGATGCTTCCATAGCATTAAACCCATTTAGAAAACTGAAGCAGATTATACTTTGTGCTTTGCAGATAAAAGCACCATTGTAGTGATTTGGATGCAGAAGGGCTTTGCTCTGCCAACAACACCATCCTGGTGGCGCAGAGCAGAGCCCTGAACCACGAGCCCAGCTCTGAATGGGAGCCCAGGGCTCGTTGAGGACCAGGGGCTGCACTCCCCACCCAGAGCCAGCAGAGATCTGCTGCTGCTGAGCAGGGTGGGATAAAACCATCACCCCTCTGAGAGCTCAGGGACAGCATCACTCCTCACCCTGCCCAGCAAGGGCTGCGAGGCTGCACAGCCACAGCCACCAGTGCAGCACGGAGGGCAGGCTGGGGAAAGCTGGGAAAACAAGGCTATTCCTTGAGAAGCAGAGCTATTTTGGTGGCCTGCTTGTTGCAATAATGTACTTCTTTAAAAACGTAAGAATAAAGAGCAAGGAAAAGCAAGAGCTTACATCAAAGCCAAATGCTCCATCCTGCCTTCCCCCAGGAGGCAAACAGAGATAGCCCCTCACACTTCCGAGTCTTACACATAAGAGGAAAACACAGAATAAGCTGTTTTTACTGAAATGACTGAAATACAGGACAAGGCTGAACTTCAATCACAAAATTTATTTTTAAAAGATTATAAGGAATTCTTGCAAACAACTTAAAATACTTCTTGTTTTCACTTGCTACTATTTAATACCAAATTATTTTTTTTTGCTTCCTTTCTTTTAAGCTGCAAAAGCCCAGACCAGCTATAGCAGTAATGGCAGTGGGAGTTTTTCCATCCCCGCTTTCATATTGCTTTGGTCCAGTACTGCAAACTGCCAAAGGTTTTCCTTGCAAGTCTTTTAGTGTCTTGTGTTTTGGGTTTTTAAATTCCAGTCCTTTGAGACAGAAGGTCTCGGGGCTGCAGACAAAACAAGAAAAATACACCTCCTAAAGGCTTCAGAAACAGAAAGCAAAAATATATTTAAAGGCAGGGTGTGTTATCTTCTGGATTTTCTGATCTTGGGCACTTGACTCATGTTTCTTAAAGTTATCTTAAGGCCAGTGACTTTGCACTCAACAACTTCAATGAGAGATTTTTTTCAAGCTCCACTTTTCTTTCTTTTTTTTTTAATATTTGAAAAACATAACAGAAACCTTATATGAACCAAACTCCACAGAGCCTGAGTAAAACCACAGGTTATACCCCCTAAAAGAGGAATGCGTTTGATCTTTCTCAGCCTTTTGCCTACAGATGTTGTGTCAGCAGTCAGCTGAACATTTCCTTGCGAGTGAGATCACCTCAGATTAGAACCATTTTGGAGAATAAATTCATCTCTGCTGTCAGCATCACAGCAGAAATTAAAGAAGCCAAAATAAAAATTAGAGACACATAGAAAAAAAGGCAACCCCCCAATCCTAACCTGTGCTTTGGGATCACCAAATCTGCACTGACAAATAACAGCACTGCACTATTTCACCCCAACAGCACCTCCTGATCACACTGCACCAGAGGTGAACTCCTGATTGCATTGTTATTTTCCTGACATTCTTTGTGAACTCAGAAAATAGGAGGCCCTCAATGACACAAACTATAGAAAAATAGAATACATGAGCAAAACTCTAATCCTAAACAATTCTGGACAAGACAACAACTAGAAAGAATTCAACAAATATTTTCTTAGATAAATATTATTTAGAAAATTTCTTTATCAATACAGGTAAAAAGAAACACATTTGCTGAGGTATACCTCACACAGAGCCATCAAAAGCAAAGCCATACCCAACCCTGTGTGCCTGGTGTGCTGATTTTTATGAGCTTTAGCCTGATATTTGAGTAAAAATCTCTGTGCATTTAACCACCTTCCCCTCTTCCTGCCATGCTTCAAGGTGCCTCACATGCAGAGCTGATCCAGTGACAGCAACAAATCCCCAGGGAATTCCTGAATTCTTCCATTCCTCCTGCCAGGATATCCATTATTTTATGAGTTGGTTTGTTGGGTTTTGGTTTTTCCGCCTTTTGGTGCTTTTGAGGTTTTTCACAGAGTACCAAGCTCTGCACTGTGCTTTGTGATCTAAGAACAGAGCCTGCCTGCCCTACCAGAACACTTTGCCATGTCAAACTAAGATTTCTTCCCAATTTATCATCATCCAGCTCAGGCTGGAAGGTAATAACTTTTCTGTACATGTATGTGAATATATTTATATATATATATATAAATATATATATATATGTAATCCATGCATGGTTTTGATCTAAATCTACTTGTCATTAATAAATAACTCAGTAATAATTTATTATTCTAAAAAATTTAAGGGCAAAAAAATAAAAAAAGGAATAACAGCAGGCTTCTGGGTTTGGGTCATTTTTCTTATCACAGTCTCTGCCTTAAATCCCTGTTATTTGTGTAAGGACCTTTCCACTGGAAAAGGTCTGGGAAGAATTGAATGCTGAGCACCATTTTCCTACATGACTTCTTTTTAAAAGTAACTTCCACCCTTCCTTTTCCCAGTGACAGCTGTATCCTGGGGTAACACCAGGTTCTTTCCAAAACAAATGTGGAACAGCTGCTATAATTTATCTTCACAGCTCATAGCTTAGAGTTACAGACAGAAAATACACTTAACAAGGGAATATTTCCACTGTGTGTTCCCACATGCTGCAGAAGTTTCCTCAGTGCAAATTGCCTGAAAGGGTTGGAGCAGCCCTACAAGTGAATAAACCCACATTATGTTTCTCCACAAAATTTGGAGGGTTGTACCTAGTTTTGGTGAGTTCTCCAGCCTCTGCAGCAGGAAGAGTTTCTTTTTGCCCTAGGCAGAGGAAAAGGCTTCTGCAAGTGTGAATAAACCAAGAGAGCTGCAGGAAGGCTTGGCTGGGCTTTCTAAGAAATTACCTCATAAAATCCCTGCAGTAAATGTCCCAGGTCCAGAAGATTTCATAAAACAAGAGTCAGAAAAGGAACAGCTCTTGCACATCACTTTCCTCTGGCACCGGCTGCGTTTTAGGGGTGCCAGCACCCTCCAGCATCTCACTCACAGATTTGCTCACCACATTTGCTTGCAAATGCTAAGATGGAAGGAAGGAAATAATTATTATTGTAGCTGCTTGGGAATAGTTCCACAAACTTCTTTCTAGTTTACATAAGCCTTCAAACATTTTTACACGTTCTGAGATTTCACTCAGAAAAAATAAAAAGATGGACTCCTGAAAAAACAGCTGTGGGCTAGAAGAGCTGTTTGCATCTAGCACTGGTTGAGTTATTAGGCTAGCAGGGAAAGAGAGAGACACCATGTTACTCTCAGGATCCAACAGCTCCTTCTATCACACCAAGATAAAAATGTGTGAACATCAACCACATGGAACACAAGTTCTTTGTTTTTCTTTCCCTAATGAACTCAGCAAAGAATGCAACATAATTATGCCTCCAAAAGAAACTACTATGCTATCAGAGATACTAAAAAAGCTCTGTTCTTTGGCTGGAACCCATCTCTGCAAATGCTGTCACAACAGACTCCAAACTGTCACTTCAGCAACTGCCCCTCACGGGAAAAACATATTTCTTCTAATTAGGCAAAATTCTAACTCCACATCTGAAGAGTATAATTTGATCTTTTCTCTAGAAACTCATTAACCACTTGAGCTCAATTATTAACATTTGCATTAATAACTCACTGAATTAACTACCCATTGTGTGAGTGCAGCTCCTGCCTTGGCAGGATGATGCTCTGAGGAGCTTCCAATGCTCTGGGGAGGTGGTGAGGGCCATGTCCACCTCAGGAACTCCTCTGAATGTTGCAGAGATGGAGTTCCTGCCTCTGGGGCTGCCATCAGCTCACCAGATGGCTTTGGGCAGCTTTTCCTCTTTTCCTTTCCCTTCTACATCTGTTTAAGACAGCGAACCCATGAGCAGGGACTTCTCCTCCTTCCCTCCCTCCCTCCAGGATTAATAAAGTGCCCAATACAGGACACCAAGGTAAAAATTGCAATAATAACTCCTGGCAAGGGTGAAGGGTATTAGCACCCAGCTCCCAATGCTGGGTCTGGTAACATGAAGCTCCCAATATGAGGAAAAAATAAATAAAAACTTTCATGCCTAGGTAGTGCTTAATGCCACAATTATTCATGCTGGGGCTCCTGCAGGGCCCAGAGCAGCAAGGAACCTGCTGAAAGCCCTGGGGGTTCTGAGATAAACTCAAACTACACTGATTCCTTGATGGAAACCTTTCATGGCAAAAGCAACCCATGATTTATTCAGCAAGAAACAGGTTTTCAAGCAGTGTTGTAAACACTGAACACACAGACATGCTTGCACCTGGCCCTGGTTATGAAATGAGATGAGTTACAAATCCAGGGCACAGTGGGGTGAGGCACAGTACAGCCTTTCAAATGCAGAAATGTATCTTCAGAAAGATATTTCCTCCCAAAGGCTCCAAAATTTGAGTTTAAAAGGGGAAGGGAAGGGAAGGGAAGGGAAGGGAAGGGAAGGGAAGGGAAGGGAAGGGAAGGGAAGGGAAGGGAAGGGAAGGGAAGGGAAGGGAAGGGCAATATGCACACACACATACACAACTAATTTCTACTTTTGGTTTAAATCAGATGGGTATGTACATTCCACACTTTCCCAAAAGTAAATGTTCTACAGGTCTTTGTCAGGTAATTTCCCACAACATTTATGGGTGAGTACCTCCATGTTAAGGATTTCCAGAATCCTTTTCAATTCTCCAGCTGGTATTTCCTTCAGTGTTTTGGATATGCAGTAATGTGTGAACCTCAAAAAGCTGAAAGGCTCCAGCACCAGCTCTCTGCTATTTGGATATTAACTCAGACATTTTTGCTTCACAGCAAAGGAATGTAGCAAAAGTCAATTTTTGTTATGAGATTTGACACACTTAAGCAGCCTTAAAAAAAATTTTAAAATCAGTGCTATAAAGGAGCTAGCAGAAAAAAGAAACCATTCCAAATTGCCAGTGCTATGAGATATTTTCAGATGAATAAAGGCACAAACTTACGCAAGAGCTTCTACACAAACTGTAATATCGGCTTGCGTGAGACTCGGCTGCTTTTGTTATTCCTGCAGTTGGTAAATTCAGGCTTAACAATTTCTGAAGTCCTCTGGCTTTTACAAACAGGTGTGATTGACAGCCTCTAAATGCTCTGCTTTTCATAACAACCATGATTGACAGCCCTTTGGTGCACAGCCCAATAACAATGTTATTGTTCTCTAATAATTACCTGATAATTTATTTTTTCAATGCGTTGCCGTTAGTTATGGTTCAACTGAGAGTCCTCTGAACCTCCCAGAAGTTTATTCAACTCGCACAGATTTGGGGCTGCCTCTCTGGGAGCCTCCTTCTGTGGTGGCACCGGGATTACACACGCTGCTTCCCAAGGTGCGCAGGCTGTCACTGCGCCTGTAAGCGATGCTTTCCCTGGCACACCGAACACACCAGAGCCCCAAAAATGTGACAATCCATGTGTCATTCTGGCACGTATCACCCACAAAGTTTTTGTGCAAAGAGAAATGTTTCTTAACCGAGTATTCCCTGGAGCACGGAGAGCACAGCTCGCAGCGTGTGCGCGCCCAGGGCCAGAGCCCCGCGTGGGATGCTCGGCTCCACTCACCACAGTTTACTGCCTCCAAGCTGCTCGAGATGGCAACTCGGTTAACCTCTGCTGAAAGCAGTAATTGAGGTTTTTCCGCTACAGAGAGATCATCCTCGAGAACACTCAGCCAGGGAAACTGACTTGTGTGAATCACATGAAGAAAATCATGACCTGGCAGGGTCCCTTTTCTGGTAGCTACAAAATAAATGTCTGAAATTGGAAAGTGTGGGTTTTTTTCATCTCTTGATTTTCAGATAGATGGGATGGGAGCAGGAAGGAAGCAGCAAAATAAAAACCCACATTGCTTCCAATTTCTGAAACTTTGTGAATATTTTTTTTCTTGAGTGTGTTGAAAAACATGATAAAGGCCACCTACATTGCAAGAAGGGCAAAAGAAAGATTTCTGTCAGAGGGCTATTGGAAGTATATTGTGATGCATTTAGTTACTCTTAAAAGGGCCAATGAAATAAAGAGAACCCTTAAAGAAGGAAGCAAGCTCAGTCTTAGTTTTTCCAAATATCCCCAGTTTTTCAATGAGGGTACTGAAAAAGTAAATAGAGAAGGAGAGAGCTGGGAATTTGCTCTTCAAAACCACAACTGCAGAACTTGAGCACAGCTTTGCAGTTCCCTTGTTGGGTCACCTCTTCAAGAGCTAGTCTGAAGTTTGGCCTCTGCACCAAGCTACCCTGTGCATCACCAAACACCCTGCAGACCCAGGGCATGGATTTGTGTGTACAATGCTGTAATACAGAGGGTTTGTGCAAATTTACTGCAAATGGAAGCAAGGACACAATGTATAGACTGCATAGCCAAACGGGCTAATTCTGCTCATAAACATTTGCTCACAGAGATTCAGGGGCTACACTGGGGCAAATTGAATGGTTAGACCATTGCTATTTGTTAATTTACCTTTCAGTACTTCTGAATTTTAGCCACATATATTTACTGAAGTGGCCATTTCCATAATGTATTAGCCATGAGCACAATCTCTAATTATCTGCTGAGCTCATTTCTTTACTGAGTGTTTTTCCCATCCTGTAAACCTATTGGGCATTTTCTTAAAGTTGGGTTTGGGATGACAAATCATGTAGAGAACAACAGTGAGGTGATGAATCATTGCAGTGACAGCACTGTCTCACTACAGGCTGAGCAAAGTATTCCTTGCATACCAGATACAAAGCAGAGGACAAAAACTCAGCCATCTGTAGCTTATGCCAACATCATGAGCAAGAGCTAAAAATAGCTTCCCACAGATCTTAAGTCAATGGTGTCTCTGACACTTTTTTCCAAGGACTTTCAGGATGCATTACTGAGTTCTCAGCTCAGCACCCTGCAATCCCTCGCCTCCAGCTCAGGCTCAGAGGCTCAGTGCACTCATCTCAATTGCCCAAAGTCTGGTTTGGCACCTAAAATTCAGTTTTTCCACATGCACACAACTTCTGCTTGCTCACCAAAAGGCAGCTCAGAGAACAGAATAATCACTGTGGGGAGAAAACCCTTTAGGGGTGCAAGAGGGTGGAAAGGACCATGTGAAATGGAGATCCACCCCACTGCTAGGAATAAGAATAAAGTCTCCAAACAGATGAGATCAACATCCTTCTCTGCTCTCAAAGGCACAGCAATGTGTGAGAAAGAGGCTCTGTGAAAACAGCAGAGGTCCTGGTTTGCAAGGGATCTCTTGCAGATCCAACACTTTAAAAGAATTATTACAGCAATGGGATTTCTTCTGGTGTTTCATATCAGATTCCCAGACATTGTTTTAGCACAAAGTGACCCCTGCTAGGCACACAATGCCATGGATCCTGTCATTCCTGCCCTTCACAGATCAAGCAGCAGTAGGTTGGCCCTGGCTGGATGCCAGACATCCTCCAGAGCTTCTCCATCTCCCCCCTGCAGCTGGACAGGGGAGAGAAAACACAACAAAGGGTCCAGGACCCAAGGACAGAGAGAGCTCTTGGCCTTGAGGTAACTCTGCACAAAGAAGAGGGAGATGAAGGAAGCACTTCATGCATTTTCAAGATTAAAAGTGAGCATCAGAAGCCACATCACCAACTGTGGCATTCACATTCTCTAAAAACATCCATTTGCCCAGGATTTTTCTCCTGGGAAGCTAAGAAGCCTCAGAGAAAATGAAAACAATTCTTATCTCATTTGCTTCTCCTGTGTTTTGCTCCTTTGGAATGTGTTTGGAGATTGTTTACCCACAGGTGATTGTTCCATTGTTCCATTCCGTGTGAGTTGTTTTCACTCTTTAGCCAATCAGTGTCAAGCTGAGACTCTGGAAAGAGTCACAAGTTTTCATTATTATCTTTTTAGCATTCTGTAAGTATCCTTTCTGTATTCTTTAGTATAGTTTAGTATTCTTTAATATAATATAGTACAATAAATTAGCCTTCTGAGAACATGGAGTCAGATTCATCATTCTCTCCTTCATGGGGACATCCCAGCAAACACAATAACCAGCTGCCCACAAACACCATGAAGACAACCCTACATGTGGAAGAAGAGTGGAAGAAGAGTTAGAAGCATCTAACAGCTCACACCAAGCAGCTGCAAAGCACAGTGTGTGCTGTATTTGAGATACCAAACTAAGAGAAATTAATGCTGGTATGAAGTTTCTTCCCTGCAGCGGGTGGGACAAGCTTTTCCTTCAGTTTTTGCTGTGTTTCAATTCATTTACCTCATCTTGCTCTCACCAATTCTATGATGCAATCCCCAAAATCCCAGATGAAAAAACTGTCCAGAGAGATTATCCAGAGAATAATCAATAAATTCATTTTTTCTTATTCAATACAAGCTACTGATTCATCTAAGTTTATTCAATAATTCATGGCCCTCAAAGCAGTTTTGATGACCTCCACTTTCATTTCATAACAATGGAAATCTTTCCCTAGCACTGTTTCACTGTGGGAAAAAATTGAATAATGTCAGCTAAGGACATCTTAAATCTTGAATAAATTACTTTTACTCTCTCTAATAATTACTTTCCAACAGATATACTTCCAGCATCCTCTTCCCATTCATATTTTCTTACATTCACAATCTAAAACCAGATGCTAATAAATCAGCATCTCTCTGATTTACAATTTCACTAATTATTTATGAGATCAGCTAAATCACTTTCATTTAGAATTACAGCCTTAGTTACTCGAGGCAGGATTTTCTCACAATTAACATTTTTTAAACTGCCTTAAAGTAAATAATACAATAACATTTAATCTCTGTTCAAGGTCCAAATATATTATTAATAAACGATTTTAAACTGGCAAGAACATACTTAATTCTAGAGGTATCCTTTTAATCCAAAATGAATTAAACAAGAATGGAAAAATAAAAACGAAAATAAAAATGTGCTATTGAGCTAAAAGACCCTGAAAAATGCATTTTTACATTCCAGTGATAACACAGAAACCAGCCTAGGTTTGTATCTTCTAAATGCTATGAAAATGAACAAATTAATCCTCTCAATAAATTAGATAAAACTTAAGGTGCTGAAAGAGGCAAAGACCTTCAGCTGCCAGAGGTTAACTCCACAGGGGAATGTCACAGCTTTGGCATCAGAGCCCAGCAGGTGACACTGCTCCACATGTCACACCAGCTCCAGGAGGAGCTCTGCCCCACTGCTGACTGCACAAACTCCCTTAATCGGATTCTGAGAACTTGATAAAACTTTTTTAAAGTGTGTTCGTATCATTAAAATAAATTATTTTCCACTCTGTCAAACAATCACCTCTGCTGCCCATAGGTGCAGTCCCAGCCTTCAACCACTCAATTTGGAGAATTTCCCCAAACTCCTGCTCCATTCCTCTCCTGTCCTGACCCCTTCCTCTCTTTCACACACTAAATTTTCACAGATTAAATAACCTGAAACCACATCTTTGAAGCAGCACCTTCCCTGCAGCCCAGGTTTCAGGTCAGGAGGTTCTGGGTGAGTGCTGGGGAGTGAAGCTGCTGGGTGTGAGCAGTTCCAGATCCCCAGCCCACCACCAGCTCCTCCCGAGGCAAAATTCACACCACTTGCTCCTCACAGATTAGCACTTGACTGTTCAATCCATATTCCTCTGCTTCAGTTCTCCAAGGAAAGCCAAGAACTGAGGGGTTTTGTCAGTCACCCTGAATCCTGTCATTTTTGACAACAAAACCACATTGCTGAGAGTTTTTTCCCTTTGGTTTTGCGGACTGTTTTTCTAGCCTGAGGATTTTGGCCAGAAAAATTCTCAGCAAAGTGAAAGAGAATGGAGCAATGATATTACTTTTGTCCCATTTCCAGGCAGAGTGGCAGAGAGCCAGTTCTCAGAATTTTTCTCAGAAGCCAATTGATTCATGTTTGTCTCAAGTCCCAGTATCCTTGTGAGAAGCTGTCAGAGGGCAGCCAAAATTGCTTCACCTACAGATGAAAGGCCACTCCCTTTCAATCATATGCAAAACCAGGCAAGTGCCACAGAGCAAACAGCTTTGCCCAAAATTCAGATTGCACCCAGAAGTTCACCAACCATTAGTCACTGCTGTAAATCAGCATGACTAATCAGCTCAGCTCCACATCCTGATGACACTGATGGATTTTCAGCAGCCCCAGGACCCATCCAACAGGGCCAGGGCAGCTCTGGTGAGCTGCACAGCAAGTGCAGGGTCATGGTGGAGAGGCCTCCCCAGAAAATGCTCAGCAAGTCTTGCTTTAAGCCAAGCTTGAAGGTGTCCTGTGACCAACACAGCCAGCTTCCCACTTTCCTACCTGGCCAGTGGCTGGAGCCATGCAAGCTGTCAAACTGGATGGGAAAGAAAGAGCAAAATGGAGAACACCACAACCTGGCTTTGCATCTTGGAAATCAGCTTGTCTTAGAGAGAAATGGGACTACATTTTAGACATTCTTCAGGTGAACTAATTCACCAGACTATATCTCAAAGTATCTTTATAACACCAATATATAGGTATATTCGAAGGAAAACTCTTACAGAAAGCCTAACAGCTAATTTTGCATGATTCCTTCATTACAAGTTCTTACACAGCTTCTCTATTATCTCAGGCTCTCAAGCAGCTTTTCAGACACACAGTATCTGTACAACATGTAAACACACTTATGTTCACTTTAAAAGCAGATAAATCAAGGCCTGATATCTTGGAAATAAAACCTGGGAGAAGCAATAGAGCAGACACAATGCCCCAGCTGGGTTCATCCTGGATCCTCTCTCCAGAAAGCCTGGACTGAATACACCCAAGATTTTCACTCTTTTAGCTCAGCCACGAGAGCAAAGCACACCTTTCCATCAAACTGGAACTCTTTGGTAATCACTCTGCTGGTCAGACTAGAAGCAGTAACAGAAAGAGGAGATGGCAAAATTAAGACAGTCGTGGCTATTTCACAGAACTTTCATGCTTTGGTGCTGTGCCATCAGACACCGAGGGAAAACAGGATTTTGGGCATGTTTTGGACTGGAAATTCATCAAGCCTGAAATTCAGCACTCTGGAATGAGCTGTATCAGCTCACTAGCCTTTTTCCTTTTTTCTGTCTTTATTTGATTGTTTTTTTCTCAGCTGGGAAATATCCCAGCTAATTAATGAGTTGAAATAGTCACTAATGGATTCAGTGAAGGCAAAAATTAATGCAAGAGGAGTGGTGGGATCATAGAGCCATGAGTTAAGGCAGGGTGGGGGAACCTGAAGAGGACCCTTCCTTTTAAGAGCAGCTAAATGCTCAGCAGTTAATTGAGCAGAGGAGCTCAACCCATCTTATTCAACTACAATGCAACCTGAATATCACTGCTGTCTGTGCAACACTGCAGCTGCCTGGCACAGCCTAAGCTCGATGCCTGAATTTCAGCACTCAGTGTGAATGTCTGAAAACAGTCTGATGGCTCATGGACCATTTCTGTTGTGAATTTAAAGCAATTGTAATGTCTGAGGCAGTTTCTTCAATGTCCATAACTGAATTCAAATTAAAAGCAACAACCAAGAGACATGAGTCTAACTATCTCTGCCTGAGGCAGAAGAATTGATGTATTAACTGAAGGATAAGGTGGAACACATTGTTCCTCAGGAAATGCATTTGCTCCAAAACACATTAAGACTGTCAACAATTTGGCTTGGATGTTCACAGCATGGTACACCAAAAAAAAAAATCATTACTGTGCCCCAGTATGCAATAAAACCAGGCTTCAACACAGACAGCAATGCTCTAGAGAGAAAAAATACATGGCCAGCAAATCAAAGAAAAATATTGGAATCATAAGGGATTAAATTTTGTGGTTGATTTGGTGTGACAAGTTCCAATTAGATGCCAAGGTTCCTTCTGGCATGTGAAAGCAGTGCTTGATCCTGGTGCCCACAATCCCCATGTCTGCATCTCCTCTGCACCCACCCAGCACGTGGGGACCAAGGCTGCCTCCTGCACACCCTGCCCATCACAGGCAGCCCTTCCACCACCCAGGCATTGCTGCTGCAGAGCCCACATCACCTGGGTGAGGAACAGAACATTATGGACAAGAATTCTGCTGGAAAGGCAGTGCTGGGCTCTGGCAACCAAAATAAACCCAGTACTACAAACTGGGACTTTGCTGTGTCTTATCACCAACCAAAACACCTACCTAAATAATTATTTAGTGTTCCAGGACTTGCTTGTTTTACTTATAGCAACATTAAAGAAAGAAAAACCAGGCCTCGACAAAAATGCAGTGCATTTTCTATGCAGGAGAATAAAATTTGCTGCTTGCTCACCAAATGACAGAGTGGCTGGTGTTGGAAGGGACATCTGGAGTTTATCAAGTCCAACCCCCCTGCTCAGGCTGGTTCACACAGAGCAGGTGTCACAGGAGGGCATCCTGGCAGGTTTGGGTCTCTCAGAAGGAAACTCCACCATCTCTCTGGGCAGCCTGCTCCAGGCTCTGTCACCCTCACAGAACTTTTCCTGCTGTTCTGATGGATCTCCCTGTGTTTCAGTTTGTGCCCATTGCCCTTGTCCTGTCACTGGGCACCACTGGAAGGAGCCTGAGTGGGTTCTTGTACACAGAGCCCAAAGAAGTCAAGGGGAAATGGCTTGCTGCCACTGAGGGGCGGAGCTCACCACAGATGAGAACAGAAACAACTTTGGATATTTAAATGACACTTTTTTTGCTGCTGCATCCAACCTATTATGTTAAAAAAAAATTCACCAAGAATGGTTGATAGGTTTTCTGTTTACCTGCAGCAGATGATATTTTTTGGGGTAAGTGGAGTGTTTTCTGTAGAGGTTTTAAAGAAACTAAAAAAATCATTGAAGCCAAACCAAAGCAGAGCCATCAACTATAAAAAGAATTTCCTCCCTTCTTTCAAGCCAAACACTTTGCTAAGAAGAAAAAGTCCAAATTTTCAGTCTAAAAGTATCAAATAATGGGATCACAAGCTGAAGTTCATGCTGCACTGGAAATTTGCTGTGCCCTGTGAAACCACTGGGTCTGTTTCCTGCATGGTGTGACTGCCTCACTGTGAGCTGGAGGCAGAACAATCTGGTGGGTGTGATGTTTTTCACTTCTCTACAGTTCCTCTCCTTGGAAGCTTATCTTCCCTTATCTTCCCTTCTACTTACTCCTTCAGTGACCTTGGAAAATAGAGATAGAGATCACAGAAGCAGAATCCTGAAAGGATTATGGCTTTTATTATCTTACCATTGGGAAGCTGATTAAAAGCACATATCCTTTCACAGACTACCCTGCCATTAGCACTTTCAGCTCTCTTAAAAAGGTCACTGAGCAGGATATTAAACACAATCTTAAGTACTGAGCACTCTTTATTCCAGTACAGGTGTTGCCATGGCAAATGTTGTAGGAAGTTGTCTATCCCTAGTTCAGGAGTCCTATCTTAATTCCTACACAACACAACAATGGCAACAAGGATTGTGATAAGAAAACCTCACTGGCTTGATAGCGAGGCAAAGAATTGTGCTGGGTGATGGATAGTTACATAAATACTGCTGTTTTATCTGCACAATTTCAGCCAAATCTCTGCTCTGTGATGGCCCCTGAGCCACTGCCCAGGCCACAGTGACAATATGCTTGACGTGGTCTGGGGCCATCAGCAATCCAAAGCCAAAATCACAGTATGAAATCCTGCAGAGATCACCTCACACCTCCACAAGGCCAACCCAAGGACATTGTACAAGGTCTGAAGATGGGGCCTGTGCTGCCTTTCCATTATAATAGCAAGCTGCCTTCTAATGGCATTTCTCTTGAATCTATCAGCTGCTTTGGCATCAAGCAGGGTCTCCTGATGTCTCCTGCTGCCATGCAGAATGGCAAGGTGTGAATTCAGAGAGTCTCTTAAACCCAGCCAGAGGTCAGACAGGGTAAATAATGCTCCCAGCCTCTCCAGGCTCTTCCAAGTACTGGTTATAAAACCAGTGTATTTAAGAATAGACTGCAGCAGTCATCTCCATAAGCACCTAAGTCCTTGTGTGTGGTCACACATCCTCTTTAACCCAGCAGCTTTTATTCCATACCTGGTCTGAACAGCACCAGATCTGCTGGAACACCAGGGCTCTGTGGTGTTTAACTGAGGGAGAGAGCACACTGCCAAATGGACAGAAATAACTCTCAGGAGCAGAAGCTTTTTGTTTTTTTGGCTGACATTAATCCATTGCTGCTCTCAGGGATGAATCCCCCACAAGTTTGCAGAGCACTGAGTCATTCCCATCCCTGGAGTGGATCTGGTGAGGGTCCTGCAGGGTGGGCACAGGGAGGGGAGGGAGCCCTGCTTGCTGACAGCTCTTATGCAATGCAGATCACCCATCTTCCTGCAGCCACTTGTGGGTGTCAGGAGAAGCCAAGAATAAAATAAACCAGGAAAAGCCTCTGGAAAGGTCTGCTGAGCAGTGAGCTGAAAGGAATATCTCTCAAGGTACAGCGAGCACAACCTGTCTTCAGCTCAAAACACAGCCTCAGGTGACCTCTGTTTTGTGATAATCACACATTGCACTCAAAAGTACTGATTGACCTGCCCAGGATGTGTAAAAATCAGCACAAAAAATAGACATTAGGAAAAAATACTTACAGTCCTGTCCATATGGGATAGATTCAAGCTCCTAAGCTAAAGAAAACAGCTAGGTGCCCCCTCCTGCTCATTAAAGGGAGTTGTGAAGCAAATTGCAACATTTAAGATCCTGCTTACCCACAAGCCAGATAAATTCCAATTTCTTTTTCTCTTTTTTTCTTTTTAACAGCTTGTCTCAAACAAGCTACAACAACGTGCATCTCCAGCAGTGAAAGCAGGTCAGCACTGCCATCCAGAAGGAGAGATGGTCCATTAAAAAAAAGAAGCCAATTAAGAGGCAATTGGGAACTCCTTGTTAGGAAGACAAAGGAGAAAAGGAAGGAGATAAGGAACATGACTGTCTGAGAACACCCAGTGTCCAGAGGCTGGAGCAAACCTGGGGCTGTGGATGAAATTCATTCATGTCCTTGCCTGCAAACTGAGGAAGCATGCTATGATCAGACAACAGAAATTCAAAATAAAATCAAAATCCAAGCAACAGCACTGTGTTTTTGTCAGCTTTAAGCTTCTGGTTTTCCTTGTTAACAAGATCAAGAAATTTCTTTGCCAGAGAAAGCTGTAATTCTGTAAACTTACAAAAGTTTGTGAAAGACAGCATTACTGATTAACTCCTGATTAATGCTGCAGCTTTAGGGCAGTGTAGCAGCCAAATTAATACTTAAACTGTACATGCAAGATTGGAAACCAACTGTTAACACTCCTGAGTCTCCTGCAAAGCAAGCTTGCTCTCAAGATCTTCAGCATAAGCATAATAGTCAGGGTTTGGTCCCATGCACTGTAAGCACAGTGAAATTGTCACCATAAAAACCCCTGAGAACAAGGTGAGAAGGAAGCCCAAGCAATAAAAGGTCAGGTCCCATGAAAAGCTGGCCTTCACTTTGCTGCAACTGAATTTTTGCAAAAAAGAAAAAGTTGCAATCCCTTTCAAAAGAAAATGTAAGGTGTAACCTAACCCACATCCACTGCCAAATCAAAGGTCAATAATGTGAAATGTACCTTTCTATATTTTCCAAAAAACCTGAATATACTGGATCTGTTGAAGTGTCTAGTACCAGCTAGAATCAAGAACAGCAGAAGGTAAATTTGGATGAAAAGTCTCTTCTGGAATGTACCAGATAAGGCTTCTTGCAATATCATAAAATATATGGAGAAGAAGCTTTTAATTCAATCATCATTACAGAGTTTCAATTAATTCCAGAGGGGGATCAAAAAAACAAGCACATCTCTGCTCAGCATAAAAAGCAACAGTCTTTGTAATGGAGCAGAAGGACTCACACTTTTCTCTCTTTTTCAGAAATAAAGCTCTGTAAACACTGGGCCTACTGTCAGTCTGTACCTTCATGAATGCCTTGGTGCAATAACAGCAAAGCCACTGCCCTGCACTGCTCAGACAAGGCACACAGCCTGCTTGGACCTGGCCTCAGAGCAAATCAGGAACAGGACATGGCCTATCTCACCATGGGCATGTTTGGAATTTGAAGAAATTACCTTTCTATTTTAAGTTACAAAAACGATCATCCTAAATCTGCATTCGAACTCACAAATGGTACCTAATGGAATAACATGCTGATTAAGTCATCAAACAAAGCACTCTGGTGCTGGGAGCAGCAAGGCACCAGCTGCTTCTGAGAGCAACTGTGTGTGTCAAGGGCAAAAAGTGACAAGTTTTCAGTTCACATCCAGCTACCTGTCCTTTTCTGCACAAGAGGACACAGGCACAGCTCACTCGGTCAGAGCCTGGGTTTGATCCCTCTGTGCCCTACACTCTTTGATCCTTGGGGTCCCTTCCAACTCAGAATATTCTGTGATTCAAATGTGGAATCAGCATGAATGTCCCTACCCAAAGTGCACAGAAGGAAAGGAACCTCTGCTTTTCAATTAATTATTTAAATCACTCGATGCAACCCTTATGTTCACAATCTGCAGCGACACCGAGAAACATAAGCAGTCCAAAACCTCTAAGGACCTTAATCATTACAGAATATGCAGGGGGAACTTGTTGACAACTGCAGCAGTCATTTAAATCTGCTGGCACTTTTGGGAACAAATGGCTCTGTATAAAATCCAGCTGGAGCTGGCTTCTCCTGCTCCTGGTCCAGAGACAGCAGGGCCAGCAGGACATCCCCACCTCCAGGGCAGGCAGTGAGTCCTGGACACCATCAATGGAGCACACGGGTGTTTTCTCTCCTGAGAAAAGCACAAAGCAATTCTCCTGCAGCTGTCACTGAGAAATGCTTCCCCCAGACACAGCTTGTGTTGTTCTTCACAGCGTTTTCACTGCTGGACAGCAACCATGGGGTTTTTGTGGAAATAGTTTCCCCTCTCCAAAATTACAATTCTTCACTGTTAAAATCCACGAGTTTGGTGATGTTAAAGCTTTCTGTCTCCCCACCAGAAAGTTATTTTATTGTTAATTTTTTGTCAAAGCCCAACAAATCAATCCCACCCATCGGAGGAGGATGTGCTGCAGCAGTCTGAGACTTCACAAGGCTCCAATCACCAGCGAGACTTCCCTGGAGCCTTGACCTTGTCTGCAGACCTTGTCTTTCTGCTCAAGTGCTGCTCAAAACATCCTTCAAATAGCTACTGATTTTATAGTATGTAAACTTCAAAACATGTCTCTGAATTTTAAAGGACAAGGATAGTACAAGAAAAATCAAGAGGATGAAAGACAAGACCATGCAAAGGAGATAAACAATTTCGCTATCTTTTTTTAGGTTAAGTGTACAGAGTGTTTATGAAGCTAGTGAAAATCTTCTAGATGAGCCCTTAGGGCACATCAATTTCGAATTATTTTCTTTCTGCTCTCTCCTTACTAACATTTCTCAAAAACAGTGCTGAAAATAGTTGCCAGCAATGTAATTGAGCCTGCGAGAGGCACCATAAAGGCTTCTGTACCTCAAGGCACATCACTTCTGCTCCTCCTTTTATTTTTCCATGTATTTAATTGAACTTGGCAGTAACCTTTAGCACATGAAACCAAGATTGCAAAACAGTAGATTTGATCTGTGTGCTGAGTCTGGGCTGCCTTGCTGTGAGCTGCTGGGGGAAGTGGTGCCTGGAGATTCCAGGGTTTGAAATAGAGACGTGTAATAACCTGTCCCCTTGCTCCCACTTGGTGGGAAATTTAGCCCCACATCTTTTCCATGTAGCAGCCAACAGCAAAAAAACCAGGATAGCACACCTCTGCAGGGATTTTCCCTAAATGACATGTAACTGTTGATAGGGAGCACTGAGTATCTCACTAGCACAGATAGAGGAACCTGATCCTTTACCCTAATCCTTAAGCTTTCAAAATATTGCAAACCATGGGCAAACTAAATAAAAGCAAAAATATAAACTATCCATCCAAAACCTTGCATTAACATTATATCTACAGACCAGTCTCTCCTTCACTTTATTTTATGCTGTATTTCACCCCAACTTTATGTTTGCCAGAAATATTTTTCAAAATTAAATCAGTATTTTTTGTGTTTGGCTGAACTCCAGCACTGCAGGACATCCTTCCTGGCTGGAAGGTACAGAAACAACTCTGCTAAATGTGCTCAGGACCACAAGCATCTTCCCATTTGCACAGAGAATAAGGAAAACCTCTAACATAAGGGCCTGAAGTCTGAGATTAGATTAAAGTTCTTAAGACTCACCACATATATCTAATTAGCAGAACATAGTGTACAGCCTAAGAGAGGGCTAACCTTGTGTGTTTGGGTGAGAATGCCCTGAACTGGCACAGCTGGAGGGCAGGGAAGGACACCAGAGACCCCCGGAGCCTGGGCTGTGCATTGTGTGGGCTGGCAGGCAGGGGCTGCAGGAAACACCCCCAAACTGCCCCTTCTTCCCTTTGTACAGGAGAGCAGAGATCAGGGTCCTGAGGGAGGATGGACAGGGCTGGGAGGGCAGCAGCATCTTCCTCACCTCCCAGTGCCTTCACTGCACTGCAGCAGCTCAATGTCCAGCCCTGCAGCACCAATCTCAAATTAAAAAACATTTCTAGTGCACAGGATCATAGAAGATGGGGCAAAACCAACTCGGTCCTGAAGTTGCAGAGGAGAAGAAATTCTGGCAATAATGGAAGGACATAATCAGTATTATTGTCATAAAATGTCTGTAGTTACTGCACTGGCAATTTTTCCAAATGGGTTAGCTTAGAGACTGGCCTCTTGCACTGATTACTAAATTATTTTCTTTACAAAGGTCTAAGTGGCTCTGTTTTCCAGATGAATAGCCTGAAGCCACTTGGTTCAGAGCTTCAGTCCCCTGAGATTCATCTTGGACAGTAAAGAAATGAGACAGATGAGCACTAAACTACCCTGTGTACAAATGCAGCAGTGGCTTGGCTGATGAGAACACTTTGTGTTAAGTACCACTGAATATAAAACTAAGACAGAGGTGAACTGAGCCGAGTTGAAAGTTAGAATTAGTCAGAAGCAGTATTTGGTAACAAAGCATTTCTAACCAAATAAAGCTTCCTGAAGAGAATTTTGGCTTCACCACATCTCACTTCATCTGGGAGAGCTGCCTTGCCAGGCAAATTAGGAGCAGCGTGCTGGAGCTGGAACATTCCCAGCCCAGCCCTGCCAGAATTCTGGCGTGCCCTGCTCCCAGGGAGCAGCAGTTTCTTCACCTGGACACACAGTTACACATTGCCCCAGCCCTTGCTGAGTAAGCAGCACTTACTTTTTTCTGGAAGGAGAGCACCTGTGCTCAGGGAGGGGAGCTCTCTGCAGCCTCTTGCACATCTGGTGGGTGGAGGAGCAGCTGGCAGGGGCAGGAGCAGCAGAGGCCGTGGGTGAGCAGGGCGAGGATCCCACAGAGGCCCAGCTCTCCTCCACGTGGAGCAGATGTGGCAGCACACAGGAACAGGGGATGCAGCCCCTCTGAGCTGCTCCAGAGCAGGCTGGTGATGAGCTGGGCAGCTTGGGGGCTCAGGGCTCTCCTAGCAGGAACTCAGTGGGCTCTTCCCAAAGCACTCAGAGCCTGGGGTGGCACTGGGCTGAGCTGCTCACCAGGGAGGAGACTCACACATGCCAGGGAGACCTCTGGGGAGAGAGATGGAGAGAGAGAGGTGAACAGAAAACAATATTTATGCTTCAAACTTAAATGTCTGTGGCTTTTCTAGAGTATGTTTGAAACATCCCAATTAAATCAGTCCATTAGACAAAATCCCATTAATTGGACAGCTTGGTCAGCTGTGGCTTACTCAGAATTTGTTCTGGTTTTAGTATTTTATCATTAAACATAGTTCTGAGTGATTCAAACCTCACAACACCAAGGAGAAATTGCCCATAATTAACATATCCAAGTGTAAGCAGCTTTCATCACACAAACACGACAAGTGCTCACACCACTCTCCCTCACTCCACTTCACTTGTTTGTTTAATCTGAATTTCTTCTCTGGGCTCCACTAAAGCAAACTTGCACTGGTTTGAAGGGTTCCTCTGCAAACACAGCAAACCAGCTCCATACAGGAAGGTTTAATCTGTCACCAGAGCTTTTCAGCAATCAGATCCATAAGCATTAGCTTTGTTAATTAAAGTAACACATCTGAAAAATTAGCAGAAGGGAATACACTGGCATATTTCTGTGCAACAGGGGGAATTTATATCTTCAGCAGTCACCAGTGGACTGAAAAAAGCCAGTAGAGCATGCCACATGATGCTGCAGCACCCCTGGGCTAGAAAGGCAAGTAATATGAGTCATTTAAAAACCAGAAACATTCAAAAGATCATTGAAAAGCTACTAAACCTCACAAAATCAAATAAATACATGAATCAATTAAAACCTCTATGAAGCATCCTAATTGAATTTTGCTGTAGTGGTGTCACATGGCTTTGGAAACTGTCCTTCAGTAATCCAATCAAAAACTGGCATGTTCCCATCCCTGCTTACTCTCTCTGATTAGTCAAAAATCAGAAGGAAATAAAAAGCAAGGTGGAGGCATTCAGGAAAAATAAATACTAGGATTTCAAATTTGTCATGTTTTTCTTACTTATGAATCTTAAACTTATTTATCCAAGACAGTGGATGGCATCCTTCTGCAAGAGTGAGTTGTGGCCATGAGCCACTACAGGTATCATGGAACACAGAATCAGAGGCAAGGGGAATCATCTGACTGCAAAGGAGTCTCATGGAGATTTTTATGGCTTTAGGAAGAAAAGTCACCTGTGCTGGCTTCACACAATTCTTCTCAAGCAAGAGTGTTACAATCCTGTTTAAAACAAAAACTTATTCCTTGCACGAGGGTTAGTCAGCTGCAAAGTTTTTCTCTTGTAGTCCTCAAACACGTAAAAATATTTCTTCTATTTGTTCTAGTCTCTGAAAGTATGCCTGCATAGACTGTAGTTGCATTTTTAACACAACATGGACACTGTATTAGATGATTTTTTTTTTTTTTTTTTTGGTTTAAGGGACAGAGTTTGATGTGGGGGGGACAGGCTGTGTCTGCCCTTTACTCCAGAACTGGGAACCAACAAATAGAACCCTAAAAACCAACCAAACAAACAAACAAAAACCCAAGCAAACAAACAATCAAAAAATCCCACAAAACAAACAAACAAAGAACCCCAACCAAGCCATAAAAGAAATAATAAATATTTAAACCCAGTTTTGGTAATTCTGAATGTTACTAACTAAAGCAAAGGAAAATTTGTGTTTTTCAGAGTATGGCTTCAGTTTTCCTCTGAGCAGCTTTGTGATATGTAAAGGCAATAAGAAGATAGCTCTGTACCTCTGGAGGCCTGATTTAAAAAATCTCTAATTCACAACCAACAGCCACTTTCTGATGCAGAAATAAACAGCCCAGCACAAAACTCCAACTCAGCACCCCACAGCAGAGCAACATACACACACAATCACAAGAGGGCCGAGGATTAACTCTCTTTCTGATCTTTTGGTGAGAAAGAGCAGTTTTGACACAAAACTGCATTTTCTCCAGTGGACACCAAAGAACTCAGCACTGTCCAAGAGAGGATTTTCAAAACTGCCATCCATCTGACTTTAATCTGCTCTACCAATTCAGCTGGTGACATCCAAAGCCCTAAGGCATGAGCACACTGCTCCTTCCCTGCTAAAGAGCCAGCACAGACAATATAGGATGTTTAAGTATTTTAGAACACTCTTAGGAAAGAAAATTAAGCAGAGCCAGGAAAAGCCAGCAATAATATTTTCCACCACAGCAGAATTTTCATTCCATGGAAGTTTGGCACTGGGTGCACAGAAGCAGGCTCTCAGCCAGCAAAGTGGGGTACAGCAAATACATTAAACCCACAGCAATTCCCCATGGCTGCATCTTTGCCCTCTGCCATTCTCCTTTTCCCTGCAATCCTTCACATAGACAATGAGAGAAATGCCAGCACCACCCTTCACTCTGTCCCTCAGACACCTCTCTTCTGGCTTAATGCCCAATTAGCATTCCTGTTTTATACCCAGTATATCACTCATAATAATTTTAGTGCAGTCAAACAGTTCCTCCCCAAATGAGAGGAAGGTTAATGACACTTCCTGTGGCTGTCACTGTATGCTTTGCATAAGAGAGAGAGGGGGTTTTAAATAACAGGAGAAGCCTCTCCTGGAATGTCCCTTCTTCATCACTGACCTTCAGCTGCACTGGCCAGTTTGACAAACCAGGAGATGCTTTTATTTCTGTCCTGGCACTCTTGTACCCTTGTCACAGACATCTTTTATGAAAAATCCTTTCCTTAGGATTTTTCCTCCTGAGAAGCTGGGAGGCCTCAGGAACAAAATGTAAACAATGATTATCTGCTGCTGTGGAATGCAACAGGTGCATCTGTGATTGGTCTCATGTGGTTGTTTCTAATTAATGGCCAATCACAGTCAGCTGGCTCGGACTTTCTGTCTGTGCCACAAGCCTTTGTTATCATTCTTTCTGATTCTATTCTTAGCCAGCCTTCTGATGAAATCCTTTCTTCTATTCTTTTAGTATAGTTTTGATATAATATATATCATAAAATAATAAATCAGCCTTCTGAAACATGGAGTCAGATCCTCATCTCTTCCTTCATCCTCAGACCCCTGTGAACACGGTCACACACCCTGGGCAAGCAGAGAACGGACCCAAGTGTCCTAAGGCCGGATCCTTGTCTGAAACAGAGCAAAAACTGCCTTGAAAATGGAGCCCAAGCACCCTGGGAGTGTCTCATTCCCTGCAGGAGCAGGCACAGCTCAGATCCTCACACAGCCCTGGGGTCCTGCTGCTCTGGGGCCAGGAAAGCTGACAGCAGTGTCAGGCCCCTGCTTCACCCCCAAACAATGCGTGGGGAGCCCAAGTCATGTACTCAAACACAGAAAACATTGGAGGGAACACAGTGCACACAGGAGGGATGATCTGAATAGGAGTTTGACTTAGGAGCCACGGACTGCAGCCAAAATATTTCCATTTAAGTAACTGTTGTTAATCCTATTGTATTATTCCTGTTCCTTGTTAATCTTTCCCCAAAGAAAAAAAATAATTCTTATTGCCTGCCAAAAGTTGTCACTGGTTGTGGCATTACAGTAACTTCAAATATTTTATGCTAATAGCACACCATGTCAGCAACTATACTTTTTCTTATTTTTTACATTTCTTGTTGTTTAGATAATTAAATTTTTAGCTCCAACTTATGTCAAATTGCTTTTGAATCAAAGTTGGAATTCAATTCACAATGCAGGAAAAAGTATTTTAATAGGTGCAGTGGCTACAAAAGAAACCATTGAGTTTACATTTAAAAAAGAGCACATGAAGAAAATTATCTACACAATTAGTGACTTGAGGCAATTATGGCTAATCATATTATGATCAAAAGATTAGAAAAGGCCTCTCCTCATCTTTACCTAAGAAAGGATTGATGATAGCTGCTGTTTTCATGAACTACAGTGGTTTGCAATTAAGTACATTATTTGTGTGTTTAGCCAGAGAATTCCATGGGTTCTAGCTTTTTATACATGTTCATAGGAAACATCTTAGGCTTAAATATTTGGTTTATCTGAACTTGAGATACTGTAATGGGTTTAAATCTTAATATAGAAATTATGAAATGCCACTTTAATTCCGAAGGGGTATATTTCAAACATTTTTATGCAAGGTTTAAGTTAAAAAGACAAAACCAACCTAAACAAAACCACCAGCAAGCCTCTCCCCCTCCCCCAAGACTTCACATTCCCAGAGATGGAACTGATTTGAATGATGCCATCAACAAGGAAGGTCAGCTTCAAAACTTAATTCTCATCAGAAGCAAAGCAGATGGGACAGGAAATGTAGACCAGCACCCCCACATAAGCATTTCACAGGGGCAAAGGGGTCTTATCCAAAATAGGAGACAGATAGGCTGAGCAGGATATCAGCATCATCTCACTCATCACAAGCTCCAAACACCCACCCCTTCAGTCTCTGCTTCTCACTAGATCCCACTGGCCCCACTGAGTGGGAAATCTCTCTGTGTGCTGTTTGTGATGGAGAATTCATCATGTCACTTTTACATCACAAACAGAAGCTCTGCTGGTCCCAGGAGAGCCCAGATGCTCAGCAGGATCCATCCCCACACCAGGCTGTCTTTTACCCCAGCACAGCACAGCCCCTGCTCAGGACTGAGCTTCACAAACACCCCACAACCCCTGGCACAGGGCTGAGCTGGCCAAACACCCTCCTGGCACAGGGCTGAGCTGCCCAAACACCCTCCTGGCATAGGGCTGAGCTGCCCAAACACCTCTGGCACAGGGCTGAGCTGCCCAAACACCCTCCTGGCACAGGGCTGAGCTGCCCAAACACCCTCCTGGCATAGGGCTGAGCTCCCCAAACACCTCTGGCACAGGGCTGAGCTGCCCAAACACCCCCGGGGCTCCCTCTGTGCCCAGCCCAGCCCCTGCCCCAAATCTGGCCTGGGACCTCATTCCCAGTGCCACAGCCATGGGGCAGGCAGCTGCAGCTCTGCAAAGCCTGGCTTAAGCTCTGGCTTTAGTTCAAACAGGAATCAATTCAGGGAAGCCCTCAAAGATCCCTTTTGCCCTTAGGAACACTTAGAGCACAAATCACTGCGTTTTGTCTTGGTGCCAGGCTTTGTACTCACTTTGTGTCACCATGAAGGGCTGCCAAAAGGGAAGGAGAAGGAACTGGGATCCATTAGGCAGACTTTACTTTTTCATGATCTTCCCAGAAGTGGCTGCCTGGGCTGCTCTGGTGCATCTGTGCAGTTCTCATCTCACTGAAAGCTCAGCTGCAGCCCTGGGGTATCTGCAGCCTTTCATCCTGGGTGACAGCAGCACAGCAGCAAAAAGAGAGCTGGTCCTGCAGAAAGGATGAGTTGTGTGTCACCTCACTAGTGTCCCCATGGGATGACACACCCTGCCCAAGCTGCAGACATCCCATGAGCTGCTGGTTCTGAATGTGTGGCAAATGGAGGAAGTGGCATTTCTATCAGCAGGAAACATTTGGGTCCAAGTTAAGACAACTGTTCAGGAATTACAAGTGTGCTTATCCAAGAGGTCATAGCAAGTGAATTTTGTCACCTAAAATTTAATGGACCATTCCTACCAAAAGGGGTGTGCTTTTTTCTGCCCTTTCAAGGGGGACTCACCAAAATAATCTGCTAAGTGCTCACAAAGAGGGGAAGAAACACACACCAGGGCCTCTGTTCCAGCCACCGCCTTCACAAAATGCCTATTTAATGATTAATGGCTCTGAGGTTACACTTTGCACTGTCAGCTTTGAGACCACCCTACCCAGGATGGGAAAAGTGCAGCTTATTTAAATTAGTTATTTATCTTTCAAAAAAGACTCAGGAAAGGAGAACACTGAGCAATACCAATTAATAATATCTGAGTCACTGGGCTGGCTTGATTTTAGACATTAAGGGATTCTCTGTGGATTTTCCCATTTATTAGTATTTTAAATTTTTTTAGATTAGAACATTATTTTTATAACTGCAATTGGGAAATAAATATTTTAAGAGAGATTTTTCCTTTTAATGCAGGGTTACAAAGTGATTTACAGTGAAAATTATGAAGACTTAATATCTGAGTTTCCTCTGGAACATACTGTTCCTGCAAGGTCAGTTACCACTGAATAGCATTTAAAACTCATGGAAATACATGTCTGGTGGGGCAGCCAAAATGCTGCAGTCCCTAATGACCTGTGCCACAGGAATAAGAATCAAGCAGCTGCAACTGCCAGCAAAGTTTTGGGCACCAATTTGGGAATAGAAACCCTCCTAAACTGATTATAGCCAAGATTTGCAGGGACAACACAAAGGGCACCTCTTTCCCTGACACAAGTCATTACCTTGTATATTATTTGTTTTCTATGTTTTAAGATCACCCAAACACTTTTGAATTAACTGCATTAATGCAAGTAAGGGATAAATGTAATTTGAAAAAAAAAATCACAGGACTCATTTACATTTCCCAATCACCTTCTAATGAATAATTTCACATGCAGACAGTGTCCACTCAAAGGCAGGGTTTGAACAGCCACAACCCAGCACTTTAGAAAGTGATCACAGCAGTCCCTATGCCTGCATTCAGCCAAAAATACCACATTCATTTAAAGGTTTGCATCATTTCAGAAGGCTGCACAATGTCTCCCAGATAAGCAGTACTGCAGAGGAAACAAAGGCAGGGAAAGGGCAGGCACAGGGGACAAGGACTGGATCCACAGGACATCCATCATGGCATAACAAGCACTGCATTCTTGGCAGCTTTATCGCTGCAAAAAAGGAATTAAGAGCAGCCTGAAGAGCCACAGCACACGGCAGCTGCCTAAAGCTCCAACTCCACACCTGGATTTACTGATGTTGTAAATGTCCACGTCACGAGTCCCACAAAACTCACACCCTGTCATCAAACAGCCAAGTGAAAATTTAAATTTTTGTAATATTGGGGGCAGAAGGAGGGGATTATTCCCCAATAACTGAAAATAGTGTGATGCTAAATAAATAAAACTTACAGAAGTAGTCAAAAGAATCATGAAATCACTCAATGTAAAGGTGCTGAGTAAAGTTTTTTTGAGTGTGTGCCAAGACTGCATTGCTCAGAAAACAGATGAACTCTTTACAAAAGATCTATCATAACTCTTCTGAAAATAATTTTTATTTCAATTTACTTGACAAACTTCCCAGTAGGGACAGTTGGGAATCACACATCCAATGCCATGCTGTGGAGCTGTATACCTAATGCCTGATCCAAATCCCTAATGGACATCAATTATTATATAAGATGAATTAAACATGAAGATTATTTATTTCCCTAGCACATTTTAAGTATGTACTTGCATGTGATAAAAATTTTATTGTTTGTGCTTGGGAAATAAAAGGGGCAGGATGCCTAGTGTTAAATGAATTTTCTAATTGAACTTTAATGAGCCTTGTCAAATCTGTTGATGCAGCTTTCTCACTTCTGAGGATCACTTGGTCCTTATCTAAAGAGTGAGCCTGCATTAGCTTTTAAAGGCAGCAGGGCTGTGCATGTGGAGCCTTAGCTTTAACCTCAGGCAAAATATTTTTCTTTTAAAAATTAGCCAAACAGAATTAGCTAATGGAATTAATTTACATGATTTTAGATAATTTATGTAATTTATTTACATTATTTCATAAATGAAGGAAAACACTAAGGAAAAAGAATGAATTAAAAAAAAAAAAACAAAAAAAAACCTCTGCTAGTTGTTGGCAGATTAAAAGCAACAGCAAATTCTACATTTCAGAAGTTTTCCCCAAATTTCCCCTTGAAAACAAGAAAATTTTTCTGTTTTTTCAAAAAGAGATCCCAATTTGACCACTTTGCTATGACCAAGGTCACTGCCAATGCCTGAGAACCAACAGTACATTTGTGCTGCTCACACTGCCAGGAAACTGTTAACCCAAGTTTGTAAATTTTTTTTTAATGCAAACATTACTATAGCAAAGAAACACTTTGTGTGATTCAAACAGAAAACAGTTCCAGGGAAAGTGAATTCCAGAGGACAGAGTGGTTGTGCTCCTCTGGATCTCTCTGGGCTGCAGCAGGTCCCAAAGCAGAGCGGTCCCAAAATATACCCAATTTTTAACAATAAAACACACATGACTTCCTAATCTCACACACCTCTTGGAAACTTTCTCTTCATGTCAACCTTCTCCTCTTATACACAGCTTTTCAAGGAGGATTTTATAGCCACTGCATCTGGTATTGGAAATCTGCAATGCCAGATCCAGCTACAACAGGGCAGTGAGTTATTCCTGTCAGTCCACATCACAGACTCAGGAGCTCAGATTGCTGCCACTGTCAGTTTATGAGTAACCCTTAGTTCAATTTAATTACCTTACACCAAACCAACTAGCAAAAACCATGGCTTCAATCCAGAAAATAGAGTATTATCCATCAAAGTGTAAGAGCTCTCCTAATCTGAGGCTGGGCAACCACTTACTCTTATGCCTTTGTGGTATCAAAGGCTTCTGTCATTCAAAAGACATTTTCAATTATGATGTATTCCTATTCTTTTAAAAAAAAGGCACCCCAAAGATATAGAAAATCCTCAATTAATTACATCCCTACCCTTACAAGCCCACTGCTGCTTTGTAAGACTAAAATTTCCTAGATGTTAAATAGGAATATCATTCCAAAGGAAAAATAATGTCAAGGATAAAACTTTGTTCCTGAAGAAAACTAGAACTTCACTTGGTATTTTAAAGACTTCATTAACAAAACCCTCTGTGGGTATCTACAAATGTTAAATTAAGATCAAGACCTTAAACAGTTTGTCAAACAGATGAGCACATCAAAGCATTTCAAAAAGGAAGAACCTGAGACTTGAAAAGTTGTCAAGAGAGCAGAAGTGAGAAGAAATAAAGGCTAATGAAGTAACTGCAATGCCCGAAGAAATGTCTGGAATAGGTTTTCCTCTACATTATCATTTTAGAGCACTAAAAATGAGGCTGAATTCATTTTATGAGCCTGAATTCACTTCATCACATTCAATATTTTATTACATAGAGATGCATCTTTCTATAAAGACCCATTCCCCCCTTTCTTAATCTCTTTATAACTGAAAGATCTCTTTGCTGTTATTTTGATGTAATTTGTCATGTTGGGAAACAGAGGAGAAAATATTGCATCCATTCCTGCACAGCTGCTGGAAGGTGCCACAGTCCTGGTGCAATCCCTGGGCCAGAGATGGGGGGGAAATATGACAAATTTATTGTGGGTAATTAAATGTAATTTAGGCAAATAAATATCTACAAAGATCCAGAACAAATAAATCAAACTTTTCTTTGTCTATAACCTAAGGCCCAAGGAAACCCACAGCATCCTCATGGTGCAACATCTTCAGGCTTGAGGCTTTAATTTGGGGAAAAAAGCACCTGTTCAGGCATTCAGATGGTACAGCTCTGTATGTACACCTTTCATCCCCAGCAAAGGCAGGTGTAACAAAAAGTCCATTTATTGGCTGCCTGCTGTTCTGTTGATAGTAAAGGATTTTTTGTTAGAAGGAAGCCAAGTTAACAACTGATGTCAACTCTAAAACTGCAGAGCTGTGTAGTCATCTTTGTATCTCCTCTATGAGCTCATAAATAAATAGGTATAAACTGTTAAACTACTTGTCTTAACTTTTCAAATAATATTTTTTTGTACACATCATGTTTTTTAAAGAAAGTCCATTTTTATCTTGTGTAACACACACTAGGCCTGCAGTCTGCCTGCTAATTATTTCAGAGCCACAAGGTTTGCATCCCACATGGAAAGAGCTAAATCTTCTGTGAGAGTTGGAATTAATCCTTCTGACTTGGAAAAATCTATTCTCAATCCTGCCTCCTTGTATTCATTGCACTGTTGTCCCCCAACACAACCTGAATTTTAAGTGTACTTTCTGTGACGTTCCTGGAAGATGATGTTTCAGTCGCCTATTTTATTGAGTGCAACACTTCCCAAAATATGATGGGGTTTGATGAATGATTATTTGAAAGCCCTACTTGTAGGATAAAAGCTAAGCCAACAAAGCAATGCATTTCATTGAGCACACTCTGTCATATTCAGAGTTTCTGGAAAAATCCCTTCGTCCAGGATTTTGCTCCTGTGAAGCTGGGAAGCCTCAGAGAAAAAGGAAAACAATATTATCTCATTTGCTTCTCCTGTGTTTTGCTGCTTTGGAATGTGGTTGGACATTGTTTACCAACAGGTGATTGTTTCATTGGTTTCATGTGAACTGTTTTGACTCTTTGGCCAATCATTGCCAAGCTGTGTCGGGACTCTGGAAGGAGTCAAGAGTTTTCATAATTTTCTTTTAGCATTCTGTAAGTATCCTTTCTGTATTCTTTAGCATAGTTTAGTATTCTTTAATATAATATAATAAAATAATAAATTAGCCTTCTGAGAACATGGAGTCAGGTTCATTATTCCTCTCTGCCACGGGGCACCCCACAGATACAATACACACTCCAGTTGGGAACTGCTGGAGATGCACCTGGAAGTGCTCATTGGTACAGCAGGGGATGGCCATGGGCAGACCATGAAAGGACCACGAAAGGACCATGGCTCCTGCCAGCAAAGGAGGCTGCAAACCCCCAGAGCCAGGCAGGAAACCTCCTGCAGCCCAGGGAGCCTTGGCCACGTTTCCTGCTCTGCAGGCTCAGGGTCACCACCACAGATTCCTTGCTGGATTTGCCAGCCTGTGGCCCCAGGAAGGAAAGTCCCTGCACCCCAGAGGACAAATATTCATGGGCCAAATCCACTTCTTCAGGTTCTGGAGCCCCACCCTCATGAGGATCAGAGAATGTGGTGCTCACTTTTTATAATTAAATATATGCAGGATGAAGACAATTCCTTTGCCACCAAGGGGAATTCATCATCACAGAGTCCTGCACAGTCACCTCCCCACTGCCATCTCCCTACAAGTTTTCACAAAGACACTCACACCTGTTTGCAGGGGCATATTGATAGATAAAATACCCCTGACATCATTTTCCCTGCAGAGGAGCACAGGCAGGGCTCCCAATTACCAAAGAGTGTATTTTTTATCCTAACGCTTAGCAAAGCATAAAGCAAACACACACTATCAGAAGCAAAATGCAACCACAGACCAGTGTTGATGCCTCTTGGAAATTATGTGATAAGCTGCCTGCAAGCTCATTATAAACCAGCTTTCAAAATATATTAGAAATTTTCAAAGCCAGAAAAGATGAATAATCAAGGAAATTTTAAAATGTCATTTACGGAGGGAATAGCATTATGAAACAATCTTTGCTGCTGCTACAAACTGACTTTAGCCACAGAATTTATTAACCACTGATAAATGTCAATCACAGTTTTCCACCCCAAACTAAGAAAATATTTTTGTGTTCACCCTATGCCCCTTAGCTGGCTCACTAATGTTCTACTTAAAGCTAGGAATAAAAAGGATAATGGCATTCAAAATACAGAATTGTTTCCAAAGCTTAATAAAAGGAAAGTCACCGAGTGCAAACCTGAGTAATTACTTGTACTCAGAAGAAAATTACTCAGGCAGTTCCCCAGTTTAAAGCACTCAGAGAAAAAAAAAAAAAAGCTATGCTAGGGCTTGTTTATATAATTGAGCTGGTTTTGAGTGCATGACTAAATAAGTAACTTCTTCAAATAAGAAAACAGCACCCATGCTGTATGCATGCAGCTACCACTCATTGCTTTCACCTGTATTTACTGTATTTTTTACAGTAATAGTTACTGTAAAATATTTCAATTTTAATTTTAAAATTATATCTTTCTCTAGATGTACCAGAAAGCTTTTCAGTTACTAGTTGGCAGAGTTTCATTGAGGTTAACAATATCAAAGAAATCTCTCTTACAGTACCCTGAGGAAAAAAACTTCTGAGTAAGAAGCCCCAGATAGCAGTAAGACAATTATTTGTTTAAAATTACACCATATTGCCATAGGTGAGAAATAGCAGGTGAGTAAAACTGCTTGAGAAAAGACACAGGAATGTCACCAATTGCCTTTCTCTGAAGTGGGAATTCTGTCAATAGACATATTGAATATTGCCTTTGGGGACAGGCTCTGTGACAGGATAGTGGCTGTGATCCCTTCCCACAGGAGCTCAGTGTGTTCTGGTCTGATTGTCCCCACCCCAGGGAGGGAAAAGGCCAACAGAGCACAGATCTGGGATGGATCCTGGTTGGTGATGGATCCAGATCATCCAGATTTGGATGGTGTCCTGGCTCTGGGTCAGTGTCTGTGACATTTCACCAGCTTCCAGGTATTCCTCCATGACTGACAGATTTAAATCAGACAGGTTTATTTGCAAATAACCAGCTGCACATGGGGCCATTCTGGAGGCAGCATCATCTGCAGGGGCTCAGCATTTCCTTACACACACAAAACTTCTGATAATGACATTTCTCCCTGCTGCCAGGCACTGCCAGGGCCACAGCTGGGAGTATTTGGTATTTCTTCACAAATTAGGGTCATCTCCTGCTGCACAGCTCAGGTGCCTTGTCTCATGGGAGAAAACTCTCTCATTTTCCCCTTTACTCCTTTGGTTATTTTTCTCTTTTCCCAGCCTCACCCAGCAAGATGAATCAGACACCCTCCTAGATGCATCTTACAATGCCACAAAGGCACCCCAAAATGTTTGAGCTCAGTGTTTGCCTGTCTCAGGAAAACCTCAGCTATGCCAGAGCCATAAACCAGCTCTGACCCCAAAACCTCCTGGGTGCTACCACAGGGCTCATGATCAATGCCCTGTGACCTCTGAGGGAAGCCCATCCATCCTCCTTGGTCTGAGGGTTGGTTCAAACTGCAGCCATGCCAGAATCACTGAGCAGTTTGGGATCAAAGAGCCCCAAAACTGTTTATAGCACAAACAGCCACTGCAGAGAAGCTGAGTGATAGCACCCACATATTTATAGTTGAAGGAAGAAATAGATCTTTTATGCAAACCAGAGCCAGGAGGGCTCTGCAGAACATGTCAAGCTCCACTGATGGAGATGGGTCGGGCACAGATGAAGTAACTGATAAAGCAAATAGCTGCAAAATGGATGTGAAGGTCCCATACACCCATACATGAAATACCACCCTGCAAATGAAGCTGTTTATTATCTCCCAGAATGCTCAAGGAAGTCAAAATGCAGGGAAATGTGATTTATTTTAAACCACAACAACCAAAAGAGCTCTCACAGAAGGGAAAATATCCGTGGTTTTAAGCATATCTACTCCAGTATTTGTGCTGTTTTCAGGACCCCCTGTGTGCACAGTGAAAAATTTAATAATTTCCAAAGTCACTTTGCATGGCACTACATGTAAACCATGTTCAGATGCCTTAACAAAACCTGTTCTTTAGTGCTGGGCATTACCTTTTGTCTCTGCTGTGAATTTGGTAGGCTGGCACATGAATTCCCTCCCTTGCTCTCAGATTTTGTTGTATTCCTACCTCCTTATTGCTATTTGTCCCACTACTACAGTTTAACTCACCAGCACGCTGCCAGCTGCACACCTACACTCAACAACTCCAAAACAAAGGGATTCTGAGTTACAGGTGAGGAGGGAAAATGTCCTTTTGCAATCAGTCTCTCTCTGAAGTCTCTGCAAGTTATTTTGTTGATTTCTGTGGCACCAAAGCAAACAGCCAGAGATCAGAGATCTCACTGGTGCTGAGATCTTTCTGTTCTTGGAGAGATGACAGCAGTCATTTCTGTTATCTATTCATTCATACTCTTCAAAATTAAGGGCTGTGTTTTAACACAGGTACATTCCCACTACGAAGTCTGTGTTATGAATGAATTAATATTTACATTTTCTCAGGCCTTGTATGTAGAAATCAGCCATTAGCTATTCCTCCTCAGTGCATTTATCATATTCTGAATTCACACTGGTTGATAGTACCCTAACTTCTGCATAAGCAGACAGGTTTTAAATTTCTACTGGTGTAACATAAGGCATGTTTAATTCCTATTGGTGTAATATCAAAATGTTTTGCTCCACCTGTTTCAGGGCTGGGTTCCAGTGCACTGGTGTGGTGAGACCAAGAGCATTTCATGTGAGCGGTGCTGTGCTCCCAGAGCATCCTGCTCATCCTGCCCTGCCCTGGGGAGCACAGGCTCCTACAGCTCCTGCACTGAGGTCTGAACCTGCTTTTGTCAGTAATGCTGCTTTAAGAGCATGAAAGAAACACATAATCCTGAACCCAAACCCAGTGATTTTTCAGCTGACCACCCATCCTATCAAATCAATGTTCAATGCATCTGAGGCTCAGAAGGAGGGCATCAACTGTGGATTCATATGAGAGAAGGGCAAGGGTGTTTCAATCCCTCATCAGCACTGCCCAGGGAGAAGATCAGCTTCCATTTCCTACTGTACAGGCTCTTCCTCCTCATTCACAAGACCTTTGGGACCCAAAACAGACCTACAAACTTCAGTCTTGTAAAACTTCTGAATAATCCTTCCAATGGTTCTCCTGCAAAGGGATCTGAACCAGCCCACACGAACACATCTGCATTCTCAAAATCCTCTGCAAGCAATGGAAATTTACTTCACAGTCACAAGGAAGCAAACAATAGCACAGAAAAAAATTGAATATCCAGCTCAGTGTTGCACTGTGCCAGCCCCAGAGACAGGGAGACAAACCAGAGCACAGGGACAAACTGCAAAGGAGATGCAGCTTCAGCTGAGCCATGGTGCCATACAACATAACAAATACAGGGTCTGCAAGTATTGAAATTGCCACAGTGATCCACCTAACTGAAAATCTTCCACCAGTCCAACTGTTAGAGGTTCACTAACTCCCATCAATGGGTGCCACATTACCAGGTGACTCTTGATTATCAGGTCTACAAGAATTTATGTTGTAGGGTATAACAAGAAATATTATAAGGTCAGATCTGCAATGCTTCCATAAAGCAAAAAGCCCACAGAAATGTTATTTAATAATACTTGCTAGGACACACAGTTCCAGAAACTTATAACTCTTTGGACAAAATGCAGTGCAAGTTACAAAGGGAATATTCTCCAAGCCCTTCGAAACCTTTACAAACTATTTAAGGATGCAGCCTTATTAGGGTAATAGTAAAGATGCTTTTCTGTTAGGAAAATATCCCAAATTCTTGTTTTAAAATGTTTCTTTATAAAAATACATGTCTACTCTTAGGAAATTATTAAAAATAAATTTTGTTTTGATAATTTGAAAAAAAGGACAAAAGAAGGCCCAGGTTTCCCTCTTACTTGAGCTTGTGAATGGCCTTTTTGGTTTCCAAATTTGTCATCTAAAACCCGTTCTTCTCCTTCACATCTACCAGTCCTTGAGTGCCAACTTCACTCTTCAGGTGAAAAATCTTGATTAAAGAATAATCTTTTGCCTGGAAGGAAAATAAAAAAGGCCAGTGCCAGGACTAGAAAGGGGAAATAGAAGTCTTTCTCTCTGGGCTATAAGACTATAAGCTATTACTAGTCTTGGTGTTGTCCCCGTGGCAGGGGGAGCCCTCAGTGTATCATCTTCCAGCCATGCAATCCAATGAACACTTTGTGCCCTACACAGCCTTGGCCAGGTCAGCAGCTCAGTTCACCAGGTGCACAACCCTGAGGCAGTAAAATGACTCTTACTGGACAGCTTCCCATATTAATATACTTAATAATCAAATCCCACCCACATTGTTTTGATGTTTGTATAAAATCACTTTCTGTGACTTCCACAATTGGGGAAGGGAAGATTCTTTAATTAGACAATATAAAAATGAAAACATGAAGGATGAGATCCTCTAGGCTTGGTCATAATCCAAAATTCCACTGACTGGGCCTTGAGAGAGCTCAGCTGGTCATGCCCTGCTTGCAGCAGAGATCTCCAGGGCTCGTCTCTGGTCCGAGCTGCTCATGAGTGTTTATGGCTCCAAGAGCTTGGACTTTACTGATTCTGGGTTTAAATCCAACTACGCTCTAAACTTGCTTGGGATAGTTTCCCATTCCAGGTAGCAGAGCAGAACTTTCCTGTAATCCATGCAGAGAACCTTCCTCCCCTCACTGCAAAGCCAGCTCCTGTGCCAGCCCATCCAGTCTGGCTGCACTGCCTGCCTTCCTCACAAGCTGCAAAGTTAAGATGACCACCTATCCCAAATTTATGAATCATCAAAGCCCTGAGTGAGAAATGCCTGGCAGCTGCAATTTCCCACCAACTCCCTCACCAGACAAAAAAAAAAAAAGAAAATAAAATTACGTCACTTCAATTTTTATTTTTTCCAAAGTTGTAAAGGAAGGAAATGACAAAACATCATTGACACAGAACAACAACAAAAAATTCCTCCTCCAGAGCTAAAGCATCTAGCTCATATCCCTCCCTCTCTGTAAGTGAAAACTGCTGGTACTGAGGTAAACAGGATTCCTTTGTGCAGGTGCCAGTGGTCTCAGCTCAAGGCTGGAACAGGCTTAGCAGGGCATCCTCCTCCCCTGGGGCTGGCACTGCAGTGCCCTGGTCCAGCACACAACAAGCCTGCTTGCCCTCCTGCACATATATTTACATACTGCTGCCTGATTACCACAATCCATCCTGCAAATCACCTGCTCCTGCTACAGCCTCCCAAAGACAACAGGTAAAACTTATGTATCACGTACAAAATATTAAATGTATGATCATCTCATTAGATTCTTCATTGATAATTTGGCAGGAATGTGACACAAAACTGGATGATGATCTGGTGAAGCTGACAAGTGAAGGCTCTGTGTGGCAGCACCTCCCTTTCCCAGCCTTGGCTCACAGATTCCTCCTGGGAACCCTTCCCAAATGCACTGAAGCCACAGCAGCCCAACATCCTGCAGCCCCCCAGGGCTGAGCATTGGCAGCTGTGTCAATGCCTGAGTTTGGCCTGCAGGGAAGTGAAAACCAGTTAAAGTTACATTTAAGAAACAGCAACCAGAGGCTAAGGGCTCATATAGCATTACCACAGCTCAGGTGATCTGTAAAACTAATCATGAACCTGAAACCTTTTCTATTTACATTGCAGTGATGATACCCATCTGTCCAAAATCCCCTGGAATCAATGCAAACTCTCTCTGCATTCAGTGCCTCATGTTTCCTGCTACAGCCACATTATTTACTTTGATTAATGATCACTTTGTGTACTATTAGCTGAGCAAGCAAAGAGTGATGCTGAGCATCTGAAATAAGACCAGGGAGATATTAAAGCCCTATAGCACAATCAAATGGCCTTGCAGCTCCCTGCCCTCTCCTTTCCAGATCCTTTTTAACCAGCTATGAACTACACGATTTATTTCCTAAGAGCTATCCAAAAAGGTCCCATCTTACTACTGAAATAAAAATATTTAGAGCTCTACTGGGCTGTTATGAATAGCCTTCTCCAGCTTTTCAATTTCTTTCAGACTAGAAAGCTAGCAGCACTGGAGCAGTTAGCTAAAATGAACATTTAGTTTATTGAACAGAATATTATAGATAAATTGCCATCCATTGTTTGGAGAGTCTCACAAGAAAATGGGGGACTAAATGTTCCCATGGTACCAAGAAGAAATAGCCTAAAAAAAAACAAGGTAGGAAATTCTAGCACTACCTACCTATATTTAGTTTAATTCACAGGTATAATGGTTTGGTCTGATGCCTCATGAAACCTTCATGGTCAGTGTCCCATAGTCCTTGCAATAACATGGTCAGTGTCTTAAACTCCCAGTGAAAATTTTCAGTGATCTTGTTGGCCCCTTTCAGTTTATTTAAAGACCATATACAGTGGTTATTCCCTTCTTCTTCCCCAATACAAAAACTACCAGGAAGCATGCTTCTGTAGAAGAGTTTTTGTCATAAAGTTTGTTAGCAAAAAAAAAAAAAAAGTGTTTAAGAATATGTGTCCCAAAATCAGCAGATCAGATAAATGCAATGGATATTTATGAAACATGCCAAAGAGATCAGCAATCAGGCTTTTCTTTCTGGAGGAAAAAAAAATAATCATGCAATGAAAGCTTTGTCTTTAGTCAGAACCAGGAGTGGACTTGCAGCTGTCCTTGGTCACAGTCCGGGCTTTTTCCATCCCTGCACACGCTGGATGACTTTGCCCAGCGAAGCTTTCTGATGGCTCAGAGCTTTAGGCAAATTCCCCAATGACTTCTTACTGAAGCATTTACAGATTAAAGGGGTTAGCTGCCCTTTTGCTGCCAAGGGAAGGAGAAGCATGGTAAAGTTCAAGCTTTTTCAACCTCTATCAAGAAAAGCTGCCAAAATCACGCTGCAGATCACAGCAGCTTCCTGGCTCCTGCTACTGGCAGCAGATGAACTGCTGAGAAAAAACAAACAAACAAAACAAAGCAAACAACCCAAACACGTGAACAATACTATTTTCAGGAGTTTCAGCAGCTCTGAGAAACACAGAGACTTGGCTGAGTATGCTTCAAGATCTGATCTGACCTCTCTCATTCAGCACAGGGAGTTTCACAGAGAGATCTCCAGCAGATCTCCCTGCTCCCCTTCCCTGAGCACTCAGAGCTCTGCAGACACAGGGACAGAGCAGAGAGAGCCAAGAACTGCCCAGAGCCCAATGCAGAACCCACCTGCATTGCATGCACCACTGGCCTGCTGCCACCATGCAGACACAAGGTGTCCACAGCCATTCTCCACTCTCAATAATTTGCTGCAGATTCAGGAGCCTGACAGGTCAGGGTCACAAGCAAGTGCTTTCCAAAGCCACCTCTGAGAGGAAAACACAGAGCTGCAGCTTTAATTTATAGCTTTGAATCAATTCTAAAAGTCTCTCTATAAAAAACTCCAACAATTTTGTATTTGAGGATGGATCTCAGCTTTTAAGGTATCAGGATGATTTGAAGGACTACCAAAATGCCTACAGACACGTACTTTGTTCAGAACTGCTAAACCTGGCTCATAGTTTGGACAAAAATAACCCTATTTTAAAAACTGCCAGAATATATGGATCAGAAATCTTTCAGTTTTTAGAAACCTAGCATTTTGTTAAGGTGAAGAACTCTCAATGTTCTATTTTAAGTTTCGAGAAAAGCAAGCTCTGGAATTCATAAATATCATCCTTTGATTCACAAGGAAAGTATTCTCCTTTTATCCCCTTGTAATTCAGAAAGAGGAAGGCATTTAGAATATTTTCCTCCAAAATAGCATTCCCCTGGTTATCTGGATCAGAGGTCTGCCTACAAAAGTGATAATGAAACTGCAGAACTATTTCAGTAGAAGCTCTGCTCCAATAAATTACGTGACTACTTTAAATAGATGTTATGCATCAAACTAAAGTTCTCAATCTTATTTTAGCTGAACACCATATTCCTAGAATATTTTATCTCCTAGTTATAGATTAAACTTGTAGTTTAAATCAATATATAAAGGAAAATTATTGCAGGCCTTAGTTACTCTTGTACAAAGCAAAATGCAGAAGATGAAGTTCCTAGAAAGCAAAATGCTGATAAGAACAGGGGACATTTTGCTAATTTATTTTGAAACTATGTTTGATCTTTTTTGCTTTTGCATCCTTTGAGTCCCGCTAACATGTAGATTGTTCTAAATGCTCTTCCCATCCTGAGGCAAATTTTGGCCCTTGGGAAGGGGTTGGGTGCTGGTTTCTCCAGTTCTTCACCCAGCAAACATGAGCAGATTTCACAGGGAGGTATTGCTGGTTCTCCTTCTTTTCCAGGAACATATTACAAGAAATTCTAGATGCAAGGAGCAAATCCTCAAGCAGAAATCAAATCTGAACCTTAAAAACCCCTTTAAACCCCACTTGGAAAGCTGTCTGCAAGGCTGGAGTGGCATGGCAGCTCAAGCCATGAAGGTCTGTGAGCAAACCACGAGTCGGGCATGAACAGGGCAGAGCTGAATTTCCAAATGCAAAAACAGAAAACACGAAGTCAAAAAACACTCAATGAAAGGAGAAAGAGAGTGTTTCTCAGTGAGCTTCACAAATCAGCATGCTCCAGGGAGGTGATATTCACATCCAGAGCATGTGGGGGTGGCAGGGGGGTGGCTTTGTTTGGAGAATTGTCATCTTTCTCCTGGCAGCGGTCACACCACACAGGGCCCAGAGCTTTGATGCTTCTATTTGCCACAAAGGCTTCAGCACCGCCTGCTGCCTTCCCTCCCCACAGAACAGGCCTATGAAACCTGCTGGCACCTCTCCTCCACCCCTTTTACACCACTTAATTCATGGCCTGTGCAGGCTTCTCAAAACTTCATGGAAATACGCTAAAAACAGCAACTTAAGGCATGCATTGAGGGCTTTAGCTTTAAATAAATTATTTTTTAAACACCAGAGAAAATATAAGGTCACAAAGGTTTAAGTAGCAATTAGCAATGAATATTTTGTTACTGAATTTGGCTTTTTTTTTTTCCTGCTTGCAAAATATGTAGGAGTAGAGTAAAAAGGTGCCATAGTCAGCATTACTTACTAATTTCTATGCAAAATATTTGATACAATGGTATTTTCAAACCTCAAGTGAAAATATGCAGCATACAAAGTTTAAGGCATGCATTTCTGTCATGATTTTGTTACCAATCAAATGCAATACCAATCAACACAATACAGGACTTCTTCCCAACTATAATTAAATATATATGTTGAATTCACATCCACAAAATATTAATACTGGAAATAAAGTTGATTTTACATAAATGTGCCTGCTACAAAAAAAATACATATCTCTAGGCAGTGAATTTTAAAATACTTTTTCCTTTAATATTCCAAAAGAAATGGCAGTACTTTAGACACGTATTGTCAATATACATATCAAAAGCCTGGGCTTGCTGAGCGCTTGAGAGCAATAGTTTTCACAACAGACAGATTATAATTACCAGACTGCTGATTTGCTTCATCTAGCAAAAGTCAGTGGGAAAAGACACTGTTCTACTTCCAGGGTTTCCCCCTGGGGAATATGGACATTCAGTTTTGTTCAGCTTCTGGAGGCATTGCTTTCAGAGGGGAAACACAGACACCCTTTCCCATGGCTCCTGGACAGGCAGGGCCAAGGAAATCCTGCTGTGTGTGAACTGGAAATCCCAAATTGACCCAGGCCAGGTGTCTGTGGTGGGATTCAGACAATCACTGCCCTTAAAAATGACCAGGAAAGAGAGGTGGGCACGAGCTCCTCATGGCCTCAGTCAGCTTGGGCTCAACACATCCCATCTTCCCTCTGCTGACATCCTCTAAACTAACAGTCAGTGAATAAAACTTTCTCATGGTCTGTGAACTGGGATTCCTTAAACAAGTTTTCTAAGCAATTCCAAATCATGGAAGTTTTTAAAAAATAGAATTCAATCTGATTCAGACCAAAACCCAAGGAAAAGAAAGAAATCAGACAGGGGAACAGGTGAAACCCCTCAAAATCAAAACCCAAATAAAAACCTCACAACCCACAATCCTGCTATTTGGCCTACTTCATGCTTATGCTTAAATTTAGTGTCTGAGAAATTCATACTCGACCCACATTTAAATGACACTAGTATTTTGAAGAGATCTCCATTGCATAAGCAGCAATGTTCAGTTGTTTGAAAGGCTCTTGGAGCTCAAAATGCATTTGCTGGGTTCTGTTCATAGTAAGTTCATTTAGCTTGGTGCACTGGGCCTCACCCCAAATGTCAGAGCATGTGAGCAGGCAGAACACAGCTCCTGTTCTCTGTCAGCACCCTGAGAGCTCCCACTGCAGCAGCACACATCCCCTTGACAAGATCTGTCATTCTGAGCTGACCTGGAAATGACCCTCATGCTGCTTTATGGCTACATGCAAACAAACATTCTGAACACAAAAACCCACAATTCTCTCCAAGGGAGCGCTCAAAGCAGAAGAACTGCATGGATTCTGGCTCAGAGCTCTGCTCCAGCATGCTGACCTCTGCTGTGGTGTTGTGAGGGTCCCCAGGATAAGGTGAGAGATGAGAATCTGACTCCAAGTTCTCAGAAGGCTGATTTATTATATTATGATGCTATATTAAAAGAAAATCATATACTTAAACTATACTAAAGTAAGGGAAAGGATACGTCAGAAGGCTAGAAAAGAATTAATACTAAAAACCCATGATAGACCAGAGTCCCAACACAGCTGGACTGGGATTGGTCATTAATTAAAAACAATTCACATGGAACCAATCAAAGATGCAACTGTTGGTAAACAGCCTCCAGACCACACTCCAAGCAATCAGATAATTATTGTTTACATTTCTTTTCTGAGCCTTCTCAGCTTCTCAGGAGAAAAATCGTGGCAAAGTGATTTTTCAGAAAATATCATGGTGACAGAGTTCCACTTACACTGGCCAAACTAAAACCATGACATCACTTTGTAGGTTATGTACATGTGTAAATGTTCACTTATTTTCAAGCTCCTAAATAACCCTATAACTATCATACTTTAGATAAGGTTTCAGAAAAAGTCATCAGAGCCTTTTTGTCCTCTGACACCATGGAACGCAGCTTCTCCTCCTAAAACATCAATCTGCTTTTGATTTTTCCCTCGTCATAGTGCTGGTCATAAACAAACTCCTGAGCATCAGCTCAGAGAAACTCTGTAGAATACATTTATTTTGTCACCAAAAGAGGTTAAAAAAAAAAGAAAAACAAATAAACCTCTCACCCTTTCCCCAAGCAGTAACTGAATCAGAACTTCTGACTTTCAAAGTATTCTAATTTGCCCAGGGCATTTCTGACTCCCCATGCCCCAGTGCTGTGACATGGATGGCACATGTGGAACTGATCATGGAAGGCATCCTGCTGCAGGCTGCCCATCCTGAAGAATAAAACACTTCAACTTTCTCCTTCCACACCTCTAGAAACTTCTTCACTATTCCAGCTAGCTTTCCCATCACACCTTGGCTGTTGTAAACACTTTAATTTGATGTGATCTGACGTTACTTTGTGCTTTGTTCTGCTCTGACTTGCTACAAAGGATTTAGAAAGGTGTCTGATAAAGCATTAATACATTTATCTGTTTTTACGCAAAGAGAAATAGCAAACTTCCTTTTTCATGCACTGGAATTAAAGTCAACGTGATCATAAGAATATGTTAACATAGTAAAATCTCTGATGAATAATTCAGGCTCTTAGAAGTGAAACACTGAAGGAGACAGTTTCAGATGACTGTGTTGACAGGCTCTGATGTCCAATATGTTCAGTGCAATAGAGAATGAGTTGGAAAGCCCATGAATGTAATTTTTCTAGTTCATTTACTTCTCAGTAATAATAAAGGGCATCATGTTTTCATTTAAATTCCATACTGGAGAGACTGGAACACTCATGCTAGAAATGAAAAGTGCATCACAATGACGTCAATACCCAGATGCAGGAATGAGTCAGTCGTGTGCTTCTAACTGAGACAGCATTGAGAGGAGTCAAGAAAAAATATCCCAGTATGACCACAATATTTACAATGAGAAGTCACATGTGAGTTAATACCAATGTGAGTTTTCCCCTCTGCTGGCAAGCTCAGGTTGGTGTGAGATGCTTTCTCTAATGCCTTTAAGGTACGTGCTGGGCTCTGGCCAGGCTGCCCATCCATCTGTAAACTCCAGTAAATAACTCCTGAATTTGTTTACATGCAGCCTTTTATCCCTCCCAGGCAAAGATTTCAGAAAGTCAAAACAGCTTGCCTGCATCTCAAAGATTTGAAGAGTTGGCCCACTGACTGATTTTGCAAACAGAGACCAAGGCAAAGGCATTACAAGCATCAACAGCAAAGCATTCAAGTTAAGCTTTTTTGTGCCAAACAAACCATTAAAAGTTTTCCTCCTTCCCACAAGATGCTCAGTAGTCAAGCTCATAGAATCACAAGCATCACTTTAAATAATTTATAATTTATATAATCAGGCACAGGTCTATTGAGCACAATTAACCTCCAGTGCTAAATCTCTCAGAAAAAAAAACCAAAAACACCAACAAAAACCCACCAAACCTTTCCCTATTACACTTCTAATTAGTAAATGGCAGATTTCTCTAATTGCTAGAGAAACAAAGCTTACCTGTCACAGCAACAACCCTGCAGGTTGGAAGCACAAGGGAAAACAGGCAGCACAAGAGCACTGCACAGACCTGAAAGAGCAGAGTGGACACATCACACAGCCCTGTATCACCTGCCCCAAAGCTGCTCCTCAGGTGGGGACATCTCACAAGCTGCTGAGAGCTCAGACCTCTCATTCCCTTGTTTTCCTTCTTGGCCTTTCCCTGCAATAGCAAAGCAGAGCTGTAAAATGAGGGGTGTTGCCCAGCTGCCTCCAGTGCCCATCCGTGGCTGCTCAAGCAGAATAAAAACCTGTTCCCTCTGCAGATCCACTCAGGGATTGCCCCTGGGCTGCCCAGGACTCAAGGGCCATCGGCACTTCATTGGGGTGGTGTTACCCATCAGAGCAAATAACCATTTTAAAGGAGAAAATCAAGCTCCTTGCCCCCTTCTTAACACTGAGAACTTCTCCCAGTCAGCCCAGACTCATTCTGGCAACTTCCGACACTCAGGAGCCTCTTTCTGTGTGCAAACTCCCAGGCTGAGCTGGCTGGTGACATGAAAGCTGGTTTGCAAAGTTCCAGCTCTCCTTTGGCTCCAAGTCTAATGCAAACAGAAAATGTGACACAAATCCTAAAGCTGAAGCACAGACCAGTGGTTTATGGATTGGTGCAAGATGGAAGTCCCTACAGACTGGATTTTTAAAGGCATTTCCCAATCAATGCAATATTAAGAGGCAGATATTTGCAGCTGAAAGCCCTGCAAGGATCTGAAGGCCTGGCTTGGCAACTGCCCACATCAGTGCCCCATGAGAAATATTTTGAATTTAGCCTCTCATGCACAGAGCTGTCTCTCCAACACTGCAAAATTAAACTGCATCAGTGCTGTAGGATAAAACTAATTAATGTTTTGACCATAAAGCCATAACTCTGACAAAGATATAAGATTTAAAATTACCTTTTGTATGATTTCAACAGGAGCTTATTATCAAAATGTCAGGTGCAATCAATAACATTACTTTTTGGTATAACCCAGCGTACATGATTTATTTGCACTGATGTTCCATAATTACAACTAATACAAAACGACTCATCAAATTCACATTCTGACACTAGTTCATCACAGATAAAAAAATCTATACACAACTTCCGCCCTGTTGGCTATTTAACATATATTTAAAAGCAGTTGCGTGATCTTTAAACAAGTCAGTGAATCATGGTCCTTCATGTAGATTGTTTTTTGTTTTCTATCTCTGTGTGTGTGTGTGTGTATATACATGCGCATGGGGAGCTGACCAATGCTTTCTGTCTGGTTTTACAAACTTGAAAACTTCACATCAGGTGAAATGCTTGACTATTTGACAAGTGACAGAAAATAAGCCAGCTTCTACTTCCTTTCAGCTGGTGTTATTTGTTTTATTGGATTACAGTTATTAGGAGCTGGAGGAGGGAGGGAAGTGGGCAGCAGCAGGGGATTGGGTTTGGTTGTTCAGCTGACAATAACTTACTCATTTTGGCACAGACTGCCAAGCCTATTTTTACTGAGCTCATGGCTCCACTCTCCCCAAGATGTGCCTGCACCCACACACCACTTGTGCGCCGTACAAGTCACACTCCTTATGCAATGGCTCTGGGTTGGGTGCCCAGGCTGGTGCCAGAGCGGGTGGAATTGGAGCAGAAAGGAGCCAGCTGGAGCCTGGGACAGCTCCTGGGGCAGGGTGGGAGGCTCCCAGCTTGGGGGCTGCTGGAGAGCCCCAACAGAAGCAAGGATGAAAAGAATGAGCATGGCCAACACAACCTTGAGAGCGCAGATCAAAACCAGCCAGCCAAATATTTACAGCATGAAAGTCTCTTTCCCTTCATTTCAAATAGCCAGTGGAATTTTTCAATCTTTTCATTTCCTCCTTTTTTTAAATACCATACCATGGTATTAGTAATATATTGCTATACTTCCGTGCTTTGGAACCACCAACTTTTGCTCCCTACACATAAAAACAAAGTTTAAAATTAAAGGGAATCTCTCCTTTTTCCTATCATTTAAAAAGCTATAATTATAAAGCAGATATTTTCAACTTCAGTCAGTCACATGTCTTGCTCCCTCACATTATCTAAAAAAGGATCAGTTTAGAAGAGAAATGCGAAGTGAAGTCAAACCAGTCAAATGAGGGGTTTTGGCAAAACTATACACTGCTATTTCCTCATGTGAAAATCTTAATAGGAAGTTAAAACTAGCTTAACAAACCATTTTACATTATGAAACTGTTCTTGAGTACATGTTGAATTCATATAACCACTTAAAATTTCCTTTTCCTTTCTGGCACATTGATTAACAAACACAATTACATCTCTTTTTAGAAATTCTCATCAATTGCATTCTAGAGCTCTTAAACAGTTCATACACAAACTACAAAATATTAAAATTAATTGTATTTGTCCTGATGCATTACTGATATAAGAAAAGGGGTGGGGGACGTGTATACCAGTATAGAAAAATACAGAAATATGTTAACTGTCGGAACCCAGGAAATCCCTCTGGCTGCCCTGGAGGACTCAAACCCCTGCCCAGGGGGCTCAGAGACCAAGACCCCTCTGTGCCTTTGATTTAGCCCTTGGAAAAAACAATTACCAACCTTATATGAAGAATTACAAGCCACGGAAGTTGAAGTAGAATAATAGTGAAGTTATCACAGGGTGGAAAAATAGATTTTTTTGGGTTTTTAGAATGGGGGTTCAGGGGGCAAGATGGAGAGATCTGGGCGTGTCCAGCCTTTCTCCTTCTTCTTGGCCTCCATCTTCTGCTGTGATGTTGGCACTTACAGATTGGTTTAGAGTAAAAGCTCACTGTCTGACACAGGTGATGGGTATTGGGAAGTAATGGTAAACATTGTACATGGAGTTTTTAGCATAAAAAGATAACACCGCCCCAGGGGCAGGCAGACTGCGTCTGATTGTCCTGCTGAACAGACCTTGGCAGGCCAGAGACAGAATTTTATAGATAAGAAACAATAAACAACCTTGAGGATGAGAACAGAAGAGCTCTGACTCCTTCTTTGACTGCCAGGCTGGGAAAAGAGACTTTCTAACACATCCCGGGGTCACTGTGAGCAGCAGAGATTCCGAGAGTTAACCACCAAACTTAGATATCTTATAAAAGGACAGAAAGCAGTGGAACTGGAAACACCCAGGACCTCAAAGTCTGTAGGGTGACTCTCATCCCTGTTCCCTTGCCCTGCTGGCTGCTCATCAGATCAGCACCAACCTCTCTGCACAACTCCATTACAGGACTTCCAAAGGATTTATACACAAGAGATGAGATGCATGGTTGTGTTGTCCACAATTACTTTGCAAATTACTGCAAACCAGATTCAGCACCAAATACATCTCAGAGGAAGGTCAGTTAAACATGCTAAAATATTACTATTAAATGATATAATAATTGAGATGACAAGCACAACAGACAAGCTTTCAAGACTCCCCACAAGGAAACCAGCAGGCTTTGCTGTGCTATCTAGGGAGAAAAACATATAAAAATAGCTAATAATAGTAAAGCAGAGTCATTGACTAATTCAAAAGATATAGTGATTTTCCTTCCTACAGAGATTAAAATTCTACAACAAAAATAAGATACTAACAGGCTAATTCCATCATCATCATTATTATTAGCCTGTACAGTTTATGCAAATGTTAACAAGGGTTGTCAAGATAGTTCAATGATAAAGCATATGCAGCAGACAGATTGGTTCAGTTTAGCATCTCAATTTACATCTTACTAAACAGAACAGTTTAAATATGAATTTAATTTGAATTAAAATATACAAAAGTATTTTCATAAACTGACCTTGTTCCCTACAGATCTACACAGTCATTTTAGCAGATTTCTTTCTAAAAAGACATGAGATGGGTGAGAGGAAAGTGAATGAGCCTAGCAAAGTAAATCTTCCTCTTCATGCTCTGCTTTTCCCAGGGCCATGGACAGACTGCGGACATGGCAGGACTCTAGAAACAACCCACAGCCCAGCAGGGGCCTGTAGACTACAAAAATACATGATTTTTGTAGTTCTTTACTTAACAACTATAAATTGAAACAATGCCTGGGTTTCTGAAGCCCTGTGGAGCAGTGCCAATATCCTCCAGGTCTTTTTTCTATTTCTGAAGAAATCAAAATATCTTCTACAAAGTCTAGACACAATTTTGTCAATGAAAGCTCTAATTAGACACCAATATTGCTGTTTCCAGATGAGACATCTGTTGTCAACAAAACAACACTGTGCATCTGGAACAATTTAATATATTATTTAAATAGGATTTTAGTTCTAGATAAACACAAACTCAAGTTCAATTCTACAGATACAAGCTTAAGTCCAGTGCTCTGGATATAGAAAATCTGTCTGCCTTGGGCAAACAGAAATGCTGAAATGTTTTGTCATTTCATTATTCCCTTGGAATAATATTGGTTTTCCCTCCATACATAAAGCATACTGCAGAATAAGATTGCAAGGTAGGCCGTGAAAACAACAAAAAACTACCTCAAAATGAAATCAATGACTTCAGCACTGTTTATTATGAAGACATGGAAAGACATCATTCATTCAGCCAGAAGAAAAGATTGACTGGAAGGGAAATAACCAACTAACTGTGGCAAGACTCAAAATGGAAACACACCAAAAAATGCAACATATTTTTGTGGCACTTTAGTAAATCAACAGGGATCTGTGGAAATTGTACCTCAGGACCTGTGGCATCCATTGGCACCTCCCCAAGGGCTCCTCTGCCGCAGCACAATTCCACAGTCACGTGCAATTGCTGCTGCAATGAAGTTTCTTTTTTCCATTAAGGTGACTACAGCTGTTTTCCTACCATTCATTGCAAGGCTTCACAGTGTGAATGACATCACAGCACTAAATCTTTTTTCTTACTCTAACTGCATAAAGGAATAAAATTGGGATTATGCATGCTGGCACACACACACACTCTGCATCTACAGGTCATAAAAGCAACAAATCCAGTAAATTGCCATCACTGTTTTGCCAAGCAAAAATGAAACACATCATCACTTCCATAAAAAACAAACCTACTAAGTCTTGAAAGTCAGGGCTGTATTTATGTAAAAAGTGATCTAAGTATTAATCTTCACAGACAGCATGAACTTGAGAAAAAGGATTATGAATTTCAATGTTTATGCTACTGATACTTAGCAGTAGTTTAAAAGTATTCTGCACATTTGCTGAATGTTTTTACACCATTGCAAAAGAAATGCTGTATTACAGCTCATTACTGTACCCTGAGCTCAAACTGTACCTTTCTCACAGTTGCCCCACTGTAAATATTAATTTGGTTGGTTGGTTTTTCAGCAACAACCAGAGTGAGGAAAAAAGTGCAAATAAACAAAAAATGTCCTACTGTGCATTTCAGAGGGAAAAGTGATCTTAAGCAAGAATTGTGACCTGTTGGAAAGCAAAGATTATTCATACATGGATGTCCAGTGGGGAGCTGGGACCATATTGTGGGCATGGAGATCCAGGCAAGCAGTGAGAATTGAATTGAACTGAAAATAGTAGCAGAGAAATCAAAATCAATGGGTCAATGGGGGGGAAATACCAAACAAGAAAACAATCCACAGAGAACACACAGAATAAGAGGAAAGACTGGGAAAACATGATTTAGGAGGGCACCAGAAGCACAGAGAAACCCTTCTTGGGGTAAGGAAGGCCATGCAAAGACTCCCCTGGCACTGAAGTTTGGTTAAGGTTTCATGGAGACACCTACAGTGATTTTATAATGTATAATTCAGGTGGGAAAGAAGAACACAATTGAAAAGAAAACCAAAACAAATCACCAAACTCAAGGTGTTGATCTGGAAAAAGCATATCCTAAATGTTCTGCTCTCACCACTGAGCCAGGACAGTTCAGTTTGGTGACTACAAATGCACAGACATTGTAAGACAAGGGGAGAGATTCTGAATTTGAGCTTTGCTTTCCTCCAGAATGCAAAGTTTTCCTAGGACAACAGATGCTTGCTAAGATTATTGTTTTTGTAGCTGCACTAATTGTCTCTCAGATTTGCATTCACATTATTATTTGTGGAAGAAAGAAGAATGACATCTTTAAGAAGAGAAAAACAAAACAAATTCAGGGAATTTATTATCATGGTCTATTAACATATCTCAAGAGCAAAGCAAGAAGAAGGCCTAAGGGAGGCACTTCACCATTTGAATTTTCAGGCTCAGTTTCCATTTGCAGGAGCTTGTTTGGAAAAGCTTTTTGGAAAAAAAATTAGAAAGAGACAGAAAGGAAGATTTGCTCATTAGCAATTCCTGCTGAAGCTGCATAAACCATAGATTTATAATGGCAATGTTTTCTGCTTCCACAGATATGACAAATGTAGAGCTTGTAATTACAAAAATGAGATATAACTAATGACACAGTTGAGTTTTAGATAATGAGATGGTATCTTGGAAAGCATAATTACAGGATCAAGGGTGAATTTAAGGCCATTTCAGTGCCTCTGCTTTTCTAATAGCTCCCAGATTTCCATTCATTGATACAATAAAAACATTTGAGTTAAGACCCAGTAAAAATTCAAGTTGAGCTTTCTTCATATTTCTGAAAATCCTTCTCCATAGGCCTGAACAAGGGTGCAGAGCCAGTAAAAGAAGTGGAATCTTGTGACAGTGTTCACAGGGGTCTGAGGACCAGGGAAGAGATGAGGATCTGACTCCATGTTTCAGAAGGCTGATTTATTATTTTATTATATATATTACATTAAAACTATACTAAAATAATAAAAGAAAGGATTTCATCAGAAGGCTAAGCTAAGAATAGAAAAAGAAAGAAAGATAACAAAGGCTTGTGGCTCAGACTCTCTGTCCAAGCCAGCTGACTGTGATTGGCCATTAATTAGAAACAACCAACATGAGCCAATCACAGATGCACCTGTTGCATTCCACAGCAGCAGATAACCATTGTTTGCATTTTGTTCCTGAGGCCTCTCAGCTTCTCAGGAGGAAAAACCCTAAGGAAAGGATTTTTCATAAAAGATGTCTGTGACAGAATGTGCAGTGCCTGCCAAGGTGCAGAAATGAAAGAGCAAAACCAAGGGGAAACAATGAGTGAGACCTGCAACACAGAACTACCAAAAACTACCAAACCATTTACCAAAATCATTTTCCAGCCCCACTGAGGTACACTGGCACAGGAGCCCAAAGATGCTCAGCTGAGGGCAGGGCTGAAATCATTCAACAGTTAAAATAACCTTAGTGGTGCAAATCCAAAATTCCCCTTAATCAGTTAGTGAAAAAAAAGCGCAATGAAAGTGAACTCCTTGTGAAAGCTTATGGCAAGTCTGAATTCAGACGGTGTAAAGAGAAACAACTGCAAACGAGAAACTGAGATTACACAGCATCTTCCTGGCTGCCTTTATAAACTCACAACTCTCCGTGATGGTTTGGCTTGGGGGAAGTCCATCAGGACCACTTTGCACTCTGCACTGCACCATTCCTACAAAGGCAGGTCTATTATTTTCCATAAGTAACATTTATTTTTCCTCTTGGCTGATGGGATGACTGCATACGGCAATTTATCTTCATCTGCAGAAACACCTCCTGACACTGCTCCATGACGTGTCCTTTAAATGCTGGTACTTTCCACTCTTCCATTATCTCTCTCAGTGCACATCAGCGCTGCTCCACAGGGCTCTCCTCCTGCTCTTCTTACCAGGCAGGACTCCAGCAATGCCTCTAGGATTCCCATATGAGCACACTCACTGCCACAAGAGACATTTTATTCCTTTATTATTGAAAACTAAGAGGGAAACAGTCTTCCCTTTCCCACTTTAGTGCACTGCATTTAAAAGCCACAAATATAATTAAGTGCAGGCTTCAAAGCCTTTCCTCTTAGTTCAGTCTCCTTCCCACTGTTCCTCTGGTGTGGTGGAGGATTATTTTATTAATTTTTTATATCAGGAATGTTTTTTACTATAAGGAACTGGACTAAATCATCACCTAAGTGATCTAGAGAGCCTGCTCACAAACCTGAACTGTCCAGGGCAAGGGTTCTCTGTGCCTCACGAAAAAGTACTAAGCAAGTTTCCCTTTACAGTTTGAGCAAATAGTTTCCAAACAGTCAAATGGTTTTGGTTTTGTAAACATTTAATAAAAGTTTAATTAACTGATGAAAAGGGACAGGAGTGGGAGAACTATGAAATGGAAATATTTTCTGTGAAGCACAGCTTCTGTTTGAAGACACTTATAAAAACAGTCACTTCCTAGGATCGAGATTTCTGCAGAACAGCTCCTTTGTGACCCATTGAGAAAGCACAAATCTAGAAAATTCATTATAGCTGTCTTGCATGTGGTTCATTTCCCTGAATTTTCAAGCATAAATGAATCCATAAGGGGCAAAAAGTAACCAACCTCACAAAAAAAAAATCTAGAACTACTTTGGACAGATTATTTTCTATATTACTGACATTTGCATAAATTTTTGGAAGAGCACAGAATGTATGCTGGAGGAAAACTAAGGAATAAGCTGCCTGCATTCTCCCTGCAGTTTGTCAATTTTATCACTTTGACCACACCATATTCCAAACCAGTATCAGCATCATCAGCAACTTCTGCAGTACATCTGATTTTGTGCAGGTCTGTTGAACTCATGGAAAAGTATCCACTGGTAACTGTGCAGTCCCAGCTATGACTCACTGCCACTTCTAGAGATGTACTTTTAGACAGCAACAGCAGTGATGTTGTACCCATAAAATAGATTAATGGCTGGATATACTGATTAGCATCCCAGTGTGAGTCCTTACACAAAAATAAGTAGTCCAGAGGAGCTGGAACAGCTACAAAACCAGAGTCAACAATGTTTTGCTTATTCATATTCACATATTCAACCCATTCTAGGTGTCCCCCTAAACCATGTATTCATTTATTAGTCTAGCAATCCATATTTTACTGCACAATATTTTTTGCCCATATTTAGCCAATGTAGCTGTTATTATTATCACTTTGTCTTCTTGCCCTCCCTGATGCTGAACATGTTCTTTAACTCTTGTTTTCCATTGTGTCTGTTGAGGGAACCAGCTCACAGACCAGAGTCACTTAATTCCAGTGTTCAGGCTTTCCTCTTACCTCAGTTGATGTGTGATTTAATTTCTTGGCTCCTGTTCCTGGCCTCAGCTCAACCCAGCTCTCACAAGGGCCACCCTGCTAATCAGGTATGGCCCACCCTGCAGATAACTCCCATTTCCTACCCTAGAAAAACTTAAGCTTGAATCCCTCAGCTGCACCAACAGGACAAACACACCCCTCATTTGAGGAATCAACACACCATGGCTCTAGCGGGGAGCTTATCTAAGGATTTATGTGAGGTCCGAACTGACTGGAAGATTTTTTGTTATTTGTATTCAAATACTTTCAATTTTAATTCAAATATTATTTTATTCATTTTTAATACAATTTTTATTTTTTTTTTAACATAAGTTTGGTAACCCAATAAAGCCATGCTACAAAATCCATTTTCAGCTGTGCTGCACTGCTAGAATTGCCAAGGTCCCTTCTTCTGTCACATACTGAGACTATTCATTCCCGACACAATCATTCAATTTCCACTTTGATTTTATTATACTCAGATATGATGCAACCGGTATTTAACAATGCATTACCATTTTCAAGGGCAAATATTTTTCTGTAATCCCAGCTATGTCATTATTCTCTTTCTATTACACATACTTTAAATGTCAAAATCCATCTCCTAGAACTAATCAAATATAAAACAAACCTAGCAGGAAAAAGTGAGATTGAAAGGGGTATTCCAGATGAAATAAAACCTTACATGTCCTTTTTTAAAAAGAGACCTTGCCTATTATTTAATTCATTTTTTCAGGTTTGGAAAAGATGTCCCAGGGACAACATTTGGAAGACCAGGTTTATGCCTGTCAGAGCTCTGTTGAAATTACCCCAAATTTGGGGCAGTACATGCTACATGCCTCAACACTGAGGAAGAGTTTGAAGAACATTTTATAACCTGTGTGTAATAAAAGAGAAACACACTGCCACCATCTCTGATATTAGCTTTTCTCTCCAAACAGGCACCAGGAAAAGCAAAGTACAAAGAAAATAAGAAAATAAGCTCTTAGTTATTCATTGCTGCAATGAATAACTATTTTATGAAAATGGAAGTGTCAATATCAGACCTTTAAGCTGCAGAGTTACATTTCCATAAATTCCTATCCCTCTGCAGCTTGCCAGAACTACTTTAGTCTCCCATCAGTGTTTTACTGCTGGGATAGTTGGAGACCTGTCAGTGGGGTTGTATTAATCTTACATAATGCACAAATAACTGAGTATTTTTAATGCAGCTGTTGAATTTTATCTGGTGCTGCAATACACAACTAATTTTACATTTGTAGAACAAAAATCTTTCTGGGGGTTGGTTTTGGTTTGTTTTCCTAACAAGAAGTCCTAAAGTAAAGCCTCTCTTCATGTTGATATAATTATCTTTAAAGTGCTGAGTGATTTAAATTGCTTTTTCTGTTTGGAAGTTTTAAAATTCTAAACAAGTTCAATACATAACTTTTATTTTTCAGGACTTTTAATCAGTTCAGAAAACATTTCCCATTGGGGCACAGCTCAGTTTCTGAAAAGATGGACCAACATCACAGTATCTGGACTGGATAAAATGAGTAAATTCCTCTGGGATTCCAAAATTTCCATGCAATTTAACACAGTGAAATGTTCATCTCTTTTTAGCATCTAGCTCCTTCAGCAAGTATGGAAACACATCGAGTCTCAGGATATCTGGAGTTTAATTCTAGGCTGCAGCTGGAATCTTTGTTCCACTCCCACCCTGATCTGCTCATGTACATTTCCAGTGAGACCCCGTGCCTTGGTCTCCAAATGCTGAATAACACCAAAGTATGTTTCTGCCCAATTTACCTCTTCCTTGACTCAGATAAGAAATTTGATATATACTTGCAAGGTTCTTCATACTTGAAACCTATTTCAAACATTCATTGACAAAAGGTAGATTTATTTTTGTAGGACATCACAGATAAGACTAGAGCTGTCCTGTTGGCAGAATGGCATCTAGTCCTGTGCTCACCACCAAGTTTAACACTGGCTTGCTTTTCTGGAGCAGCAGTGGTGTCATATTTGGGTGCTCTCACACAGATGGGCAAGAAAATGATACCCTCTGTAGTGTTAATTAAGCCTAGAGCAGCTCTGTAAATATCTGTTCCTCATCTTAACATGCAAATGGAGATGAGTTAAAAGAGCTGACAGTGACTTCAAGTGGCTGTTTCCCTTTCCCCTGTTCTGAGGCAGGATAAAAAGCATATATTATCTGCCTTTACTATAAATCATCCAACTGGGCTTTAACCCACAGTGAATTAATCAGTGAGGCACATTTCATGACTTCCACAAGCAACCAGCTCTAATGTTTCACAGTCTCTGTAGCCTGAGAGTATTTCCTAAGTCAAAATTCATTATTCACTTCTCTTATTTTCTGCAACAGCCAGATAATAAGTCATGAAAATTTTCTTCACAACAAACCTTTACATATTGCGCAGTCACAGGAGCCCTTTTTAGTCTAAAAAATCCCACAGCTCCCTCAGCCTGTTCTCAGCAGTTACATATTCTGTCTCTCTCTCTTTCCACCCTTTGAACATTTCCATTTGTCTGCAGATTCCCAAAAGATGCAGCATGTAATGTATCTCTTTAGCATAACACCCAAACCTTTGCCATCACCACTCCAAGCTGTTTTAGCAGCACACGAGGCAGTTTATTTATATCTGCATACAATGTCAAAGCACCTAAAAAAAGAAGGGTTTTCACTCTAATCAGTAAAGCCTCTGCTTAGGGCAGCCCCATGCTGGGCAGTCGATGCTTTTGCCTTTGGCAGATTCCCCACTGTGAGTTCCTGCTGCATTTACAGCTCCTTCTAATGCACACAAAATTTTCCTGGCACTCCAAGCCTCCCGTGCTACAATGGAGATCTTTATAGATGTCCCCCTGAGGTGCAGTGAATCCAATTACATCACTGCACCTTCTTCCTCAATAAATTTTGAGATACAGACTTGTAAGACCATCTACAGTACCACAAAAGAAATTTGTATTTTTATATATATATTCCAGACTTCTGTTAAAAGTAGTCTTCCTCTTTAACCTGCCCACATTAGGCCCAAGTGCCCATTTGCCACAGCTGTTTCCAAAGACAGACACACATTCCTCAACTGAATGAAATCAAGAAATTTTGGGCAAAAATAAAAAGGTGTTCCAAATTTTACATTTCTTAAATACAGTAGATGAAGAAGACAAACACCTTTATTTGCTTCCCAGGAAAAGGTGTTTTCATGGTATAAAATCCTAGCACCAAATACACAGAGATCCAGGTGAACAAACTGTTCCCTTTTCACATAATATAAGGTTTCATAATATTTCACAAAATATTAAGCTTCATTTGTTGGTTTACACACAAAATTACACACACAGTTGCCATAGTATCCAAAGGAATGGGAAGCACTGTTAAAAAGCAGACATTCCTAGGATGGAGAAAGATGATCCCGTGTCACTTTAAAACCAGTTGGAGTTATTATTCAGCTACAAAACCAGGCAACTTCAGGGGGAAAAAAATTAAAATCTGACATGCTAAACAAATTAATGGCAGCAGTTTGCACACTTGGGAAGATCTCTTTTTATCTGAGGTTTCAACAAGTGAGTTTTGAGAAGCTCTTATTTATGGAAAGATAATATTTTTTTAGACATAAAAATTAGGTTGGGTGACCTGGCTTTCACACCAGGAATTCCACAATCTGGAATTGAACACAACACACTTGAGCATTTCTCAGGTTACATTTGGCAGTTAAAAAATATACACAGATCACACCACCCATACATGTACAGCAAAATCACACCTGAAAACATGCCAGGGACAAAGCAGGAGCAAAGTACAAGGCAAAGGAGAGAGGCAGCCAACAAGGATTGGAAAAATAATCAAGCTGAAAATACTGGTGATCAGGGCTACCTGTCCTTAGTCGACACTAAGATAATTTCTATTTCTAATCATCTTCTCACTCTTAAACCTATACATAAAACATGATACATGTTTTGACACCTTCAGAAAAAAACACTGAAATTTCAGTGGAAATTGGACTGTTCTCCAAGTCAGCTCAGTTTTCAGCCAGCTCTCCTCCAATCCCTGGGTTTAGAAAGGCCAAATTTCTGCAGAGCAGTTTTGGAGCTTTTCAGGGACCCAGCACTGCTCATGCTGCAGAGATTTAGGTCCCCTCATTGCTCACCAAGAGTGCAATGCATGCTCAGAGTTATCAGTGCAAGAGAGAAAATTACAGAGAAACTGATGAGAGACTTGTTGATGAACATATATTAAAGAAAAGGCCCTTAATCTGCCAACTCTGTCTCTTAGAACAAGGCAAAGTAAAAGGTGGCACAGCGAAAAATATAATTACTTACCTTCCAGCTGAAATAAATTATAAGCTCTTAAGCTTAGCTGACAGTTCTGAGGCCTGTGGAGCAGGAAGTAAATGAAAGGTAGATGCTCTGCTAGCTAGCTAGTTCTTAAATCTCACTTCATTCTTTTCTACCCTTCTTAAAGTTCCAAAAGGGACTAGAGGGTCTTCTTGAAAATCCTAACAACATAAAATACAGGGAGCCCATCAAGAAGAGTGTTCTGACACAAGTTCTGCATCTCTGTTGGACCTATTTTTCCTTCAACTGAAGCATGTGATTAATAATTTTAGGAGATGACTGGATGGAAATGGTCTTCCTTCACTGCAGCACTGAGTCAGCAGTGACATGACAGTAAACTCAGTTACACACTGACCAAGGGCAGCTCATCTCACTCAGCCTCATTTGCTTAGGTTGGAAATGGAGTGTGTCTTCTATTTGCATCTGTCAGAGCTGAGGCAGTTATCCGCTGTTCTTTGGGCAGTTTTATCTCTCCCCCAGCCAACCCTCCCTGCAGGAGATCTCTGCTGTCCATGGCCACTGAGTGTCCCTGCAGGGCTGATCCAATCCCAGCATCCCATGGGGAGATGCTCCGCCCAGGGGAGGAGCCAAGCATTCCTACCTGGATACAATCTGAGGTTTGGGACACCACAGAAGCCTTTGCCCCCTGCATTGCCAGAGGAGCAGCTTTCTGCTGCCCTGCATGGCCAGAGGGAGCCCAGGCCCATCTGCAGCACTGACTCTATCAGTATAGGGGTTTTTGTACTATTGCATTTGTAATTTTTAATTTTCCTAGTAAAGAGCCGTTGTTGCTATTCCCATATCTTTGCCTGAGAGCCCCTTAATTTTAAAAATTATAACAACTCAGAGGGAGGGGGTTTATATTTTCCATTTCAGGGCCGGCTCTTGCCTTCCTTAGCAGACACCTGTCTTTTCAAACCAAGACACCCATCCACAGGTTGTGGGCAGGGAGGGATAAATCACCTTTCATTCATAGCTGTAAAGAAAACTGTCTCAGGGAGCCTAAAAGGAGTTTCACCTCCCAAATTGAACAAATGAGCAAAGGATAATTACTGAGCCCCAGCACATGCAAGAAAAAACAGCCTAGTGAGGCCCATGGATTTATGGTGGCTGAGGAACCCTGGACATCGTGTATTCCCTGGCAATGAAAAATATCAATTCCTTGTTTCACTGTCGTGCTTTGAATTACCATTTGAACCTAAATTTCTGCAAAAATCCTTGATGTGTCAGCTATTTCCCAATGGGACTGAGAAGGAGAAAAGAGCAAATCAAGTGGTGCTGAGATGCAAAAATGAAATGGTTGAAGAACTGACATAAACCTGGCAAAATTAATTACAAAAGTGTCATCAAAAATGTCATGGAGAATAGTCACACGTTCTTTTGTTAAAGAAGGGCTAATACTGAATCAAGAGAAGAAGGAGAAAGAAACTTTCAACATTTCACATGAGGTGGGAGCTAATCAAAATGCAGCCATGAAGATGGCATTTCTTTCAAATGAGTTTCCCTTCAGCTTGTCAAAACGGTGATAATTTTAAGCAGATTGTACTTCACAGTTTGTGTACTACTGGGTTTTGTTTTGTTCTTTGGTGCTCTTTATTTAAGAGTAGGTATTAGATTAGGCATCATAACCATCCTTCTCCCCTTAAGACTTGTTTTTACAAGACATTAGAAATATTAACAAAAACTTTTGAAAAGCCTAAAAATAGTGTGCATAGCAAAACTTCTAAATAGAGTATGAGTGAATATTCCAACATTTATTACATACAAACATAAATTAGATTCATCATTCTAATAGATGCCTGGGCTTGGAACCACAAGGTCACAGACCCTTTTCTCTTCCACATGCTCTGAGTTAAAGGCATCAGTGTTCATTAACTGCTGAGTAAAACTTCAAGGAGCTGTTTAGGAAAAAATCAAACCAGGCTTGCCTTTCCAAAGGAAAATTTGGTGCTGAGCTCCATCTCACACCAGAGCAGCACAGACAGAAGCCCAGCATCTCTATGAACTCCTGAAAGGGAGCCCCAGGAGACTGAGAAGAAAATAGAAAATAATTTAAAAGTCAGGGAATATACACTGTTTGTGTAACCTGTGAAGAGTAGGAGTATAAAATTCGTGTTCTGAGAAGCAAAGCTTTATGTTATAGTAAATTCAGTATTTTTTTTTAATTTCTTCATTGGAACAAGAGTTAGTGTACTATAACAGATTATCACTTCTCCAGGAACCAGGTAAGTGAAATAAAGGACAGGAAAAGGAAAGCTTTGCACCTGCCCTGTGCTCAGCCAGCTCAAACTGAAGCTCCAGGTTGTGCTCATGAGCACCCACATCCTGCTGCTAAAATACCCAAGGGAATGGCTGAAGTTGTGTCAGGGGAGGTTCAGCTGTGTATTAGGTACAGGTTCTTCCCCCAGAGGGTGGGAACACTGGAACATCTCCCAGGGCAGCGCTCACAGCAGCTCTGGCAGAGCTGAATAACCTGGACAATGCTCTGGGACACATGGTGGCACTCCTGGGGCTGTCCCGTGCAGGGCAAGCAGCTGGATTTTGATGATACCTATGGATTCCTTCCAGCTCAGGATATGATATTCCATTCTACTCTGCTCTATTCTCTTCTAACAGCAGAGTTTTCAAAGCATGCACCTTGAAAAGGAGGATAATCATACAGGATCACCACTCATTAGCAGCTGTCTCTGAGGACATAAAAGGGATAAAAAGCAATGACCTGTGGAGAGGAGAGAGAGATATTGTCACCAAATGGTCTGACTGACAGCAAGGTGACTTCCAGTGCAAGTTCAGGTCCACCTTTAGGACCAAAAGAGATGACAGCTGAGCCTGAGCCCCCATAAAAATGGCTCGTTGCTATGGTTTTGAAAAGGGAAGAGCTCGCTTTCCTCAGCAGCATACTCGAACAAGGGGACAAGCTACCATGATTACAGGCAATACAGAAATACAAAGGTTTAGATTTTAAAAATGGTTTTCAGTGTCTAAATCAGACACCTTTCTCCAGCTCACCCTGCACCAGGAAAATCAGCAATTTTGGGCTGCTCTGAAGAGGAGTAACAGGAGAGCTACAACATGCATTTTTTGACAGAACTCATCATCTCTTGTCTGCTGTTCTTCATTAGCTAATTTCAAAGCTATTTACAAAAAAAGTTCCACATCAACAGGATACTGATGGCTCAGAGAAAGGAGGGACTTGTCTGTCAAGAGGATGTGAAACATGGGGAATTTCAAGAATACAGGGCTGCCTACTTTAGTAATTTTTTACTTGTGTGTGCCTGCAAATCTGATTTTTAGTTTTAGTGCACAAATGCCCTCTGTCTCTTCTGTGATTTTGCTTTCAGCTACAATCCTTAATTTCATGAGATAATTGTAGAGGTATACATGGATAAGAAGTTACCACAGTAATTTCCAAATATTCCGAGCTGTTTGCATGAGGAGTAAATCAAGCCACAGCAGCTTTTCACACAGAGCAGAGCCACAGCAGTTTAGTGCTTATGTACAGTCCCAGGTATCTATGGTAACAGCAAATTCTATCCCATTGCCACAGCACTCATCACACTTGTTCCTTCCTTGCCTTTTATGTGATACATTGGCTGGGACTGAAGAGTCCCACGAGAGCATCCAGTCAATACCTCTCCCAAATGACAATCAAAATGGAGCATCCCATCATGCAGCATGTTTTCCAGAGCTCAGTATTGAGGCAGGGAACACCTGCCCTTACACCTTTCTGAAAGGATTTCCAAATGTTAGAATGCCTTTTGGTAAGCAACTCATTTTTTATTGACATTTTTTTCGACATAGTTTTACCTCCTCTAACCTGAGCTCTCCTCTCTGTTGAAGGTTTTTCCCTTGGCTCAGCCTTTATCTGTGCACACACCCACACCAGAAATGCCTCTGTCCCAGAGTAATCACAGCTGCTCTTAACCCCCATATCTCCCCTAGTGCTTTTCTAATGTTGAATGAAATTGCTATTCCAGATCCTTGCTATCACAGCCAGCAGTGGCTTCTGCTTCATTCTTCCAGGATTCAGCACTGACACATTATTATAGTTGTCATTTCTGCTGCTTCATCATGTCACACAGTCATGCCTATTTGTCAGTCCTTTATTACCCTTACATCTCCCAGAGCTTTACTAGCCTTCCCCCTCTCAGCTCTGATTTATTTATCCTGGATTACAAGCCCTAAATTCATTAGCTTGTCCTTTCGTGGATTGAATCTCGAAGGAGTTTTTTTGGCTGCACTTGGAAGGTCTCTAGATACCTTTGATTTTTTTTTCCTTGGCATTTAGAGAGTCATCTAATTTACTATAATCTGTCACTTCTGATACAGCACTGTTCGTTCACTCTTTTAGATCAAGGGACATATCAGCATCAGGGGGAAAAAAAAAAAAAGATGTTATTGGAACTCCCTTCAAATCACTTTACAAGTGAACAGAACATCCTCTTTTCCACACAGCTCAGGTTGCTGAAGCATTTTATGGACATTAATCCAGAGGAGGCCACAGTCAGTGCTAGCTACAGGTATGCTCACAGACTCCACAGCAGTTGTCCAGAAATCTTCCCAGAGAATTCACACATATGATTTTGCATTTAATTGCCCTGATCCATAAGATGAGTAACAGAAAAACAGATTAAATAAAAGTGTAAGCTTGGGATTGAAAACAAGAACTCTGTATTGAATACATTTCAATTTCAGTTGTCAAAGTAAGGTCCTGTAAGCCACAAGATGGTATTTTCTTAAATATTCAGAAGCAGAAATAAGTAATTAACTCTGAACATATCAATGATGTTTAGAACTCCTTAGGAATAATTGAGGAATTCTCCAGGGCTTGCCATTTAACCAGTTATGAGTGATTGCAGTGAGAAACACACCCTACAAGACAGTGTTCAGTGTGCAGGAGTTCTCACGTGCTGTGCATTTTGAAATGACTCTCCAGGAGATGGGAAAAGCCACGTGTTTTCAGAGATAACTGAAAAAATTCCAAGATGAAAATATCTTGCAACTCTAAACAATATATAAATTAAAACCAGAGCCAAGAAACCATCCAAGATAACTGACAGAACACTTCTTTCTGAATATTAGAATGACAAGATAATAAATTATTTTCAGTGATAGACCAAGGCAGCAGCAAACAAACACAAAAATCTTAAAATAATCAAGGATAATTGACAGTCACTCAAAAATACTTTAAAAATGTTCATTGTTCACCTGGTCAGAATGGTGATTAACAGATTACAACACTGCATCCAAATGTTGCCAAGCTGCAAGTTCAGATCCTCCAAACTACTCCAGAAACCACCAGATTTGTGCAAACTAAATATGAAAGAATTTTTATGCTCTCTCCTTGAAACTGGAGAAGAGACTAAAAACAAAATCTCACAACTGGTGACAAGGCAGGCAAGAGCTAAACACCTCTGTCAGCAGACAAGGTGTCAGGAATAGCAGAGGGTATGGTTCACCTTCCAGCTTTTACAACAACTGCCAAAAAGCCATTTTCCCCAGATTTTCTACAAAACATTTTGGATTTCAGTTCTATTGAATAGTAAACTGCCCCTTTAATCATAATCCCAAATGACAGGCACTACATAGTGCTGATGTTTACTTCATTTCTCCTCATTACTGGCCATCTTAAAATCATTACCCTTTCCTCAGTTTTATCTATGCAGCCCATTATCTCCCCACCAATCAGAGCAGAGTCACAATTCTTCAAAAGCTGGTTTAACTAATAGGTGAAATTGTTATTTACTGACTCCTTGTGCCCAGCTTGGCAGTCTGTGAACCAGAGCAGACTCAGTTCTCAGCCCACTTTGCCTAAGCCTGCTTGACACTGACAATAAGGAGCAAAATAGCATTTCAGTAAAAATAGATTTGAAAATGCAACTGCCATGGCTTTCATGAGTTTGGAGAGTCCGAGCTGTCAAGTGCCAGTAGGGTGTAAGGCAATAAACATCTAGAAAAAAATCAAGTTTCTGCCTACCCAGTTTATTTGCTGCTCAAGTACTTCCCCTGCAGCACACTGTGTAAGTGGGACATTAAGTCAGGGGTAAAAAAGGAGAGACATGACAAAGAGCAGGCAGAAGAACAGCAAAGAGAACAAGTTGTTATTTCACTACAGATTTTTTTTTTTAATTCAGCTTTTTTTCCAAGGAAATCTAAAAGTAACATTTATCTCTGTAAAGTCACATTGCTGTTCTGTGAAGATATTTCTAAAAGCCAGCAGCAGTGTCCCAGAATTTGGCAAAAACAACACAAAACAAACAAACAAACAAACAAACAAAAAAAAACAAAAAAAAAAACCAAAAAAACCCCACAACAACATCCTCACCAACAGTTTGGAAATACGGCCTTGCTCTCATTGTATGTTCAACAATGTTCTCCCATCCACACATTCAACCTAATGATCTGTGTCTTAACCATATGATCTATGTCTTCAAAAAATTAATAACATTCAGAATTAGATGGTTCTATAATAAACTGTGGGTACCAGCCATTTCCAGAGATCACAGCCTGATCCATCTTTTCTGGAATGGCACATACCACATCCATGCACAGCTCTGTTATATATATAGCTAAATGATATAATAAATATATATATAAATATATATAGCACCTAGAATAAGACTTCCTTGCATCCTGAAGGAAAAACAATGGCAGTGTTTCTTCATCTAATTTTAGCAAAAAAAAGGGCCTTTATTTGAAACCCTTGGCTGGGTAAAATGTGGGTTTTTTGAAACCCGGGGCTGGGACTTTAACTAAATGTGCCCTTTCTGAAGTGTAGTGCAGGGAGGCAGGGGCGAAGCTGCACAGGAACACCCAGGCACAGCCTTTGGCTGAGAAGGTTTCAAGCACCTGCCCAGTGATGGCAAAGTGGTGGAAGCAGCTTGGAGAGCTGCAAGGGCTTCAGTCCTGGCCTTGAAAATCAGACAAAGTGCATGTAAAGCCACAAGATTGCATATTCTGCATTTCGGATCAGCCAGGAAAGCAAATTGAAGCTTTAACCTCTCATTTATTCAACAACTTGAACTCTGCACTCAACCCCAAACAGTGCACAGGCATTAAACACTAAAGGGAACACGCAGCACACTCTGGGAAATCTCTGGTCTTCTAAAGTAACATATGCCATGGAAAGCCATTTATTGAACTTTTTGAAAACTTGGTTCAAAGCATACAGACACGGTGGAAAATTCCTACACAGCTTGCCATCCAAAAGCATGCTCCCCTCCGTGATTTGTGATAACCCAATGTGCCTGGCAGCAGATCATGCCCAGGCAGAACACTCACACACCATATTTAATGTGCCCAGAAACACAAGAAGTCATTCTCAGTCATGGGGAGCATTGACTTCCAGGGTCATTCCAAGTCAAGAAGGAATTTCTGGAGAATGACCAACCTGGCTAAGGAGACGGGATTGAAAAATAACATTTTCTTTCTATCTAAGGAAGACACAAATGAGAACAGAAATTTTCCAATGTTGCAAGATGATCTTAGATGTCAAAACTAATTAGTCAAATTAAAAGCCTTTTAGTCCTGCTGAGGGCTAACCTGTGAATGGAAGCATTTGGCTGAAGGTAAGATTACCTCAAATAGAGTAAGTGGAGTCCTGAATTTCCAGGAGATCAGGTCTGTCCTTGAGGAATTCCCCAGGGATAGATATAAAGGGAACACTGCATTCATACTGGCACAATAAATACATACTTATATATATCTCACATATTTAAATAAAAATATATACACATGTTGATGGATGGATGTGTATTTTAAGAACCCACAAAAATTTTTGGTTGGATATTTTAGTTCAATATCAATTTCAATATCATCCTTTACCTACAGTGGAACCAAAACACAAAACATTTAAACCAAGTGGTGTTTAACTATTCAGCTCTTTTATTCCCCCAGTGGCAGCAGCATATAACAGATTTTTGTGATTACAGACTTAATAAATCATATTCTATATCAGTGCTCCATTGCAAACCCCCATTGGATTTATTGATTTGTTCTTTTTTTCCTTGGGTCAAGTTAAAACTTTCTTGGGCGGACAAATATAGATTCAGAGCTAAAAAACGACCTGAAGCACATTCAATTTGAGGTTTCTTTCTCCATACTGTGTTGTAGGTTATGCTACCTTATGGCCAAAATTGAGAAGCCAAAATCCATCTTCAGAGATAATTAAAAAAATTCAACTGTGAAATGAAACTATCAGCATGTCACCTTTTAACTAACAAGATTAGAGCTACAAAAGCTGTGAGCTTATACAGGTCTCACCAGTGTAAGTCCCTGTGGAACTGAAAGCTTTATAAAGGATTTCAATGCAAACCCACAATATTTGAACATGCCTGAAATACACAGAAGCAAGTTATTTTATTTTATTGAGGCATCATAGCAGGAGACACCACCAGACAGTTCAACATGAGGAAAAACAAAGACTTGTGGGAACAAGGAATTTAAAAGCTGTCATTGCATCTGCAGCACGCTCCTGAAACCTCATTTTGTGCCCTCACTCTTGCTCTGAGCGGGTTCAGTGATACAGTGAAATGAAATGCACAAAACAGGGTTTTTCCATGCCCCACTAGGGCCAAACAGAACCTACTCAGATCTTTGTACACAAAAACCATTATGGAAATAAATGCTAAAGCTGTGCTGAATCACTTTATCAATTACCACTGGTGCCCTAGCCAGGCTTCTCATCTTACTCAGGAGAATCCAAACACTTTACTTCTGCACAAGGGCTCACTGCATCTATCTCAAAATTCTAAAAATTGAATTTTCATCTTTGATTTATAAAAGTAAAATCTAATTCTTCAACTCTGTGGATACATTAGAAGGAAGATTTCTATTTCTAAGTCTTTAGCTTGCAAAGCACCTTTTTAATGATGCAGATTCTGGAGCTCCTGGAGAGTCTGAAGTAAGTAGTGAAGGGTGCTACTCTGAGTGTAACTAGAGGCTATGGGCCCTTGGTTTGCTTGGTCCAGAAGGAAGAATGAATTGTCACCCTGGTTTTTTAAGATTTTCTAAGCCTTCTGATGTTGACGTTCTTGTAGTGAACTTTCTCACACTTTCTGTAAATAACTCATTGTTTTGCATTCCTTTATGGAGGAGGAGAAATTTGATGGACTGTTGGTTTGTCCAGTGTCATTGGCGAGGTGGCACTGTCACCCTCCAATCCACTGTCACTTTTGGAAAACTATATATGTTGGAGTCAGAAAATAAACTGCCCTTTTTTCTTCACCCTGAGAACAGTGGTGTGAGCTTGTGTTCTTTTGTGTCCTACAGTGACAATGAATCCTGAAGGGATATGAAATTACTGCACACTGCCAGCTAGAGGGGATCCTCTGCCAAAAGTTGTAATTTGGGCATAGTTCAACACATGCAGCCCTCACTCCTGGAGTAGGCTGGGATAAAGAGTCCCAGTGTAATCCTTAAGGGCCAGAATTTCCTCTCTGAGATCCCACTGCTCTGCTGCAGCTCTGGAAATCACCTCTGCTGCTCTGAGCTTTAGTGCACAGATGTGAGGAGCCCACTCATACAAACCCTTGAGGCACAGCAGTGGAGCTAAACAACAAAGATCAGCAGCTAGAAATTACTACTGAGGGAAAACCAAAACTGGGATCACACAGAAAATCTTCACCATCTCACAGAAAACCCCTCTTACAAAGGGCTTGCAGCTCTCCAGGTGCTCCCTACAAACAGCCTTCCCTGTAGGTGGGCATAGAGCTGCTCCCTTCCAGCCCAGGGGCAGCTCCCCAGCTGGCAGCACAGCTGGCAGGGATGGACAGTGGCTCAGGGAGCTCCTCCAGTGCCCTGGGATTCCCCCCCAGCCCAGGACACTTGTGCATGTCACTGACCCTCAGACTAAGGGGATCATTCTGCTCCCCTCTCTCTCTTCCCACTCTTCTTCTGGGGCTGGGCACCCACAGAACCATTAAAGACTGAGGCAAAGAGGGCATGAAGCACCTCAGCCTTTTCCTCATCCTTTGTCACTTTTCCTCTGGCATCAGTAAAAGTGGAGATTGTCCACAGCCCACCTTTCATCACTGATGTAGTTACAGAACTATTTTTAAAGTTTTTTTACAGCAATAGCACCAGATTCGGTTCTGGTTGGGTTTGGTCCTTCTAATTTTCTCCCTGCATGCACTCATGACATCCTTGCAATCCCCTGATTTGCACACCTCTTCCTCCAGAAACCATAAACTCCCTTTTTATCCAGAGTTCCACATTTTGCTGCCCCACAGTGGCTCCCTCACCCTCCTGTTTGCTGCCCTTGCTGTGTGCACTGGGGCAGGGGCTCTCCAGTTGGGCTCCAGTTCCTGCCACCTTATAATTCCTTTGTGACCATTCTCAGGTGGATCTGTGGTGTTTAAGACAACAATAACTTTGCACCTTTGCTGCCACATGGATCTGCAGCCCCTACCTGCAGAGAGAGCAGACCCAAGGACCTTGCCAGCACATTATTCCTCAGTGGTGCTGTGCCCAGCACCATCTCCACCCACCCTCTGGCAAGCCTGGAAGCAAAAATCCTCACTGAATCAAGAGGAAAGCAGGGCCTCCCCCATGCAGTCACACTGATTACAAACCCCCATAAAAAAATATCATTCTCCAAGCAAGCAACATATCTTCTCCTCAAAGAAGAATTTGCAACACAATGCCTCTTACAAACTCAGGGAAACAATTACCATGGTTAATTAAACAATCCATAATAAGAAAATTACGTGTTCTGACATGCACAAGGAAAGTGTGAGTGCTCAATACCACATCTGGTCATAAAGAATAAACAGTTTGCACATTCTGTAATTTTAATCTTGGAATTCAGAGCAGTCAATGAACACACTTTGGGCAAAGGTAAGTGGTTACCTCACAGGGAAAACAGAAAATCAAACTGCTGAAAAGGCTGCATGCCAGGCAAGCACCAGCCAGCAAAAATAACACACTCAAGTGGGAGCAACAGGCTGCCCTGAAAACTGGAAGTTTAGTTTTGCTGAAGAAAAACAAAAATAAGTATCCTCAATTATTTAGATGCCATCTGATACCCATGAACTTTAATTCTAGGTTGCTAAGTCAGAGCTATTAAAAACCAGGGTTTCTTGAAGCTATTTAGCGACTTACATGGTTCTAATTTCAGCCCAAGTTGGCAAGGTGAACTGGGGGGAAAAAAGCAAAGAAAATATCTGGTGCATCCATGTGATCTTATTTTTGCTAAATAAAAATTAGTTCCCACACATCAAGTCAGATTCTGAAGTGCCACACTCATTTTTTGCTCCTAGCAACTGTTACATAGATCTGGTCCAGACACTGAGCAGTATTTTTGAAAGCATTTCTACAAAAATACTCTTTTGTCTGTTCCACTTCAGAATTGCATTAATATGAAGAAAAATAAGATTTCTCAGAGACATCCACCTATGAAAATGTGAAATTTCATTGAAAACATGCCTGTGACAGCAAATTTTGTACAGCTTCACTCAGCTCCAATAATTGGGTACTAACAAGAATATTTGCTTTGCTTTCTTAAGGTACACCAAGAAGATTTCATGTCTTCAAAAGTGGCTGAAGACCCAAGATCTTGAGCACAACCATTTACAGGCTCTCTCCTATACAAGCAGCTCAGTAGGATTTACTTTTGCATCCTTTACATTTGTATCCCCCAACCTTTACTTTTATCACATATAATATTCTGAAATCACACTTCTAATCAGACATTTCCCAATTCTCCTCGTGCTCCAGCCCACCCCCTCAAACAATCCAAAATAGAAAGATTGGGAGAGGAAGAAATGAAGCCAAAAGCAAACCTTCTCAGGCACAAATTCTGGCTCTAGCTCCTTCCATCCTCAAGGGCCACAGCCGCCCAAGGGTGACACAGCAGCTCTGGGGCTTCTTCTCTGTGCACACCCATCAAACCTCAGCAGCATCAGGAACCTTTGGCCAGCAGGTTAAAAACAGCCAGGAAGAAAACCTAAATCATGTGTCTAGAGCAGAAGCATAAGCTCATTCTCAGACATGAGATGATGGCATGAAGCACCCAGCTTCACCTTAATGGTATGAATCACACATTTGGCCTTTAGACAAAGTTCCTGTCTCTCTTTGCTGTTCAATGTGAAAGCACTTCCACTGAGAAATGTGCCCACAGCCAGGCCGTGCTTCTCTGAAACCTTCCCCATGTTCCAGGTAAACACTCAGGCACTCTGCTGAGCTAACACACAGCCTTTGTGAGGGAAATAATGCAGCACAGGTGAGATACTTTGGAATACCTGATGTTTCTCCCCAGAAGAAACAGTAAGAAGACTTCTTGGACTAACTCAATATCACAACACAGTCACACAAACCAGGGCAATACCAGCTCTGGAGCTTTACATTAACACTAAACTGCCCTAAAAGCAGATGGTATTCAAAGAAAGCTAGAAATGTCATGATCTGTGAACTTACATAATAAGTGGGTCAAAAGAACACGTGGCCAAGTCTTTCCACAGTCAGTGATGGTGGGAGAATAAATTACCAATGACATTTCAAAGGCCACGCTTAAACAACTCAAGAGGCTTCCCTCCATTTACAAAAATGACAATCAGCACAGAGACACAGGAATCAGAACCACCTGCAGGAACAGAATCATGAGTGTGGCACCTTTTGGCAGCCCCAGATGAGCTTTGAGAGGACAAATGTCAGGTAAGAGCAGCATGGCAGTGACAGAGTGCAATGGGAACTGCTTGATCCCCTGGTTGGTGCTATTGCCTGAGCACATGGTTTGGTTACCTTCACATGGTGAAATGTGAGAAATGTGACTCTCTTACCCTGTTCAGGACATGAACAAGTCTAATGCAGGCATTATTTGCCATAGACACACTTCTGTCTCTACCCTGTGAAAATGCTCTCTCATGCTGTCAGTGCTGGGACCTGGCAACACAAATTCTTCCCATGAACAGGGCAGGCTGTGATGAGCTAAATCAATTCCAACCAAAATGCAGGACACATGCCTCTGTGAAAGGCTTTTCTCAAAAGTTCCCAAGAATGGGTATGTGGAATGGAAAGCAATTCAGGAACACAGGAAGGGATAGAAAAGAGAGAGAAACAGGGAACGATGGCATCTCACTATTTCACTGTAGGAAATGCAGTAGAGATGGGGCTGAATGAGCCTACACCACATGCTGAGCGTGCTACAGCTCCACAGAAAATACCAAAATATGTGACAGACACGAAGGATACAGCACACTCCCCTTAACTGCATGGCATTTTGGTGGCAGTCTAAAACAAAAAAGGAACAAAAATGAAAAACTCACTTCATCCATAGGCTTGTAATAAGAGCCAGGTCCTTAGGTTTGTCAGGCTAAGAGTGTTGGCACTGCCAAGCCCCAGCAGTGCTCTCCAGAGAAGCAGGGAGCACATTTCCAGCCTGCCATCACCAGGCTGCTCTCCCATGGCAGCTCACAGCCCTGGGCACAGCTGCACCCTGAGCTGGCTGTGCTTGGTGTCCATGTGAGGAGGGATGCCTGGTCAAGAGCTGCCTGCAGCCACACAGCTGGACAGACTCCCCTCAGGATAGACCCCATGCACAGCCAACAAACCAGCCCTGCAACAGAGCCTTCAGGGCAGCAACAGCCCCTCATATTCCCACACAAAAACAGCTCTTCCATCTAAAATAGGTTTAGACATGACAAACTCACCATCCCTGCAAGGCTTGGAATTACCTTAGATTGGGGTTTATTGGTGGTTTCTAATTCCTGGCCACCCTGACGGCTTCATTTGGAGAACCAGGCTGATTTCCAGATTAGCAAAAGGAGACAGAGGTGGGGCTGGAACTTCTGCCTGTTCCCATGCCCAATGAGGTCTCCAAGGGCTTTTCCTGCACTATCCCTGGGGAAATCCACATGGACAGGGTTGCTGCATGGACTCACCCTGAACTGCCATTACTTTGTTCCTCTCTCCCAAAATACCTGCTACAGCCTAAGCATGATTCTCTTGGCTCTTTGTAATCTGAGCTTGTATCTACAGATGTCAATATATTCCCTCCTACCCTCTTCTCCACAGAATGATGCATATGCACAAGCCCTTGCTTTTTTTTTTTTTCCTCCCTCAAATTTCCACCTCTTTACTTCTATCAAAGTACTTCTGGTCCTCTCACCACCTCCAGCACAGAGCAGCACTACATTTTTAGCAGGCAGCATTTAACGTCACTATTTGTGCCTTTCTTTTTGTTTGGTCTATTACATCTATGGAGAAAACATTTCCATTAATGGACATGGTGTCAATTCAGAGACAGAACATGTTAGATTTTGCAGCTGCCTCGCTTGGAGCCTTCTGACCAGGATCCCACAGCCAGCTTCTCTCAAGAGCAGCCTGAGCCCTGCTTTGTGACTGTGGCAGGCCAGGCCAGAAACCCCAGGCACTCCCAGAGCTCTGCCAGGGAGGAACAAGCACTAACAGAAGAGAGGCTGCCAGGATTTCATCCTCCCCAAGCTGCAGGAGGATGCTAGCACAGACAGATCAAATCCTTCTCCTTTAACACCTCCTCCCTCCCAGCCCCAAGGCTTTATGATGGGCACTACCCTGGCCGTGAGCAGCCCTATAGTGTTCCTATACCTTGTGGGGATTCTTCCCTGGCAGGGGCTGGCAGTTCTGTCAGCAGGAGACAGGACAGCATCCCCAGGAGCACAGGAGGGAGGGAAAGGTGAGCAGTGCTGAGCTCGACCTGTCCCCTCCTCACTCTGCCCATGCACACACCCACAGCAGGCAGGGGGGCAAACAGAGAAGGGGCCTGAGAGGGAAAATGGCAGAGCACATCCACACTTCACACTGTTGGGATGCTCAACAGCAAAGGAAAACAAGAATAATCTATATTCAACACACATGTTTCCTCATATCTATAAATTCTGTAGCAAATCTGACATAGAAGAACCAAACCAATTGAGCAGTTCTGCAAATACTGTGCAGATGTCTCAAAACCCCCTCCCAACAATTTATACTACAGTGAATTCTGCTTTACTCTTGTGGTTTTTTGCACATTTTTTCACACAGGTCTTGAGTGCTGTTTCCAGCAATATACTTTGATTTCAGTATTTTCTGCATATGGAAAGTACCAAGATAATGGGCACCTTTGAAATATGTCAAAGGAATGAGGCAACACGCTGACTGGTTAGTGCAAACCTTGAAAATTCAAGTATTTCTTTAAAGCCATAGATGAAATTACTAGATAAAACAACTATTGCATTAAGACAAAAACATTAATGATTATATTTATTTAGGACAGAAGCTTCAAGAACACCAGGGTTGGACAAAACATCAATTACATGTGGTTACAGTCCTTGCAGGGCATGTCTCCTCCCCTTTTTCTGCTGAGGCTATAAACTGTTTAAACTTTCCATTAGAACACATTTTCTGAGCATTCTACCCTCAGAAACAATGGTGCCATCACCCTGGCAGTGCCCAGAGAAGCAGCTGGGCTGTGGGGATGCATAGGCCAGGTGCAGTGCCTGCTCTTGCTGCCCATGTCTTGTGTTAACAGCAATGTTCTCACTCTCCTAATGAAGACAGGACTGAAAATTACTGTGTCATCTTCAAAATTTGAAAAGTGCCTGACTAAAATTCAATCATGATAAACTCTGTTCTTATCCTGTTAAAGTTTTGATATGAACTTTAAAGGAGAAGTAGTAAAATTCTTACTGTACCGCTGAATATCTGGTTAACGGCAGCTCCTCATTCAGTTATTTTGATTTTTACTTTGCAAATAAAAATAATTCTCCATGCATATTCTATCACACTACCTCTGAATTCCCTGGACAGGGTGTGGACAGCAGCAGCAAGGGAAATTTAAACAAGAAAATAATTTTCACAGGGGCTGTGAGAAGTCGGAATAGCTGTACTGGAATGAAAACGTGTTGGAATGAATTCATTGCCATCTGTCTTTATTTTGCTAACCAGCTCAATCAGACACCACAAATTTACTCAAACATGAGAAAAATATTTAAATTATTTGTGTTCTGTCCTTTTTCAACACGTAAATCTCAGTGTCAGTGTTTTTGTCAGTTCGAATGCTCATCAATAGCAGTGAATTCATTTGTGCACAGCCTTTGGGGCTACACCTATGCAACTTCAAATCCACATTATCAGCTTAATGCAAAAAAGCCCACAGTGAAAGTTGGACTATTACAATTTTAAAGTTGTTCAAGGAAGCATGACAAGAAAATACAAAAGAAACTTTGTTCCTCATTGACAGAGTAATTAAAAAGCCCTACAGCTTTTCTAATTGATGGATAGGAAAAAGCTCAAACCAAAAATATCTTGCAGCTCCACCACAACATTTCTCATGCAAAGCATAATCCAATAAGAGTGAGGAGGAAATGATGGAGCAAGGGGAAAAGAGAGGAAAGAAAATGGAATGTAAGAAAAATACAGAAAATAATGATATACAATCTGAAAACAATCACAAGAATTAAATAAATGCAGAGCTGCAGGAATGTGCCCTGCAAGCCACCTTCTCCCTGGACCCTGTCCCTCAGCCTTCACAAGCAGCCCCAGTCTCTCCTAATCCTAAATCTCCTTTTCCTAAAGGAAAGTGGCCAGCAAGGACTGCTTTGAGGAGAGGCCACATTGCCCAGAGACACTCCTGGGGAGATGACAATTTCTAGACGAGGTCAGCCTCAGCAGCTGCCCAGGGACAGCTCATTTCTGTCCACCCTTCAGGCTGCAGGGCAGCTTCAGCCCTCCAGCCTGCAGTGCAGGGAGGTGGAACAAAAGCCAGGAACGTTCCCCTGGGCACAGCCTGGACCTGCAGATGTTCCTTTGGCTGCAGACAGGACTCAGCAGCAGTGTGGGGCTTTGCAGTACCTGAGGCAGGAGTTACTGCTCAGCAAGTGCTGCAGAATGAAGGTTTAGTGGACTCAATGATCTTAAAGCAGCTTTCCACCCTAAATGCTTCTATGATTCTATATCTACTCCAGAGCTTGGCTTTGTCAAAAAAGAGGTCCAGCATTATAAAGGTGAAATGCATCCCCTCCTCCCAGCACACCACCACACCAGTCCACTGCTGTTTTCTCAAACACCAGCAGGGCAGGAACAAGCACCACACACATCAAACACTCCTTACACACACCCACCTTCCTCTGCTCAGTGCTCCCCATCCAGCTGCTCTCCAGCAAGAGAAAACAATTAGAAAGGTGCAGAATGAAAGGCCCCCAACAGCAGGGCACACTCACGAACCTCTGGGCATGGCAAACCTGGGCAGGTGAAGCAGCCCCCTCTCTGCAGAGGCAGCAGCACAGCAGCCAGGGCACAGCAGACAGTGAGACCCTGCTGCCCCTGAGCTGAGCCTGCCCAGCAGCTGCAGGGCACAGGCTCCCTGGCAGAAGGGATTTATGCACATAAAGGAGCTTGGTGGCTCAGATTCCTGCTCCACACCCAGCTTTAGGGAAGGGGACCAGAACATGCGGAAGGTAGAGGTTTGCAGTGCTGTTCTTTAGTGGTTATTTAGGGCAGCAGGCAAAGTTTCAAGATCTCTCTGTATTCCAGGCTTCAGTCCCATCACTTATTCCCTTCCACCAGCCCTGCACATGTGAAAGGCTCCTGCTCCCAAAAACAAGAGTTGAGCAAGGCTGTTGACAGCAAGAAACAAATTTCATACTGCACCCAGCAGAGCTGCAAGCGTGTTAGCAGTGGAAAAATCAGCACTTCACTGAGGTTCAAGACTTCTACAGTGGAAACACATGAAGGAACACTCTGCTGAATCTTTGCATTTCTCTTTTTTTAGCCCTTTTTTCCCCGAGTTTGTATTTTTCCACCACATGCAGACAATACTAAATTTGGAATTCCTGAGCTGTGCACAGCAGTAAAAACATGTAGTTCTTTAATGCTGCCTCTTATGAAATCTCTTTTTTCTGGCACAGCATCTTTCTTGCTAGAACAGACTAGAGATACAGAGAATTCCTCAGCGCAACCTAGAGACTAAATTTATTTTATGTAAATAAACATTTTGAAATAACTTGGACTAGCAGCTGGTGCTGCCATCAGGCACCCCAGAATGTAACATCACTGCCAGGCTGAGCACGAGCAGCCGAACCCCAGCACAGAGCAAGAGGAAAAGGAGCCAAGGGAAACACAAATCAGCACCTGCCTGGGACACCAGAAACACTGGATGGAGAACAGAAAGCTGCCCCAAATCAGAAATTCAGCATTGCTTCTGACACCCCAGAAAAGTGAAGCCTAAGTTACATGGGGCCATTTGGAGGAGAACAAAGATCACAAATACGCCATTACTGAAAGGAAAGATCAAAATATCTCCATGAAAACAAACTGGGAGAGCAAATCAAGGAAGGAGAAAAAAGAAAAACCATCAAAAAACATACCTAAACCAGAAAGGAACATCAGAAAGAGCTTTTTCTTCATTGAAAACTCGCTGTAGTAAATGGACATTTGGGAGGTAATTTGTTTTCATCCCTTTTGCAGTTTAGCACTGATGCTCTAAATGATTTCATTCACTGCTTCAGATGCAAAGCTCATTTACCATCAGAGGGCCAAATGCCACACACTGTCAGGTGAAAGATGTTTGAGTCTGCAAAGTTGAGCATGGTCTAGGTGGAGGAGATTCTGAATAATGCAGTTTGAGAGTCATGCAGGTCCATAATTTTTCATCTAAATCCTCCATCAGGGAATAAGTATTTCAGCAGCCTTTCCTTCACAGAAAACTCATTTCATTCAAAACACCAGAGACAAAATGAAACACCTCCCATTTGCAGAAACCAAAGGTCAAAGAAAGTTTCAATCTTCGGAGTAAAAACAATAATAGGTGACTCTATCCCCTCAATTGATTTAATTATAAAGAGGTAATTAAAAAGTGCTCCACTCAAAGAGTGACAAAGCAGGCTTGCAAACTGAATACACAGACAATTGCATGCCTCTAAGCTGGGCACATGGCATGAAAAATGGGATGGCTGAGAGCTGTTTCAGTTTGCCATTTTTCTTTATCTACACAGGGGTTTGATGGAAACTACAAACACAGAGAGGATATTTGATAAGGGAGTATTCATTATGAAAAGATGGCTTAAGATGCAGATGTTGAAGACTGGAATATGCCTCAATCCTCTTACAGAGGTGATTCCCACAGCCCTTGTGCCCTGAACAGTCTGTCACAAACTCTACTTGCTTTTACAGTATCGTTAGATTAGCTCTTAAAAACAAAGAGTTTTCCTGAAATGTGAAAAAACCAGGATGCCTACAGAGCATGTGAGAGGCGGGCTGCTGTGGACAGCTTCTGGTGTGCACATAGATGAGAGGCAAACACAAGCAGAAGTTATCTGCAATAAAATATTCAATAACTGGGCCATTATCAGGCACTTTCATCATGATAACAGCCTCCCAGCTGAGATTGGGGTATTAATATTGGTAGGTTGATACCTTCCTCTAATAACTTTGGCCTAAAAACATAAGCGGCTTTTACATTTTTAATTACGGCCGGATTTTATTCTGAGGCTATAATCCTTTTCCAGCAATTGGATTAATGAAAATAGCGATTTATAGGGAGGAATAAAAAATAATCCAGTGAGAGCAAAACTACCCTGGCAGCCCTCAAGGATGCAGTGGGACACTGCAAGGAGAGCAAGGTCAGAGGAGCTCCATCAGCTCCCACCAGCCACAAACAACACCTGCAGGACTGAGCTTTGAGGGGTCACATCCCAGCTCCTCTGGGGAAAACACCTGGAAGCAAAGCAACTCTCTGCACTGGGTACACTTTTTTCTTTAAGCATCAGAAACTAATTCTCATCATCTCATGGCAGGTCTTTATTTGTATTCATGTAGGCTCAGGACAGGCAATGAGATGAGGATGCTGAGGTGATAATCCCACAGCGCAGCTCCCCCAGGAGAGTTGTTTGTTGGCACATCCTCACTCACTCTGAAAATGTGTCCCATGCCACCACACATCCCTCCTTTCCAAATTTCAGAACAGAAAAAAGAGCACAGTTCCTGTTCTTAGCTCCTGAAAGCAGATTTTGGCCCACTACAGATTGAGGCTTTATCCAGCTGAGAATGGACTTTCATTTTTGCAACCTCCACAAGTCACCTCAGGTGCAATATTTTGCCCTGCAAAAATTTTCACTTTTAAATATCTAATTCCTTGTATTTTAACACTTACCAGGGGTAACTGCTATTCACACAAATGCTGAGTTTGTCAAAATCACCTAGTGAAAAAAGCCATAATTTTAAAGTGTTAATTCGTGGCAGAGAAAACATGGAACATGGTTCTGTGTTTGCTACTGTAGATGAGTGAGTAGAACAGCCTGAAATAAAGAACATTTAAAAACTTCTCATGGAATAACATTGTAAAAAGCTAGGGTACAAATGATAGGGTTTGGGGTTTTATTTAAAACAACCAGATATAGTTTTGCTTGGCTGTTTTGGTTTTTAAAATAAACCACCAAACAAAAATAAACACAAGAAACAACAACAACAACAACCCCCTAACTTAAATATTGATACAAGATTTACACAACAATTTCTTGGTACATGAGAAACATAGTTTTTTCCCCCAAATTCTCAGTGATAGTACAAAGCACAGAATGTGCAAAAAAATGAAACACCACAAAGTAACACTAATAGGGAATACATGTACCCAAAGTGATTCACCTTGCTGTTAGGAGCCAAAATTAGATTCCTGCTATTATTTAAGTCCTGCAAAAAAATTCTTTTCTGGGGATCTAGAAAGCTGCAATGACCCTGTGAGGACTAATACCTTATTTTCTTGTATCTGCAACACAATTTTTGGACGAGAACAGCATACATGCACACCAAGGAAGCTTTAAAACACCACAACAACAACAAAAATAAAGTATCCAAACCATAAGCAGGCCCACAAGATCTCTTGCAGGTACTTTTTATGTTCTCAGGTGGCCATTGGGCTCCATTATGTCCACATTGCATGCGCTGTGTATGTGCCAGATACACACAGCATGTACAATGAGGACACCATAGAGCCACCGTGGAGGGGTCACAAAGATGCTCTGTGCTGGTGCTCACAGGGTCCCAGGGTGAGGGAAGAGATGAGAATCTTGACTCCATCTTTTAGAAGGATTATTTATTATTTTATGATATATATTATATTAAAAGAAAATGACACACCAAAACTATACCAAAAGAATAGAAGAAAAGATTTTGTCAGAAGGCTAGAAAGGAAAAAGAATGGAATAATAAAATAATAAAAAATGGAATAATAAAATAATAGAATAATAAAAAAAGAATGGAATAATAAAATCTTGTGTCTGCTCACAGCTTCGACACAGGTGGCTGTCATTGGTCACCAAGTAAAAACAATTCACATGCTGGGTAAGCAATTCTCCAAATCACATTCCAAAGCAGCAAAACATGGAGAAGCTGAAACTTCCCAGCTTCTCAGGAGAAAAGATGCTAATGAAAGGATTTGTCATAAAATATGTCTGTGACAATGCTCCAGAGAGGAGAATCAGCCTCTGCTGGCCCAAGCCCTGCAGCAGCTCTGGGAAAAGTTCTCTGCTGGAAAAAGAGGTGATGCAGCCAACTGCAATGCCCAAGAGTCAACTGGAGAAAGGAAGAAACTGCTTCAGAGCTAGTGAGTAAAAGAAAAGGGAGCAGATCAAAAGAAGAAAGCGTACGGGAAATAATCTAAGTTTAATTGCAATTACCAATACTTCAGTCTAATGGCCCTGCAGCGTTACTGGAAGCCAACAGATTTATCAGAGCTTTAGCAGAACTTTCAGAAACAGCTGCACTTGCACTTTTTTATTTTCAGCACTTGTACTATTACCTGGATTTTTAAAGAAAACATTATTGACAACCGCTAGGAGCACTGCAAAATAGGAAAATAAAAATTCCTCATCCCCTCAACCATGAGTATTTTGAAAGCTTTTGAAAAGCAGCACTAAATGTATACTCTCAGAACTCTGCACTTCAGGCAAATAAGTTCATAACAAATAAAACTTTATTAAAGCCCACAGATGTTTTTTATGGATATTGCAACAAGGTATTTGTAAAATCACAGCAGAAAAGATGATCTGGAGACATATTAGCAATCTCTGACAAAAGATCAAACTACAACAGATACAATAATAAAGTTTAAAACAAGAAAGATCAGCAAAAATAAGATTAAAAATAAAGCAATATCAGAACACATTTCCTTCTTTCACATGATCCTATGTTGTCACTGACATTACAAGAAAAATGAGGTTTTTCCACATGCCCTGAGAGCTCACAGAATTATTCTTCCAGGCATTAGGGTAATGGAAGGGTGTTTTCCAAATGAAATTGTCACAATAAATATTTTCCAGAAATTTCTTCCCATTGACACACCATAGGAAGTGTTATTCTTTTTCATCCTAGTGGAGAGTTATTTCATACAGAAAGCAATATAGGATTCTTGACCTCACAATATTTTCAACACCAGCCTCAGTACTCTCCTCAAATAATTCATTAAAGCCTTTGCTAATATTACACTCTTGCTATTTTCTCACCTTTCAGAAAACTCCTTTTTCACAGTATTTTTTGTTTCACCTCCCATTATGCAGAAATAAACAAACAAAAGCATCTTTATTTCACAAAAAGGGAATGCAAGGTAGAGAATTTAGTTTTTCATGCCATTCTTCACAACCTTTTAAAATATTCTTCAAGACAGCTTTGAGCACAGTCAGCAGCCTAAATATATGTTCACAAATCTGACTTGCCATACAGTACCACAGCACAGCTATTCTCATACTCTTCAGCATAAAATAAACTGTTTCTCTCAGGCAAGTCTGATTCTTGAGAATCAAGGATTTGATTCTTTTTTTTTTTTTATTCCCTTTACCTGAAACAAGGTCAAAACCTCGTGAGAAAAGGCAGAACCTTGCATGTTATGCAAACACCATTTGTTCAATATTTGGCTTAATTCAGGTTTTCTAATAACTGGGAGATTTCTAACTCATTGCACTCCAATGTTGCTATGGCAGCCTAAGATATATTATAGCAGTTCCTATGAATGCAGACAGTTTCCAAAATGCAATTCTTCTTTCCAGGTATTAATTCATAGAATGATAAATAAAGTCTGATTAAAATTCTTCCCTTCACACCAAACACAGTTTCCTATTCTTGACCTAAAGGAACTGCTTGGGCATTGGCAAAATAAAGTTCACTGGAGTTTCAGCCAATCTCAGCCATAGTGTGAGTTCAGCAAAACTGCTCCTTTCCCTGGTATCCTTCACCAGCTCAGTGAACCGTGCTCCTTCCTGGCTCAGAGCCTGGGGTGCAGAAATCACAAAAGCCAAACAGAGGGTTTTTTTCAGCAGCTCCTGATCCTCCTGCCTGGTCAGCACTGGGAGAGCACCAGCTCTCAGCAGAGACACACTCAGCACTGCACAGCTTTTACACCAGGGAGAGCTGTCCCTCAGAGTGCCCCAGTCCCACACAGATGTGCCAGCCTGCAGGAAATAAAATCACATTTTTTATATTGGGTCAGCTAAGCAGGTGAAATATATACTCCTTACATTTAAAAAACAGTAAAGAACACATTACTATCAATATCATCCACGTCTGTGTCCACTTCAGAAAAACACTCAGATGCTTCTGATGCACAGAGGCTGCAATCTCTGCAAGGCAGTAAAACACAGAGGATGATTCAAAGAGCACAGAAAGGATTGCTGGAAGTAGAGAACTGACACCCTGCTTTGTGCACCAGGGAGGTGGATCCTTCTTTCGCCCACAAACCTCTCTTTCATGAATTCAAAAATTCTGAACTGAATCTTCATGAAATGTGTTGTTTTTTACCAGACCTCTTGGCAGAAGATTTAAATTTATATCAAGTGTAGGCATATGTAATTACCCAAGTATATTTTCTGTATCAAGCTGATAATAGGTGCTATTGAATATCCATTACATTTGAATGAACAAATACAACCACTGAATGCCAGAAGTAGATTCAGAATATTTAAAATTTCATATAGTGAAACCACTGACAATTTTTGAAATACTGAATTATGAATCCTTAAACACAGCTGGCTCAGGGAACAGAAAATGATGATCAACTACATAGGTTACAAGCTAATTTCAAAGGTTGATTGAAAACTTTTCAAGTTTCCATAAACTACCAGAAGGACAGGAAGGAGAACAATCAAAGTCTTCAATATATATTAAACCACCATGTTCCCATATACAGTATTCACTTCTCAGTTATATAATGCCTGTGCACATTCATGTTCTAATTTTATAAAAGAGGCAGGTCTTATTATATCTGAAAGCATATCTATCTACAGGGCAGATTAACCATTTGGTTACTCTCAGACCTGTTCATCAATGACACAGGATCAGACTGACAAGCATTTGGCACTGACACAATTTGTTTCTCTGGACAGTTTCAGCAATGGTCCAGGGACACTGACAAGTTTTCCAAAAGAAAAGGGGAAATCCTGGAAGCTTTCCAGCCCTCTGCTTGTCAACACATGCCCATACAAACCTGTTATGTGCCCAGAGACTTCCCGGCCCAAAACTGGAGGTGGGACATTGCTAAGGTCATGCGTTCAGACTCCAAATGGCAGAGAGTGGTTGTACCAGGGCAGCTGGAGAGGGGTCCTCAGCTGCAAACAGGTCCAAAGTGCTACCTCAGATCCACACCTCAACACTGAGCTGAAAATCAAAGCCCTAGCAGCCCTAAAAAGGTGCTAGTGTGAGGGTTCAGAAAGCCAGGAAAAGGCTGAGCTTTTACTGTGGTCAGAGAGGAGATGTGGGGAGAAAGATGACAAAGGGAGCTGCCATCACAGCTGGTGACAGCCCCTGTGAGGCAGATGCTGCGGCAGAGTGTTTAGAAATCCATCAAGGGCTGGTCACTGTGATCCTCTGCCCAGTGCAGCCACAACAGTGACAGGGGCTCCCCAGGGTTCTTTAAACTCGCTGGCCATGCCAGAGCCAGCACCTCCACCAGAGCTGGTCCTGTGTCCCCAAAACTCTCCTGGTTTACAGCACTGGCCTCCAGGGTGCTCCATCTGCCCAGAGCTGTTCACAGCTCCTGAGCTGAGGCATTATTTTAGAAGGAGAATTATTAATGAAAACTGGAAAACTAACACAGAACTGGTTTTTCTTCAAGGGCATGAATCCAAACTCTGATAGTTAATGTTTCCAAGCACCACTTGAAGTCAGCTCAAATTTTACTAATTAATGAGCAGCAATGCTCCTTACCCTTTAAAGCATGCTGGCAACAGAAATCCCCAAATCCAAAGCTCTGAGGAGGAGGTCATGCCCAGCCTGTCACTCACTCCAATGAGCACACTTCATCTCCAAGGCTTGGGGGAGCACCTTTTTCCTCTTTGAAACAGTGCAAGGCTTACTTGGAGGGCACCTTTGGATGGCATCTGCTTTGGGACAGAATGCAAGCCAGCCCTGCTCCTAAAAGAGGGGTTTTAGCATCTCCTGAAGCTGCACTGTGGCCTTCCACCCCCAGTGCTGCATCCCTCACCTGGGAGTGGGGATGAGGGCACACCTGCACTCTCTTCTCCTTCCACCTTCTCCAGCTCTCTTACCTGCCCATACTCCTACCAGGCTTCCCTGCTCTCCAGGAGATGGAGAAGCTCAGAGTAGTCCAACATTTACTTTTATGAAAGCATGTCATTTCACACAGAAAATAATGTCATATTATAAAGAAAGAAAACATTATTTTGAGATCAACCTAATTTTATTTCTGCAAACAAACATTAAAAAAACAAGGACTGGGAATGCTAAAACAATTCTCACTTCTGCAATGGAATTTGAACGGACTACTATGAGTAAACAGGATTTCACATAACTTTTTTTTCCCCCCTAAACTCCTGTGCTATCAAGCCTTGTTAGAAATTTTACAGAGGCCAAGTCCCTAATAGTTTTTGTCTTCTTACTGGGATTTCATCAGACCAAATTTATTTCTTTGGATAAATAATTTATCATACTACAAAGCATTTGTTTGAGTAATCTTTTAAAAATAAATAAGTATTTAAAACACTCAAATGCCATGCCCATACAATCCCCAACATTTCCATTACCTTTGTAAAGCCTCACAAAATCCTCAAGCAAATACAAGCTGCCACTCCTCCTTCCAATAACAGAATGTTCTTTACACCCCGATTTCCTTTTCTTCAACTGCATTTCTGATTCTAAAATAAAACCAAGAACTTCTTGCAAAATGTGCCTACAAACAGGCCCCTAATAAAACATTTCTCCCATGTTCACAACCATGCACAAGGACAGAACCAGAGCATGCTCAGCCCCTCTCTGAATTTGTCTTGTGACTCTGTCAGACGTTGCTCCTCTCAGAAAATATAAATGTAACAGTTTCAGCCCAACTTGTGCACCACAGGTGCTCATGAGGCAAACAAAAAGGTTCAGCATATACAACACTCTCCATTTTTAGCACAGGAGACAAAGCTTTAACAGATCAGAAGCAGAAAAAGCAAAGTTTCTCCTCTTTAAGCAGAACACCTATGTGCCATCAGGTGGAGGACAGTCAAATATTAAATGGGCAAAGCAAAACCGCAGAAAACCTAAAAGAAAGCTTCATATGCACAATTACCATTCTTTCAGAAAACACTTTAGAGAATATAGCTGTTCTGACAACCAGCTACTACCAAGATGTGCTGCATTTTAAAAGTTACTATCTGAGCATCTGGGGGCAAGATGTCTGCAGGGTGAGACACCACGGCTGCGAGATTTAGCTGGAGAGATACTGAAAGCATTGGAGAAGTGCAAAATCCTTAAAAGAATTTATTCCTGCACAGCAGGAGAGCTCAAGGATGTGTTTTCACTGAACAATAAAAAATGACAGTAAGCAATGCACAGAATTGCATCAAAAATGAACTTTGCACAAGCACAAAGCATCACCCAGAGATGAAGGCTCGAATACTCAGTGCCCTTCCCCAGACATCACAAGGGCTGGGGTGAGAGTCAAAAAACCCCTGCAGCTCTGGGTAAGTTTGGGTTTCTCATTCTGCCTCCTCACTGCCTCCACACTACAGGCAGAGCAATGTGGAACTGGGACACCCAGCTGGAGGAGGAAGAGGTGGAAGGGAAGAAGGGATGGGCAGGACATTTGGCTGATGTGAATGGGGTCACACACGATGCAGTCACACCTTTGCCTGCAGCACAGGTGCTCCTTGAGAGCCTGACACTTGATGGGCATCAGCTCCAGTGCAACATGGCAATTTGTATTGCTGAAACACAGCTCAGCACCTCACATTTGTGCTGGCACAGAAGCAAAGCCCCAAAAGGAATATCGTCATTTTGATGGCTGGAGCAGATATTGATTAAACACTGAAACCATCTTAGAGGTGGTCATAAATACAACAGCTGCTTCACAAGTACACCTTTGGCAAAATGCTGGCCAGGCTCAGACCTAACAGTTCTGTATTTATAGCCACCCCACACTATACACTCTCTAGCAACAATAAAGCACCTGAAATGCTCAATGCTTGATTTAATGCTTCCTGAAGGAGAAAACTGCTTTGCATAATCTTCTGTAAACTACATTTTATAAAATCTCCTTATAAGCCCATATTTTCTCAGATTACACCATGTTTGGTACGCTGTATCTTTCGATGCTTTTTAATTCCATTAAATTGCAAACAACAGTGAGATAATGGGAAAGCCAAGGAAACTCAGCAGTGATGTACTACTCCAATTAATTAGAAATATCTCCAAGTCATCATTGTGAAATAAACCATTTTAAATATGCAAGGTTTGCAGGTTTCAGCCATTTGTGTAAAACTATCAAAGACTTTCTTGCTATAAAGCTTTAATTCCCATCTCAGAAAACTTGGAAGCTAACCTACTTTTTTCATTATTAGGTCAGGAAACACACCATACAAATTATCCTGGATGAATGTGCCAGTATTTCCATATTAATAGGCTGCATCCACAATGTATAACATCATCTATTGGATAATAAGAAGCTTTGTTATTATTTTTCAATGCACTGGGTGAATACATATACCTAGTAGCCCTATTGAAATGGTAATTAATTATACTTTAATAGAATAAACTGAGATGTTGCCTCTGAGCTACAATACATATTGGAGTTAGGTTACATGGTATTACAGTACTTGGAAGAGATCCTTTCCTCACAATTAAACTACTCACAACCATCTGGACATCACGTGGTGCTCCTGGAGATCAGGGTGAGGACTGGGGAGTAGGGAAGGAAAGGATGAGCACATTTTATTTGGAACACATTTTATTTTGAACACTTTCTGTTCTGCCTCAGTTGCACAGTAGAATCTGAATCAGTCTCCCCACACTGGCAAGTTAAATCAGCCTGGAGTCCAGCTCAGCAGGGGCAGCATCCAGGAGGGATTTCACACAGGGTGGCACTGCACTCAGTGTAGCATCACTGAGGAACCCTTGGTGGCCGCACACAAGAGGGAAGATGTGTCCCCTGAGACTAGAAATGAGGAGGGACCTGGGATTGCAAGGCTAGGTCCATCAGGAGTCCTGCCCCACGAGCAGATGCCCCAGTGAGCCCAGCAGCTCTTGGCTGAACACCGAGAGCCTCCCTGTGCCAGCAGGAGCCACTGCCTGGTGACTGCAGGGTCCCCTGCTCCTGCTGAGCTCTCCCTGCACAGCCCAAAAGCCCTGGCTCCCTCAGAGCCACAGCTTTGGCCACCTTGTGTCACCCTTGGAGGGACTCAGCAGGACCAGTCAACCCCAGACTCCCAGCAGAGCTCCCAGGGCAGGCTCTCCCTGCTCTGAAGCTGCACAACTGTGCCCTGTCCCCATCCACAGCTGCCACCTCTGTGGGGCACAGAGAGGCAGCTGTCACCTGTCACTGGTGACATTAGCTGTCACTAATGTCACCAGAACCCTCCCACATCACCCACTGGATCTCTGCAGGGACACTGAGGGTATCACCCACATTAGGGAGGAATTACTTGGCTCACTGGCTTACACAGCCATGGGAAAAAGAAACACGGAGTTGTTCAAAACAACAAGGGAACAGTGAGCTGCTAACTGCATTCCTCATGGGTGCTGGTAAAACCATCTTTACTGAGCCAACAACACAAAGTATTAGAGTGATACTTCTATAATTCCAGAGAAAAGGTGAAATACGGTATCCCACTCAGTGCTGATCAAATGATGTCTTCAAAACCACTCAAATCTAAGAACACAGAATTTCTCTCCATTATAGTATTCATATAACTCTTTGCCTTTCACTCTACTACTGCATTATAATTTTCTCAAAAATTATTTCTAAGTCACAGCTTCCAATTCAAACATTCTCCAAATTTATTTTACCATGTAAGTTAACTGGAAAAATGCACTTTTAGAAATAACTTCATTCCTGTATGGTTCTGTGGTTTCCCCAGTGGTTGCACAATATGCAAACATGTATTTTAGGACAAAACAAAATGCACTCAAGTAGATTAAGCCTAAAAGAGCCACCAAATGCAATTACATCACATACATTACCCAGTAAATTCAGAGTACTTTGCAGATGGGATATCCCTACTAAACAGGGTTGGTCATTCCATCCACAGACATGGAGCCCATTATCTCAAAACTGCTCTTTTTGGAAATACAAGCATTTACTCAGCAAATTGGGAAGGACAGAAAGGAAAGGGACATTTCCAGATTACCAAGGAATTGCTGTTGAACTTGTTGTGTACCAGAACTCACAATGCAGATTTCAAATCAAAGAGGTTATCTGGGGCATAAGAGGCTTTCAGATATTCACTGGTGAGCAATTCATCCCAACATCTTTGAAGTAAATCACCATTCAGTTTGGAAAATTAGGAGTACATCAACATGATACAAGAGCTGGAAGCAGCAGATGAATTCATAATAGGTCAATAGAGAATGAATGTAAATCAATAACTTAGAATCACACTGGAAATGGTTGGTTGGGAATAGGGGCTCTTCCAGCTATTGCAATGTCCCTTTTGATATAAATAGTGTCAACTAGTACACAGATGGTGCCACACTGGGTACGTTTTCACACAACAAATTATGCAGTTTGTACATCATTGTTTGGAATGTTAACTAACAAGGTAGAACAAAGGGCTATAATTTAAATGATGGTTTAATTTCACAATTTTTTTCTTTTCTAATTTTACCCACCAGAGACTTACCAAGCAATCTGCAGACTGTTACATGTCTACACTACTGGAAACACAAAACAGTTTCAGTCAACTCAGTCTGTGGAGCAATACATTCCCATTGTAAGCAAAAGAAACTTATCAAAGACTTACTTGCTTACTGATCACAAATCCAGAACTACATGGAGATGATCTTGAAAGTCACCACACTAAAAAGCTGTACAAAATAAAGGGTCTTTTTGAAACTGCAGTGGCAAGCATTTTTTACAGAAGATGATGTCAGGTGAAAGTACCAGGGGCTAATAATATATCCCTGATATTGGAGTATGCCTTATTTACCTTACAAAGTACCCTCAATATGAATACAGTGCTCAAAACACCACGCAAAAGCTAATCTTGCACTTTACAGGGAGATGGCTGATAAATCAGATTAGCAAAGAGGAGAGGAGATGGAGGCACGGAGCGAGGCAGAGATGAAGCTGAGCAAGGAGCATTTCTGAACCTGTTCCCAGAGCTCATCAGCTGGGAGGGATGGGGAAAGCGGCAACAGGAGCAGCACACACCTCACAGCAAAACATCCAGGGCTTCATCCTCCTCACAGCAAAACAATACAGCCAGGGCTTCATCCACCTCACAGCAAAACATCCAGGGCTTCATCCACCTCACAGCAAAACAATACAGCCAGGGCTTCATCCTCCTCACAGCAAAACAACACAGCCAGGGCTTCATCCTGCTCACAGCAAAACATCCAGAGCTTCATCCTCCTCACAGCAAAACAACACAGCCAGGGCTTCATCCACCTCACACCTAAACAACACAACCAGGGCTTCATCCTCCTCACAGCAAAACATCCAGAGCTTCATCCTCCTCACAGCAAAACAACACAGCCAGGGCTTCATCCTCCTCACAGCAAAACATCCAGGGTTTCATCCACCTCACAGCAAAACAATACAGCCAGGGCTTCATCCTCCTCACACCTAAACAACACAACCAGGGCTTCATCCTCCTCACAGCAAAACATCCAGGGCTTCATCCAGGTCATGGAAACAGCCAGGTCTTCATCCACCTCACGCCAAAACATACAGCCAGGTTTCATCCAGGTCATGAAAGCAGCCAGGTCTTCATCCACTTCACACCCCACACACAGCCAGGTTCTCATCCACCTCACACCAAAACACCCAGCCAGGTCTTCATCCACCTCACACCAAAACATCCAAGGCTTAATCCAGGTCATGAAAACAGCCAAGTTAACATCCATCTCACACCAAAACTTACAGCCAGGTTCTCTCCACCTCACACCAAAACACCCAGCCAGGTCTTCATCCACCTCATACCCCATACCCAGCCAGATTTTCATCCCCTCTGATGCTCACAGCCCCCTGGAGCCCACCCACCCTCAGTGCCCCCCGTGCCCATGACCAGGCAGGTGGGGACAGTGTGCCAGTGTCACCCACCCACCAGGCTGCAGGCACTGAAATGTCAAGGTGAGGATCTCACTTGGAAACAGCAGCACGTGATTATGTTAAACTGCAGCCCTGTGTGTACCTGCAGTACCAAAAATACAATCCTCTACCGTGCCAATCAAAGCAGTATTTATAGTGGCTGTGAGAAAGCAGCACAGCTGAGGTGGATTGAGGTGATAACCCTGCTCCCCCACTTCTCAGAGATGGGATGCTTTAGTACAGGGCCTGGTGCTGTGAGCACAATCCATCCTGATAGACTGCCCTTTGCACTCAGAAAACAGGCCACGAGAATTACAAATAGATAAAAAAATATCACACACCAGCCCAACAATCCTAGTATTAAAATATTATACAGGAGGGAAAAAGTAAGGTAAATCAGCGTACACCTACTGCCCATGGTTGTTCTGATGGCAAGTGGACAGCTCTGCCCCAAGGAAAAAAAAAAAAAAAACCAAAACTGTAAATAAAAAATCTTGCTATCATCTCCAGCCTGCCAAAGGAAAGCATGATATGTCATAATCTGAAAGCTAGATGACTCTGCAGCCTTTCTGGTCCATCTAATGAGGGTATATGGGATGGCAACACCAGCTTTATAGTCAGAGAGGGAGCACTTTGGATCTGCTAAAAGCATGAAGCTCAACTTCATTTATACTTATTAAGTTTGTTTCTTAGCAATAAACCAAAAACGGATGCCTGGAAATACCTGGTGTGTTTTAAACTGCAGAAATATCCCACTTTAGTTTTAAAGAGGTCTTTCTGTAACACAGAAGACTGCACAAGGAGCAGAACTATCACTGTTTTAACTTTCCCAGCTTCACACTCGTGTCAGGGGTATGGGAGCACTGACCAGCTACACTGCATTAATACTTATTGCACAATAAAGCTGGGAAAGCCAGCATATGGCTATTATTTATTACTAATAAGAAAATTCAATTAACAAAACATCATAAATAACAGAAAATAACCAGATTGCAAGTGCAGGCAGACCAAGTTAGACCATGCATTACCAGCCTGTCCCCAAAAGGGATTATTCACACCCTGGGGTACCTGGGAAAGCTCTCTACAGCAGAGTCTTCCCCTGCCACTCAATTCCTCTATTGCCTCTGTGAAGATGTGCATAAAAGACTCAGTGGCAGATCACTGTGTTTTGAAGATATTTAACAGTATTTATAATTTTATATATTATATATAATACATATTAAATAATATATATTAAATAATATATTTATATTTTTATTTATATTATATAATATATTTATATATATACAATATATACATATACATAATATACATCAGTATATTCTTCTCTTGCCTTTTTTTTTAATATTGGTCAACATTATCCAAACAGACCCCAGAGGCTGTTGCCACTCAAGAACTCCCAGGATCACTGCAGCCTCAGACCATCAGCAGAGTTTGTAGCTGCATTGAATTGAAACAAATGCTGGTGCAACAAGGCAAATGGGAAAGGATGATGAAAATTGTGACATAGAAAACCATGCATTGCAGCAAGCGCCTCTGATCAGAAGCAGCCCCTTATGAGAACAGAGATGCTTAAAACCAGAGGGATGTGGCTCTCCACTGGTCACATCCAGAAAAGCCCTGAAGCACTCTGACACTCAGCAATCAATTGCTGACCTTATAAAAATATTTGCTGAGCAAAAGGTGCATTTATTCATTTAATTTTAGGTGTAGAAATGAAAGTCATGAAGGAAAGTGATGTGGAGAGGCTTCATTATAATCAGTATATAAAAGTGACACTGCATACTGATAACAACATCCTTCACTCTGAAGTTTTCTCTCACAGTGGAACTCAAAAGCTGATATATAATAAGGAAAGCAATGATAAAAAAACAAAGTTTAAATCTGTGCAGATTCTTTGAAATATTTATGAAACAGGGCGTTTTAAATCTAGCTATTCAGGCTCATTGTTATATTATAAAATATTGCCCACAATGTTTTTGTTCTCCCTCCCTTTTGAATAGTATAAAAGAGTGATATCCTTAAAGAGAGGTGCAAGGAACTATTTTAACACCAACCTCTAGTGCTTGCTTTTTCTGCTACTTGCAGAAAAAAAAGAGTGATCATAAAGCAATTCTCTCCCAGTTACTGAAAAGAGTTGCATTTGACTTTTGTAAATAAATAAATAAAAAAAATACAGACATAGAAATATGAGAGAGCACCATCCACATAAAATAAGATGTTCTTTCCCCAGATCAAAAACCATCCAGGGTAGAATTTCTCTGGCATTTTACATTGGCCAAAGTAATTTTTTGCAGTCACAGAGTAATGTTTTGAACATTTCAAATCTGAAGCTGAATATATTACTGCTTTGAGAAATTTCATTTAATCCCTTCATTACTTAAGAATAATGCTTCCTTTTCACTCTCTGGAGAAGTTTGGCTGTCAAAAAGAATAATGATTTCCAGTCTTTTCACTAGAAAAGACCAATATTGCTGCAAAATCTGTCTGGATGGATTTTGAGTGGTTACACTTGTGCTACATTACAAAAACAGAGGATGGGTAAAAAGTACAATAGAAGTCAAAGAAAACCCAAATTGGCTCAGGATGTGCAGGAACAGCCCCTGGGCAAGAGCTCTTGGGGCACAGCCCTGACCTCCCCACGAGTCTGCAAAGCCAACAGGGTTTGGGATCTCCAGAGCTTCCTTTGGGAAGAAATCCAGGGCATCTCCTGGGTTTAGGATCACCAGAGCTTTGGGAAGGAAGCCAGGGCATCTCCTGGGTCGGGGATTTCGAGAGCTTTGGGGAGGAGGACAGGGCATGTCCTAGGTTTGGGATCTCCAGAGCTTTGGGAGGGAAGCCCAGGCAACACCTGGGTTTGGGCTCTCCAGAGCTTTGGGAAGGAAGCCAGAGCATCACCTGGGTTTGGGATGGAAGCCAGAGCATCTCCTGCTTGCTCCTTCAGCTGAACCCCCCAGGCAGCTCACACCCCCACTCCCCCTTGCTGTTCTCTGCCTTTCTTGTTCCACCCAAGGCAACAGCTCTGTTGAGTTGGGTTTGAAAAAGTGTTTAGTAACATTTTCCCAAAGACACAAACTGATGGAACACACTGATCTCCTGCCTCCTGCAACAGCTTTCATCCTTCTGCAATCTGTCCTGGTTTGGTGGCCAGAGCTTTTATCATCCCCCCTTGGCAGATGGGGAATGAGCTACCAGGTGACTCAGCCTCTTGTTCAAGGTCATGCACAAAGGTTTTCACCAAAAAAGAGAGGCTGCCCAGGTATCCAGACCTCTCTGCATCTGGTCCCTCCAAGGGAAGGGCCAATTCCCAGATGAATGGACATTCTCTGACACACTGGGACTAGAGGATTTGCAGATGTGTCCTGGGCTGTTTGTGAATTCAGCAAGTTAAATGGGACCAAATGTAGAAAAGCCAGTGTTAAAAACTCTGCCATTCTGCTGCCTTTTTTTTAAATGTATAAACTGTTAGAATATCTGAGTTTTACTGAAACTTAAGCAATCAAATGATTTTTTCTGTTAAAGCCTCAATGGGATTTCATCCCATACTCAAAGATTTGCAGTTACCCTGGAATTCACTGTGAATTGTAGAAAGTATAGAAGTAATTGTATCAAAGACAAAAGCAGCAGACCCTTTCTGTCTTAACCTGTATATCAGTGTATTTAAAAATAAATCATAACTGTGATTCACACTTAAGAAGGATTTTATAGGGCAGTGAACACTTCCTTTCTGCCTGCAGGCACTCAAAAAAAAAAAAAAAAAGAAAAGAAAAAAAGAAAGAAAATGTTGTAACCAGAAAATCCTAGCTGTTCACCTTCATAGTCTGGAAATTTAACCTGAAAATTAAGATTCAATGGCTATCCCTTTCCAGTGGTTTCACACATGTACTTAGTTCAACTAAAGCCCAGGACAAGAGGTGAAAAGATAAATATTATCACAAGTGTCTGTGGTTGGTGCATCACACTGGCACCCACAGCAGTGCCAAGACAATTTGTGAGACCAGGAAAAGATTGTGGCAGTGCTGTCCTCCACCTCTCTGCTGGGACACTGGGAAACAACAAATCCCCTTTCACTGTTTTATCTGAATTATTTTTAAAATAAGCCCTAATATAGCAGCATTGTCTATAAGAATGTATTCAACATGTGGACATATGGGGAAAGCATCTTCCCAAAGGAGGACAGCAGGTCTGCCAAGGGCCCTGGTGCTTCACTGGCAGCTGAGGCAGCCCAGAGCCATCCCTGGCCCATCCCTGGAGCAGGACAAAGGCAGAGCTTCTCAGGGGACAGGGCTGCATCCCTCATTTGCTTGCAAATTACTCTGGAAACTTTCCCAGACCACCAGTTCTGCTCCTCCAGCTTGCAGGCCCGTGCATAAGAATGGAAAGGAAATGTGAATTGCTGTCACTGAGGTTTGCAGGAGCCCTCTTTGTTATTGTGCTGTTTTAAGTCCCAGTTGGATATTTTTCCTTCCAGTTGTCTCATACTGTGTAATGTACAACAGAATCTACAAAACTCCCATGTCCTGCTGCAAGATTATGAGCTCAAAGCAGTGGAGTTTCTTCCTGAAAAGCTAATTCTTTTACCACCAGTTTGTTTAGCACCATCATTTTTCTCTTGCTAAAAATAAATAAATAATAATGGAACAAGCAAATGAAAAAAAAATAAAATCCATCAACCAAAAAGAAACAAAGAAGCATTTAAGAGGTTACATTTATCTTTCCAGCTGGCAATAAAGACAAGCACTTCTGACAGTCACTTTTTTAAAGCTCTGAGTGGATAATTGCAACATAAAGCTCACCACAACTGCTGTGTTTTAACATTTCCTGAAGCACTTGTGTTGCTTCAGGGTTCAGTGAAAAGAGCTGCCCCACATCCTAGACATTTAAAAACTGCACGGGAAGGCAAATACATCTCTTCACACTTCTCAGAAAAGCTACATTAACTGTTTATTTATGTGGCTCAAATCCTGGAAGGGAAAAAAAATTCATTTTTATTAATCCCTTTTGCTCTGAGAGAGATTGTGGTCAACCAAAACTGATCCTTGAGCACAGCCAGGCCAGTGCTTGGCCTCACACACTCCAGCTGCCTCCAGGAGGCATCTTTCCTCCTGCTGCTGAATCTCACATCAGCTGGAAAATTAAAACGTTTCAGCAGCAGATAAAACCACAGCCAGCAAGAGCAGGGAGAGTGCAGGCAGTGAGCAGGAAATCCCAGGGGTGTGTGCTGTCTGCTCAGGTCAGCTCCTCACAGGGAGACAGGACAGGGATGGCAGCAGCTCAGCCCAACCCAGAAATGCCACTGATGCTCTAAGGGATCCAGGCAGGCAGGGCAGCAACCCTCGGGAAGGAAAAATGCAAGGGCAAGACTTGGAAAAGTACTTTAAAAATTAAATAAATGAAAATAGAAGCGTTTTATAAAAAACGTGAAGCAAGAAAAAGAAGAAAAGTAACCCAGTAGCAATTCAGAGTTCTTTGTAATTAAATAAAAGTAGGTTGTTGTTTTTGGGATTTTGGGGGTTTTTTTTTTTGCTTTTAACTTTTATGCAGCACATGTAAGCTCATGATTGGTGTTTGATTTTCTTTTTGTATCTACTTATTTCAAGCACTAGACATCAAGTCTGGAAACCATCAGCTACAGGCTGGTGCCTCTTTGACGATCCAGCTGGCCAAGAGCAAGGCACTGAAAGTTTTCAGCTGGCACATGGTTGGTAACAGGTTGATCTGAGAAGTTCTCTGAGCACATGAACCTCCTCTGACAGCAGTGCTCCCTTTGAAAGGTCACACCTGTGATGGTGTTCACAGGGGTTTTTGATTGAGGGAAGAGACGAGGATCTGACTCCATGTTTCAGAAAGCTTGATTTATTATTTTATTATATATATCACATTAAAACTATACTAAAAGAATAGAAGAAAGGATTTCATCAGAAGGCTAGCTAAGAATAGAATAAGAAAGAATGATAAAAAAAGCTTCTGTCTCAGACAGAATCCAAACCAGCTGACTGTGATTGGCCATTAATTAGAAACAACCACATGAGACCAATCACAGATGCACCTGTTGCATCCCACAGCAGCAGATAACCATTGTTTACATTTTGTTCCTGAGGCCTCCCAGCTTCTCAGGAGGAAAAATTCCAAGGAAAGGGTTTTTCCATAAAAGATGCCTGTGACACACACCAAGTGTCAAGCACGTCCATTCCTGACACCTTCATCACCTGCAATGATGAAGAAGCACCAGAAGCACCTGGAGATGCTTCTCAGAGGGTGAACAGGGTGCCTGCCCCTGCTCCAGGTCTAAATGCACCTCTGCCACATAGGAAAAGAGAAATGCAGCCATAGTTTGGCAAAAAAAATAGAGGTTTTACAATGAAAAATGGTCTGCAGTGCTCTTGTTTCTTTCAACAGAACTAACTGTAACACATTTAAAACCCCCAAACACATTTCATTTAAACACTGTGCAATAGCTCAAAAGGCTGAAGTTCCACAGAGGAGGGCCAATTTATACAAGTATCTAAATCACCAGGACTTCCCCAGACATTCACATTAAGCTAAAATCTAATGTTAAACACAATTTAAAAATAAAGGAAAAAACCCATCAAACCCCAATCAGAAATCTGGTAAGCGGGTGAGGGGATAATTCATAAAGACAACCACTAATTTCTGCTATGATTCATTCAGTGAGTAACCCCCACATCTGCTGTTCTCCAAGCAGCAAGGAAAAGTTGATCAGGGTACAAAATAGCTGCATGATTAAAGTTTTTTAACACTGTGGGATCTACAGGCACAGAAGTCTGGGGCAAGGAAGGGGCATCACTAAACCCTCATGGCAGGTCAGGGGATGCTCCATTTCTGCTCCCTCTTGTGCCTACAGGAGCAGCACCTCACACCACCAAAACTTCTTATCCAGGGCTTCCTGCAAAGACACCAATTTATTTTTGTGTATTTTCTGTTCCCCTGCTGTGCTGCCACCTTAATACTCCTGTAAATTCCTCACCTGAGAAGGGGCTGAAATTTTTTCCTACTATTCATGTCAAGCCTCTCCAATAAAAAGCTTTTCTAATCATAGCACTATTCCAACTCATTAAGCCCTGAACTTTCTGAATTCACTGTGGGACAGAGTTAGCTCATTTAGGGTGCATAGTCTCAAAAAGTAACAGTCACACAGACTAAAAAAAAAAACCAAAAATCAAACAAACAAAAGATAGTTTTGCAACAGAAAACCATTTACACAAGTGCAGAGCTGGACTCTCCCAGAACAGAGATATTCCAGAGCTGTTCATAACGTGTGCCCCCAATGCTAGAGCAGCAGCAGAAACGGCAGTTAACACAACTAACCCACCTTAGACACCCAAAACCTCTCCCTCCCCCAGCCCTCAACATTAAACTCTGAGATATTTAAGATGCACATATGCAATAAAGTAAAATGCACAACTCAAAATGTCATTTTAGTGCTGCATTATCTTGGCTGCTGGGTACGTCACTGCAAGTCTCTCCTTCCTGAATTTCCTGTTTTTAACATTTCCCCATGCCCAAAGCACTCTGGACCAGAGGGTTTCCTTGTCAGCTTTTCAGCCTCAGGCTCCTACCCCTCTCTCACACACTGGTGCCATTTCCAGCACGACTGCAGCTGGTTTGAGCGGACCAAAGCTCACAGCCAGTACCAGTTACCTGTCCAAAATCACCTCCCAGGACATTTCCACCTGAGCACCCTTGGTAAGAAGCTGCAAACTGACCTGCCAAGAGGACAGGCTGCTGTGGGATGGGAGGGCAGCCAGACACCAGCTGCATTCCAGGCAGCAGCTAAAGCATCCCACAGAAGATGCAGTCTGATGAAAGCAGGAAGGAAATAATTGTTGGGTTTTTTTGGTTTTTTTTTTTTTAAGCTGAAACAATAGTCTTTTAGCATTCTTCCTGCTGAGAGCCTCCTGTGTGCCTGCATGATGAGGGAGGCAAGACAAGTGAGAGGCACAAAGCTGTTCAGACATACACAGAGCAAAGCTGCAGTACAGAAGTCAGCCCTTACCATGATTGGAAATCAGGACATGGAAGGGTGGGCCAGAGACCCTGCTCTGCCTTGGCCTGCAGGCAAGGGGAGGGTGGTGGAAGCAGCAGTGTGAGAAGGAATGGTGAAAAAGCTGAGCCTGTGACACAGCACAGATCAAAAACTGGTGCCTGAGATTCTATTAAACATAAATAAGCACAGCCTGTGCCACAGGTATGGCCCCTGCACCACTTTGAGTGGCACACAGGGAGAGCAGCTCCTGGGAGAAAACAGCAGCAGCTCTCCCTGGCAGAGATCACAGTGTCACAACAACACTTCATCCCTCCACCCTCTGGAGAGCTGCAGCTGTCACATCCAGCCTCATTCTGTGGCAGGGTTTTGGAATCTAAAAATGATTCAAAGTTTTCCTGTGTCTTTTTTAAAGGATGTGGTAAGGTCATTCTGTCTTTTAAGCTGCAGTTCAAAGCAGATGGAAGGACTCCATCCCAGGCTGGTGGGCTGCTGGGGAGACATCTCCAACAGCTGAGAGGGACAGGAGAGAAAGGGACACAGCTACCAAAATTCAAGGGGAGGAAGGATCTTCTCAGGAGGGTGGGAGAGCCATGCAAGAGGTGACTGTGACTCATCCCAGCCTGAAGAGGAGAAAACAGAAACCACCAAGAGCTGTAAACCACCCACCCTGTGATGAGTGGGCACAGTGGGAATGCCATGGTGGTTCCCCTTCCTGCATACCTCCAAGGCAGTAGATATTTAGCTCACAACTGCAGAAATAAGCAGGGAGAGGTAGAAACATCCTTTTTGTCACCTTCTGTCTGTGCTGTGACAGAACATTAGTGCTTTTACTGAACAATTTACCAGTATCAGTAGTGGAAGGGAAGAAGCAAGTCTGAGTGGAAGGAAGAACTGGAAATAGAGCCAGCTGGAAAGAAGATTTCCATAAATCTAATTTTTAGCCAAAGCCCTCTTCTCCTCCTCCATGTACATCTCTGTAGGAGATTTCTAATCATAATTACTCTAGTGAATTAGTCCATGGGAGAAAAGGCAAACATACACTTCAGTACTTGGCCAGTTCTAGCTGATACACTCTCCAGAAGAACAATATTTAGCATTTTATACACATGGCTTGCATCCAGTGACTAATTAATCCTCTTTACACAAAGGCATGTGATTCTTTTTTCCTTAATATTAAAAAAACCCAAAAAGTGCACCATCTCATGCTGATCTGCAATTACAGAACATTCACTTCTTTACCAGAGAACAGGAGTGCTACTTTAGAACCTGATGCTGCAGGTCTGCTCCAGCTCCACACTTCCTATGAAACCAGTATTCCCTGAAAACCAGGGCACCATGGCCAACCACTGCCAGCCCCCCAAGGGACAGACATTCCACAAGGGATTAGCTCCCTTAAAACCATCCAGAGGAACTGGTTCCCCAGCCTAGTGTCTCACTGGGGGTAATACTGCTTATTTCCCCACAAGGCCTAGATTAAATTCAAGCACATTTGGATATACAGCACCATCTAGCACAGTGATTTTGCAGCCAAGCACTGATGTGTTTTATAGTCACAATGCCATAAAATATTGGTGCTTGCCTATCAGCTCCATCCTTGAGGCAGAGTGTTGTCATGTTATTGCAAAAGTTCCACACCTTCAGGGTGATTTCTCATGGACATCTCCTCACAGCACGGACTCCTTCCTCACAACACAGGCAACAAACTCTATCTCTCTCCTCCCACAGCTACCCCACTCTTTTGTAGCACTCATCCACACTGGACACAGCTGTGGCCTGTTAAGGTCAGGCCTATTCCTAGCCTTTGGGGATTGGCACAGCTGCAACTCCTCAGGGGTGAGATTGCCTTCTGCACCATCTCTATTTTCTTACATTCTATCCCTCCACAGCAGAAGATTCTCTCAGGGCTCATACAGCCGTGTCCCCACAAAGCTCTGTCCACAACTCCTCCAAACAGCCAGGAGAGCTTTGGGAGGCTCTTGCCCATGGCCTGGCCATGCTAAAATTGATCTTTGCCTGGCAGCAGAGCAGAACTGTGTGGAGCAAGCAGAAGGAATAGATTTAGGAGCTGTTCCCAGGGCAATTACCAGCTCCAGCACCAAGCCTTGGCCCATCATTAAATATCACACACACCCCACTTTTGGCTCCCACCCCAGCCAAGCTGACCCACTCTGTCCCTTACACCCAGACCAGTGTTCAAGGAGGGTCATCAGAGGTGGGTTCCAGAACCATGAAAGGACAGCAGACAGGGCTCTGTGTGGATGTGCTCTGAACAGAGGTGTAGGAAACCTGCAGGGGATCACACCCCACTCTTATATGGCCACCATGGCAGGTAAATGACTTTTCTTCCAATGATCTGAGAACGTGTTTTGGGGTTTTACATTTCTGATGCAGTAATTGTTCAAATACAAAAGCACAGACCATATGGGACTTCCTAGAACACAATTCACTTTCTGTGCAAAGCTGCTATGAATTTAAGCAAATTTTCATGAATATGTAAAAAGGTAATTTTCAAAGATTCACAGACTGATTTCATGGAAAATATTCTTCTTGGCCACACCAGGCATTGACCATTGGGCAATGACTCACATCCTGCACACTCAGGTCGACATGAATTGCTTTCAGCTCTCCCATATGCAAAGTGAATTAGCATAAAACTTGTCAAATTGCACAAAACTCTAATGCAAGTCACACTCAGAGTTACAACCTCAGACAGCGAATATTAGATCTGTTCCTTCCTTGGTAAAATATTGTTATCATCATAAGTTTATTATGCAAACAGCTAACATCTTCAGAAAATTTCCCTGAGGTCGAAATCTAAACAGGTACAACACATTTCAAGTGTTAATGTGTTTAATATCTCAAAATCTTCATTATAAAAACATAAGGGTGCACATAATGCACTGTAAACCATCATCCAACAGGGAGACAGCACCTCTCCAGGGACAGTGTGAGTGCAAAGGCACAAGGAGGGATATCACAGGACAGCACCTCAGCTCTGTCTGAGCAAACCCAGCTTTGGGGGGAGGGAATAAATGCAATGGATATGCTGGGATCCAGGCAAGGAGGCTGAGAGAGAATTGGGATAACTCTGACACACGTCTGAGCCTGGGCCAGGTGTGGACAGAGGAGCAGAAATGCTGAAGGTGAAGAGTAAAAGAGGATGAGGAGTGAAAATCTGGTCAAAAATAAATGAAAATCACAGCACTCATATTTGAGGAGCCCAGCTCACTGTCATCCTTGAGCAAGATTCATTAGAGATGGAGGAACTCAGCATGAGAGGCGAGCACAGAGGCAGAAAGGGCATCAAGGGACAATGACAGAGACAGGAGAGGTGAAGAGCAGGGCATCTGTCAGTAAATCAGGTTACAGGAGCACCAATTCTGCCACAGGACAAGCAGAAACCTGGGTTTGTCTGAAGAAGCAGGAGGATCCAGGGAATTCCTCTTTTCTGAGGACTGGCTCAGACCTGCTGGAGGCAGAGGTGTGGGCAGGGAGCAGGGCAGGGGATGGAGGGCACTTGGACAAGAGACACAGAGCAGAAACAGAGGCTGCAGATGGGAATAATGCTCTCTGGGAACAAAGGTGGAAGGTGGACCACCAAAATGGACAGTCTCTCAAAAAAACCAAACAAACAAGGAAAAAAAGACAAAGGAACAACATGAAACAAAAAACCACACAAATAAAACCCAACCAAATTAAAAGGCTAAAAATTAGTCTCTAAAATTATAAAGCCACTGCCAAAACTCACTGGAGATCACTGTACTTAAAATTCTGAGACTGTTAAAGCTACATTATTTAAAGTTGGTTTACAAATATATTACAAGAAGTTGTACACAGCTACTGACTGAGGACAACTTATATTTTCAAATGACTATTTGAGCACACAATTACTTCAATGACATCACTTTGCAGTTTTTCAGAAGCTACAAACCTTTTAGTCCCAAACTGTGAAATTAAGCCACTGATAGCCTCAGAAGTAAAGGCCCATGTATTCAGTGGAGAGGGACAGTTTAAGAAGTGCAGTCAGAACAGTATCTGCAATGATGCTGAGGATTATTCTGGGGCCTCCTGAAAGTGAGAGAAATTAGAACCATGGCTCCAGATGGAAGAGGAAGGCACAGCTCTGATGTTAGAGGGAGGAAAGCACACCATGCCCAAGTCTGTAACACTGAGAGAGTCAATATGAGCTGGAGTGATCCAACAGCCTGACCAAGAGGTTCACCCTTTCTTTGCTCATGAAATGGAAAGATTTTCTCTCATGCAGAAAAGAGTTTTGGCTTTTTAAGGAGAAGTAGAGAGTCCTGCTCCAATTGATCTGCTTTGCTGCCTGTTCTGCTAAAGAAATGCAACATCTTTTGCCAGCAGATAAAGAGGTCACCATCTGAAGTCAACCTGCATTCTTGGACTGCTTCAATTCAAACAAGACCAATGTATTTTGTGTTTTTTGAGCATCTTACTGAAGCCAGTATCAAAGAGGAAACTACAGACAGGCACATTTTTGGCTTTGCTTACAGCTTTCCATCAGCAGGTTCAGTGCTGATCAAGATGATTTCATTCAAAGCAGTCCCTCAGCTGGCCCAGACTGATAAACTGCCCCCATGTACTGGATTCCTAAATCACAGGAGCATCTGACAGGGCTTCAAAGTCACTTCTTATGCTGTTCTAGAAAGTTTGAATTAATTTCTTCCTCCACTGCATAAGGAGAAGTACTAATTCTTATAACAGATCCAAAGAACTATCACAGGATGAATCACCTAATGAATTACTCAAGTATGTGATTCTCTCACTTTCTGCTGCAGCTCCCTACATGCTGTTCTATTTCTTTCCCCTTGTGCTTTATGCAGTACTATAAGGCAAAGCATGAGTCTTTCTATTCCAGAACAACATCAGAGATCTCAGACAGTCACTGCACTTCACCCTGGAGATGGCTCCCACAGCAAACTGTGCCCTGTAGAAACCTCATGGACCCTGCTGAAACACTCCTACATAAAGGTGAGCCAATCCCAACCATGCAAATTCAGCCACCATACAGAGCTGCATGGTGAGGTTTTGTGGGCACTGCCCACACAGTTCAAACATGAGACATTTGCAGGCAGCCATGAAAATCCAGCTGAAATCCAAGAAGGAAACCATCATCTGTTTCAGTGGCAGCTCTGGAAAGAGTGGCTGCACCCATTGCCTGCCCCAGGTTTACACTTGCAGGTTTAACTACAATTGTTTTACGCTATCCACCCTCAGCCATGCACATGCAGCAGAGTCTTCTCATTCACCAGAGAAATAAAAGTGGGTTCCCTTGTACAAAAGGAAGAACCATCACCCAGCAGCACCAGCAGACTCTCAGCTCCTTCCACAAGTCAGAATAAAATCATTGAAATAATAATTTCAATGGGCTTCAAGAAATATTTACTCTGAGTCCCCATGGAGTTGTGTTCCCCCAGAGGTACCACAGCTCAATTTTTCCTGCAACCACACAGACTGATGTAGATATTTATACTCCAGCTACAACATATCATGCAAAGTTAAAGCGAATAGTCTCAAGGAGCATTAACAAAGCAATGAAATTGATGTCACGAGGGTATATGACTTATAAGGGGCTTCTGCTTAAAAGTGCAATACAAGAAAAAGACTCAAATCCTGTTGGAGCTCCAGAGTTGCGTCCAGGGCTGACTGCCCCCACTGTCATAAACAGGAATCCCAACAGCAGCAGGACTCCAGTGAGCAGGGTGCACACAGGAAGGGCAGCCAATATTCCAGATTTCTGGTGGTGCAGGGCTCTTCTCTCCCACCTGCAGCTGTGGCCCAGCCCTGCCTCAACAGCTTGTCCCCACCAGAGATTATATTCATCCCTGTGCATCTGAGGTGTTTATATGAATAGACCTTAAACTGTCCCAGTAAAAATGAGCCTGCTCAGCTCTGATAACTTCCTTTTCAGTAACTGAGCTCACTCAGTGCTTCTTTCCCCATTCCAACAGAAGCTGCTCAGACAGGAGATCAGAGCAGGCAGCCTTGTCACCTGTCAAAGCTGTCAGTGCAGAGGCTGCACCCCTGATGCAGCACTGGCATGTCCCATAACACATAACTTCACAATTAACAAAATTTCAGGCATTTTTTAATAAAGCAAGTATTATTACTATGAAAATCAATTAATCCATTTTTATATCTCCACTATGACAAGCATGTTGCATATTCCAGACCTCTGTAAGCATTTTCAGGCCTCTGCAAACCATGGGAAGCAGCACTGCTGCCTTGGTCCTTGTCTAGATGTTGTGCTGTTAATCAACCCCTTCCTGTCACAAAAGGGTTTGTTAACAACAGCACACACTTATTTTGTTTTTTCTGTAGGGCTGCATCCAGACACCTTGGACAGTTTTCTAGTTTTGCTTCAGCTTTTCTTCTGACAGATACTTTACCTCAAAACTGACAGCCTTTCCCCAAGGTGCAGCACACAGCCATGCCTTTGCACTTCTAAGTGGATTTGTCTCCACCCTGAGTTTTACAGATGCAGCCCCAAAGCTCTTTGCCACAGCACCACCTTCCTTTAGCCCACACCTCAGTGACAACCCAAAAAGGAGGCAGGATATGTGCAGATGCCACCAATCCATGAGAAACTTTTCATGCATCTTTCCACTCTTCCCCATCCCTCCCACCTCCACATTTACTCCTCCTGATAGATCCTCAGGAAACTTTTCACCCTGCATGACTTAATCCTGTTTGGGCTTTGCCCTAAAGCCCAGTAACTCCCACGGTCTCCAGAACTAAACAGGAATTTAATCTCTCCCCATCACATGAAAACCAGCCAAAATTGATATAGCTATCAATAATAAGTGGGCACAGTGCTAATATGTTTGCCTATAAGTGTGTTTTACATTCAGAACTATAAAAGAGGTATTATTATTATTTCAAAGAACTGTAATTATATTCTCCTGTTTCACCAGGCAACAGTACCAGTGCCTGGCAAAAGGCCACTGGCATACATATTATAGAAGGTGGAAGGAATATTGAGTGTACAGCAAGGAGAGGACAGGGCAGGCTGTGGGAATCATCAGCATTTCAGCAAACAGGAAAATGTTGGAAGGTACAGAGTCAAATTAATAACTTCAAGGGCATCAGTTGAGCACAATAACCATAAGAAATGCATGTGAATGAAATGATACAGAACAACTGATAAAAGTTTATGAAGTGAAAATACACTTCAGTAAACAATGACTGACCTTAAAGAGATCAGAAAGCTCAACCCACAGTAAGGAAATAGATCTTTTGAAGGAGAGGTGTTAGCCCTCAAGCAGTTACATTAACAGCACAGTCTTTCACAGGAAATTTGTTTCACAGGCTTATTCTAATTCATTTAAGGAAGCAGAATGATGCTGCTGTGCACACCCTGGCTGCAATGTGCCACCCCATGAGCCCAGTGACACTCAGGCTCCTCACAGCACAATAAGGCTGTAAAAAAAAAAAAAAGGCCTGCAGGAGCAGGGGATGAAGACAGAGAAACTGATTTCCTGCACAGAGCAGAATTCAGGATGGTGCAATTCCTACAGACATCTCTTCACCCTGGGTAATCCCTGTGCTGGGTCACACATCAATGGGAAGACCCCAAAGACCAGAGTGACAGACACAAAAGCAGCTGCAGAGAAGAAATTACTAACAGAGATGCATCAGTTTAGTCTTCTTTTCTTCATTCCTAATCCAAACCTTGTACCACAAAAATCCCAGATAAGTCAGGAGGCCACAAAGCAATTATTCCCCAGGCACAGGAGAGAGCTAACCCAGCCTGATTTACACCCTGAGCAGGTGATTGCTGCACTCTGCACTACACTAACCTGGGCTCTGCCTCCTCTTTCAGCCAACTCCCACCTCAAAACATCTTTCCAACCTCCTTGGGCAGAGGGAAAACCTCATCCCCTCACCTGGTGAGGTGCTGGGAGCAGGGACAGACACAGCAGAGCTTTCTGAGCACAGGAGCCAGCCCACTCATTCCTTGTGCTCACAAATTCTCCTCTTATCTGGCCTCACTCACAGATAAAACTGAGCCACTACACAGAGACAAATCCTAAATATTGACAGCTCATAAAAGGCTTAGTACTGAGGGCTGCTATGAAGTATTATTTCATGGAATAATTTGCTTTCCAGAGCAAGCTGTGTTTCACTACTGGAGGAGAAGCTGTCACAGATCCAGAGAAAGCTCCTGAATCACAGCTGGGAGGGCACTGGGTACAAACACTGCTGGCAAGTGCCAAACACCTGAGAGCAATGATGTACACCTGTACAGGAGAGTGCAAAGCCAACAGCATCCTCAAGACTCTCAGCATTGTGCACCAAGTGTGTGAGGTTCATTCTGAGCCTTAGGAGCAAGCTAAAACATACCAAGATCCCCATGGGAAAAAACTTACTTTTGGTTTCAAAGAGCTTGTCAATTCAGTTTGCTGCTTGTGTGAGCACACAGGATGGAGTAGAGCATGGACAAAAGTGAAAACTTAAGAATATCAAGCATTTATTTCAGAATCAGGGCAGACTTAAAGCCTGTAGCTGACTTTACAGACACTCCTTGCTTTACATTCATAATTAAATTTATTAATTTAATTCACAGCAGCATTTTATGATTTAGCCTTTTTTTTACCAAATGCTAACACCTAATTTCCAGAAACAGATCCTTTGCAAAATGGATTTTACTAAGCTGATTATTTAATATGTCAACTTTGTTCTCTTAATGATACTAAATATTTGCACCCCTCACATTTCATGGAAAGCCCAGACCATTCATGCCTGACTCACTGATGGACATTCCCTTCCCAGCAGCTCCTCCCATCCTCAGGCACATCTGAATAGCCTTCTGTGTCCAGAGGGAGGGGATATTTAGCAGCAACAGATACTTCTGGAACTATGTGTTTCAGAAACTTCCCACCAATTTGACAAATAAATTATAAAGTACCTCCCTAGTTTCAGCAAAGTACTTCTGATTTGCATTTCTGCAGATAAAAATAGGATTCAAGGGAAAAGTCCAAGACAGGCCCAGCTTGATTCAATTCCCTGTTTATTCCCAGTGTTAAATGAGTCACTAATAAAAGGCTTATGGGACAGCCAGCATCACTGGCCTTTTCTTTAAAATCCTTCTAGAAACAGAGGTGATACCACAAGCGTTTCAATCCTGATCTTCCCTGCTCATGTCAATTCTAGACAGAAAATATTGCAAACAACAGAGAGTAGGCCAGGCTCACATCAGTGCAGAGGTCTGGGAAGGTTTCCAGGGGCAGCTCTGGGGCTGGGTTTCCATTCTGCTGCTCAGCCCAGCTTCACACTCAGCTTGTTCCCATCTGCACAGGCTGTTCATCTCACTTTTGACACTTTTATGTCACAAATTATAGCGATAAAAACACAAAGGCAGCAAGGAACCTACAGACACTAAGCCATGAATGTCTAGGCTTGTCCTTCTATTGTGCTGTGAAATGAGAGAACAGACTCAGGGATGAAGAGTCAGCAATTTAAAACATAAAACATCAGCTAATCCACTGGAACTTTGTGCCAAACACAAGAGGTTAAGGCTGAAGCAGGAGTTAAAAGAGGATGGAGCACTGATATCACCTGACAAGAACATTTAGGATTCTGTACCATGAACAAGACTCTCCAGTGACTGCAAGCCCCTGATTTCCCTGCAGGAGACCATTATCTCAGGTCTATTCCATCCTTCCCTGCAGGAAGGTTCTTGCTGCTCCCCTTGAAGCAAAGGTCCCTGAGACCAAGCAGCACCAGGCTCAGCCTGAGCAGAGACCTGAGCAGCCCCCATGCCCCAAGAGTGCAGCCCTCTGTCCCAGAGCACTCATGCCAGCCCTTGGTCCCAAACTGGGGTTACACATCATCCTCTGACTCAGCAAACCCGTCCACTGCTGCTGTTCCTGCATTCTGGGAGTGCCTCCTGCAGGTTCCCTTGGCTTCCCCTCGGGCTCTGCGGGATGGTCCCAGGCTGTCCCCAGGGCACCTGCAGTGCCCCTGCTCACAGAGCCCCTGCTCTGCACCCACCCATCCTCCTCTGCATGCTCCAGCTGCAAACAGGAGGGAAACAAGGGCAGCAAGTGGGGAAAAGCCACTGAAACAATCACCTCAGACAAGAGACCCTCAATTTCTCTGAGTCCCATCTCTGTGCAGTAACTACATGCAGTGGCATGACCTGGCCTCCCAAACCAAACCCAACCAAACCATACCCATAGCAGCAGCAGCAAAAGCTGAACGTGTTCAGGAACTTTTTACTTGGTCATTTTGTCCAGTGGGACCTCCAGGAATTTTGACCTCTCCCAGCTCCTGCAGAAGCTGTTCTGCATCTCATCTCCCAGTCTGTGCCCAATCTACCTGCCAGACACTTGACCACAGAGTGTCAGTTTCTCCTTCTGACCCTGCTCACCTTTACCTGGGTTGTTCCCAAAAGACTCCAGCTGACATTTCTTGGCCCACTGCAGTGGCACAACCCCCAGCATCACTACCCATCGTGGCTGTACAAGGCACAAACAGCTATTTAAAAAATATCTGGTCCATTCTAGCCAATGCTTTTCCACATGCAGATCCCTTCTGAAGCTCAAATTTATCACCACCTCTCCTCCTGATGCATGGCACAGCCTTACTGCAGCTATTCTTTCACTGCCTTTTAAAACTGAATCCAGTAAAATTAATCTCATTAGATTTCCAAAATGTGTAAGGGACACTTTATTTTCTTTTATTACTTTAATCTTCAATTTTCTGATTGTTTCCTTTTCAAAAGAACATCATTACTACAGTGCATGTTCATTTAGAATGGATTTGTCTTTATTTAAAAAAAAAAAAAAAAAAAAGCCAAAAACCAGCTGAGACTCAACAAAATGTAGTGGATCATGGCTCAGCCTTTGAAAGGATTGAAGCATTTTTGTCAGCTGCCTGAGTTCATGAAAAAAGCTCAAAGGTGGCTGCAGGGGGTTGTAAACGGAAAGCTCTTTCTCTCCCCAGGGCTCACTGAATAGTTTAAATACTCAGCTTAAAACAGTAGAGGAATGCTTTTCTGTACTTTAAAAAAGTATTATCCTCCTCACTACCCCTTTTTCACGTGAAAAAAGAGTAAAGAAACAGCTCTGAAGTACCTGCTATCTGTTCTGTTGTGCTTGTTCTGTTCTGTAACAGGACTGATGGCCCATGCAGGGCAGTTGGACAGGATGATCTTTAAAGGTCCCTTTCAACCTAAACTATTCTATGATTCCAAATTCTGCATTGCTGTTAAAGCAATGTGTCCCTCTTTGTGGAGATAAAAATGTACTTCAGAAAAAAAATGCAGAGAAAATGAAGTCAAGTCACCTGTATTTTTGGCTTCATTGTCCAAAACCAAACTGTTCCACTTACATCCAAATCAGACAAGAGAGAAAATTTGCAACTAACCCAGAATTAGGTCCTTGGCATTCAGACTGTGAACAGAGGCAGGGATTGTTTGCAAAGACAAACCTTGAGGATAACAATGCCAGACAGCCATCATGAGCTCACTTGGATACACAGAGCACATCAGGGCAGCCTGTTCAGGCCTTCCTGAATTTTGGTCACCAAGGTCTAGCTAAAACTGCAGCATGAGGTCATATATTCAACCCTAAAGAAAGTCAGACAGATTTCAACCCTTAAGTGTCATTTTGTTTCATGGCTCACAGCTTACCAGGGACTTAGCAAGAACACCCAGCAGTCACACAGTGTAATGTACTCAGAGGAGTTGATTTAGAAAGGTGAGACTCTTTAGAAAAGTGGCATGAGCATTAGCAAGGTCCAAAGGCACTAGATGCTACAAAGCCCTTCACAGGTTTTACATTTTGGGCTTTCTGCACATAAGGAACCCAACAGAAATTGAGCCCTGACCTCTTCCTCCCACCAGCTGAGCCAGATCACAAGGCAGTACTTCCATAGGAAAGGAAATGTAATAACAATTAGCTATTGTGCTCACATCAGGAGCTCCTGGCTTTGAACAGCTCTGGAGGATTCCCACTTGCTCTTTGTAGGTGGTGCACAGATAACTGTGATTTCCCTGAGCTGCACACACAGCCAGGTCAAAGCTCTGTGCAGCACGTTCCTCTGAGCCAGAGCTCAGCAGCATGACAACAGCGGCCTTGCACTCTGCTGTGGGCTTAGAGTACCCAGCAGGGAATCTCTGAACCAGTGAGCACTGTCTGCTAAAGTCCTGGTGATGCCTCAGGGTTTTGCTTTTATATTTCTCAGATTCTGTGCTGCTTTAGTGGGTGCGTCTGGGCTTCATATGAGGGGATGGTGAGCTCTGTGCACAGAGCGGGGAGAGAAAACAATTCCTGCTCTAGCTGGGGACCAAGGACAAACGATCCAACTCTCAGGCCTAAGAGCATATATAACAGTGGAATGAAGAGAGAAAAATAAGGATGGAACTTCATATGCAAATAGACCAGAACTGATAAAAGTGAGACACCTCGTGACCAGCTGTCCATTTTGTGACCATTTTGGCCAGCTGTCCATTTTGTGACCATTTTGCTTCATCTTGGGTGCAGCCCTGGCTGGGTTCTTGTGCTGGCCCAGGTGTATCCATTGAGGCCTTTGAACAAATCCCTGCTTTATTCTTTAACTCCCTCTAGTCCCTGTTCTAGGTCAGCCTTCACAAGGCATCACTGGAGCACCCAAGATTAGAAATCCAGCCAAAATAAACTGAGTTTCCCTGCAGGGAACGAGCATACCCAGTCTTTAGACAGCCCCCAAGCCCTTCAAACATCTCAGTTGTTTAGCATTTTTGTCATTCTCCTTTTTAAATTACTGCTTTAAAAATATCTGGCATGTCTGGAAGCTAGGAGCATAATCTTAATCCTTCCCTCCATCATTAATTCATTCAATTATGTCTTCCCCTAGTTCCCAATAAACGTTTTGCCCTGGTACCTCAATGTCAATTGTGCTATTAGCACAGCAGCTGGGAACCAGGGCCTCCCTGTAGCATTAACTCCATGTCTGAGTGCAGGGAAAGGAAAAAAGGCAGGCCCTGCTGCGGGGTTAAAAGCAGAGCCAACAGCAGGTGGGAAGACAGAGGAAAGAGATAATAAAAATAAAGACATGCATAATTCTTCTCCAATCAGAAACAGCAATCACAGCTCACCACCTGCTCTTAATGCTCTTTTTCAGTGGACCAAGTCAGCAGAGCAGTTTGCAGATAAACACAATTAGTTGTTTAGTTTAGGCATCCATAGAGATTACAGGGCTGTGGAGATTACTGTGCAAAGAGAGCAGAGCACATGTGTGGACACAGCAGTCATGCAGGGGATGCTAAATGTTTTAAGGGGATTGCAGAAAGGAATTCAAATATATAAGAGATGGAAAAAATGGAGAAAATTAATCAAAGAAGAATAGAGGGATGAATGTCAGGCAAACTACAGGGGTTTATCTCTTCCCATTCCTGGAAAAGCCACTCAGTGGAAATGATTAAATCATCTCCCTAACCAGAAAAGGAAAAAACCCACTGACATACAGATTTGCCTTTTATGCAGCAGGAGAAAGACAAAAAGGTCTTTTCTCATCTCCAGTTCTAACAACAAATACAAATTACATAAATTATTTAGCACCTGAGCACTTGTGCTATAAGAAGCATGAGCACAATCCCAACAGATAAATTGAAATCCTGGGAGAGAAACAAGTGGAACTGGCCAGGTGTCCCTGCACACAAAGCCATGGCCCTCCCTCTTATATCCTCTGCTTGAGAGCAAACCTGCCTCCTCCTTTTAAGCCATCACATTTTTATTTTCATTTTTCCTGTTTAGGAAGAGAGAACCAGGTTGCTAAGGTAGCTTGCTTTAGAGATTAAAATATAGAAGGATGATTTTTTTCAACTCAATAGGTTTTCCAGAAATATTCCTTTTACTTTCACTGGAAAACTACTACCACATCGACCTTGATTTGTTCATTCACAAACATTGCTAAGCTATTATTCATATGCTGGGAAGTATTTTGCTAGATGGCAAGTCTGTCAAACAACAGTAATAATTCTTCTTTGCAACAGCTAGGACACATGAAGCACATTCCCAAATAAAAAGTGTTTGTAGGTTTTTCTGTCCTGCTCTTGTCAATCACTACATACCAGACTGGTTAGAGCTTTGACTTGTTTTTGTTTTCCTTTGACTGTTTTCACTTTTTAAGCCTGTTTTCACAGACATGGTTGACATTGTTTTGAGTTCACCTCTTTATATTTTCCTTATGGTTTTGCAGAAATGTCTCAAACATAACTGCAGGTTGCTTCTGGCATTCAAACCCCTCCGCTGGTTTGCAACAGATGCAGTGTATAGTATTGCCTTGGCCATAATCTAACTTCTTAATGGCATTTTTTCTTCAAATAACTGTGGGATGTTTTTATCTCTTCCTTCTTCAAATCTATCAGCTCTGAGGGAACAGGGATGAGCTCAGGCCAGGGTGGGACATCAGCCCATGGGTGGTTGGGAGACACAAAGTGAAAGTCAGGATCAGGATTTGTCTTGCCCTTTTCCACTCCTGAGGAGGTATCCCAGGGATTTCTGCCCCACTACAGAAGTTGTGCCACATCCTCTCCATCTTCCTCATCATTCAGCACTGTCTCCCAGCACTGAACACAGTCCTACAGGGCACAGAAATTCTCCCCACCACGAAGGGAAACATTTCCTCCCCTTGCTGCACTCAGATCTGGCACACACATGGTCCCCAGCCATGCATGTGCTGCTGAGTGAGCTCAAAGATGTGGCATTATCAAAGGGTGAGCAGCTTTTGTTTGAGCTCATCTAGAATTAATCAAGATGTAGGCACCACTTGTATACAAACCCCCTTTTCCTGAAGCCATCTGCACAACGACATTAAGAATGGCAAGTGAGCTACTGACAAACCATCTGATTTGCATTTGTGGTTACAGCAGACAAGAATCTGTTGGGCTACAAGTGAGATCCAGAACTGCTTTTTCTCTCCAGTGTCAGCTCGAGAGAAAAAGCTACCAACAACATTCAGGGAGGAACTATTGGAGATCTGTGCAGGATAAAAGAAACTAGACCTGAATGCTGAAGTAATTCAGATACACAAACACTTTACAGAGCACCCTCCAGTCATCCATAACTGCTTAAATTGTTCATTAAGGCAGACTTTAAAAGGGGAAGGAGGGAAGAGCAAATACTAATTGATTAATTTGTGATGACCTACACCAACAAAACCATGGGGTATCCCCAGTGCAGCCCTGATTTGTGCCAGCCAGCACTCCCAGGATCTTCTGCCCCAGCAGGCTGCTGGCACCTCCCTCTCCCACCCAGGTCTGTGGAAAGGTGATGTGCAGCAGACTGCAGTGCCTTCACCTGATGGGAAGCAAAGTGGCTGCTGGTATTTCATTTTAAGTGGCTCATCTAAATTCTATAAAATCCTAATTCCAGAATCACCATATATAGCTGCCTTCATTGCAGATTTCAGCTTTCCCTGCTAGGGCAACATCAAACTGGGCTGCCATTGACAAAAAGGCAAATCCACTGAGATTGTGACCCAAAGAAGCCTTTCTCTCAATAACATTTAAATGCTCTGTTTGTACATGATACCATGCACTCCTTTTCATGATTTATCAAGTATCTATCATACACTTATTTGAAAGACTGTTTAATCCATATGGTAACTATGCACAAAAATTCAAATTGTAAGCAGTGCTATGAGTTTGGTTCATGCTATGTATCTTTTAACATTATATTTATCTCCCTGTCTGCACATCCTCCTCCATATAATATCACTGCTGCCTGGTGAAAACTGCAATCCCTTCATAGACTTGCAGATATTCCACTCAGTGATATCTGATATTATAACTTACCTGCTATGGCCTGTAAGCACACAGGTACAAATTTGTATTTATGGCTTTTCACACCTTTGCAGCTGTGCTTTATCCCACATTACAATAGTAGGTGACACAGCCTACAAGAGACAGCCATTCAATTAATTAAAGATCACTCCCTGCCACTTCAGGCACACAAAACTTATTTGTTTTCATGCACTCACTTGAACAATCAGAGCCCAGCCCTGCTCTCATTGGAATATTTGAATTTACAGCAACAGTAACTCTGTACCTGCCAGTGGAATCACATCATCATCAACACCACCTGAGCAGAATCTGCCTCTGACCACATACACAGAAACACAACTGCAATAATTTTCTTTTAAAATACAGATGGTTTAAACTTTAAAGCTAACTACAGCTGTCACCAAACCAGATTTGAGCTTCATTTCAACACTGCAGCACCCATATTTGGCACAGAAAGGACTTTTCAGATGTAAAAGAAACCAAACACACAGCAATCTCATACATGTCCAGGGTCACATTTCTAGGGCACTGCAATGTTTTGCTGCTTTATGGTCACAGTAACTTCAGTTAGTCCAACCTCAGGAAAAATGTTAACATTGGATGAATGAGCCCCTTGGGAATTTTTATCTGTCTGCCCAAAATATGCTGCAGATCGTGTGAGCCTGCATGGCTCCTCTTGCCTCCAAGAGGAAATATTTCCTGGGAATTTCTCAGGAGCAGAGCTGACAGCTCGCTGCCATTGCAGACAGGCTGTGAAGGGTGAGCAATGGGAGCCCTGTGCCGGATTAAAACCACTGTCAGCCGCACCCCACTGACTGGTTGCTGCCTTTGGTGGGTTTCCCACAAGGGTGGTCAGGCTTTAAGGTGGGATTGTGGGCTCTGGAGGTGCTGAGAGCTTGCACCAATGAGTGCCCCAGGCTCCCTGCCTCAGCAGCACCCACAGCTGCAGGAGCCATCCAGGCAGAGATGCTGCCATCCCATTTCAGAAATGACAGTCCATGGCTCCTGGGGTGATCCATGGGGATGTCCTGATCTGCAGAGCTCCATCCAAAACATTGTGGCAGCCCAGTGAGTGAGGAGGCAGCACAAAACCTCTGCAGCTGCACATGGAGAGGCAGAGCAGAGTGTGGACACTCAGAACTGGCCACAGAATGAGCTGGAGGATGCACATGGACATTTCCTGGGATGCAGCATGCTCCATATCCTGGGCACATCCAGGAAACTTCTTCTGAGCAGCAAATGATGCACAGCTCCCATCCCTCTGCCTGGGAAGATGCACAGGACTAACCTGTGGTATTCACATTCTCTGAAAAATCCCTTCACCCAGGATTTTTCTCCTGGGAAGATTAGAAGCCTCAGAGAAAAGGGAAACAATAATTATCTGATTTGCTTCTCCTGTGTTGTGCCCATGTGGAATGTGTTTGGAGATTGTTTAATTGGTTTTCTGTGAATTGTTTTGACTCATTGGCCAATCAGTGCCAAGCTGTGTCAAGGCTCTGGAGAGAGTCACAAGTTTTCATTATTATCTTTTTAGCATTGTGTAAGTATCCTTTCTGTATTCTTTAATATAATATAGTATCTTTAAAAATTAGCCTTCTGAGAACATGGAGACAGATTCATCATTCCTCCCTTCATCAGGGCACCCCACAAATCCAATACTAACCTCTCCTGCCTAATAAAATGCAACAAGCAGTATAGTATGAGATAAACCCATACTGTTGTGATAATTACAATGGTAGGGATGACCACAAATAGCAAAAGAAATGGGTCAGAGAGTCTGATTCAGAGTCTGAGAAGAGTTTTGATTTCTTCTGTCCTGATGGAAAAAACCCACATCATTACACTCGTGAGTTGGTTGGTTTTTTGGTTTGTGGCATTTTCTAAGATACCTTTCAAGCTGAAGAATTTACAGTTCTGATGCTTCCCGTGGGCACTGAAATAACTCCACAATATGGTGAAACAATGAGGCTTCCAGCACGGGGAGAACAGGCAGATCTCAAGGCCAGGAAGAAGTTGTTCCTTGGTATCCTTAGGAGCACAAGAAGGTCATTCCAATGCCATGGATTAGTCAGATGCATTTTTGCCATTTCAGACACTAAGGGAGATCAGACTCAGATACAAATCATCCAGTGTCAGAAAACTGCCAAAAAAACCCCCTTGGCAAATGCCAAACTCTCTCTGCAAACTGGCAGACACTCCAGGTTTCTGCCTACTCATATAATTACTCTTTCAAAAATAAAAAAAGGATTTTTTTGGCCTATTTTTTCCATTTTTTAAGACAATAAATCTGCTAGATTCTACCTTTCTCTCAGAGAGCTTGGTAGCATAGGTCAGTCAGAGATAGCCTGAAGTAGATGCTTTTTTTTTTTGCTGTTTTTCTCCCTCAAGATCCTACTCCTTATTCATATTCCCAAGGTATAGGCTGCTCCAAAGTGTGGAGATTTGGGGCACAAGATCAGCCATGAGCTGAGATGTGCATCTCCTCCAGCTACTGAAGGTCTACACGATGAATGATTCACAGCTGTCCTCACCATCGCCTACTCTCTGTCTTCAGAGAAATGAAATCTTGCCTTGGCAAAAAAGAAAACCAACTGCATTTCTACCTCCTCTTTCAATATTTTTAAACTTTTCTTTCATTCCTGTTGGAAATTAGATGTTTTAAGAATAGGCTTAAAAACAAGGTTAAAAAAAGAGCATGCAAATACATTTGCACATCATGAGCAATTGCTGAGGTACTTCCATAGCTTTTTTGTGTTGTTTATTCCCATACAGGAAACATACTGAAAAAATGTTTTTAAAATGAAAAGCACTGAAGTCTCACTGAGGCAGTTCATATTTTTCCATTAAGGGATAAAAGCAAAAATGAAATAATTTTGTCAGTATTCAGAAAAAAATGCAGTATCTCTCTGGAAACTTTGGACGCAGTAGCAGCTGGAACCATGTGAGGTTCCATGAGAGGAGCTCAGCAGAGCCCCTCAGTCACTCAGAGAAGACTGGGTGTTGCCCCCATGCCATCAGCCTGTTTAAATGAAAGGAGACAAGCAGGAAAGAATGGCTTTGAAAAGGAATAAGAGGAAAAAAAATCTATATACTCCACCATTTTCTGAATTCTGCAACAGTCCTGACTGATGCTCAATCAGAAATAGGCTTCTAACTGAAGATAACTTTTCTGTTCCCCAAAAGACAATAAACAACTGAATAGTATTAGTCTGAAAAACAGAACCACCAAGGATTACAACACAAACAACAGCTTCACTCAGAAGGGGAAAAGTTGCTCCCACTCCACTGGAATTGTGTGTGCCCCAGGTGTCCTGCAGGTGAGAGATCACAGCCCTGCACATTGCCACTCCACAAGCTGGAGTGGCAAAGCTTCCTCACACATTTCAGCATCTTTAAGCTTAGGGCACTTATTTTGCTGCACAATTGAATCATAAATGGGCTAAATGGGTAAAAGTCCCTAGAGTGATGGTGGTTTCTTTCCTTCTTGCAAATTATGCTTTAAATATCGCTACTTATTCAAGGACTCCCTTTAACCAAGGAGAAACTAAAATACATAACCAAACACTCATCCAAGAACATTTAAAGTGTCATAGGAAATGCAGTTATATTGCCATAATTAGTCATAACCATGAACTCCCACATTTATCATGTTTCTCAGTGTGTTTCTCTACTACCACAGCTCCCCCCAAGTCACCAGCACACACCGGGGCTGCAGCTCTGAGCACTTCATAAATACAAACCACAATGATTCTCCTTGTTCCCAGTTTATAATTCACTCATCACAAGCTCCTTCTCTTGCAAGCTTTGTCCCCCTGGCACAGCTCCTCAAGCCAGGCATTTCTGACCCCAGAAAAAGGTGCCATCACTTATTCAGATTCGCATCCTCCCCATCCACCTCACCTTGGGGTAAGAGGGAATTCTGCAACCTGTGCAGGAGGTGACTTGGAAATTCACTGGGCAAGTAGCTCACCATTTGCACTGCAAAAGGGTTGCTCTGCAGTTGTGACTGTGCTTGAGGGCACTGCCAGCACAGCCTTCCTTCACAGAGCTGCCTGTCATAATTTCTGCATTTATTTCTATCGGAGATACATTTCAAGAAGACCCCCCCCTCCCTTTTTAATACAAATATTTAAACAAACAAAAATTATCCAGAGGCAAGTTTTACATGCAGGAAATTAAATATTTTAACAGCAATGAGAACAGGACTTGAATTATGCAAATATTCTGCAATTTGTATCTTTTTCCTGTTACTAGTAAAGCTTCAGAACCTCAGATGAAACCCACAATTGAATTTCTGGCTTCTTCTTGGGTTTTCCTGTACCCAGGAACCAGAGTTATGTTATCAGAAGATGCTAAATTACTCAAGCCCTAAAAAGCAAGTCTGTAAAGCCATTCATCACTGACCACCCTCTAAATAATTTCTCAGGTGCCTGTTTCTTATTTAGATTGTGTATGGTGCACATTTTAGCATTTGGCTGCATTATACAAATGAAAAGTAAAGGAAATATGTGCTGGTAGACAGAAGAAATCAAGCTCAGCTGAATTTGATTATTTGATCTGCCATTCATTTACAGCAAAAGTAGCTGCTTCTATCTGTATTAGTCTCACTCAGTAAAGTATTTACACTTATTTTCTTAGTTTATCTAATTAGAATGCTGAAAAAATATGGGCCCCATATGGCAAATGACTTCAATAAAAGCCTTTGATGCTACAGCATAGCGTAGTAGGGCAAGATTTGCAGTGCCATTTATGTGATGGCCTAAGACATAACTCCTCCTTCCACAAAGTTCTCCACCATAACAGAGGAGACAGCCAACCCACAACACACCTTTTGTCAGCTCTGCTGAGATGTTTTCCTGAGCCTCCTTCTTGCCATTATCCTTTCTGCACACCCACACCTGTGGGAAGCTGTTCTATGATTTGGGGGCAGAGCTCTGGCTCATGAGGAGCTATTCACATAATTACTAAGGTCAGATTAATTTACAATATCACAGAAGCTCTGTGCTGCAAAGTTCCCTAACACCCCAGGAGTGCCCAGAGCTGCCCTGCACAGGGGACAGACCTCACCTGAGGTTACAGCCTCCCTCTCCAGTCACCTCAGCCACCCTGCATCTCTGGGAGAGGCCATTCAGCTTTTCTCCTGGCTGCCTGTTCCCTAACAGCACAGACACAGGAGTTGTGTTGTTCCCACAGGTGTTTGCTCAGTATTTCTGCTGCCATGATTCACAGACAGGCACACATACAGCACTCCTTGCACAAGGGTAATTTTTGTGGCGGGGCACTCCCACAGAGCAGGAAGCTCCTCAGATTTCACCCACAGGCAATGAGCAGCTTCCCCCTCACAATGCCATCTCACTGCTGGTGCAGGGAGCTGCTGGCAGTCCAGCTGGTTAATTTTTCCTTCGGGCATAGTTATATTGAAATTAAACTAAAGCAAAGAAAAACAGCAAAAAGACAAAAATCAAAAAAAAAAAAAAAAAAAAGAGTACCAAAGAATTACAAAATACTGAACACCCACCAAAATAAAAATCTAATAAAAACAAGTGATCATATTTTACTTTTCATTTGTGCCACTATTTGGAGTGACCACTTCTATTCAAATAAAAGATGAAGAGTAACCACCTGGTACATTCACTTGTCAAGGCATCTGCACTGAGATAGAAGCATTTGCTTTGTTTTCCGTGGCATTCTGATGCACCAGAATAAGACAGGAGCCCGTGAGAGGTGTAGCTGGAATTTAAAGGCAGTGCAGAGGAGAATTTCAACTGACCACATTACCCATTTTGCCAGACTAACAGGAACATTTCTAGAACATCCGCCAGAAAAGAGTGGGATCACAACAGTCACCCCCAGCCACACAGATTTGGTTTGGAGCAGTTTTCAGCAGAATTATGATATTATATTTCAGCAGAATATTATAGGCAATATAATGGATGCAGAGAAGTTTTGTCCCTTCAAATGAGCTCTCATTTTCATTCCCAGCCCTTCATACTTCCAATCCCAGTTTTTGTGCAGTGCACTGTTCAGTGGTGGGGATCATCAAGACAAATCTCTTGCTAATGTATAGGTTTGACATTTCCAGATGTATTCAGACATATTACCCATAAAATGGCTCTAACACAATAAAGGACATAATCAGAATTGTCTGTTCCCAGGATATTTGGCACTTCAAAACTCAGATGCATTCAACTCTTCAATAACTCTTGTACATTTGGATAATTTGCTGTGGTAATGCATAATCTTGCCTAGAGGATTCATACCTTAAGAAATTTAATAAATTCAATAGAAACCTGCATAGCCCACAGTTACTAGTCATCATTCCATTTAAAAAGCCCATCCCAGAGTGTCAGCACTGCCTGATCTCATTGTCCTTCTGCAAGGCAGCGATGATCAGACAGCATTCTACTCCAGGTGTCACCAAACCAGAGGTGGAAGTGATGGCTCATCCTATTCCATTGTTTCCAGAGAGAGCAGAGGCCACTTTAGGCTCACAACTCAAAGATAAAAGGCACATTCCAACTCTCCCCACACCAGCCAGAGAAGGAGGCCAGAGGCAGACAGAGAAAGATATTAAATACCTGCTCACCTCTACATGAGTCAGGGTTAAAACACAGGAACCAAACAGGAAGGAAAATACCTGTCAGCGCTACATCCTCTGTGCATACAGGACTTCCATCTTCAAGGCAATCTCCTCAAGGAATGCAATCATCATCTCTGGAATGTTCCAGAACATGTGGACATGGTTTAGTGGCAGACATGGTTGTGCTGCACCAACAGTGGGACTTGATGACCATGGAGGTCCTTTCCAGCCTTAAGCATTCCAGGAGTCTGTGAATTCCTGAGGCAGCAGCAGGGCATCAGTGCAGCCTCTGCCTGAGCAGACAGATTTCACCTCCAAATGAGCCTCACCATGCAATGAGCATGGGACAACCCAACTTCTTTACAGTGCCTCATATCCACCCCTTTAAACAACAAATCCTGCTCCCTGCAGAGACATCCTGGACTCTTTGAGCTGAGGGATGTGCTACATGAAAAATTCAGTGGGTCCAGAACCCACAAAGGCCCAAAGTGCAAATGTCTTCCCATGCCTCTCAAAATCCAGCTTGCTACTTCATAATTCAAGTTCCTGCCTGCTGTCAAAATAAATAAATACCTAAAAGTAGAAACCCACAGAACCACATGGTTTGGGTTGGCAGGGACCTTAAAAATTTTGTTCCCACCTCCCTGCTGTGGGTAGGGATGCCTTCTAGTAGACCACATTGCTCCAAGCCCATCCAACTTGTCCTTGAACACTTCCAGAGGTGAGGCATCCACATTTTCTTTTTTCAGCCTCATCCTGTGCTCACCACCCTCATAGTGAGGATTTTTTTCCTAATATCTGATTTAAACCCACTCTCTTTCAGTTTAAATACATTCCCCCTTGTCCTGTCACTGCATGCCCTTTCAGAACCCCACCAGGCACTGAAAGGGGCTCTGAGGTCTCCCCGGAGCCTTCCCTTCTCCAGGCTGAGCAGTCCCAGCTCTCTCAGCCTGTCCTCACAGGAGAGGGGCTCCAGCCCCCCTGAGCAGCTTCCTGGCCTGCTCTGGGCTCTCTCACAGCACATCTGCTCACAGCTGCTTTACCCAGAGCTGCAGCTGCCCAGCTGGGAAGCTTCTTCTGCCCTTGGGAGGATCCCTGTGTCCCTGACACCTTGCAAGGAATGCTAATCCCCTCCTGAATTTCAGACAATCAGTCTCAAAGTTTCTGTCTAAGAAGGACATGATCCTGCAAACAGAGCCAAAAATTCAGATCTCATCAGGGCTTTAATTACACTGGGTTATTTGCCTTGTTTGCAGCTTTACCAGTATGAGATAATTACACTTACAGGAAAGCAACACTTACAGCTGGAAACACTAACAGGAATCCCTAATATCAAAATCCACCTAGAGAGTGCTATTTTATTTCATTTCTCCCCTAATAAACACTTGTGCAAGAAAACTGCTGTGCAGCCAGCATGGGACCTTCCTGTCTGAGGCTTTCCCAGCAGAGTGGTGACCCAGCCTGTTCCCATCATCGCTGGGCACAGGGTTCCTCCCATCAGTGCCAGGCTGGGGGGCAACCTGAGGCCATCAGAGCTGGCCAAGCCTCCAAGCAGAGCCCTTGGCATCTGCCCCACCTCTCACAGAAGGAAAACTGCGCCAGGGGCTGGCTGCTGTGAGGACCTAAATGCTGGTGGGGAGAACTGGGGAAAAAACAAAACATTGCAGAACCATACAATTCTTATAAACCCCACACTCTCCTAGCAAAGCCAGTGGGGAAATGTCGCAGATATCTTTTCATTAAAAATCTTTCCTTAAGATTTTTCCTTCCTGAGAAGCTGAGAGCCCTCAGGAACAAAATGTAAACAATGGTTATCTGCTGCTGTGGAATGCAACAGGTGCATCTGGGATTGGCCCATGTGGTTGTTTCTAATTAATGGCCAATCACAGTCAGCTGGCTCAGACAGAGTCTGAGGCAGCTGCCTTCGTTATCATTCTTTCTTTTCTGTTCTTAGCTTAGCTAGCCTTCTGAGATGAAACTTCTCCTTCTATTCTTTTTAGTATAGTTTTAATGTAATGTATATCCTAAAATAATAAATCAAGCCTTCTGAACATGGAGTCAACGTTCTCATCTCTTCCCTCACCTGAAAACCCCTGTGAACACTGTCACAGGAAAAGCACCTGCATTTCTAAAAACAGGGCTAAAAGGGTTACTTGTGTCTGAGCCCTATGCCAGACAATTCACACCTTTTCAAAAAACACAGGACTAGACAAACTACTCTATTTTAGACTTATTTGTTTCATGAACCACTTGTTCATTTGTTATCATGTAGATGTGAAAGAGTCTTCCTTGGAAAATAATTTTGTTTATGATATTTTTGACAAATTATTAACCTTCTGAAGAGCTCTGGCAGCATTCATTGATCACTAAGCTCTTTTTTAGTATTTCTTCAAGTATTCACCTCTTTTCCTACTGCAATTTTTATTTTGAGGATGTAAGTAACGATGCTTTTAGGGTCAGCAGGCACATCAATAACTCATTTAAATATATTTCTCTCATTCTTCTGCATCTTACCACAGAAACCTGGGGACTTTTGTTTTCTTTAGGTACTAAAGATTATATATGTGAACAGCAACAAAGCTAGGAGTAGAAGTCACTGAGCATGGTGTAATTATAGATGTAAACAGCATCAAAGCTAACAGTAGAAATCACTGAGCACGAGGCCATCTGCTGCAATGAATTTTCAGAGCATCAGAGGAGGTAAAATGTTGCTTTGTCATAAAATTCCATGAATTTTCTTGCAGCAAAACCTTATGTTTCTGTCCAGCATCTCCTTAGAGGAGAAGAATCCCTATTCATCTCACATGCCATTCAAGTGATATTTCTCAAGAGAGGTTGACTACTCAGAGTCTGCTACAAGATCTCATGCAAGACAACAAAACAGGGCAAGAAATGCAGAATAAAACTACATCAGTGGGAAGGTAGCTAAGAAGAATATAATTAAGCAGGCTAGAATTTAACAAGAGTACTCATAGTAGCACGTTACTATCAGGGTTTAAATCATAGATTGGTTAACACCATCAGGGAATATCACAAAGCCGTGATGCCTCCCCAGTGCTGGGCTCTCAGGTTTTGGTGCTTCCAGAGGAACCAGCCCTGTGTGACACCACAGTGCCAGGGGGGCCTTGGTGCTGCTGCCCCCAAACTTGGGGTCAGTGGGGACCCAGCTCCTCCAGGCTGAGCCAGGAGCTCCATTCCCCCCAGCCTTCCTCAAAGCCTCATTTTTCACTCCAAACCTGCAGCCAGGATGTGCCAGGTCTCTGCAAGACTCATTTTCCTGCTGGGTGTCACACAGCCCACTGAAACAACTGTGTCATTCAGGGAGAGGTGATGGGCATCAATTACTGTGACAGACAACGAGAGATTGACCTAATATATGTATTAATACAGCACCTCTTCATTTCTGAAAGAGGTAGTTTAGATTCATTGCTCCTGCAGCATATTCCCATCTCAAATATAATTCATTCCACAGTTTTAAGTGCAACAGCTAAAGACATTCAAAAATCAAATCTGAAAAACTTATTTTTGATTCTATAGCAACAAGCTGTTCTCTTCATAGTAAACATCTTACAAGAAAATTACTTACCTCTTTTTTTTTCTTGAGACTTCAATGCAGAGAATTGTTTTCTGACTTGAATTTTGCATGACAAGTTACAGATGTATTTGAATTTATAAGGCCAAACAAACAACTCCTGAAAACAATGATTTAAAGTTTAAACACCAGCCTTATGAAATAGATGATGTGGTTAGATTACTTCTCCAGAAGTTATAACACTTAATGCATTCAGTTTAAAATGTCTTAAAGTGTGACATGTGGACAAATATCTGCATTTCTGGAAGGTGATACAGTTGGCTTGTTCTCACTGCCTCAAACACGCTAAGAATTTCGTTTACTATTACTCAAAAATTGTACTTTTAAATTCACAGCAAAAAATTATTGCAACTAATTAGCAGCAATGAAAGTCTCAGCAGTGCAAGCCTTGCTCAGGGCTTGGCTCCAACCTCCCATCACATCCTTTTACCCACAGTGGCCCCCAGAGCCCAGGAGGAACAGAGCCTTGGGCAGTCACTGCATGCTGGGTGCAACAGCACCTGCTCCACACATCCAAATCACATTTCCAAAATTGCACACCAAAAATCACAATCCAGGTAACTCTGTGTGCAAAACACCCAACATTCAATAACACACTCATGCTTGATGCCCTCTGAGTTTCCCATTCAGGCTCTGGAGACACAACCAACAATCCTGTGAGATGCTGTGGAGCAGCACTCAAGCTCCTTCCCCTCACAACTACTCTGTATTTCCTAATCCAAGAGGCTTTTCCTTACTACTTACAGCAAAACACATGCCACATGCAAAATGCTGGGAGTTTATTGGCTACTATGAAGTACAGATTTAAACACCTTCTTCTTCTATGTCAAGCAGGAAGATCAGAGCATTGACTGGGCTAAAAGGAATTTCCTGGGAAGGAGGAATTTCCCTTGAGTTTCCAGTGCTGTACCCAGGAGGAGAAAATGTAAACAAGCCCCCTTAAATGACAGAATCAGACCTCCAGTGCCATGGGGCACAGCTGCCCCTGTGGTGGGCTGGATATTCACCACTCTTCCCTCAAAAAAGTGAAGGGTCCTTGATACAGAGCATGTGGGGATTGTATGACTCAGGGAAAGTTTGATTCTAGCATTTGCTTATTAGAGGCAACTAATTAAAAAAAAAATAAAAGATGCTACAGAACTTTGAGAAGACATCCAGAAATCTGATTTACAAATCCCAACGTTTTTGAAGTGGGAAGCACCCTGCTCAATAACGCACAGTGAACAAGAGACCTGCAGTGGGGAGGACACAACATTCAGAGCTTGCCTGGCAGACTGGGTCAACACAATCTGAATTTCCTCTGTGCCCAGAGCATAAACCAGCAAGCACATGGTAAATCTGTGCAACATAAAGCAACTGCAGATTTACACCACATCAGCTGCTCCTTGCAGAGCTGTGCTGTGTGCTGGTGCTCACAGGGGCCCCAGGATGAGGGAAGAGATGAGAATCTTGACTCCATGTTTCAGAAGGATGATTTATTATTTTATGATATATATTATATTAAAAGAAAATTATATATTAAAAGTATACTAAAAGAATAGAAGGAAAGGATTTCATCAGAAGCCTTGAAAGGAAGAGAAAAAAATGGCCATAAAATCTTGTGACTGACCAGAGAGTCCAAGCCAGCTGACTGTGATTGGCCATTAATTAAAAACAACCACATGAGACCAAAGATGCACCTGTTGCATGATTTTTCATAAAACGTGTCTGTGACAGTGCTGAGCCCTGAGAGTCAGAATTCCAGGAGGTACCAGGGGCAGCAGCCACCCTGCACATCCCTGCACATCCTGCATTCCCTGCACATCCCTGCACATCCTGCATTCCCTGCACATCCTGCACATCCTGCATTCCCTGCACTCTGCTGGCAGAGCCCACCACGGTGGCTGCAGCAATCCCAGCAGGAGCAGGGATCCTCTGGGCTTCCACAGACTGCTCCCATCACTCAGGATTTTGGCAAAGCAAGTCTGAGAATCCATGTAAAAATCTCAGCTGAGCTCAGTGATCAATAAAGTGTAAATCTCAGCCTTTCACTCCTAGGATGATGTTCACTTGACTTTTTCTAATATTTCTGTTAATAGGAGTGTTTAATTGTTATACAAGCATTGCAGCTATTGCATTTTACAAGGTTTATCTATTGGTTTTGTGGACTTGCATTCATGTTTATCTGGGTAAATAAAGCTGAAGTTTAGTCAGGATCACAAGACAGGTTCTGATGAACAATCATCATTCTTATCAAATGAAAATTGCACAGAGAGTGGTTGACTCAAGAAAGGCATTGTAACTAATTACTATGATCATTGTTATTTTAAAATTAATTTTGACAAGATCCATTATTGGTAAGCACCATTAATTGGTTCTATTCTCCTGACTGTTTTTATGGGACATTGAAATTACATATGTCATAAAAAGCTGTTCATTTTAAAGTATTATTAAAACTTAATACAATGACAGTAAAATTATCTATACTATAGAATGTGTTCATTGTTATGAAAAACTGGTAAATTGCTAATAAATAACAGGTTCAGTGAAAAGGAAAGCAAATCTGTACTGCACAGGAACTGATCTACTCTACATGTTACTTCCCCTAGAAAAGAGAAACAAGGGGTACAACATATTAAAGTTACATATTTTTGCAGGGACATAGAAGCTCATATCGGAAATTTCTATTTTGTGTTTTCTATTTTCTCCAGAAGGCCCATAAACACACAATGATCTTGTGATGAGGCAGTAACAACATACCTGGGGGGGGATATCTGGGCTATTTTCATGTATCTTCCTTAGAACAAACCAAACTGGGAATTCTCCTGGTTGCAGATGATGAATCAGAGCTGGATTATTTGCCTCCCCTGGGAATGCTGGCTGTGCAGTCTCATTTGTACATGCATAGAGTGCAAAGGAACACATTTGCACCTCTCTTTGCTCCAATAGAAACCTCAGGATCAGGCACAGCTCAGTCACCTCCCTAAACTCAGGAAAGGCACTTGCCTGTTGACAAAGCACTCAGAGGTGAGCAATTCTACCCAAGACAAGCAATGCCAGGGGAATGCTTCTCCAGCACTCAAGGCATGACTGTGTTCAAGAACTACTGTAGAACTTAGTCCAGGTGTCTGTAGGGGATATATTTAAAGAATAAGCAAGGGTTTTGTGTCAGAAAATGTGCATTATTCACATAAACTAGCACTAAACTAGGAAGGGTGGGATGTTTTGGGTTTGTGTGGCCAGGCTGGAGGAGACCAGAGATTTGGCTTCTCTGAAAAGCTGCCAGAAGCTTCCCCCATGTCCAACAGAGCCAGCACAGACCAAGGCTGAGCCCATCAGCAGCACCAGAGAGGGGGAAGTAGAGAAAATGGGAATGAAGCTGAGGAAGGGAAGGGCTGTGGGGGCAGGTGTTGTAACATTTGGTTTTATTTCTCCTTACCCTGCTCTGATTTGATTGGTCATAAAGTAAACTTAAGTCTCCAAGTTGAGTGTTTGGGGAAATCAAAATCATTTAGCAACGCTAAGTGACTTCCCTGCCCTTACCCACAAGCCTTTTGATATATTCCATCTCCCCTGTGCATCTGAGAAGTGACAGAGCAGCTTTGATGGGCACCTGGCCCACCAAAGAGCCAAATCACCCCGGTACCAATAAAAAAACCATGATGGTATCAGACCTTTGCTGGTAAGAAAGGAGGAAAACAGATTTTATGGCAATATACCAACACTACATCCATATTTCATATATATATATATATATATATATATATATATATATACACACACACATATATATATATATGGTCCCTCCAAAGAATTTCTTTGCCTTCACAAACAAGATGCTGCATTAATAGATTTTCCTACCTTTCATTTTATTTTTAATAACCTGTGGAGAGGAGCCTTGGGCTTACTCCAGGAAGCACTGGGGCTATTTATTCCACTGGATAAACTGATTCCTAATGATCCAGCTCCAAATAAACTACAGGAACACTCCCACTTCTGCAGACACTGACACATTGCCTTGTTTCTTTCTCCACAGAGCTGCAAGGCTGCTCTAGAGCTTCTGTGACTGTGAAGATGAGCAAATGGATTTCACATGGGGATGCTACAGGCAGACTGGGTTGCTACAACCTGTTAAGATGAAGTTACTGATGCTACCACATCTATGCATAGCATCAATAGCATTATTCAGTAAATAATCTCATGTTGCAGTGAGAAAATGCAGAATTACTGTGTCCCACATTGCTCCTTGAAGAGTGGAGTTCCCACATCCACTGGCAGCACCTCAGGCTGCTCCTGCCTGGGGTCTGAAGTTTAATTTTGCACAGTCAGCACCTAAACACATCAGAAACACTAAAAGGAAACTTAGCAGCAAATAAAGGAACAAGAGATATTGAGGATATCCAATGAGCCCTTACCTCAGAACTTTGAGGTCTAGATGGAAGTGGAAATGCCAGAAGGTTTAAGGGAAAACATAAAACACAAACTCCTTCTGTGCTAACATTATCCCCCAAAAATGGAGTAAAGAGGACAAACTGAAAGTGAGCACTTTCTAGCTTTCTCTGAGGAAGTCCTAAGTGATTTTATAAAACTTGTTTTCAGTCAAAATAAAGACTTTTCCGGCTCTCAAAGAATTTCTGATTAGCACATTTCAGCTGTTCTATTTTCCAGTTGAACAATAAGCAAAGACAAGAAAAAATCAGTTTAATTAAATATGAAACAGTTACTGCTGAGCAATCTGAAATGAAAATAATTTGTCTAGTAAACAAGATACACAACAACAAAACAAAACGCTAATAAGTTATAGGTCATGTCAATATATCCCTCATTAGCAATCAAAAAACCCTTCAAACTTAATAGTTATTTAAGAGTTATTGCACCACTTCAAAGATGGCATCAACTCCTCAGCTAACATTTTTGCTGTGCATAGCCATACACCTCAGCATCACTAACTTGACAGAAATTCCCCAAAATGTAGATTTCTTACAAGCAAAGCCAAGCACTTTTGTAGCAGCCTAGAAAGAAAGACATAAGCAACTGAAAATCAGTATTTGATAAACGGTTAACTTTATTCCCCAGGCTCTTTCTGCAGAATGAGATGGAAAGAGATTCCTCAGCATACCACAGAAAGTGACACATTTTAAACAGAGAAAATATAAAGCATTTCAAGAATTTATGACCTCACAGAAGGTGGTTTACTCTTTTATTTTTCACCTAAAAAATAGCATTCCTGTGATCAGTATGGATTCAGCGCAGTGCTGGATGCAGTTGTCTATATTCATTGGATTTTTCAATGTATTGCAATGTTGAGAGAGAAAGAGAACCTTGGGAAAGAAAGGAGGAATAAAATACAATTTAAAATAGATAGTAGACATTCCAAGCTGGGGGTTTTTCCTTTTATTACTGTGCTCATTTATATTAATATCAAGAAGAGGAAACTCCTCACCAAGGAATTTAATAAGAAGGTAATGATCTGAGAAATAATAGAGTGAAATACATACAGATTCTGTACTGCTCTTTCTGATGGTTGGGGTGCCACCAGTCATGGAGCAAAAAGCACTGGAAACACTGCCACCCCAGATTATCAGGGATTTTCATTATTTCAGTCAGATCCATCACAGATGAACCATGACTGCCAGAACAGCCACATGAAGCAGAAGGATTTAGCAGTGTGGCTGACTAAAGAAAAAGCAAAATGTGTCCCCAGTGTGAGGAAGGCAGGACCCTGCCTGTGGCTGCAGGAAAACTGAAGCTACTGCTCATACTCCAAACCACATTGGCAGCTCCTTTTACTGTGAGTGGAGAACAAGTATTCCCCAAAGACTGGCAGGCCACTAACACAGAATCTGAACAAAGAAAAAGGAAATGTGGAAAGGGGATACCAATAAAAGTCAGGCTCCATAACCACTGGAAAGAATTTCTCTTATACATCCTGCATATTGGAATCTGAGGTTTTTTTTCAATTTTCCACACACACATTTTAATTATGGAGCAAAAGTGCAAGGACTATCTGAACAAAACAAATCCTGGTAGAAGAGTACACAAAGAATGGCACACAGTTATTCCACTGACTTTTAAGGAAGGAAAACATTTACCATGATATGCTGAGAATGAAACCTTTGAGCTACATAAAAGAGCTGGAATCAGCAGTCTCTTGCTCCTCAGTCCTGAGCTGACCATGTTTGGATGATGTTCAGTCTGAATCTGCTGGTTGGAGGCAGGGCTGTGCTCCTTTCTCTGACTCCTGAGTGCTCCCAGGCTCATCTTTCTCACGCCCAGCTGGTCCTGCAGCAAGGCACATTTGTTGGCTATCCCTAACTGGAAATGTAGATTTGACACAGACCTGGTGTCCCACACATGCTGTTGAAGGAAGAACCCTGCCCCATTTTTCAATGTGTTCATTCCATCATTTCCATTTTTTGGCCAAACCCACCTCATTTTATCGTTGTGGGGCAGTCTGAGCCTGGGTCAGCACCCAAGCATTGACAAGCACATGGATTCAAACATCACCTCCAGCCTGGTGCCATTCCCTCCCACACAAATCTGATCACCAGTTACTGAAACCAACTCCCAAACAGGCTCCAAATTCTCCTAATGCTGACATTTTCAAATACAGCCCTCAAACACTCAGAAATCATACAAACAGAGAAACCCCTCCAACACTCTAAGAAATCATACAAATAGAGAAAGTAGACCCTTTTTAGCCTTATAGGCTGATTGCTAAGTGTTCATTTTACCCTGGGGTAGTATTAATCCTAGGGGTCTGCAAGCTTTTGTAATGCTGCTGCTACCAATTCAGAGCAACTTTCATGGGAAATGAATATATTTTGCACAATATCTTGAACAAATTTGATCTAGCACTTGAAGTGGATATTATGATTGCATCAATTCCACTCAGGTTCAAGGCTTATATCCTTTTATAGTTTAACCTTAGATAAGAGAATGAACTTCATACAAGAATATGCCAGTATTTATTACACACTAATTTTTAAAAGGCTTAAATAATTTATCAAGGCTTCCTCCCTAAAGAGATGTGTAATTTCATTTTTAAACTGGTCATCACAAAGAATCCCAACACACATTTTCACAGAGATTATCAAAGCATTCTGCAACATGGAAATATCTTGCAGGAGGATCTATAAATGTTTATCTTCTGTAAGCATGGGAAAATAAAGGATTTTGGTGCTGGAGGCATGGACATATTCTTAGGCATATAAACATTTTTGTGCTGAAAAGATTAGGGCTTAATTGGAAACAGCAACAGATGAACTGCACTGATACATATTGGATGTCATTATTTCCCTTCTTAAAAACATAGCTCCAACTAAAAATCAGTTCCAATGTAGATTAATTATAATGTGATTTTTAATGGATAAGTGAATACCAGAGTGGATAAAACTTCATACTTAGAGCTCAACTCCTCCATACCCAGCCCTGGCAGCACACAGTGCCCAGCACTGGCACACCAGATAAATTTAGTCATCAGTGGGAGAAGTCCTAGCAAGTTTTACCACTCTGTCATGAAGATTACTTCTATTATGGGGTTTAGCTGTGTTTTTTATTGCTCTAGCAGTTATAAAAGATTGGTTTGTACAGGTTTATGTCCAGCATTCAGAGATTATTTTGGAGCCCTGGTTGTACCAAATTAGTCTGGGGACTGAGGGGTGAAGCATATTTCAAAAATCAGTATAACATTTTTGTGGCAGCTGTATTACCCCTATTTAGGGGACAACTTTACATGACAAAGCTATCAAAAGTGAGAGTACAAAAAGAACAGTTATCTTGGAGATGACAATAGCTTTAAAACAGTTACAAATACAATTTAATTGATAATAAATACCATGGACCTCAAAAATGAGAGGTGAGCTTATATTCTTCTCAGGGAATATTTAAGCCACGCACATGAGAACCACACAGCCCAAAAGTTTCCAAATGAGCAGGGAAGGCCCAGGATCAAATGTTTGCACCCCAACAACAGGACCCCACTGACAGCTACAAATATTTACTCTGTGCTTCTTCCTTTGAAGCAAACAAAGCTTTAGTGTGTTGAGGAGCAGCTGTCTCTCTGACACACAGAGCACAGAAGAATTTCACTTCAAGATGAACAAAGGATTACAGGATTTGGCTTTTCTTTTTTTTTTTAAGTTGCTTTTATTACAGAACAAAAAAATCCATAGGTTGGTCTGCAGCTGATGCTGGATGTACAGATGCATACCAGAATTATTACTACTGGGATTCAGTGTTCTGCAGCAGATTGCATTTCCTTATCTAAATGAAATTAAGAAGTAGTGGATAATACACACAAAGCAGGATTGTATCTTAATTCCCGTACTAAGATTCCTTTGGGGTTTTATGGCATTTACAACAAACCTTGGAGATGCAAAACTTGTATGCAGTCTTTTACATTGAAAATGTCCTGGTTTCCACAAGTAACCAAACAGATTGAGGAACCAATTGCTTTGAAACCAGCAAATCATGATTTTATTAAAAATATTTAAGGAGAACTTCAAATATATCTCTACAGACATTTCATCCACCTCCGCCATGAATGAAAAATATGATAATGCATTACTGCCTGTATAATTCAGCATCATCTGCTTGCTTTGCTTCTTCCCACTGACAGCCAAAAAACACAGATCTCTGAGTAACAGCAAGGCTGTGGAAGGGACAAACCTGCATTTGAACCTCTCAGTTGTGTATTTCAATATCACCCGCTCCCAGTCAAGCCCAGGAGAATTCAAGATGCTCATCAAGCCTACTCTCCAGGAATTCATTTCCATCTATCTCCTTCTGGAACCAGCTAATGCCAAGCTAGCAGCAGTCTTTTCAATGATCCTCCGCCACCTTCCCACTTCATCCTACTCTGCTCACAGACTGGAGGACAAGAGAAGCCACCTTAGCAACGCTGGCACCAAAACTCAACTTCCCTTGGCTTTCACCACACCCTGACAATATGTTCAGGGTCACAGATTTTAAAATTATGACAGCTCCACTAAGAGTGTGATCTCTGGTGGGTTTTGGTGGTCCAGGGCCACATCTACAGCCCCAGCTGAGCTGTACCTCAGCCCACACTACTGAATCTGCAAAGCCCACACTGGGCTGTGTTCACAAGGGTTCTTGGATTGGGGAAGAGACAAGGATCTGACTCCATGTTTCAGAAGGCTGATTTATTATTTTATGATATATATTACATTAAAAGTATACTAAAAGAGTAGAAGAAAAGGTTTCATCAGAAGGCTATTTAAGAATAGAATCAGAAAGAATGAATAACAAAGGTTTGTGGCTCAGCTCTCTGTCCGAGCCAGCTGACTGTGATTGGCCATTAATTAGAAACAACCAACATGGACCAATCACAGATCCACCCATTGCATTCCACAGCAGCAGATAACCATTGTTTACATTTTGTTCCTGAGGCCTCCCAGCTTCTCAGGAGGAAAAATCCTAAGGAAAGGGTTTTTCATAAGAGATGTCTGTGACACCACACCAGCACAGTTCTGGGGAGAACAGGGGATGTTTGGCCACTTTTGTCACCTCCCAGCCTGCTCAATTCTCATGATAAATATTGATGAAGCACTCTTTCCACCAAAAGGAGGGGCTTGCTGCCAAGAGATGGAGAACACAAAACAGAAACCCAGAACACCACTAATACAGGCTGCAGTGACTGCATTGAAAAAACTCCAAAGATAAAGGCAAATAAATCAGGCTTGTGAATAGGACCTGAGAGACAAGCGAGCAGGACAGGCATCTGCAAAGGAAGGATAAAAGTCAGCCTCAGGGAGAGCATGGGAAAGCCTCCAAACAGCTTCCTGGCAGGTCCTGCCTCTCCTGGGAGGAATGCTAGCCAGAAACCTGGGAGGGAAGAGGAGAGGAAAATTGTGTGGGCTGAGATTTTTCTTTTTTCCAAGAAACTGGACCCAGATGCTTCAACTTAGTGACTTCTGAAACAGAAGCTGAGGAAGTCACATTCTAAGGGGGCAGCTTTCAGTGCCTGGTTAAAAGGGAAATCATCTTACAGAGGGACCATTAACTCTTAAACGTTTTTTATCTGCCGTAGAGATGTTCCCTTAGGATACAAAAAGAAATGCAAAAGCAGTTGGGCTCAGAAACAAATGCCTGCCTGTAATTTACTGTCTGTCAGGATTATCAGCTACCTTCTTATTCTTTTGTCAAAAAAAAACTCAAGAGTGAGGCCACATCCACAGAACATTCATAGGTACTTGCTTTTCACTGTCCTTCACACTTATTCTTACCTACCACTGAGCAAGACAAATGACAATTTTCATAAGACTTCTAAGTACATAGCAAGTCCAAAAAGTCTAATAATTAAAAAGTCAGTTAAGTGCAAGCATGTCACATGCTGTCATTATGATGACAAACTGACACCATTACCCCTCAGAAGAGCACTTGGCAGCAGCTTTGCCCTCCTGCTGCATTGTGGGGTGAGAACATCTTTAGGGAACCCAGCTCAGAGCCACGGGCCAGCCCATAAATGCAGTGCTCCAGTGTCTGCCTCACAATCTGCCATGCACCATTCTCCCAGCTCCCCAGACATGTATTTCATAAAAAGTAAACCACAATTTTAATAAAAACTCAACATCAAGACTACTTTGAGCAGAAAATTCACCCACTTTTAGAGTTGCTAGCTTAAAATTAACACCTTCCCAAAGAAACCAGCTAATTCCAAGGAAAGCAGCAAACAAAAAAGTCAGCAGCAAATTCAAAACTCAGTTTTGTCACATTTTCCATGCAGAAATAGCTATTTTGTCAATGTCATGAGAATTTGACATTGATGAGTGAGAGTTTGACAGGACACATTTCATGCAATTTTTGCCTTTAAAAAGCACTTTTTTCCCCCCCCAAGTTATAAATAGCCTCAAAACCTCAGAAATTATTTGTTATTCCACATCCTTGGCAAGTTTTGGCCAGCGCCTTGGCCCAGTGAGTGCAGCAGCACCAGGGGCCCGTGCCCATGTCCAGGGTGGCCACCACAGCCCCTGTGCCCCAGCCAAGCTGGCAGGGACAGCCAGAAATTCAGCTGTTCCCCAGGAGCTGGGGTTCACGTTGTTTAAAGACAAAAACAAAAAACAAACAGCAGTATCACACATTGATTATCCAGCAATTAAGTCCCACAACAGCAGGCGATTTGCTCAAATCCATACAAGGAATCATTTGAGAGATTATCAGTTAAAGAAAATCTCAATAAGAATAAAACAGAGTGCCAGCAAGACAGCAATGGTTTGGGAAATCACATTTTTCTTCACTTTGCAAGGACTTGAGGTTAAGGCCCAGACTGTACTGTCTAGGATAGCCCTCTTCAGATGTATTTTATTTGTATTTATATGAAATGGCCATTTGAACATTGACTCTCATACCCTTCCAAAAAATTAGAAACCCATAAGTCAACAGAATCACACCCAGTATGATGATAATAATGTCACACACAGTAAATTTGTCACCTGAAAAACTTCTGTTTCTAAGGAAAAGGCTTTCAAAATAGTGGTGTCCTGTATCTTTAATTATTAACATTCATAATCAAGAAACTTTTCCTTTCTCATTTGCAAAACACACTGCCTGAAGTCAAAGCACACTAGCACAGCAAATTTCACCCCAAAGTGACAACTCCAACTGCTGTGTTCTCTACTTCCAGGAACAAGGCAAACTACATCAGTGACTGAGGGCAGGAAGACCTTATTTTCCAACAGTAGAAATTCACTTTGTCTTCCAGTCCCTTGGACAAAACAGCAGGCAAAGAACAGCAGCTGCACAAAGTCTGCAGGCTAAGAAATGCCCCGTGCTCTGATAAAAACAAAACATGAAGGACAAATAAAAGCTGTGGACTCTGTAAGAACAGAACATACAGTGGAAGGATACTGCACAAACCCTCACAGTGCTCTCTCCTGCGGCAAACACTTCACACAGGTGCTTTGTGCACAAAAATTTCAGCAAAATAACAATATACACATTAGCACTAAACTACATAAATGTTTGATTAGTGTGTGCAAACAGGTAACCCTAGAGATTAAGCACCATACAGCCCTACAGAGACACCCCAAATCAAAGGGATTTCTGTTTGAAGTGGAGCTGAAATTTCCTAGGAATCACATTATCAATTGTAGGTATACAACCATTACCTTTCCAGAAGGCTGTGCTAGCTTTGCAAAGTAGAAAAAGATAGAATTTCATGAAGGAAAAAGCCACCAAAATTCTGTATTTTAAATGCTCCAAATGTTAAGTTATTGAAATCTTGAAAAAGCCAGATTTCAAACACAACCTGATAAATGGCAGCTGATATTTGCAGAAGCTACCATTACCTCCCAAAATCTCAGGAGAAAAACAGCTCCCAAGATTTTAGCACATAAAGTGCAGACAAGCTTTAGAAGGAGCTCTTCAGCATCAAAAGAATTCCCAAACAACACAACCCCTGAAGTGCACCTGCAACAAATACTTGGAAAAGAACAGCTTGAGTGATAACCACAACGAAACAAACACAAGGAACAAACCTTGGTCAAGGAAAGAGCAGGTTTTACCCAAACACAGCAAAAAGTTTAGGGATGGAAACTGGGAAGGGAAATAGCCAAACACCTTTACCAGAAGTGCAGAAAGTTCTGCAAACTGGTTCATTCCCAGTTTGGGTGCTCTCAGGGACCCCTCTGCTGCTCAGGACACCCCACAGAACCCATGGCTCTGTTTCAGATTTACACTGGATGGGGTGCAGCTTCACCAGCACCATCACCTGCTAACATTCAATTCTGCTTGTCACATTCTTTTAAATACACAGACTCCTTTATTCCCACTTACTTTTATTTTGTGCATCTGCTTCATTCCCTGGAAGCACCACTGGGGCAGTTTCTCTGAAAGGACCCGTGTGGCTGATTGCACATTGTGCTTTTGTTATCTGATGAGCTGCTTTGCTTCTTCACTCCTTCTCATTTCTGGCCTGTTAGGCTCTTTTTCCCCAGCAGGAGGGGGCACATTAAGCCAGTTTAGTTAAATTTATATTATTCTTACTCCTATAATACCCATGTGCTGCACTTCAAGAGCCATTACAGTTGTTAAAAGCACTGGTCTTCAATATTAATAGCATCAGCCACACCAGGTCTTCCCAAGGCTTTGTTAAGGCAAATGAAACATTTTAAAGCAGATCAAGCAGGTAGAATACTGTTATTATTATTTTCCTGAAGTACAATTCTGTTTGGCATTAAAATGTCATCAGTTTGTATTTTGTGACACTGCTGAACTGACCCACACCATTGGCTTCTCCTGAAGCTTAAGTTTTCTAGTGAATTTAAAAATCTCCAAGGCAAGAATTCAGCCTACTCCTTCTCAAGGCAAGTCTGCCTCGAGAGTATTGTATTTCAAAAATCAAAATCACTCTCTGCTTTCCAAAGCATGTAATTTACAAGCAATTAAGGAAGATGCAGGACACAAGCTGCTGCCACATGGTCATGGGCAGAAATCTGTCTGTGAGGATCTGGGAGGAGGCTCTTACAGAGGTGATGCTTTCAGCTGAGCATGGTATTGACAGAACTCAGACATGGAGAGTGCTTCTCAAAGGGCATTGATGCACAGGACACTTATTCAGTTTTACCTTAATAAATGCTGTATTAAAAATAAACAAATTAGTTGTAATCTCAAAAACTGTGATCTTAACGGTATAAATCTGTGTATAAATTGTGATCAAAACAGTATAAAATCCTGTTTGCAACACACACAGTGACCTGTAAATCTGATGACAGTTGTTTAAAGGAAAGTAAAATATGAGAAAAAGAAACCTTCTTTGTAACTTTATACCTATTAAATCCATGAGCAACATCTAAGATCTCTGCAGCTGAGAGTTGTGAATGAAAAAAAATATTCATTGATTCTTCCTTTCTTCACTTACTTAATATGTACATTTCAAAGGGTTTCTTTTAAGACAGTTTCATTACTTGCCCAGAATATTTAGCTACAGATTTTGCACTTGGGATAAAACATTCAAAAGCATCAGTGAGATAATTTTATATATAGTTAAAAACATTACATCTAAAACTTCTCCAGCAAAGATATATGCTAAGAAATATCAGTTTAAAGCTATTAACAATAAATCAGAACAGCAAAGAAAAATAATTTTTAAAAAATCATTGGATTCTGGAGCAATCCTGGCTGGTAGAGTCTGCATTCCTTATGGAAATTATCACCTAACAGTGTGATGAGCGCTCTGCAACCATCAAGTCCAACATGAATCCAGCACTGCCAAGCCCACCATAGAACCACACACCCAGGTGCCATATCTAAGGATTCCAGAGACACTCTACCACTTCCCCAGACAGCCTTTTCAAGTGCTTGACAGCTCCTTCTGTGAAGAGATCTTTTTCCTAATATTCAATCTAAAACTTTGGAAGGATTTTCTCCAAAGCTCCCTCACATCAGTGACTGCCAAGTGCTTCGATTTTAAGGCCAAGAGTAGAGAGTCTAAATATTTAATGAGGTCTTACACATATTATAACCCAGAAATCTTTAATCAGAATCTCCTGCAGCTACTCTGGAAGTCAGTAATGCGCTGACCTTCAAAATGGATATATTCCTAAGGACTTCTAGTGATAAAGACCCACTCTGTCCTTATGCAGGATTTTTTTCAGGGATACACTTCTTCCAACATGTACTGGCTTAATTTTAGTTTCCAACCACTGATTTATATAGTTCCACTTTTGCCTATTAGTTTAAAAAGCCTCCTGCAGCCATAAATCTCCTGCTGCAGTGTTTATACAGTTCCAATAAGTATCCTCTTAACCTTATTTTAACTAGACTGAGCCTCTTGTTAAAAATGAATGTTTTACAGACACCCAGTCATTTTTGCAGAACTTTCCTAAGCCCTTCACGAATGTCTATAATCCTTTTTTAAAGCGTGTTGCCATCAGAGAGAGGCTGAATGTCTGAGCAGTTGCCATCAGCAGGGCGCACATGAGCAGCAATCCCTCCCCCACAGGTACAGCCAAGGGCCACATCCAGCCTCACAAAGCTGGAGCTCACACCTGGCTGGGTTTCAGCCTGACATCCCAGACCCTTTCAAACATCATGGCACTCTAAGACTGAATCCTCCCACCCTGCAGATGCAAGCAATTTTCTTCGTTCCTAAATGCATGACCATTGATTTGGCTGCATTAGAATGCATAGGATACTACACCAATTACAATGGGCTTTGAATCAGACTTCAAAAGAAAATGTGCTGTGAAAAATGGGCCTTTTCGAGGAGCAGAAGACAGGCATGCTAAGAGCTTATTCCAGCAGCATCCTGCAGCAGGAGGTGCTTGTGGAGGTCAAAATGCTGGTGTGCACCAGGAGCCAGCAGGAGCATTCCCACCCCAACCATGAGAGCAGCAGTAAGGAACGGTGAGCGGCCACCTTTGTGCTGACAAGGAGTATCTGCACCTGTTAGTACAGCCCTGTGGAGGGCTGCCAGTTTCTGGCAGTGTTCATGCACAAAGTACATCCTATCTCATCTATTTTAATCATTGCAATAAGCTAACGAGAAACAAAAAGCCAGCAGAGCTGATCTGCAGCGCTGAATGGAGAGGTTCCATCCTGCTATGGAAGGACAGTGCACAGATACAGATTTACAAACTAGAAAATGGAAACCACTTTTACTTGGGATGTAAAGCCCATTCTAAGATGCAGAGTTGTGGGCATTTTCAACAGTTCCAGAAAAGATTACTGTTCTTGCATCATATAAGCAGAAAATCAGGAAATCCATGGTCTGATCACCCCACTCCACACTGCAGAAACTCCTGCTGCTCCCACCTTCCAGGCTGCAGGCCTTGGGGGCCCAATTCTGCTATTTGAACATGATACAAGCCACAATGAATGATGAGTCTCTTTCCTTGAGTCCAGGGGGCTCTGTGGCAGTCTTCAGGCTATGGCTGTGTGACTGACAACACAAAAAGGAGTTTCTGAGACCAAAATGTTGTGTTCCTAAAGCAGAGTAGCTGCAGATTTATGTGAAAGAACTTCCTGACACTGATCTCTTTCCAAACTGATGATTTTCTTTTAGGGTTTTTCAAATGTAAAGTAACAGCCATAAAAAAAAAAAAAAAAAAAAAAAAAAAAAAAAAAAAAAAAAAGTGCTCTGCATCTCTGCTCTCCTCCCTCTCCCAGCTCCTCCTTTTCACTGGATGGAGAAATTCTCTCCCCTCTGCTAAAACAAGGTTTTCCCCTTCCTCTGAACATCTTAGCATCCATCAGAGACACCAAACGAGATGACCCTGCAGCCTTCTCCACCTTGACAGTTCTTGAATTCCTGTACTGTTTGCCAGCAAACAAGTAAACTCCAGCTTTTTAAATAGCAATAAATTCTTCACTTCTCCCTGTCCTCTAAAATACCATGTACATTCACATCTCTCTCAAAGCAGTAATTGTGCAAGCTAGTAATTCTTAATAATTACAATGAAGATGCCTAGACTATTCCTGGCTACCAAAATTGAAGTTCTTATAGAGATGCAAATATATTATTTTTAGAGATGCAGAGCCACATTTTATCTCACAGTCTAATGGCTCTTCCTTAAAGGGTTGCAAATTTTCTTGTGCACTGTGTTTTGTCCTGCTAATGTGGCACTTAGAAAATGGGGTTCCCAATATAACAGCATCTGTAAAATTTCTCAGGGGAAAGGGAAAACTGTTATTTTGGTACTTTTGCCTCCACAAAAGTAAGCTTTTTTTTCTTACACTGATGTTCTTCAAAGAAAACAGTAGGATTGGGGCTGAAAGAAGGAAGATTGCCATGAGCAGATTCCAGGGTGCAAACAGAATGAGAAATATTGATCTAATCAGCCACTCTTCTTCATCACAGCAAACAAAAATTGCCTCACACACTTCCATGCTCAGTGATAGAAGTCAGCCCTTCCCTCCAAGGTGCAGTTTGTAGTTAACCTGATTTTCCTGGAAACAACATCTTTTCTGTTTAACTTCTTTTGCTGCTGTTGTAAATCTATTCTCTTCAATATGAATTTTGCAGACAGGCTTTTACACACAGCCCAAGCTGTGTTCTTTTGAAAATGGCAAAATATCCCTCCTTTCCTATGAGCAGAATTGCTGTGGGCGCAACAGCTTTAAGGAACACCAGCCAAAGGAAACTCCTCTCCAGGGGTGCAACAGCCGGCTTCAGCAGCTCTTCCAAAGCCTTCAGGCTCCCATCAAGTGTTGGTGACCATGTGGCCTCTCCTGACACCATACTGAGTGTCTGGCAGGACACATGATGAGCAAACATCCAGAGCTGAGGATGCTCTTTAATGACAGCATTGTTCATGCACCTGACAGCATTATAACTTGAGTTCGGCTGGGGAGTTTCCATGGAAACAAAACATGACACTAAGAAATAAAGCAGAAAACAGATTTGGAAAGAGGGTCCCAGGCTGTAGCCCACTGACAGTCTGGAGGAACTCCAGCACTTGTCATAGCAATGAGAGGAGGAAAATAGGAATAGAAGAATTCCTTATGAAATGGTTTCATCCTGTCACGTTTCAGAGCTGTTTTATTGGTGATGAGCAGTTTGGGCAGAAGCAGGACAACCTGTAGCACTGCATAAGCAGCAGCTCCAGGCAGGCAATGGGCAAAGGAGGCAGCAGTGCTCAGAGCTCAGCCATGATCAGCGAGACTCAGCCCTCCCAGGTCAGAATCAAACACCTTAAAACGTGTTCAAATGCTCAAACAGTTCCAGCTTCCCTTCTCCAGCGTGGCTCAGGAGCTGTGATCTCAGATGCCCTGCTGGCAGCCTGTTGAGAAACTGGGTTTGCTCAGGCTGTGTGTCCCAGATGAACAAGCACAGTAACCCTTGTGTGGAACCAACAGCCCTTTTCCAGCAGCCAGCACTGCAAGGCAGAGGTGCAAGATGACTGATAATCACCACCGCCATCATCTGCTAGTTCGCCACAGAGCCAGAATTTTCATTTGACCCAAACACTTCACCCTGACAGAGGAAAAGGTTCACTGAAAGGCAGCAGTTAAAGAGAAGTGTTGAGATCTAAATGCTTCCATTACGGCCAAAAGCAAGTGAAGAAGCATTATCTTTCTTTTCAAACACCTCCACCACCCAAAACCTATTTCCAGGAAGAGCTGCACGTTGTTAGGATTAACCTCATTGCGGTCTGGATAGAAAAATGGGAGCTCTAGCCCATTTTTCTTAGAAACTCTATGTATAAGGCATCAGGCACACTGAGCCAGCATGCAGTGAATTGCCTTTCCCCCAGCTTTAAGCAATGTCAGGCTGGGACAGAGCTGAGCAGCCTCCTCCTGCTCCCCAGCTCGACACAGATATCACACAGACATCACACAATGCTGTGCTGCATTACCAGCCCCTAAGTCAGCTGCAAAAAAGCTATTTTCAAACCAGCACAGCTCATTTTTGCCTGGGTTTTGTAGCTTCACTCCTGAAAGCTGCATGGCCATGGAGTTCTTCACAGTCTTCTGCATCCTGAGCAAAGAGAGGCACACTCTGACCCTTATCCAGAGAGCAATGCAGAGCTCAACAAGTCAGCATCAGATTTTTCTTAGAAGCGTGATAAAGGACAAAAAGTTCAAAAAGGGAAGAAGAAGAAGGTCTTGGCTTTAGACTCATTCCACCTACAGTAATACTTTCACTTGAATGGTTATATGTACTGTTTTCTTGCACTTGTCTGACAAGTTACTCCTCCTTGTGCAACAAATTCTTATTCAAAAATAACACTGCCAACAGTTTCTAAGAAATATCTGCACAAGACAATACACCTTTAATTTCTGAGTTCTTTGTAACTTCTTACTCAACTCCTGTTGAGACATGAGCATGGCTCAAGGGTGACAGGTCTGCAGAAGGAAGGATCTCGCAGAAAAAGCCTGGATTGCTACGCAGAGAACTGGGTGATTTCTCAGCTCTGCCAAGGTGCTCATCCCAGGCATGCTGTGTGTGTCTCAGTTCTGCAGTGGCAAAAGGAGATCAAAGCCAGCCAATGTTACCAGCAGACCTCCCTGAGGCATGGCAAGATGACAGGCCCCTGGGATAGCCTTGCTTGTACTCACCTTGGCCTTTCTCATTCTCTTTGATTGTAAAAGCTTCTCTTTGATTGTAAAAGCTTCTCTCTGGGTATGGTATTTAGCACAACAAGGGATGTCACAGCGTGTGTGGTGTGTGACATAAAAAAAAAAAACAATGAAGTCAAAGACATAGTTTAAAAAAAAATCACATCCCATTAGATTTGTTCATAAATACCAACTAACACATCCTACAATAATCACTGGATTTTCAGCTCTGTCTTGAACTGAAACAATCCATTCCAGTTTAATTTTCACTTTTGCTAATGCCACCTGAACCTTCACAGACCCCAGCCTGGGCTTCCTCCCCACCCCTCCACCTGGACCACATTTCTCTCTCTTTGGCCCAGCCAGCACTGAGAGTCATACTCAGGGGATTATTTACATTATTTACATCATCCAAACTGCACTGAAGGACATTAACCACATCCTTGGCTAACAGCTGCCTCCCTTTCAGGAAAAGCAACAGTTGTGGGGAGGGCAAAGAGGAGATCTCCCTGCTTGGGAGCACCACAAAGGGAGTTTAAATCCACAGGATCCAAAGAACTCTGCACACCTGTAAGGCCTAGGCCCAGCACTGATCATGTCCCTGACCATCCTATAGCAGCTCACAATTTAATACACTCAGATTATGGTTGAACAACAAGTACCACATCCCTGTTTAAGAGATGCATGAATTATTGATGATGTTCAGGAGCCCTATTAAACTGTCTAGTGGGCCAGCAAGAACATTCAGTAGTTCAGACGCATCAAAATGAATAATAAAGCTTTCTATTTTGAAGTTTGGCCGTTAGAGAAAAGAACCCTGGCAAATATATAATTTTGTGTAATTTCACTTGGATGCTCACTGTAATAGCCGTAGTATTTATGACACCATGAGTCATAACCATACACTCTTTGGATAGCAAAGACACCATTATCCACACTATTTAAAATCAGAAATGCAGGGAAATATTCTACTAAAGGCAAGGCCTGCTTATTTGCCTTAAACTATAGGCTTAGCCTATAAATATGTACTATTTCCCTACGTACATCTGTGTTAGCCATGAAACACGTGTCAATATGTGGTATAAAAAGAGAGTTGTAAACATTATGAAAAACACCTTCCAGTAATTCTTTAGATCCTGCCCGTAAAATAGAAAACCCAATTAAATTGCCTTCTTCTTCTTCTTCAAACAAACCCTTGTCATACAATAATTAAATCATAAAATAAAGCCTCTCAGGAAAAAAAGACTATTGCACATTCAGAACATGATACCCACTCACATTCTGGCAGCATTTGTGTGTTTCCCTGAGTGCAACGAGAAGACAGAAAACAAAGTTATCACCTTTCTTTTGAATGAGGGGCAGTGTGGGCTAAAGCTGCTTTGAGGGACATTTTCAGCAAATTTGAGACAAAGGAGATTTTCCTCCATTCAGTTCTGGCAGATATTCAGCAGCAAGCTGGAGAAGTTCCTGCACTGAGGGTCAGCATCTCTCTTTCCTTCCTCCTCCTCACATACAGCGTGGGAGACTGTGGCTCCTAAGGATGCAACCCCTTGCTGATTGCCAGCAGGGTTCTCATGGCTGCCAGGGACCTTTCCTGGGTATGATACTGCACACAGCCCCTGGGATTTCACACATTTATTCAGTGCTGTTGATAATCACTCAGGGTTAACCTGAGCAGTAAAATATTTATTCTCAAAGACCCAGTGTCTTGACATAAGGAACTTTCCAGCAGTTTGAGACTCAGAGTCCACCTCAACCACTGCAGTTACAGTGAAACAGTAATTGGTATTTGGAGAGATGTTGTTGCATGATATTCAAAGGCATTTAACAGGATGTAGCTATGTAAATATTATGTCATTTTTATTTGCAATATGCTTATAAAACTTCTCTTTTTAATATCCTTTCCTGTTTGCTTGCAATCACCATGCACATAAAAGTCACTAATTTGAAAAAATGTTTAATCTAGAGTTGTTATATTCTATGTCAGGCTTCAGAGATTACACAGAAATGAACCACACCATCCCAAAAGTCAACTCTGTCTCTGCAGAACTCTACCCTGAGCAGCAACTGCCCCAAACTCCAGAAAACAGATTACTGAATCTGTAAACACAGGGTACTCTCAGAAGCTTTCCTGATAGTGAAGCAATTGTTAACAGGCAATTTTGCCTTAGAAGACACTAAAAGCTGAATGCATTTCCAGAATTACACGTGCCCCAACATTGCCATTGCAAAGCATTTTTATGTAGCAGTGCAGCACAGCTATTATAAAAGATGACATCGACTGCTCCAGGCAATATTTTGTCCTTGGATCTTCATCTTTTCCAGAGTCAGCATCCACATTTGAGCAAAAGAAGAAAAGGATTACAGGGTCTGTTGTACAAAAAGAGCTACCTGTTTCTATCATCTTTACAAAATAAACCCCTCATTCCTTATATTTCATCTCCGATCAAAAATCTGTCATCCTGACAAAACTGAACTATCTTAGAAAATGATATCAAGATTTTCAAGCTTGACCTCTTAGCTACCAATCACCCAAGAAACTACTGCCATTATGACATACATCCAAGCCCCTTAGGATGCTTTTCATACTATTAGGAAGTCTGGTGTTCAATTTCAGCATTTTCTCATTTTTCCTCAATCAGCCAGAAGCAAAAAAAGTCCCTAGGCGACACAGAGCAAAAGAGAAAATTCCATCTCAGTATCCTCAGTATTTCTCACAGAGATCTCAAAAAGAAATCAGAGGTGAATATAGCTCTATAATTATTATTCACAAAGTGTTTCCAGTGAGCTTTTTCCTCGTCTCTGGGAGATGCAGTGTTCTGCATCAATGTCAGACGACATGGCAAACTCACAAACTCTATAAAGGGTTGTGAATTCATCATTGCTTGGGGCAGTGATGGGTTGGTAGTCATTTCCTGATCAAAATTATCTGTTGGAATAGCCCAGAACATAGAATATACAATAAAATACTGATGCAGCTGTAGAGCAACACTTCTTAGAGACTAAGAAGAGATTGGAGTTTGTTTCTTTACTTGTTTATGACAGATACACTAAGAATCTTTCATTTAGGATCTGGAGTTAGATCTTCCTTCAACCACAGCTGATAGTCAGATGACAGAGAATTAAAGCTTGTAAAGTTTTAAAAAGAGATCCATTGGAAAGCATTCCACAAAAATTTAAGTATTTGTTTATCTTACAAATACGGCAGGTGATGTCATTTCTTTTGGCTTCATTGGTGTCAGGGGGAGCTCAGGAAAGTGAAACACAGAAACATGAAATAGGTTCAGTTTTCCATCATGCCAGTTTATGTGTGTCCCTGCTACAGCCAAAGGACACTTGGGGTGGACCTCACTGATTAGGAAATTTCATCCAGAAAAACATGAGCCCAAGTGGCATCCAACAGGCAACAGAGCTGAACACAGAGACTCCCCAATACCTGCCACCACAGTAATGAGCTTGGCTGCAGAGCATGAGACACAGGTCTCTTTTTCCCTATAAAAATATCAGTACTGTGGAAGCAGTAAACACTCTGTGAGATTAATGCAGTCATTTCACATGGCTCTGCAAGCCACTACATGAGTTAGATGTCAATGCTGAAATTTGTATTGATTAGTGAAATATAAGCTTTCCTAATATTTTGTAAAAATGGTGATATTTTAAAAATGTGAAAATATCTGTAGAGATTTGTATTTGGAAATGTATTAAAACCTAGGGAGTTAAACACCTTGTACCCTCAGGAAGAGTGGCAATGTTAAGCAGCTTACAGCAGAAACAACACCCTAAAGTTTGGATAGGTTTAAAAATATCTGGTTAGAAAATAAATACAAAATGTATGATTCCACTTATGAAAAAAATAGGAATTCCCTCAGTCGGCTTATCTGTGTCCTGGCACCTTTTCATTGCCTAGGACAAGAGCAAAATTGCCTCTGCCCCTGCTGCACACACCCATCCTTCAGCTGGGTCACTCTTGGCCTAGCACTGGGGACAACTCCATGGGTGCCCTGAATGAGGCCATCGAGGGCACCCTCAGCCAGGTGACACCAGTTTGGTGGGAGTGCTGTGCTGCAGGGCAGGAGGGCTCTGCACAGGGATCTGGCCAGGCTGGCTCCACGGGCTGAGGCCCAGCCAGGCCCTGTCCTGGGGCACACCAAGCCCTGCAGCTCCAGGCTGGGCAGAGGGGCTGGAAAGGGCCTGGTGGGAAAGGCCCTGGGGGTGCTGCTCACCAGCAGCTCAACAGGAGCCAGGTGTGCCCAGGTGGGCAGGAGGCCAAGGGCACCTGGCCTGTCCCAGCCATGGTGGGGCCAGCAGGACCAGGACAGTGACTGTCCCCTGCCTGAGCACTGCTGAGGCCACTCCTCAAATCCTGTGTGCAGCTCTGGGTTCCTCACAACAAGAAACACATTGAGGGGCTGGAGCATGTCCACAGAAGGGAACGGAGTGGGGAAGGGTCTGGAGCACCAGGATCAGCTGAGGGAGCTGTGTTGGCCTGGACAAAGGAGGCTCAGGGTGACCTCACTCTCTACCTCTCCCTGGAAGTTGCAGCCAGGTGAAGGTCAGCCTCTTCTCCCAGGCAATCAGCAACAGGACAAGAGGAAGTGGCCTCAAGATACATCAGGGCATGTTCAGGTTGAACATCAGGAAGAATTCCTTCACAGAAGGGGTTGTTGGAAGGGGCTGCCCAGGGAGGAGGTGGAGCCACCATCCCTGAAGATGTTCAGGAAATGACTGGACTTGGCACTTAGTTCCATGGTCTAGCTGACAAGGTGGTGATCATTAAATATTTGACTTGATGATCTTGGAGGTCTTTTCTGACCTAACCAATTCTGTGGTTCCATGATCATATGCGTTTACTGAAGAGCTTACATGGCAAAACAATAAAATAATCACTGTAAGTCATCTTCTCCTACTCAGATAAACATTTTAAAAAACTATGAATTTTTAAAACCATTATTTCTGAGCTGTGAGGACAGATAGAGACACCTGAGCCCAGGCAGCCCAAACCACAACAGAAGAGATCCCTGCAGCACACGGTGCTTACTGCTTCAGCAGGAGGGAAACAATGTGCCCTCCTGGCTATCTCTTCTCCCAAATTAGCATCATTAACACAGTATTCGCACCTTCTGTTTCCCAGCCCACAGGAGATTTCACTCAAGTGCTGCAGGCAGACATAATATTTGCCCTGACACCAATGAAGGAGCCAGGGGGAAGCCCTACCTTATCCATTGCAACTCTTCAGAAAATTACTTGGAAGTCCAAGTGTCTTCAGCCTACTTTGACAGGCTAAAGCAACCCAAACCATACAACACAAATTGGAGAAATAAAAAGAGAGCTATCATAAAATCTGCAGCCAGCAGCAGACAGGGACAAAGTTTAAATCTCCAGTTAATGGCACCTATTACTTTCAGGGCTCACCACAGACTAAAGAATTTCATCTCACTTTGAAAAAAAAATACTGTTCCACAGGCTGAGGGCTTCATTAAGCACTCCCATGACCTGATGGAGTCAGAGTCTGTCTGACCCTTCAGGTGCCACTGCTGGGGTCACAGTGGCACCAACCCAGACTGTCCCTGCTGGGACCAAAGGCCCTCCAGACACCCACCAGGTCCCTGCTTCTCTCCCTGCATACCCCACACACACAGGCAGGTTTCCCTCACTGGCTCAACCCCAGGTGTCCCATAAAAGAGCCCCAAATACCTGAGAGCATTTAAATCATTTAATCATAGTGCAGGATATGGTAACGGCTGGAACTGGTGCCTCCAGGGAGGGACCGCAGCAGAGGATTCCCTGGGTTTTTCTGCCCTCACACCAAGCACCCATCCCAAGGTGACATTCAGTCTGGGGTCTTATTGCTGTTCACCACCTCCTGCAGGGTGCCTGGCCACCCCCAGCCAGCAGCAGAGGTGTCCTGTGTCAGGTGAAGGGTCAGTGCTGGTTCCAGCCCCTTGTCTGGGGCTCTGGCCATCTCCCCACCCAGGGCACAACCTGCAGCTCTCATTGCAGCTGCTCAGGGAGCTTCCTGCACCAGGAGTGTTCCTCTACTTTCAGCATAACATCCTCTTATCATAACCATGCTCCAACCCAAATTCCAAGAATCTCACATTAAAAAATGCACACCTATCTTTTAATATTTATAAATGAGTACTTCAAGACAGTAAGACTTGTTTGTTCTAATTTTTACACCACAACTAGAAAGCACTGTGAGATAGCAGCAATAACTCTGATTTAACCAAATTTTGTTTGCAAGTAGCACAAGGTTATCAATTCAGCAAAGGATTTTACAGCCTGCCCCCACAGTGAATAAATTCCAGAGAAAGAGAGAGTGGGGGCCATAAACACCTCCTAGGTAAAATGTCTATTACCCTTAGCATATTTATAATTTGGCTTAATGTAGAATTTGGAGATTTATTTTTGCAACATTTCTTTTTATTCAGCTTCTACAAAGACTCACATTCTTTTTCTCTGCACCCTATCAGCATTAACAATCATTAAAGTGATATCAGCCTAACTTGAAGCATGGTCTGACTTGGCAGTGTGATGAGCAGTGCTTCTCTGTGCTTTCCATCCTGTTTAGGGGTAAAGGCTGCTGGGCTGCATTTGCATACATTAGATGAGTACAGGTGTCCCTACTGCTAAGATACCAATAAAATATTCTTTTAAGAACAAAATGAATCCACTCAACCTAAAAAGGAGTCTAAAACATTCTTAAATAATCATGGCATCTTCATTTTGAGAAAAAAAAAACCAAACAACTTTTAAGCATCCATGGCTTAAATATTATTAGGATTTCTAGGAAAAATATTCTTCAGCCCCAACACAGCCCATGTTTTATTTAAATTAGCATTACACCTAAGAGCTTTAGCACATATTTTCTTCTCAGGCAGTCCTTATTACTTTGTGACTGTTTCGCTTCACTCCTAAATAACAGTATCACCAGCTAAATGAATAGAGTGAGCCACACTTACAGATGATTTATACAGAACTAAAACATGTATCAGGAGGCATATTTCCACCCTGAGTCTCTGGATACAGCTCCCTGTGGCAGCAAAGGATCTCTGTGCCTTTCTGCCCTGAATTCCTAATGAGATCATTTGCATACATGCACACTCCTGAGCTCTGGCACACACAACTTTGCACAAAGTTGGAAAGCTCCATCTGGGAAAGGCACACTGTGTGCCTCACCCTGTTCTGAACATCCTCTGCAGCCACTGCAGGCATCACTTGGCACACCAGAGGACTCCTCTGCTTCTGCAAGGAGAGGGGAGAAATCAGACAGGAAGAATGGTGCCCAGTCTTATTCAACAGTCACACACCAAGCACTGGAGCACTTAGAGCTGTGGGGATTTGTGGCCTCACCTCCATGGCCAGAAGAACCCTTTTCCTTACTGGTGAGGTCAAACAGTGAAGAGCTGAGAGCTGATAATCAGCCATGTCAACTTCCATTTGGTTCTTCACATGTGATCCTAAAGAAGTCCCAAGGATTCAAAAAATGTTGTGGATAACAAGCAAAGTAATAACCAAAAAAGAAAGTACGTGAAGAAAATAAGACTCTGAAAATAATTCTATCAGGTGAGGATAAATCAAACTATGGTCCTGGATGCTGCATTGCTGGAACCCTGGTTGCTGAGCATTTAGACCTTCTGTGCTGACAAACACTGACCCCCAACAGAACACTGCATTTGACCTAAGGCCATGGAGAAAGTTCTATCATTCAATTTTGGAAGCTAAGAGTTTGGGCATGCAGTTTGATTAAAAGTGTATAATATAACATGGTAAAAAACTTGGAGTTTAAGGTTTTAGGCAATAGTAATACATATAAAGCAAGATAGAGGTTGTAAAGCAGAGGCTGGTCCTTCTTCTTTATCTTCTTCATAAGTTTAAGTGGTGTTGTGGAGCAGTGATAGCAACAGAGGAAGCATCAGAAGGACTAGGAGCTAAAGTTGTAACTCCTGCAGCATCACTCAGCTGCTCAGTACCCTGGATAATATATTCTGTATACTAAGAGGTATTTTTAGATGCAACTTCAAACCCAGCATTTGTAAAATTGAAGTGCATTTTTCTACCTCCTTCACACAGTTCAGACCTTGTTTCAGATTTGAAGGAATACTAGAGAAAACAACCTGTAAATAAAGAATGAACCCCAAAGCAACCATGAAGATACTGAGAGAAAAGCCCCCCATACATTCTACATAACTTCTACTGCTTTGGGTCTCTCCCTTCCCTGTGTGGCCATGATTTTCACAGATTTTCAGCATCATACTTCTCAGATTTTATTGCAATCAGCTTGAACACCAGAGGAATCTGTCAAGCAGCACAATCACATGAGGGCTCATAACCAAACACAAGGACTTTTCCCTTCATCTTACCACACTGCAACCATCTCAAGCAGGCAGAAGGGAGAGAACACAACCTCCTACTCCATCAGGTACAAGGAGTTCTGTGAATAAACCTCAGCACTGGCTCAGAAACAAGAGTGTGGCTTTTGTGCTAAGCTAAGCAAAGCAGTGGCACGAGGAAAGGCCAGCACTTTTGGAAAGAGGCAGTTACTCAAGAAAATTTGCCATCTTGTAAAATTGTCCTTTCCTCACCCACATGGTGTTAGGCACAGCCCCCACTGGGCTGTGCTTAAACACATTCCCAACAGCCAGGCAGACGTGACGCTGATCACTGCTGCCAGGATATATTAGGATTATTATATCCTCACCCTGCTTTTTACATTATTCTCTAAGCATCTGCTATTTGCCACTGTTGGAGACAGGATACCAGGCTGTCAGTAATTGTTAGTGTCAAGGAAACAAGTGGACTGCTCAAGAAAAAACTGTGAAAAAAATGAAGGTGGCAAAAAGAGAGAGGTAGTAATCAAGGTGGAATCATAGAGCCTCAGAGATGAGGTCAAGGGGTGCTAAATAAATAATAAATACCGGGGTGAGCACTGAGGGGATAGGAAATAGAAAACAGCCCAGTGATTGGAAGAGGAAGATTTTACTCTGTATTCCTGCTAGAAGGGAAGCACCTCAAGGGCAGAACAAGGGAAAAAGATTATCAAGCTAAGGAAAAGACACAGATGAGGCAAGGAGCTGGACAGGAGCCTTTTGGATGGGCCACAAATATTAGTGCAGCAATTTTAAGTGCCCACCTGGACATGAGACCCAAAGCAGCATCACAGCTGCTAAAGGACTGAACTCCTAAGGAACAAAAAAAACAAACTGTATTTAAACACCAGCAGAGACCTCAGAACAAAAGTATGACAAAACAAGAGTGCTCAAAAACCAGTTTTGTAATTTGCTTTATCTCTGTCATGGATTTTATGAATACCTCAACAGCAACCTGTTCAGTCTCTCCTGGAAACCATCACCCAGTGGCCAGCAGGAAGCTGAACCTGAAAGCAGCAGAAATCATTGTGACTGCAGGGCCTCCTGAGCCTGCATGTGATGGGAGCCTCCAGCAGCCTTTGGAATAATCCTGGCATTTTTTCATCTATTTAATAAAGGGGGGATGGGGGGAGGGACTAGCAGCTGTGCCAGCACTGCAAACTTGCTTTTTGCAAACAGCTCAATGACACATCACACACTGACTGTAAGAATATCATTACCTGAAATTACTACAGCACATTTTAAAGATCACTGATAATTGACAAGATGTTATTTTAATGAGGCACCATCAGTGAATGGAAGTGCTTTTAACTGGACCTACAGAGACAACTCTGACAGCCCAGTGCAACTCAGAACTGGCTTAAATGATAAATATTGCCAAACTTAGACAAGCAGAGTCAAACAACTCAGTCCTCTCCTTGTGCCCAGCCTTATCAGAGATCAGACACTGTAACAGAGAAAACCACAAGTCTACTTGCCTAGGATCAAAGAATGCAGCGGGGAAGAATCTACCCCACTTACAGAAGGGGGAACTGTTATGTTGAAAGTTGGAGAATTGAAAATATATATGGGAGTCAGAGCAGAAAAACGGAACACAAGGTCCCAGGGCCAAGCTGGAGCTACAAGATCTAATGACACTTTAAGATGTTTGAAGAGAGGCAAGGTTAGAAATGTCATGTTTCTGTGTATGGTGCTAGTGAGAATATTAGTAAAATCTGGGATTCTGCTGTCCCAGAGAAGCCACCTCTAATGTCCACAGCACAAAAAGATGCTGAAAACCATAAAGAAATGCATAGAATTTAAGTGCCTGAAAACAGATTGCATGGAAAGGGTTTCAATTATATGATCTCTTCAGCTAAAAGAAGGCTGAGGAATGATTTGTCCACATCATGGGAAATGATTTGCATTACCAGCAGGCTCCTTAATTAAGCAAACAAAGGATGAAGATGATTCAACTTATGGAACAAGAAAATAAACAGATTGGATTTATTATTTTATAAATCTCCAGAAAAAATTACTCACCAACACAACCACCCTGAGGATACCTTTGAGAACCAGTTATCTGTACTCTTTAAATAAGCCTGAATATTCTTCTGAAAGGCAAGGACAAGTTGCTGGGTGAAATTTCCTATAGCCTGTGTCACCAGGATGACCCCAAGGATTGTGCAATAATTGCAGAACTGAGGAATGCCACAGAATATTTGCCATATTCACACTACAGTGCTCAGACCTACTTACTTACATGAGGTTTTCTATTTGCACACAGGTTTAGAAAATAGAGAATGAGATGATTAACATTTAAAAGCAGTTAAGTTATCAAGACAAGAGAGCTGTTTGGTACATTTATTCCAGCATTCAGCTATTTTATTGTTGTAAGCCGAGTACATAGCACTGGGTACCATAAAATATAAAAAATCAGGCTTTTTCAAAGGGAGCATATATTAAATTTAATCCATAACTGTAAGAGTTTCAATAGAAACACAATAGCTCCCATCAGAAACATTAATATTACAGTCTTCCAAATAACAATGTCCACAATAACTGTGTGCAAACCACTATATATATTAAATTACAGATAATTAATATGCTTCTGCATTTTATTATTGGTCCCTTTGCAAGCAATAGCTGTTCTAAAATCACATGTCTGCCCAGAGCTTCCTGAATGTCACAAAAAGAAAAATTGTGGTCAAATGCTGCAATTCTTGGCATGAAAGCACACTCAGAATTCCACATTTTGGCTGAAACAAATCCCACTCTGCTGGTCTTCTCTCTGCAGCAGTAACTGCCTGCACATAGTCAAGGTGTTGGGAAGTGGGCAGGAGCAGAAGATCCACAACACCCACTCACACAAACATGTATTATCGGTCTGTACTGACACAGATTTGCCTCTTTGGTTTCACCATAAAGCCTGGAACATACAAGTCTGGTAGCTAAAACTGCTATTGAACAGGAAGCATGCCCAGCAGGGCCAATCAAAGAGATGGTTTATAGAATCAAGTGGCAGTATTGGGTCCCAGTGTGCAGAAAAGGAACAGCACCAGCTCTCGGGATGCTCAGGAGCAAAGAGCAGCACGCACTCCACAGCCCCACTCCATCACAGGGACTGACAAAGGCACTCAATTCAGCAAGGCAGAGCTCAACCTGCAGGGTCAGATCCTCCACCAAACCCTTCCAAGGAGCCTGGAGCACCCCAGGTGGGGCTGGTGGCTTGCTGAATGTGGCCTGAGAGCAGCTGCTGTTGTGGGGGGTTCATCTCACCCAGCCCTGAGCCAGCCATGCAGGCTCCACCCATGGGATTGGAGAGGACTGGGCACTTCCAGCCTGCAACTCATCTCATCTTGCCGTAGACAGGGTAGTGGTTCCCTCAGAGGGCTTTTTTCTCTGCTGCAAAGAAAATCTAAACATGAAGCTCCAACACCAATGCTTGCAGCGTCAGATTAATGCTCTTGTCTCTGTCAGAGCCAGGTAATTATATCTGTAATGACCAGTGAGATCTTCCACACTGTCACACCTAACAAATAAAGCTGGGACAGAGTAGAGAGAACAACTTTGCCACTGCTTGAGTTGGAATCAGAATTTATTACTGGTTATTTAATATCTGTGGAGGAAAAAAAAAATCAAAATACAGAAATCAGTAATAAAGGAGCCAATTGGTCATAAAGGAACCAGAACATGTCCTGCTGTCCAGAAGACCAAAGTGATGAGCAGAATGTGTCCTGGCTGTAGAGCAAATTAGCTGAAGTAGTCACTGTGCAACTTGAATTCATGGACTGTGGCCCAAGGATGGAAAAACCTTGGCTGGCAGTGGGGCTGCTCTGTATCATGTCCTGGCTCACCACTAAAGTGCAGCTTTGCTGTGCAACCACCTCCCACCTCTATTTTCCCCTTTATTGATTGTGCAGAATTCATACAATATTTATAGCACAGGAGGAGCATCACAGTGATGGGGGGGTGATGCCATTTCTCTAATGTTTGTTGACTTATGGCTAGAATGTGCAATTCAGCAGCTGAGGAATGTATCATTCCTATTCATGCTGCACTGCTCACAAGTGCTCACATCTCAGCCCATGTCAGCTGAACAAAGGTAGCCAGATCCTTGGACACTTGCCACTGCAGCTATGTTGTAGAATTATGGTGCCTTGAACATTTTATGATCTCTGATGATAGCAGCATTTACACTGGGCTGATGGTTCAAATTAATCTGATTTTCAGAAGCTACAGCATTTAATTAGGATCGGTAATAAAAATTACAGCATTGAAGGAGCATTATGACAGCATCTGTCCTGATCCGGGGGTGGGGGAATCAGGATTTTTTAAAAAACAATAAATTATTAAATTTGGTTAGTCACAACCAAAGAAAATTACCTTCTGGAACAATAAACAATAGATAGCGGCTGCCTCATCTTTGGGGTGGAGAGACACTTGATAATTTTGGACCTCAAAATATTTCTTTGATGTGTTGTAAAACCCACTCAACAATACAGATCCCTTTCGGTACATTTTCTAAGCAGCTACATCCTAGCACTCCATTTTTACTTTTATTGCCTTTCAGACTGGTGAGAGCAATATAATGATTCATCATTAAAGTACTCCTTAAGCAGCTTTGTTCCTATTTGTTGCTATATATATTAAATAGAAATTGCTCTTTGAATTCACCTCTAAAGTCAGACTCAGTTTTTTATCTAACAAGAATGATCTCCAGTCATCATCTGAATCTAGCAAAGTGAGAAAACCTTTTGCATAATATAAATATCTGCATTCACTAAGAGGAGACTAATGCCACCACCTACCGTGAATGCATTTTATAAGTGGTACAAAGCCAGATAGATTTCAAATGGAGTCTCTTAAAGACACTCCAGGCACCCTCAGAAAGGAACAGTTTTATCTCCAACTCAACAGTTTCTGGACCACAGGCTTTACTCACCTGTAGCTGGTTTACAAGCAGCACACAAACCATAAAAATGCAATGGTTGCTGAAAGAGTGCAGGTAGCTAAAGACAGGCCCTTGTTTAAACCCCTACAGAAACCAGGAAATCACTCCCTGGCAAGGAGTTCTTTGCTTGGCCTGTCTGTTACCCTCCTCCTGGCCACCTGTGACTGATGAGCAGCTCATGACTCGCCAGCTATTCCAGCATGGCTGGGCAGCCACAGCACCTCATGGATAAGGGCAGGCATTGCCTCCCAAAGGGCAAACCTGCAGAGATCCCAGCATCCCTGATGCCAGGTCAGCGCTGGGCCCATAAGAACATCAAATTTAGCCCCTTGTTGCAGAGGGGCACAGGAGGAGTCCCCGCCCTAAGTCTCCAGGGTGGGCAGAATGTCACTGCCAGGGGAAGGTGATCAGTACAGCATGTGTGACACAAAACACTGTCCAGTTCCCATTTAATAAATTATAATCTTTTAAGTTACCATTATTAACCCTAACAAATAGCTCTCAACTTCCACATAGTTAGAGTTTAATGCAGAACTTTAGTGCTGACCAGAAAGGCTGATCAGAAATAATCAGTGGTTCAAAGACCTCTGGTTTGATTTCCTAAGCAGATACAAGTAAGGTAGTAAGGAAGATATTCCCATCCACTTCTTCAGAACACAACACATGGAAATATGCCCCAACATTTTGCTGCTCTTGTAGAAGGACCTTTTACAAAAGACACTTGCTGGAATAGAGGCACAAAGATGACCAAAATAATTGCTGGCCAGCAAGTGCCAAATCCAATTTTGAAATCTTGTTTTAGAACCATTTTGCTTTGATTCAGGCAGTTCTAATCACCATTCTGTCTGTGTGCAAACAGCAGTAAATGGGATGACTAATACATATTCTTTTCTAATGTTTCCTGCACAGACAATGGTGTTGCTTAATGCCCACCACCTTTTATAAGCGCTGTTTTAGACAGAAGTCATTCAGATGACCTTATACCAATTCCACACTGGTGAGACTCCACTGCACGTTCATACATTTGTGTTTTCACCACTCCAAGTGAAGCCAGGAGATTTTCCTCCTCTTTGTGGGAGAAATGAGAGTTGCTATGGAGCACTGGATATCACCTGGTGTGTGGGTAAGAAGGGATCCTCTTTCTCAGGACAGAGAGAGCAGCTGTTCCAGGTTTCATCACAGCCTCCATCCCTGCATGAATCTTGATTCATGCACAACAACAAATCCACCAGACCCACTTCTGCTCCTCCAACACAGAGGGCTTGCAGAGCAGAGAGGTTTTCTCAACAGGATCCCAGAGGGGGACAAGTGTCCTGTTCTAGCAAAAAGAGAAGGAAATGTGTTCTTGACTGCATTTGGGCCCAAGAGATTCACAGCGCAGATGACAGTGCTGCTCTTTCTCCTGAAGAGTGCAATCATGAATTACACATTTGTTCTGCCAGGGTGCCACAGAAACACTTCTGAAACTGTTCCACAGCAATGGCACCATTGGCTGTGCTGTATCAATAGCTCTGCAAGGCCAGGAGCAAACACAAACCACTCTCCATGTGATGCAGGTGTGTAATCCAGGCAGCCCCTTCCTTTTCTGCTCAGCCAGGCTTCCTTGGCCAGGTCTGCACTCAGGAGCCAACAAGCAAACCTACATGTGTGGGTCAACCAGGCCAACAAAATCAGAGGTATCCAATACTCAACACTCTGCTTTTCCAGAAAACCGGAAAATTTCCTTCAGCTGAATCTTTACAGAATAAAACTCCCACTGGAGGTCTCAAGACAAACCAGAAAGAGCATGCCCTGATGGTGAGAAGGTAATAGTATTAGCTGCTGATTTTGTTAGGGATTTCTCAAGAAGGCAACTTTCAAAACAAGCCTAAGTAAATTTGATGGCACTGACAGATTTTTTTCTCCCAGGTACTGGTGCAAAAAATCCTCAAGCAAAGGTTCTGGGTGGTAAAGTAGTTAGAGTTGAACAAAACTCCTCTCCACAGGGCTGGGAAAGCAAAACACAAATCCCAGATTCATACACAGCTGCTTCTAAAACAAATTTCCTTCTCTACTTCTGAACATCAAGATCAACCCTTAAGGACCTCAACATTCCCTCCTCCTCAGGGAAGATCATCGCCTTTTTTCTTCCTCTTAGTGTAATTTCGCTCCTCAAAAAAATACCAGCTGCCATCAGCAGCATTTTCCCTCCCTGTGTGGGTGCCCTCTGTCCTCCCCACATCCACAGGAGCTGGATGAAGGGACCTGTAAAGTGCACTGTGTCCCAGTTTCTGAACCAGAGCATAACCCAGCATACTGCAGCCAACCTCATGGAAAGGTCATATAGCAGGAAGAAGTAAAAGCTCCCAGGTGTATTTCACTGAGACACAGGGTAGTTTGCTCCAATTAAGTGCAACAACTTTATTGTCAATCAGAAAAGGTATCACTCAGGTATCATTTGCACTCTGCTCTCTGCTGCACACAAAGAAATCACACACGTATTTTCTGTCTGGCATTATAGATTACAAATTAAGCCCTGTTCCCATGGACAATTTTTAAAAATTGTATACCCCAGACCAAGGAGAACACTGTATCCCCCGGAACAGATCACGGCATATTGCACAGGCAGCAGCACCTACCTCCGTGAGCCGACAGAGCCAGCAAGTCAACATAATTCCTCTTGGCTGGAGACATTTACCCCAGCTCAGGCAGCCGGGGCTCTGCTGCCATGCCTGGAGCTCCGGACACACCAAGAAAGCATCTTCTGTGAGCAGCACGGCTCCTCTCCCAGCCCCAACTGCAGCGGCGGCAGCCTGGCAGAGCAGCAGCAGTTGAATTGCTGCACATGTATCTCTGCAGATTATTTCCTGCTCAAACACTTGGCGTAAAAGCAGATGCTCTTAACCCTCTGGAGGCCTCTGTCTTTGTCCCCCCTCGGCAGAAGAAAGCTAGCAACTCCAAATATTCTGCGCTGAGGCCGGAGAGGAATGACCGGAGACACGCAGGGCATCTTCCCAGAAGTAGTCCCAAGCTCGTGTTAGTTGCAGTCACTTTGCGCTCGGGGAGCCAGGCATTCCCAGAGCAGCCCCCAGCATCCCCAGGCAGGCACCACACTGCATCACCCGCTGCAGATCCCCAGCTCCAGCCGAGCACCGCTCGGAGCTCCCGCGGGGGCCCCGCAGGGTGGGTGCTCAGAGGTGTGACCCTGCGGCTGGAGGCCACGGCCGGGCAGGTGCGGGACACGAGCGGAGCAGGAGGGATGTGCGAGCCCAGCAGGGTCAGGCTGCTGCTCGTGGCTCGGCGCTCTGCGGCCCCGGGCGCTGCCCCATCACCCGCCCGGCTCCGGGCACGGCGCTGCCCGCTGGCACCGGCTGGAGAGCGGCAGCGCTGCTCCCGCTCACAGCCTGCGAATGTGACTGGGAAGCATGGCTGAAAACATGCTACAATTAACAGGAGGGAGGGAGATACTATTGCTCTCCCGCTAGTCTTAAAGGCACATTGCTCGCATGTGCCTGTTGAGGATGCAAGCGCCCGCAGCTTCGCTCCCGGCTCTCACCCTTCTGCAGGTGGCCAAGAAACCCAGGCAGGAGCCCTGTCCGGGGTTGGGGAGGGAGAGCACCCCAGGAGTCAGGAACTGAAGGAGCAGCTAGCAGGAATGCCTCCATCAGGGACTGGGAGTGCGGCCTGACACACCTTCACCGCTGTGCTCGGCATCCAAGCAAGCCCTTGACACCCAGCCTGGCTGGTCACCCCTGCACTGGCACCTCCACCAGCATCCCAGCCAGACATGGGGCACACTGGCCACTGCCCCCTGAATCCCACACAGCACCAGTCATTGTCTCCAGCAGGCAAGGAGGGTGTGGTACCCCCCAGGAGCATGGTGTGGTGTGCCTCTCTGGTCTCGGCAGGAGAGTCAGGTTAGTGGCACTGTTCCCACTGGCCCCAGCAGCAGGTGCAGTTTTGCACCTTGGTTTACACAGCAAGGATATCCCTTCAGCACAGCCAGAAGCTGAGGCACTGAAATCCAACGTGCCACACATCCTAAAGCTGTGATGAGTTCTGCAGATCTTAGACTGGCAGTAGCATCTGGGGCCACGGACCCAGGGCTGGGGCCAGCAGGCTGTGCACAAGCTGAATGCCACAAATTGTCTCTTTACTTCTCCTCATCCCCTCTCCTGAGTGCCTTGGGATACTCTGGTTTGTCCTTCACCGTGTCACAGCACATATATAACAATAACAATGCCAGTAAGTACAGCTCACATCAAGTTTTTCCCTCCCTTTCCCCCATAACAGCTGACATCTGAAACTCAGAAATCTGCAAAACAGGTGATTTACCCTATTAAAAATCCCCACTTCTTTCTCAGCAGCAGTTGTTGCCATACTTAAGATGCTTTTCTGAGTAGGACAAACTGGTGTGAAGCCCTGAACCTTGTTAAGCCTCTGCGTCACACAGCAACCCGTTAGCACCTTTGATTCTCCAAGGCCATGGAGACACCAAAATTAACCTGATCAATACCTGCCTTCATCACTGTTAGCAGTGGGGATATTTTAGCCTGAACACACAAAGCCAAAATAAATTACTATGATGAAAAGTTAAGCATCCTGTAACCTCATTCCTGAAAAACAGACTGAAAGGGAAGGTACCCTTAACACAAAACCAGCAAATACTCATCACTAATGCAAGAATGCATCACAGCAAAGCAAATTCTTTCCTGTAGTGCTAGTACAGGGGGGCTATTAAAACATTATCCCCTGATGAAACAAGTGCAATGCATGTTTCACTGTTTCCAGGCCATGCAGCTTTGTGCAAAAATACCACAGTGAGTTAATTCAAAATTCTCTTTATTAAGCATTGCATATCTTAAAGAAAGGCTTTTAACACCAGACCTACAAAACAAGTCTAAGTCGCAATCAAAATGCTAGGCAGAGACACTTAAGGCTTTATGCTCCCGAAGTTTCTCCCCTGGGTATCAAAGATCAAATTTGTTCTCCAGAAGATAGCTGAGGATTTCTCGAGTTTAATGCTTCCTGAGCTCATTGATTAGTATGCAAACACAGCACAGTGACTACCAGCACATCACTACAAGGATCTGTCCTGAAAGAAGGCAGCCCTCTGCAGCACACTCAATTGAAATATTCTGTGTACAGGCACTATTACTTCTTAAAACTACAAGACCTGATGGACCAACCAACTTTAAATTCAGGGGAAATGACTGCCTATTAAATTCATAAGATCAAATGCTCCTTTGAGTTATTCCATTTTCTACAACAGAGTGTTTTGGCATGAGAAACTCAGGTCAGTAGGGTCATATCTTTCTGTCAGATACCAGGTCTGTCACTAAAACGTATGCCCATGCTAGCAAGGGTAGATTTTCTTTGGTATTTAGTGTAATATAAGACTTCATTCTAAAAATATTTGCATGTAAGGAAGCCATCATATTGGGAAACATCACACTACAGAAAGCTGAATCATTAAAGATGTCTGCAAACAATGGCAAGACCCAAAATCCACATCACAATTGTACTAAATTGCATATTCCACCAAATATATGTATTCTAATTAGACTGCACTGCAAATCAACCTTTCTCAAAGACTTTAAATGCATAATAAATAAACGTAAACTGTAAGAAACACAGACATCATTAGAGTGGGGGTTTAAAAAAAGAAAAAATAAATAAAAAGAACTTTGGAAGTCAGAAACCTGACTATAACTATTCCCAACTTTCAGAAACATGCTTCCAAGTGTATTGCTATGTGATACCTGAGGAATATCAACTCTAAAGCCTTCTGAAACTCAGAGCTCCCAGGTGGTGGACGTGTCCATGCACACAAAACAAGCAACTACCCAAGAGACAGCAGTCAAGAGCATACAGCAGGCTGACCCTACTGGGACTTATAAAAATAACAGCATGAGTTTAAATGGCTACTTTGGAAAAAAAAATAAAGCCAAGCAGGAGTAAGAGAGATGGAGGCTTGGCAGGATGAAACTGTACCCACTTGCAGGGGTCCTGTAAATATTGTGGCTATCTCTGTTCAGAAATCCCAGAATACTGACCTCAGCCTTCATGTTACAAAATTCTCATGCTCTACTCCTGACATTCAACATCTGACCTCTCTTTATAACTATTCTTTTACTAATTCATCTTCCAATAAATGGCTTGTGCCCTGCTGTTACCAAGTTGCAAAAAGATCATGGTTGGTTTGTGGCAGGTAAGTAAACAATTCATACATCACACAAGCAATTCATACATCATGTAAACAATTCATATGTTTATTGTTGGCTCACCCTTCAGGTCACATATAAAAAGTGGGAGGAAAGGGCTCTGTACAGTGTGAGAAGCAATGTCAGCACAATCATTTCAGCCTTCTGGAGAGTGATGGCTGGAATTGCACTTGCACACTTCATGCACTGAAGCTCTGCACTGGCCAACCCCTAAGGCAAGCACCTGAATTCCTGCACATAACCATGGCGAGAGCAGCACTGGAAGAAGCCAGGACACCCTAGTTAAACAACTGGCAGGGAGATTGTCCCTCCTGAGCCTTGCACCCGCTTTTCTCACACACAGTAGGAACCATACTGAGTAAAGTGAACAGCTCCTCTACAGACCATGAACCAAAAATTTTGACCAAGTTAAAAAATTTGGAAAGTGGTGAAAGCTTCTCTAAGGAGGACATTTCACACACATGTCCAAAATCTGTAAAGGGTAAGCGTCACAGCACATGCCACAGCTGAGATGGCCACAATACAGAGTATCAACATGCAATTTCAGAAAGCTTTAAGCATCCCCATACAAAATCCCACCTTACCACATCAGAAGACTTCAGGCATCTGCCCACACAGAGTAGCATGATCTCCCCTCAGAAGGCTGCAAGCAACTGCCCTTCTTGTTCTTTAGCCCAACCTTTTATACTCTCATGCTGATGCATTGCACCTGTGTGCCCTCTGCTCCCTTTGGTGACTGGTCAGTGCACTGGACACTCATTGCTGTCAATGCTGCTCACAGCTGTAGCCCATTGGGGATCAGGTTCAGCCACAGCCCCATCCCAATCACCACAAACTGTGTGCCTACAGGTAATGCCTGACTCTGTACTCCCTACAAACTCTTGGCTACAAACAAATTGGCAGTCTCTGGCACATGCCAAACCTTCCACCCCAGGGTTCCCTGAACTTGTTCTCCAGGCTGCCTAACAGAGCAGCCCCCAACATTTTTGTATCAACGACCACTCTGCAGTTTTTCCTATCAGCCCTCACCAATAACCAGCTACTGAGCACCTGCCATGACCCCATGGATGTCTGGAGTTCAGAATCACTGGTGTGAGACTGAGAGGGCTCCAGCCAGAAGAGAGGTGTAATAGCAGATACCAGAGCATGGAGTCTGAGAAGCAACAGCACTGACTTTTAATACCCAGCTTGCTCAGAAACTGCCTCCAGCCAAACTAACAAAAGGAGCAACCAAAGCATTTACAGTTTTGAACGTTAGCCTGGTGAGCCATCAGTCCTGAGGTTTATTTATATTGGAAAAACTTCAGAAGTTCAAAAAAGGCATCAGCATCCAAGCAAGCCACACTGCCAGGCTGCAGCACCTCACTGGGACACATCACAGGTACAGTGTGCAGTGTTTACCCAAGGAGATGCATGGTGACTAGAGTGGGAGTTCACTGCAGGGAAAAGCTAGGGACATCAGAGACCCAAATATCCTTTCAAACACCCTATTTGCAAGACAAACCATTCTTTTGACTTGGCCTATTTAGAAGCAGATAATCCTGATTATGAATCTTTAAGATATCAGCATCATATTGTAGTTTTTTTGCAAGGTTTGGTTTTTTCTTGTTTTAAATCAGTATTTATGTTTTGCTTGAAAATATTCCATTGTATTTAGATATTAGAATCCCACAGACCTCCTTGTACCTGTGATTTAGAAATGGAAGTATTTGCACTGTGAGTAAGGTTTGCAGAATTCAATGAATGTGTTGGCAAAGAGTCAAAAGAGCATGCTTGGACAGCCTGGGGATTATAAGGTCCCCCCAGCTGCCTTTTACAAGCTAGCTGGTTTACCTTTATCAAGAGTTCCTACTTGAACTACTTTTTAGAAGTCAGCCTTTATTTCTCTGAAATTTTCAAATGTATTTGAGAAATTAAACATTAAAATAGGACCAGAGGAATAGTTCATCAGACAATAATTTTATATCTACTGAATGTCCTTTGTAGTCAGAGAAACCTGGGCCAAACCCTAGAGCCAAAATCAGCTCTGGTATCTACAAGTACAAATCAATGTATTCAGAATGAAGCTCTCAAAGAAGACAAATCATCATTCAGAGATGGGGGGCCATGGCTCTGGCTGGTGGTGCTTCTTTCTGATTCAATAATGAAAGAAAGGTAGCAGCTAGGAATTAAAACCCCAAAAGGTGCCAAAGAGAAAACAGGCTGTAGCAAAGTGACCACCTGGGTATTGAAAGACTCTCCTGAGGTTCAAATGCAGCAAGAATGATTAAACATGGATACAGAGCCCAAACTACAGGAAGAAGATCCTCTGTTTCTTGGTGCAGGCGAAGTGAAGCATAGAAGTATTTTAGGAAGGTGAGCACTGGTAATAGCTTTACTGTAGGACAACTAGGTTAAATTGAGCTGGGATAAAAAGGAGTGAGACTGAATTATTTAAGCTTCCTTTCTGCCCATATGTGCTGTGAACAGCTGATAAGCCGTAGGAAGAACATGCTACTTTTAGATCTCTTGACTTTCCTGTGCCAGGGTCCTTGTCTCTCTGCTGAGCAAACAGGGAACCAATGCTACTGCAACTGGAAGCTGGGAAACATGGGCTCTCCCTCTGCCTCTGGCTGATGAGTTATTTTGGGCTAACAAAGTTCATAACCCATTCTTCAAAATGACCCCAAGATTCCATTCATATTTGGGAGGTGCTTTGAAAAATGCCAGTGCAGCTTAGTCCCCATCAGCTCCTGCCTGCACCAACAAAGGCTCCACAACCAGGAAGATCTGTCCAGGCAACTGTGATGAACAAGCTCTGTGTTCAACTGGGCTACACAAATACCAGGGAAATATTGTGAGGAGAGGTCTTGGAGAAGCACTGTTCTAGTTAATGCCAAATGAGGAGCTCGTGTGCCCTCAGCTTGAGACCAGAGCTGCACAGGCTTGGGCCCCAGAGAGCCAGGGGAGCACCCCAGCACCCAGGGGCACAGGGGGACACAGCAAAGCCATTGGACACCTTCTGGCACCCTCCCCACCTCATCTTCCTTCTGGGGATCTTCTTTGTAATGAAATTTTTCCTTTCATCAAAAATTTTACATGATTTTATGGCCATGTTAGATTTTCTATTTATATCTGTTTTACTTTTATACGATTTTGGAAGAATTCTAAAAGGCTGTTACCCCATACCTTTGAAGAATTTGACAAATATTGCTTCTGTTCAAAAGTCCACGGGAAGCAACACAGAACAAGCCTGTCAAGTCCATGCTGGGACCAGCAGATTCACACCTCCAACTTCCTGTTCCACTTCTGGAGACCGTATCTCTGATTTGCAGCCAGAGGACAACCCCCACCTTTCCTTTGCCTTGCTGTCCCAAACCCAAACACCAGTTAAAAGGCATCTCCATGTGCAGGTTATGGCATGTTAGCACTGACAACCTCATGAAAAGGGAACCGATTTCAGCACCAAAAAGCAGTGAGCAGACTGTGGGAGCAGTGAGCCTTCCCTTCACACAGAACTGCACTGGAAACCTGCATGCTGGGGGTGCCCCTCTGTCTCTCAGCTGCAGCATGAGCTTGTTCATGCTTTGGGCAGCACCTGATGGAGTCAGAGAATTAAAGAGTCAGTTATTTAAACCTGCAAGGTCCACAAACCCCAGCTGAGAAAGTGAGAGAGGAGTGAGATATCACAGCTGACACCACAGCAGAGAGGAAGACCTGCTCATGCTGGGCTGAAGAGGGGGTTTCTCATAGAGCAGCTGTCAAAACCTTGTTCTGAAATGCCTCAGCAAGCTCCACCTCAGCCTTGTCCTAGCCTGGACACCTGGGGACAGCTCTGCTTCATTTTCCCCAGCAATTCCAAGAGCTCCTGTGGCCCCAGGAATCCTGCTGGAGCACAGGGAGATGACACCATCCCCTTCTGCACCCATGACATGTTGTGAGGCCCTTGTACTCCCTTTTTTGGGTTTTGAGTTGTTGCTGAAATGGCTTTCAAGGTATTAAAAAGTTTTTTTTCTAGCCCCGTGCTTGAGAAAGAAGTTGAGATTTTTTAGCTTTGGTTTTCAAGGTTGTTTATTTTGTCTTATTTAATACTTTTTTTTTTAGACTTGCAGAGGTCTGTCTGGTAGGTCAGGTTGAGGCACACTGACTGCCCTCAGGGTGGGTTATTCTTTTATACTAAAAACTACGTGTATTTTATTTACAATAATTTTTAATACTTATCACTTATGTTAGACAGTTTGTTTCTACTTCAAACTAATCTAGAAGTGCTACTATTACAGCAGAAGATGGAGGACAAGAAGAAGAAGGAGAAAGACATGATATGCTTAGATTTTTCTATTTTGTTTTTTGAACTCTTATTTTAAAATCTCTAAAATTTTACTTTTTTACTTTGGGATAAATTCACTATTATTTTATTTAAACTTTTGCAGCTTGTAATTCTTCCCACAAAATTGGTAATTGTTTTCACAGGTTAAAATTGAAGGCACAGGTGGTTTTGACTCTGTGCCAAGGTGTTTGAGCTCCCTGCATTATAACCCCTTGGCAGGACACTCGCTGGGGAGCTGTGATTGCTCAGCCTGAGCACATTAACCCAGGAGCACTGCAAAGGTTTATCTGAACAAGGGCTAAAAAGAAAATTACAAAGAAGCTTTGGCAGAAGGGTGAAACCTATCATTAATTTTAGTAGTGAATGATCTAAAATATATAAACACATTGTCCTTTTATAGCAGGACTGGGTTTCTCTATTGCTGCCTTAAAAATGTCATGCTAGCTCCACCTAGCACACGGAATGCTTGTACTAGCACTGGGGAACTATTCAGGATTAAGTATGGCCACTTTTGTTCAGTTTGATCAACTGGTTATTTGTTACTATTCAGACTAATGCTTCTATTTAATTCCTTTCACATCTCCCACAGGAAAAATATGGGCTTCAGCTAACATCTCAAGGGTACATTTACTAAGAATGCAAAAGATTTTACAAATAAATGAGGGGGAAGGCAACACTTTGCTGTACATCACATATATTTTAAAAGTCCATTAGAGTCCTCTAGATTTATCATGCTACCAGAACTGAGATGGGTATTTAATACAAGAAAAATTTTGTAGGTCAATGCAGAAACCTAAATGACTGATGCAAAATTGCTTGGACAATAAAAGTGTTCAGGCCACCCCCTGCAAATACTGCCTGACAACTCACACCCTCCAAGCCCTGCTGGTCCCAACTGGAGCAGTGTTATCTCATTAAAAGCTTCTGCTCAGTCACTAAGCAGTACAACCACTAAAACAGGATTTCTGGAATATTAATTCCAAAGGAAGACAATAAAACATAATGATATTACTACATCCCACCTAATTTTTTGTGATTGGCTCTCCACTAAATTTAACAAAAGAAATTTGCAATCAACAAACAATATTTTGACAACAGACAGAAATAGGAAGGTTTTGGAGAAGTGGCAATCCTTGAAGGAAGACATGCACTTCCCTGCAGAAATCCAGGAGGGATTACTGTGCCCTCTAATGGGACAACTTCCCTTCTGAACAATGTGAGCAACCAAAAAATAAATCATTGAGGGGACATTTTCCAGTGTTCTGTTCACCAGTTTAATGAGAAGCTTTGCTGCCATTCAAATGGCTGGTCCCATGGGCCAGACTGAGCTGTCTGGGGCAAATGCTTTTTTGGCTTCTCCCTGAAGTCAGAAAAGGCTGGGGAGGTTTGAGGGGGTCATGAGAAGTTTAAGGTTTGCACATCCCTCCAACAGATTCAGGACTCTGTCATTGAGGTGATTTGTAGTTCAGGTTCATAGGCTTTCTCATCAGGAGGAACCTTGCACTTTTTCTGCACAGAATGACAAACACACCCACAGCTGTGGCACTTCAGATGGGGCTGGAATGGCCCTTTACAGGAGACAGAGCATTGCCAGAACACCCTGAGCCTCTGCAAACCCACAATGCAAACCCTGGCCAGCTCTGAGCTCAAACACTCCTGGCTAGGGGCCATTCCCAGGTTCTAGGAACACAGAATGTGCTGAGAAAGCTGCAGACAAAGGGAGGATGATGGGCACGAGTTACTTGGATTTGTGAAAAAATAGGACCTAAAGCAGATTGCCTTTTACAATTACACAGCCACAGGGAAACAGCACAGCAACAAAGACATGGCAGAAACGCAACAAAAGCCATCACACATCCTCAGTATAGCGCACTACCCACAGGAAGCAGGCTCCTCTGTACATCCACTAGCAATCAGACTTTCAATACTTTCATTTTCAAAGAAAACTAACAACATAGAGAAAACATTTTGAAGATTAGGCGTTCTGCAGAGATAAGAAAAAGAGCTGATATAGACCTTAGTCATAGCACTGAATAACAGCAAAAAGAGTCAGGGAAACACAGATCAGAGCACACTCCACCCACGGGGATCCAAAAGGTGAGTCCATGCCTGAGAGCTGCACTATCTCTCCTGTGTGGGAACCCTGCTCCTGTTTTACAAATGCACAAATACACATCCCTGCTTCACACACGTGGAGCAGCCTGAGCCCATCTATCTGCCTGGGGGCTTTGGGCCCACACCATGTGCCAGTGCCACCAGGGCAGGAGATGGGGAGTGGCTCTGCCTGCGCATGGGGAGGGTCTGTGGTGCTGTTCACAGGGGTCCTGGGATGAGGGAAGAGATGAGAAGCTTGACTCCGTATTTCAGAAGGCTGATTTATTATTTTATGATATATATTATATTAAAAGAAAATGCTATATTAAAACTATACTAAAAGAATAGAAGAAAGGATTTCATCAGAAGGCTTGAAAGGAATAGAAAAGAATGACAATAAAATCCTGTGACTGACCAAAGAGTCTGAGACAGCTGACTGTGATTTGCCATTAATTAGAAACAACCACATTACACCAATCACAGATGCACCTGTTGCATTCCACAGCAGCAGATAATCATTGTTTACATTTCATTTCTGAGGCCTCTCAGCTTCTCAGGAGAAAAATCCTAGCAAAAGGATTTTTCAGAAAATATCATGACAACAGGGTGTGTCATGAACTGAGTGCCAGGTCCTTGGCAGAGCTGCTGGGGTGATGCCACGTTGATAGCAGATGCTGCTAACACCTGTTGATGGGTACAGCAGTCCCTTTTTAAAAGCAGTCAGCCATGGGAGGCAGGGAAGCATGGGCCTCGTAGGCACAGATAATTGTTTACCAGGTGCCAGTAAACAAAGGAAAAGCTGTGCTGCAAGGTTACAGAGTCAGGCAGGACACAAAGGAATTTGCATCCAACAACAGCACCACTCCTCAAGGAAAAGAAGCACCAGCCTGAAGCTGTAGAACCCAGAGCAATGGACTGCATTGCTTCCTGCAGAGCAGCAGCAGAGCAGAAAACATAAACCCAGTAGAGTTTCAAAGGGAGCTGGGTCTAGCACAGAGACCAGACTTCATTCAAAGATTCATTCAAAGAATTTTAGCTCTTCCTTTTCCACATCACATTCTTAAATATTCCCTCTGCTCAGTCTGCTTTAGAAACTCATTCTTTACTAAATGAATCTTATTTTTCCTAGACTGGTTCATTCAAGTGGGATACTGAACACAGTATTGAAGTAGAAAGGGAACTGTGGCTTCCAGACAATAAAGCTTTCCTCTCCAGAGGCAATGTCAAAAATAATCTACAGACCTGGGCTGTCGCTGCAAAGAACCCTTGCACCAAACAAGAGCTGTAGCTGGTCAGTCCACTTTGTATGTTAGGGCAGTCAGGATTCAGTTTGCAGCCTGGCAGTGGACAAAATAAATCTTGAAACAAGTTTGTGTTAGGGTGCCCTCACTGTGCACCTCATTTCTTTGCTTCTTGCTGCATTCATGTTAACGTACTCTTCCTCCACTGCCAGTTTCTTTTTAAATCCCCACTTGGAGCTGCTGTGATAAGGGGTGTTTCCATTACAGATTCTCAATTATTCTTAAATTACTAAAACATTCGGATTTCAAATAAGTCCTCTTTTCTTTTCCTTCAAGATTCTATCAAATAGTGCCCCAGCTAATTATTGTCTTCTGACTGAGTTTCAAAACTCAGCTTGTTTGATGCCACAAAAGCATAAATCCCAAGAAAAGAAAAAAATCCCTGGAAATGCAGTCCTTTGCTTCTTTTATTTCAAATTGGTTTTGTGCCATCAATGAAATCATCCTGTGAGGAAAAAAAAATTACATTCCAGCCTTTGGGGAGTGACTGAATAGAAAAACTTTTAATATGCAAAGTTCAAAAAGCAACAAGAGAAAAGAGGTTTTTGGAAGGAGCACCTCTGGCTGGCCCTAACAATAGCTTTTGTCATTCCCCAGGCTCCAGCAGCACAGTCGGCCGGCTGGCTGCATAATTTAACATATAATATCTTATGCATCTTGATCTTATCAGAACACTTTACAGAGGCTAATGGAAATGGTAGAATAGGCTTTGGAGACCTTCTCCAGCACTTGCTTTAAACTGCTGGGTTTACACAGCATCCAGTCAATTACCTAAATCTATCTACAGACATCTACTGTCAAATGAAGCAGAAAGTAAAAGGCATTTCATAAAAGCATGGATGGAACAGACATCAGCTGACCATGAACAGCACATGACTGTTCAGTCATTCATACAGTGATTTATTTAATACCCTCAGAGTTCATATTTCAGAAGTTCTTTTTTCCCTAGGCTTGCTCCTTCTTCTAAGGCTCGCTATTGTAAAGATGACAGCACATTTTGCTAGCAAATAACTGTGAAATACATTCTACTTCAAAAGTTTACTACAGAAAAAGTTCTTGTATTTTGCCATAACTAACAAAGAACAGAAAAGTGCCATTTGTTTGTCTTTGGCTTTTATCTGTTAAAGCCAGACAGAAAGAATTGAAGGCACTGAAAATAAAGCATTCATCCTGCATACAAGCAGTGCTGGAATTACATCTTTTCATGGCTGCTTTTTTGACTCAAGCAGCAGTCTGGCAGGGCGGACATCATGCCCAGAGAGTTGTTTTTCCCAGGGTGAGAACAAACCCTTACACTCTAGCTGTTCTGACCTTGCAGCTTTCCCACACACACGGAAGTTTGACTGCATGATTTGTAGAACATCTCAAGCTGGAATTTTTTCCCCTACCCAAAGTTAATCCCTGTGCCAAAAATAGATCAATGTGAATCAGCTGAATCTAGGAAAACAGAGAAAACAGGTCTGTTGCTAAGCACAATAACTTCAAGAAAACTGCACTCATTGTAACACCATAATTATCACCCCAGCTGTGCAGAAGATAATTATTTCCACTAAGATGTGGCAACCTTTTGCAAAGATGAGACAGATACTTCCACTTTCAATCACCCAATGCAATACCTGCATTTATATCAAGATATTAGGGGACAGGTAAAAATAACTTGATTAACTTTGTGCATTCTTTTTATATCACTTATGTCCTTTACTGCATCTTGGCTTCCATATATGCCATAAATCAGCAAAAGGAGAGAGCAACAAAAATAGAGGGACACAGAAAAGATGAAGAGCTAATATTCAAATCCTCCCACAGAAGGCAGACAAACCTCCAAGGAAATGTGGGCAGATTCTTCTTGGTAGGAGGAGAATGAGAACATGAAAAATATCAGCCAACCAAAATAATGGAAAAAACCAAAAACATACATACATATGGATGGCCCTGGGAAACTGGCAGGGACCTCTCTGCAGGAGTTGTGTCTGGGGAACAAGATGTCTCAGGGCTTTTAAGTCAAACCATCCAGCCTTGAGGTACCACAGCCTGTCAACATCCAAAGCTAGCACAATGATCATAAAAGCGAAACAGGAACTAGGACACACTGATAAAAGCACTAAAATCGCCTTGAAAACACAAGAGCTAGGAGATTAGCAAGCTAAACAATACTTTTTCCTCCATGCTGTCATGGTTGATTGTTTAAAGCCTGTCAAAAGCTCCTCTGGGAAACCCTTCATAGATATACTGAGAGCAGTGGGAGAGTGGGGAATCAGTCAATATTTAATAACTTTATTACTCAGACAGTACCACATGCAATTAATTGAAAATTACAATGGCTTTTGGGGGAAATGTGCTTTTCTTTTGCAATAACAACCAAGCAACTTGTAGTATTCTGAAACTATTATTTTCCTTTTTAATATTTGAAAGAGGCACAAACCTTTGCTAAAGCCATAGCAGAATCTTGAGGGCACCTCAACTACCAGAGAATTTCCAGCAATAACTTCCATCACCAATGCTGGAAGTTTTCTCTTTGCCATCTCACTTTCTTTCCAAATCATGAGCAAACCTGAGACTGCACTGAAATCATTAGCACCGCCCACCAGGCAGATCTGCTGTCACTGCACATTGCCTCTCTCCAAGACAGACAGCTGCCGGCTGGGTCTGGACACCAGGCAGGAGCCTGGCAGAGCCCCCACAGCTCCAAACTCATGGGCTGCCTCCAGTTCCTCCCTCAAGGAAAAAAGACAACTTCCAAAGGAAGCCCATGAGCACATTCAGCTCCTACATCACGCTAGTGGAACTTCTGTTGGAATGCTGAGCGCGTATCAGAAGTTCACAATTCTAAAAGAAAGATGGAAAGATGGAAAAAAAAAAAAAAAAAAAAAAAACCAAAATAAACCAACATGGAAGCAGCCAAAAAGCATTTGGGAGGTAGACACTGTGCTGCACAGCAAGAGACACCCAAAGAAATACTTACAGAAAAATGAATACCAAGCAGTGACATGTAAAAAAATGTCTTGGAAAATATGCATGTACCTAACTAGTGACACAGACAGCTTCTGGAACTCAGTAGAGAAAGAAAAGGAGAAAACAACCCCAGCACCATATAGTAAAAATTACTGAATCTGGTATTAAAGTCTACCAATCAGTGTATTCACAGTACTCTCAAATACCAGGTCTCCTGAAAGCCTGGGAGCACATCTTTCACTGCTCTTCTGTATCTGTCTTCCTCCAGCCAACAGCTGAAGAAAGCAATTTTATACCTTCTCTGAATTGCAATATGAATTTAGGTCTCACCTGCCTCTGCTTGTCCCCATCATTTTCCAAGGAGAAAAGCAGAGCAGTGGCACTCTCACAAGTTCATTTGATTGGCAAGTACCTGAGGTTTTCTACTGATCTTTAAATTCACTATGAATCTAATAAAAACCTCAATATCAGCACTGGAATATTTCATATAGTGCAGTTTTATTTAATTTCTTGCTCATCTGACTACTGCCAAACTAGAGGATATTCCATCAAAGCTAATACAGCCAAATGAGACATTCTCAGAACACCCTGTGTGTATTTTCTTGCACACATGAGTCCACAAATCCTAACTGCTAGTTCTCAACAAAGATGTTTCATTTGTTTTAAATAATCTGACTGGAGACACTCTGCTTCAGAAATACCTCTATAAATACACCCAGGAGGAAATTTGACATATACAGTATAATTGCTTTGCTATCTAGACTTAATCCTGCATAGAAACCATCTGGTGCATTAAAAAAAAAAAAAAAAAAAAAAAAAAAAAAAAAAAAAAAAAAGCCCCACAAACACAAAAGCTGAATCAGATTCTTTTTGTACACAGCTTACTATTTCTGCAATTTGTATTTTATACTGTGCATGTGTAGACCACAAGATCACCATGTACAAGATCATCACAAAGTGGTGTTACAATACTGCTTTAAAAAACCCAAACAAGCTTTTCAAGGTGTACAGAGAAACCAGGTGTGTAGAGAAATCCTTTCATTCTGCTCTGCTCAGGAAAGAACCAGAACCAAGAAAATAATTCAGAGGAAACAGCCAAAAGCATAAAATATTTACCTTACTAGGAAGAATGAAAACAGTGAGCTGCTGCAGTAGGAGAGAAGACAACTGGGAAGAGAAGGTGCTAAAATGGCCTTGCCTGATGCAGAGAGCACAAAATAGTCTGGCTGGAAGGCACAGCTCAGAGGGTCAAGGGCTGCTCCCTTCCCCTGTGATCCTTTGCTTTTCCACAGGTGTTTAACTTGACCTTCACCAGTGAAGGCTCTAAATTTCCCTGGGCAGTAAATTCTGATGCTTTACTACTTTTCCTTAGCTTCACCCAGCATCTAAACTCTGTCTTCCTTGTCACAAGGAATATTTAAGTACTATCAGGCACCCCTGGAAACTCACCCTGCAGGTTCTTAGGCTAGCAAACTTCTGCTGGAAAGAACATAATTACAGGTGACCCTGCTCAGGTGCTGACCTGCTGAGAGCCTTTTGGACTTACCTGGGGGGATGTGAAAACCAGGAGTATTTCTCCAATCTCACATTCCTCTCCCACCTGCTGGTAACAGGGTGCTGTACCCAGCTGTGACAGCAAACACCACAAGCTCCAACAGAGCTTCAGGGAGCTTGGGGAGGAGCAGGAGTCCTGGCTTTCATGGTCTAAAGCACCCCCAGCTGCCTCTAAAAGGGGAATCAGTTCCCAAGAGGGTGGACAGTGAGGAGTGAGGATCTGGGTGCTGTTCCCAGGGAGCACTGAACCATCTCTGCAGATGCAGAGCCCTTGTGCTTCCACATCATTTGAGGACTTGCTCCCCACTCCTTACCCTGCTCTTGTTCCTCCAGGTCTCAGCCAGAATTTAGCTTCTCTTCCTAGAAACCCCTCATTCCTACAGAGTGATGGGTTTTGTCTTGATCCCTAATCTTCCAAACAAAGGCTCCATGCTTCACTCCAAATGCAAAGCTCCATATATTAACAACTTACAAAAGCCATACAAAAACCTTTATCCTGCTGGAAGCAATAACCCTATTGATTTAACATTTTGCTCACTGCTACCAACTAATAACAGGATGAAAGCAAGGCACTATATCACACATTGTCAGCAGCAGCTCAGAACAAATTGGGTCCTTTTTGGATCAACAGAAGCATGAAGCACAGGCTCAAATCACATCTCCTCATCAGCTCTGAGCCCCATCCCACTGCCCATCACCTGCATGTGACCAAGAGCACTCAGAGCAGGACTAATGGCAGCTGGCATAATTAAAAGGCTTTGAGTCACACATCCACGAGTGTCTGAGTGCTAGGCTGTGGCAATTAGCATACTTACAAACAGAAGGTTTTGAGAGACAATCTAAATTACAGCACATGATCTCCAAATGCAGCTCTGAAGTTTCAAAATAACCTTACTGTCATCCCCAGATACCAAACAGCCATGCCCAGAGCTGGATGTATGTTCCCTCTTCCATCAACACATCTCTGCTCCTGCCTTGTCCTAAAGGATGCCTTACCTTGAGTTGTCACAGCTGATTACACACAGGATGTGACATAGGAGGACATGAATAATGTGCCCCCCCCCTTTGATCTGAACAAATCCATTAGTTTGGCTTTGGAGAAGAACAGGAAAACACAAATGTACTGAGCAGAAGTTTACTTGAATCATTGTAGCATTATTATTATTATTATTATTATTATTATTATTATTATTACTACTACTACTGTTACTACTATTATGATGATGTTTATGTTTACTTCCCCTCTCACTGAAGTGTAGCAAAAAAAGCCCAAGTTAAAAAGAAAATTATTTCCTCACACAAAGCATTTGGGAAAGCTTCCATAGGTCTTTATTTCCAAATTCTACAAAACTTAAATGGGTCAATTCAGCATGGGTTGGCATTGAACTATCAGTTACCACATAGTTTTCATATTTCTTTTCAGAAATTAAGGACATGAGGAAGATCTTCTTTGCTGCTTGGTTTTTGACTAAGCAGACTTTCCCCCCCTATTGTTCTACAAACTGGATGTACACAGATACCGGAATATTTTTAAATCAAAGAGCCAAAAAAGGTAATTAAATCCAACGTTAATTAAAATCTGAGCTAGTGAGCTTCCTGCTTACTCATGAGGAGGAGTAAGAACAGCACTTGGAGCATCAGAGCTTCCTGAGGATTGTTCATCGTGGCCAGCAGATGTGAGAGTGGGGTGCATTCATCTCTCTTTTGGGCACACGCACATTCCCTCACTCTTCCAGCAGTAAGAGTTACACAAATTCTCCTGTAGATCTCTGGGTTGTGCTTCACACTCATTTCCATTTTCTGCCTTCCCAGCAGGGTTCGTGGCACCACACTCAGCTCAGCCAAGGAAGGAATCCAGCCCCCTGCTTTTATTTTTACCCGTTGTGCTTTCATCAGAGCTGGGTGAGTGAGGAACCATCTGCTTCCTTGGGATGAAAAGGCAAGAGAGGGAGCTACAGTTTCCAGAGGAGTGCATCTCTCAGGATACAGCATCTGTCCTTTCTGTTCCTCCTGATTTATGGGGATTTTGGTTTGGGCCAAATTCACAGCTACATTAGGAATGAGAAGAGCCTAATGTGCCACTGTACCCAGAATGAATTTGGCTCAGTGACTTCAGCTCATTCATTCTCAGGGATGATATTTCTGAGCACTTGATCCATGATGAATAGTAGGCAAATTTACACTGGTGCAGTGGGCGACTTTCTAATTTCATTTACGCTCAGACCATCCTGTTGCCTGGTATGAAAGAAGAGGTTTTAGCTGAAGCTATTTAGTTTGAAGGATTAGATAACAAGGATATGTAACTTTCCTAATCAGAATTATGGTGTGTTAAGATTTTGTACATGAACTTTTGTAGTGCAGCACAGAATCACTGGACATCCAATCTGATAATCCTTCACATTTGAAGGCAACAGGAGCTACAGCACCTAATGTAGAGACAAATATTGACAGAAAGAATGATGTGAGGAAGCAGTCAGAACTAAAAATCTAATCTTTCTGACACATGTGAACTTCAAAGATTTTTCATCTTGAACATTGATAGTGGGATTCCAGACACATGTATAAGACTGAAAGATTTTCCATATCACAAATATAGTCACTGTAAATGCAGTTCAAATAACAGCCCTGATCTTCTAACTTTCTAGAAAGTTGCTAAAATTTGAAATCATCTTCCTGAAGCTTCTTGGAGATCTTCCTCAACTTTCTTACTGAAAATGATCTGACAAAGCCTAATGAGCAAATGAACCAACTTGCTATTTTCCTTTCAGTTATCTCTGTGGTAATCGATGTTCAGATTATTTCATCATTGTGTTTTACATTAATTTTTGCCTTTGCAGAGGAATGTGTATTATCTTCAACACTGCTCTGCCCAAATTTTCAATCCTACATTCCTCCTGAGGTGATGTCAGGAATGCTGTGAACAGTGAACTAGTTTGGGGTGATGGAGGAGACAGTCAAGGTTGTCCATTTGCAGCTGGGCAGGTGGCACTGAAACCCCCTGACCCTGCTCCCCTTGCAGCCAGGTGCTGTGCAAGATTCTGGACAGGAAAGTGCTAGTCCTGCCCTAGCTAATATGAAAAAGGTATTTCTACTTAATGACTACTTATTCTGTTCTAAAATACCCACACTTAGAACAAAAAAGGCAGCACAGATAAATCTTAAGAGCCACAGTGCAGTGAAAGAAGAACTGGAGATGAGCAGAAGGGAGATTTGTTGTGACAGAGGCAGAATGTATGCAGCTTGGGAGCAGATTTCAGACCCTGGCAGTATCATCTAGACACAGGATTGAACCCAAGTGTATTAGTAACAATCTGAATCCAGGCCCTTTCAGCAGGTGACAGTGCTGATACCAGCTAAGCTGTGCCACTCACAGCTTCCAAAGGGAAGGCAGAGAGCCCAGCAGCCCCAGCAACATGATCCACGTGCTTGGGTCAAACTGTGGGCAAAACACAAACATCAGCTCTTGTCCAGCACTGCAGAACACTTCCTACAGTATTCAAGATCTCTGCAGAGGGCTTGCAGGAAACAAGACCTCCCAAAGACCTGCAGCCAGCCCAAGCAGCAGCTGGAAGCAGGACATGTGCCAGGAATGAAAGCCACAGGAGTCCTGAGCTGCACATCTGTATCTTCCTCCAGAGCTACCACAACTTTCAGAAAAGTATTTTGCCAACAGAACTTTCTGTACATATTTTAAAAACTGCTTAGCAGGTGTTATGTGCAGTCCTGTCTTGAAGCATTGGTGTCCACAATTAACCCTCCTGGCCCGGCCGAGCCTCTGGAGTCAGGTCCCTGCCACACTTTTATCACCTCATTACTTAATTCCCCTTACAGCCAAGGGGATAAGTACTGCCTTTGCCTTTGTGAGGAGTGATGGAGGAAGGACAGCCCTGCAGCTGCCAAGAGAGCTTGCTTGAGGTGCTTTTATTGGCAGGAGATCCAGGATAAGTCTTACATGAGTGCTGCAGGGAGGGCTGTGTAGAGCACTCCTTACAACTTTAGGACACAGCAACCTGGAAACTACAAATCTGTACAAAACTGGGCTCCAGCACAATCCTATTCATGATGCAGTGGTGGTTGAACTTTGAAAAATTCATTTTAAAAACCACAGAAGAATTCCAGTAAGTATATTTATTCCTGTCATTCATTAATATACCTGCTGGCTAAAAATGCCAAGGGACTTCCAGCAGGGCAAATCTCTTCTTAGATATGAAAGAATCAAGAGTTGCTGAATTCACTTTTGAAAGGTCTTGTCTATCATGGCTGGAGCACAGCTGCCTGCGTTCCTTACTCTCTGGTAATTAATGCCACTGAGAAGTGACATCAATCCCATACACTGACAGAAAGCAAAGGAGCAAGACTGGCATTTGTACCCTTCTCTGCTTCAAGGGGGACAGCTTTGAGTCTGACTTGATTCAAGGGGCTGAGATAATAACAGGACTTGGGAAGGTGATTCTCCCTTGGGAAGGTGTCTGAGCTGAGAAATGAAAATCCAAGTTCCAAAGCAGACCTAGAGCAAAATCATTAAATTTGTCCATTCTCAGTGATGGTAAGAATGGCAGCCTGGGCACCTAAACTGTGCACTGCTTATTGGTTCTGAGATCCTCTCCTCCTAAACAGGTGAGTCTGAAATGAAGAGAAGTGCTTTCCCTGACAGGTTTTTCCCCACCTCACTGCATCCCTGCCTCTCCAGGAGCAGCACAGCCACCCTCCCAAGAGGGCTGCAATGAACACCACGAGCCTCCAGCTGAGGGCACAGGGTGGAAAGTGCTGCTGAAGAGCCCACCAAGGAGAAATGGCACTGGGAGATCTGAGAGCTGTGCTCAGGGAGGGGCTGAGAGAAGGTCAAAGCACCAGAGAACCAGGGAACTGCAGAGACACAGAACCACCAAACCTCCCACACCCACAGGCATGCAAGAAATGGACAAAGTGCTTTCAGTCTTTCTGTAAGCCAATGGTCTTTCTGAGCAGGTGAAAACACTGCTTGCTAGTGATTAATAATTAGTTTGTTTCAGAAACACTAAGCAATCAGAATAATTTTGCACTAAAGCCATTCCAAATCTCATCTCCCAAGGACCCCCAGGTTGCTTGGATTCCCACAAAGCTCATTGTGGCTATAAAGCAATGCTGTTTGTCATGCACAGTAAGTCACACCACATTTTCAACCCTCCCTGCAAGCATCAGCTTGAAAATAACTGTGGGCAAACCCTCTGCAGCTCTGATTTTGGAAGTTTTAACTCCACAAAAGTAAATATCCCCCCTTTAGGTGTGGAGCCACTTGCCAAGCATGAGCTGAGCTGGTGTCAGACCCACTTGCTGTCTCTGGGGCAGACCAAGAGCCAAGGAGCTGCTGTGGGATGTCATCCCATGTTTGTCTGCACTAAAGGCACTCACCCTGCTCCTGTCAGGAACATCTACTCAGCAGGCCAGCATGCAGGAAAGCCAGAAGATGAATTTGCCAATCTAAACATAGTGATGCTTCTTGAGACTTTCCAACAACAGGCTTGCAAAAAAAAAAAAATTATAAAGGGTTGGTCTTAGCCCTAATCCCTAATGAATGCTTGAGGTGTTCTGTGCTCCCTCTGTGTCACCAAGGGGGTGCTCAGAGAGCAGTTCCACACCAAGTGGGTTCCCATGCACTGTTCAAAGTGGACACACAGTGAGTTGTGTGTCCATGCCTGAAAATGAACTGTCAGGCAGCTGCAGAACAACTTTCCATCTCTGCCTCTCAGTGCCTTATGTCAGGTGGTGCACAAATTCTTACCTCTTCAGACACCAGCTAGGAAATGAGCTTTTCCATCCTATTGATTTCTAAACTGCATTAAAAAGAACACCTTTGAAAACCTTCCATTTCCAGTAGTGATGACAAAAGCCAAGCACTGCCCTACAGCTCTCCTTCAGTTCTGAACTGGCCCTCCAGACACACACCTGTGTGGTTTTGCATTTACAGGAAACAATAATCTATCCAGCTAAAAGATAAAGCTAAGAGAAAGATGTGACCTCACTGCTTATAGACAGTCAGGATGCAAATCACCATGGAAATCTCAGCAGCTCATTATGAAGGGTGCTAGCTGAGGGGAAGCAGAACAGCCAAGAGTGATAAATAGATTCCACTGCAGCTCATGTGATTTCTACATTGTGAGTTTTTGTTGATACAGCTGTAGATGATACTGTAAGAGCTTTTTAAAACCCCATTCCCTGTAGTCATCTCTGGTTTTCACGATGAAAGGGAGTAAGAAATTCTGGAGGATCTCATTTTCAGAATCTAGCCAGGTCCCAGGAAAGCAGAGTGGTGTTCAAGACAAACATCCAGCTGCCTTTAAAGGATGTGTCGCTGGCCAGAGGATTTGCCATATGATTATTCTGGATTCAATAAGGAGAAGCGCAATTTATGTGAACCTTTTACTCCAGTTCAGGTTAGGCACCCTGAGGCTCCTCTCCAGGATCAGCAGTGGTGTCACATCCAGCTGAATGCATTTGCTGTGTGAATACAGCACTACCTAAGGTACATAAAATCAGAATTTCTCCAGCTCTAGTAGTGTACACCTAAATACAAATGACCAAGACTGAAAGTCTAGAGGAATTCTTGGGCTGTTCCCAGAGTGAAAGGAACTCAAGGTGCAGAAAAAGCACTGCCTATCTCCACCAGTCAGTGTTCTTTAATTCTGGCTTTCAGGAGTGATATCAAACGCCTCAATGAAAAGGCTACAAGGAGAAATTGCTACTTTATGCAGTGAACTGCTGTCATGCTTAAAAAAACATCCCAGCTTCATCAGCAGAGACACAATCTGGAAGTGCAGTTCAGCCCTTAAGGAATTTTTTTATTATATACACAGGATGCTTCACAATCTGAGAAATAAAATATTTTTAAAGGATTCTCTTCTCTCTACAGCTAAGATTGGCAGGTGGGAAGGGCACCAGAGGACATGTTTTAAGAACACATTTTTCAAGGTTCTGTTCAAATTCTAAGCCATTCCTACCTCCCAAAGCAGGTACATCATATTGAATCTTTTTTTTTTTTTTCATAAAATGCACATGTAATTCTGGAAAATGAAGAGCACAACAAACCTTCATTCTCAATGATACTCTGCTGTGAATAGGAATATTTTAACATACCTTGAACTAATTTAAGTGTTCTTAGATCTCTTCTTAAAAAATGCCTCTGACAAATTTTCTGTCTTGATATTAATAAGTTGAAAACTGTCTTAAGATTAAGAAAAAAAACCCCACACAAACAAAACCAAAAACTTGATTTTTTCCTATATTCATTTATTAGGTTATTAACATTTGAAAGGCTCATTCATCCTTTACCAGTTGACAGTGATGGACTCAAAACAATTATTAATGTTTTTCTAACTAACACACGGGTCAAATTCAACCATGGGATCACTGTGAACAGAACTACATCAGACTTGGTCTGCAGCTGGGAAGTGAGAAAACAACGGATGTAATTCACAACTGGAGCAAAATAATTTCATGTCTCCTGGACTCCTTTCAAAGTTATTCTAATTAAATTGACACCTTTTTCAGAGGGGCAAGAAGTGCTGAGAAAAACACCTGTGATGCCTACAATTCACTCTTTCCCAGATCTCTCATTATATGGAAGACAACCACAAGCAAATATTTCCTTTTCTTCCTTTCTCAAAGGTCAATGGTTCCAAGCTAACTCACTTTATTTCATAATATATAAAAGATCCTCATTTTATTTTATTTTAATTCAGAGACTCCCCAAAGCTAGATAAAATAAAAAAGTCAGGGGATTTTAAGGATACAATGCAGTTTAGGGAACATTTCTTCCATAAATTCCAGAAGAGGTATGAAACCAGTTCAACAATAAAAACACCTCATCCATTTCTTTTGCCTTTTGACCATATTTAAGAGGAGAAAAACTATTATAAAAAACAACTAACAGTTTTGTTTCAGTAAATAGACAACTAAAACTTTTGACCCTCTCTGGTGTTGTTTACATAAGAGATATATTTCAGTGTAAAATGGCACTTATATCAGAAGTTACTTCCAGGACCAGGAACTCTTGGCACCAAAACTGCAATTCTAGAACATCTCATTTTAGAGTGCCCTTTAACAGCATCATATATAAACCCACCACTCACAGCAACCAAATGAGAAGCACTTCAGGGAATGGAAAATATATTATTATTATTATTAGCTAATCTACATTCATTTCATCCCAATACTGGGACACTTATTAGCAACTGCTGTAAAGATCCTACTTGCAACTTCCCAAGGCATGCATTCCTTCACAAGTAGATCATCGTACATAATGAAGAGCACTTAATTTGCATGCCTTAATATCTCAGTAATTAGGTAATAGCAGCACACATGACCAGACAGAAAGTTGCATCCTTCTGTTTCATTTTGTGGTATATTTCCTTTTCCCTTTCAGGTAAAGGGTCTGATACTGTTATTTTGCCCAGTTAATACAGTTTGTTTCCACTCTGAAATCTGGCAGCCCTCAGTCTAACATTCACCTTATTAAGAGCAAAAAGGCTTAAATCAGACATAGACATGGGATTCACCTAGAAATGCTGAGACACTCCTGGAAAAGAAGCCTTTCTATCAGAAAGCCAAAAAGGCAGCAAGCCCCAGTCTGTGTGCACCATCCTCCCCTCAGCACGTGCACTTCCATGCTGCATGGAGGAGCCTGCCCTCCTTTTACCCTTTGAAAAGAACTCTCCCATTAATCTATTTTTACTGATCATCATCAAAAGCAAATCATCTTTCCTGAAACATTTAGCTGGGTAGCAGCAGCAGCCCAAGGTAACAGGATATGGATTGTTCATACAAAATACTCTTGTAATTATTGCCTCTGATAGTCAGCAGTGAATACAAGAGCTGTTCTCATTTTAAACTAATTAACCGTGAAAAAATGTCAGGCTCTTATGATCAATCTCCATCACTCAGCAGGAGCAATCCTTACAGATAAGGTCAGAATTTACTTCCATTGTCAAAAGACAATGTCAAAGACATAGCATGCTACGGCATGGACCAGAGGAGACACGTCTGCAGAGCTAATTCCCAAATTCAGCTTCCTTGGGTGCCCTTGCTGACATAAAAAGCACTGGCAGCTGCAGCCACCCAAGCTCTATGAAGTTTCATGTGCTAGCAAAATACTGCAACTTTCTGGGATATTCATGTAGATTCTCAAATAACCTACAGCTCCTGACAAGTTTGAAAACTCCTATCTGAAGGAAAACTAGGATGCACCTCCCTTTGAGACCAGCAAGGGGTGAAATCACATCCTTGCACTTCTGACATAGGCAGGGAAGTTCTGTCTGTGCTGCAGCACTCCCAAATTCTGTGTTTGTCTTTCTGGTGCAAGCAAAGAGCCATGGATTTACTTTAAGCACAGGCATGAGATGTCTGAGCATATTTGTGGGCTGTGGCCAGTCAGAATTCTGAGCATCTCAGAGTCATAGATGACTTAGAGCCCCATACACCCAAAATCCAACATGTGGAGGTCTGAGAAAAGACAAAACTGAGACTCAGAGGTCACAGGCACCAAAGAGAGCAGTCACCATGCCAAGAGCTTTTGATGGCACATTATAAAAGCAAGCCAGCACAGCAGTGGGCTGAAAAATTAAAGGCTGGATTCCCATGCAGTGGTACAACTCTGAGCACTGCCAGGTCCCCTCAGACAGTTTCTGCCCCTGGTTTTCCTGGATGTGGGCCTTTGCTGCCTACAAACTTTTCAAAAAGTAGTGCAGGGTTATTTGCACATGGAACAAAACATTTCTGTGCTGCTCAAAATGATTTTCACTGCTGTCCCCAAGCCCAACTGGTAGTCAGTCTGCTGGTTTCAACAAAAGTGTAAGAATATTAGCCAGTTGTAATATTTACTCTGGTTTATAAGTTAAATAAAATATCATACCCAGTAGGTATGTATCTAAAACCCAAAAGAGTCTCAACACATTTGTAATTTCCGTCTACGCTGATTTTTTTAAAACTTCTCCAGTTATTAAAAATTAAATATCTCTGGCGTTCCATAGCCAGAAATAAATTATCATTGAACACTTATTTTGTGTCACAATGAAATGTCAGAGAAGCAGATGAAGTTTACTTACTTATTATCATGATTTGGATGGTTATTAAAACAAAATGCTCTGTGGAGAACTCTTTAATGGAAAAGGCCAAGTACACTGAACACAGTTTTATTAGATGTACTGCAGATCACAGCCTGGATCCCCTACTACAAATAGTTTAAAAGGACTAAGTTTTTTATTACAATGGCCTGGTGCTAAAGTGACCTACAAGTCACCGCATTTCAAGGACTAATTTGCTAAGCAATCCCCTCCCTCTCTTGCAGTCTTGTTCTCAGGGTAGAGCAGAAATTGGAACCCACCCAAAGCAAACACTATAGATCTTTTTTGGCAGTTTTTATAGCACAAGTTTTATATGGAGACTATATGCTAGATGCTGATGCAAGCATTCTGCAGTACATGCAGTCTCCAAGACCTTCAGTTCTTGCAGACACTTATGCACACACATAAATGAAAGTAATTTCATTAAAAGCGGATGTACTATTCTGATGAAAAACACTCTGTCTGTCCTTAAACACTGCAAGATTTGCAAGCCTACCATTCTGTGAAAATCTGGGTCAGACCTCAGGAACCAAATGACCTTCATGTACTCCAAGAAAAGAAACTGTGCTCCCTAGGGGAGCCCCCTTAAGTTCCAACTTCACTATTAATGAGGGAGAAATTCTCACAGCCCCTAGAAAACCTCAGAGCTGTTTAATGGCCAGAGTTGCGTGGGCTAATAGCATCATTAATGGTCACTGATAACCTGTTCTCCTCAGCTGCTGAAGGTACTGGAGTAGTAAAGCCAAGCTCAACAGCATGGGCTGATTATCACTGATTATCAGGAATCTGTGGCAGGGGCAGAGCCTCAACTGACAGGGGGCTGGAGGTTGGATGCTCCCACACTTGTGGAAGTCAGCAGTCAGAGAGCCACCTCAGCATGCCCTGTGACAGACAGGGACAGATAGACACTCCTGCAGGGAGTGCAGGAGCTGTAGTGTGTGCCAGTGAAAACAGACCAGGAAAGAGAAAAGTCCCATCAAGTGCCCTTGGTTGAAACATCCCTTGCATCTACCAACACTGTCTCATTCAGTGAGACACTGGACTGTGCCAGTAAAGGGGTTTTGCCAAGGGTCAGGCTTTGGGGAGAGCTGTGGCAGCATCCTCCTGCAGCCACACCCATTTTGTCACTCCCTGCTAGGATATTTCTCAGGAAATGAAACCCCCACACAAAAGGAAGCTAAATATTAATAACTGCCAGGCAGCAAGCAGGTATCACCACAGTATTACTCACATTTCAATGCTGAGAATGCAGGTGGCTGCCTCTGAATCCCCCAAAACATATGTTATGTCTGGAAGAGTGAATCTCTGCTAGCACCCACCCAGTGAATGGAAAGCAGACTGTCCCTGCTGCCAGCAATGCCAGGCCGGACACTCTGCTAAAGCACAGGAGAAAGTTCTGGTGCCTCAGGGCTTAGAAATGGTTTCTCCATTAATCACCAGGGCTAAATACAAGAAATCAGACAAGCTGCTTCTGGTCTCCACACCAGCTGGTTTCCACAGGGACAAGCTGGTGCTCACCTGAAACATCCACTGATTTCCACAGGTCCCACCTGAGGATTTTGGTGCCTCTTGCAGGCAGGCTCATAGGAGCTGGCTATCAGAGCCCAGCTGTGGTACAGACACCACTGAGAACTCCTGATGCTACTGCCATGATTGCAGCACTGGAAGCTGCCAGAACAACCAAAGTGAGAATCTATTCCAAAGAGGGTCCACAGAAAGGATGAAAGGTTTGTAAAGTGCATGTGCTAGCAGTTATGACAAGATTGATTACTTCATTCCTGTCCTTCAAGGATGTGGTGAGAAGCTTTTATAGTTTTCATAGTTTTTTAACTATGAAAATTCACTTTAAAAAGCTGGAAATGAAGCTACTGAATTCCTTATGTGATTTCAGTCTCACAAATTTCAGTAGACTTTGGAAAATAACAGATCTCTACCAGGGAAGAAAATGTGATAATTTATAGCCCTGAACTACACAGTGAACATTAAATAAGCACAGTATCTGCAAACTCAAAAGGTCAAACAATCAGAGAATTCGCCTGCAATTAAATTATTTCAACTCTGTAGAATACATTTTTCTATAGTAGCAACAAGCTTTTACTCACAATGAAGAATTAATCTTAGAATCATTTAGGTTGGGAAAAACCTTAAGGCCACTGAGTCCAACTGCAAACCTAACACTGGCAGGGATATTATTAAAGTTAAGAAGTGGGCAAGTGTTGAATGCAAATCAACTGAAGACTTATAATTTTAGCACTGGAAACCACATATACTGGAACCAGAATACTGGAAGTGACAAAATGAGTGACAGAAGACACAACACATTAAAAATCACAGAAAACAATGTGATTCTAAATAAAGCTGTAGACATGAGAATAAAATAAGAGAGAGACAACATCTAAAATTTAGGATAACAGTTTAAGAAATTCATTGAACTAGTTGCAGAAAGATTTATTTTCAGCATCTAAGCTGAAGGTGCCAGCAGACCATGATTAAAAAGAAACTGTAAAGTCTGTATTTCTAGCTGTGAGTTACTGAGTTCTAGAAGAGTAATTCCCAGGCAAAGTGACATTCACTCATTTCTGCTGTTTTCATACCAAATTACATCATGGACCATTGAAATATTATTTTATATATTGAAAGATTTCATTCAAAGAGAACAGGAATCTAATTTTGTAATACTTAGGAAAAGAATTTTCTGGTAAATTTGCATCATTTCTACAGACCTTCAAAAACTGTGGAGTCTCTTGTTCTCAGTCAAGGTGAATTATGAAATCTTAGTGCTGATGGTTATTATTAATGAGTTTTCAGCTTAGAGGACAAAAAAAAAAAAAAAAAAAGGAAAATTCTATTTATTTGAAAAATAGGGTAGAGTCCTTGTAATGTTTCAGTTTTGTTGAAGTAGGAAATACATGTTAAGCAGCCCAAAGCCTGCATGGGCATCCATTTATTTTACTGGAAATATGTACACATTTGAGACTACCAAAGGTCAGAACAAAGTAATCAGGTTTCTTACTGCCACTGGACTGAACTCCATCGGGAATAATTTACATAACATTTACATTTCTTCCCCAGGATATCAATAATCCAGTGCTAAAGACAGAATAGCTGCTGGTGAGTCTCACCTGCCCTGCTCAAGGATGTGAGCATCACCAGAAATCCACTTTTGAATAAATGGAAACACAAACATCAGCTCCATTCACCGCAGCAGAAACTTAATTCTTTCATAAATACTTCTTAACATAGATGTCTAGGGGTACAAAGACTTATTTTTGTGCTGAAGTTCCTCCTATCTAATTACAAGATCTGACAGCAACATCTTGTCTGATATTTGCCTCAGAAATATCAGAAATGTAGCTTCCATCAAGGCTCCTTTTTCCTAAATTATGCAATTCTTTAGCTCTGAACAGACTCAATACCCCACAGAACAATTAAAAATAAAAAAGAAAAAAAGTTCAGTGGAGGGGATAGGAATAGATAAATCCATTGCAAAATACCCCAGATCATCTTGCCATGCAAATTCCACAGTGCCACCACGCATTAGAGAAGCTACATGAAATTCTACTTGTCCCCTTAATGGGCTAGATATAAAGCTAAAATTCATGTTTAAGTTATGAGATACATCACTAGAAATGACAGCAGAGCCCACATGTGTTCTGGAATGGGATCAGTAATGTGTTTTTCTGGATTTATGCACTCCACGAAATGAGGGGTTTGGTACACACAGGGGATAGGGGCAGCTCAAAGGGATGTATTTCAGTTTGTCCTCTATTTTTGAAAATCCAGTATTCAGCTTAACTCTTGCCCTTCCCAAGTGATCTTTGTGGAAAGATCAGAGTGAGAAAACAAAGCAGCTTTTACAAAGCAGCTAAGTACATCTTTTCTTAATGTCACACTGCAAACAAAGTCATTAGAAACGACTCTGTAAGTGGAAACGAAAAAAAAAATTGATTTATTCTGTAAAGTTTTAATGCAGTGAATCCAATCCTCAGAAAAACAAAATCAATACAAACACAATCATGTTTGGAACTTTCTACTTATGTAATGAGATTAAGTACTCTGGAATTGAAATTGTATTCATTTTGAATGTGGTGACAGTTTCAGATAAGAGAAAAGTGTTTCAGAAGTACATGAAATATGTTTTTAAAATGAAATATCTTTAACACTTGGATGCATATTGTCTGAATTAAAGCCTTGCTGCGAAATGTACATCTATATTTTAGAATATATTTTTTTATTAACAGGTCTGAGATTCAAATTTTGTGCAAAAGGTATGTAGAAATTTCACCCCTGAGAACCAAATATCTCCAATTGTCCTTTAAGCATTTAGAAGTACAAACAGTTCACATCATAGTACTAGAAATTATAACCAAATAATGTAAATGTGTTTTTCCCTGCAAACAGCTGTGACAGGAAAGACATTTCTCTAGCTAGATAATAACAAAAAGAAAATAGTATTCTAATTCCCTACACCAACACAATGCATTTAGGTTTTCTCTTGTCATAGAAGATTTACAAGCAGAAATAGATAATAAAGAGCAGAGCCATGATTTCCACAAATCCATCAGGCAAAGGAGAGAGCAGGTGACTATACAAACCAACAGCTGTGTCATCTCAGCATCCTGCTGCAAGTAGGGGGATTTTCCTCTGAGCAATAGGTCTGCATTAAAGTTTCATAAGCTTATTTTATGCTAGTCAGAATGACAATGCACATTTCTACATGGCCACATGGCTTCTGGACATGAATGCAGCCAGTTATTATTGACAATGAGATTTTTTAATTGCTATAGAGACTCAGCCCTTCATTGAATCACTGGTCATCAGCAATCAGCGATGGTGGCAGGCTAAGCAAGAGAAAGGAGTAAAAATCTGTGTGCAGACCTGATCAGACCATGAGCTTTTATGAGGACTGGGGAAGAAATACCATTAAATACTTTTCTGGCTTATTTAGGACATTTCCCAGCATTATGGCACATGTGCATGAACACTGAAAAGGTGCAGTTAAACGGCACAAGCACGGGGTATTGGGTGGAAATGCAGCTCAGATTAAAGGCATTCAAGATCCTCCCTTTTCCTCTGTAATTCCACAGTCACTGATGCCTTCAACAACAGAGCCAGGAGCAGCAGCCACGGGTGCAGCAAACCCCAGCTCAGCCCCGGATGAAATCCCTCATTGCTGAGCAAGGGGGGAGACCCAGCCAGAGCTGTATCCCAATGCACATGCACAAGGGGGAGGCATTGACCAGATTTACGTGCTGCAATTAGGAACCCTGAGGCTCATCCTTCACCACCGAGCTTCGGGGGCAGCACATCGGGGTTTCACAGGCTCAGGAGCTGTGAAATCACCTCCAGGCCTGAGCCCACAGCCCCGGTGCTCAGCCCAGCCGGGGGGCTGGCACGGCAGGATTGCTGTGGCACTGAACTGAGCCCACCCCGACGGCAGCGCCGCTGCCCAGGGCTGGCACACACCCAGCAGAAACCTCCAGCGGGTTCTGCGCACACAAGCTCTCCTGAACAAAGTCCCTCCAGAACCAGACTTTGTTTCAGAAAAGTACTTTTAAACACGCCTACAAGAGAATCCACCATAGAGCCCCATAACAAAAATTCATTTTTTCCTATTCTGTACTGCTATTTGTCTTCTATTCTGTACTGCTCCTAACCACATTAGAGTTTTGGGGGATTGCAGCAAAGCTGCTTTTAGGGTGCCCTCAATGACTGCAGACTGTGACAGCTCAGAACTGTGTTTCTAAATTGTGCGAACTCCTGTGCCCGGGCAGGTGTCAGCTCTCTGTGCCTTCAAGCAGCCACACAGCACAGCAGTCACAATAAACTGGTTTCTGGATAGGTGTGCTCTCGAATTACATAAATTCCAGAAACAAAATGCATAGATTGAGGTAACCGAATTGTTAATTAGGTGGGAAGAAATGGCCTGTCAAGCTTTCTGAAGGAAGTTTCAGAGTTGACGAGGCTCATGTTGCAGATATCAAAAAAAAAATTAATTTTTTTTTTAAAGTAAGCATTTTATGCAGGCAGGTTAGGAGCAAAATACACAACAATGGAAAATTCTTCTTCTTCATGCGAAATTCCCTTTCCCCACCTGCTTGGTACCCGTGTTGCCACCATGGCTTGTGTTAAAATAATCACCCTGAGAGAAGGAATCTCAGCATCATAACAGTTTGCTATTTCTCCATGAGACTGTGTTCACTTCAAACTACAAAAATAACTTGGGTTAAGTTTAATCCATTCTTCTATGCTACCATGCTTCAGAAGAGAAGGGAATGACAACTCCTCACAGGCAGTGTAAAATCTAGAAAAGAATCAAACTCAAAGGTGCTAATAGCTATTTGACATTTAAAAAAAATAAGGCACCAAACAAAAAAAACCTAAAACTAATTGTCATAAAAATCTCCCCCTGTTTATGGCATGCTAAACAAAGATCAAGAGACTAAGACATTTGTATCTATGCTTTTTTTTTTCCTTCACAATTGTTATCTAGATGCAAAAGAGAAAGAACTAGAACCAGAGGTCAGGAGACCTATGATTAACTTAATAAAACCCCCAAAAAAGAGAGGTTTTGGTTAGGGTTTGAGATACTTTCGTACACTAAAGCTTTTTGTCTTCAAAACTGTGCAAAGAGCGCAAATTAAGGGATTATAAATTTAAAAAGAACAGCTTCCACTTTTATACTTTTTTTTTTTGCCTTTGGCACAGGGACATGAAAACAGCAGAAAACTGGCCCTGCTTCATTCAGTAATCAGGCTGGTAAAAGAAAATAAATTAAAAAAAAAAAAAAAAAAAAACAAAGCAGAAGCAGAGTGTTTCAACTTCCCACTCTCTGATTTTCCACAGGAGCTGCAATTCCACTGATGCCAGAGGAGCCAAGATCAATTGATGCCATTGAAGCAGGGGACAGGTACTGCAGGCTGGAAGATGCTTTCACATTCTGTCCCAGAGGCACCACTGTTTTATCATCACTCCAAATAATTAGAAGAATGCTGATGCTGGCTAAAGCATTATCTGCTTAATTTCAAATAAAGTAAATTTTCCTAGATAGCACTTCAGAAGGTGACTAATTCCTGCACCTGTGGAGATTTGCCCTACTGACTTCTAGATGATCTTAGCAAATTTAAAATATTTTTGGGCTCCTATCTTCTGTTCCTCAGGCCCCAGGGCTCAAGAAAAATGTGACATTCACTCAAAGTGAATTATTAACTTGATAAACAAAAATCTGGCTTTACACAGTGCAATTAAATTGTGAAACTCATTATCACAAGTTAGCACTTAGATGAGAAGCTTAAAAATAAATAGAGAAACAGGGCACTGCAAGGATCACCAGAACAGCAAGATTTAAAACAGTGAATGTTGATCAGTTTGGGAAAATATCATCTCCCAGGCTCCAAGCCCTCTTTGTCTACAGTTGTTCTAGAAAGAGACACTCAGACCAGGTGGATTCCAGGAGATATGGTCTGATACTGGCTAAAATTTACCTTTGGGACTCTGCCTTCTCAAAAGAAAAGGCAATATTCAGATGTAGCTCTCTGCAGCACAGCAAAGACTGGCTTTACCAACAAGAACCACACCAATAAAATAAAGGCATGCATGTGAACATTTCTGGAACCTCTTTGGAGAGGTTTAATCACTAAACATAATTCTGCAAAAGGCTTCATTTTTTTTCTGTGGCAGTAAAGAGCATCATCTTGATCCTACACCATTATATACTCCACAACTGAAGAAAACTTTGGCTTCTGATAAAATTTTATACCTATGGTCAAGGAAACACGAATCAGATCAGCAAAGCTGCAATCCCAGCTCCACAGAGCATCGTCAAATCTCCCCCTTTTCTGAGTTTGCCAAAGTAGCCCAGCAGCGAGCTGTGCCCAGAAATGCAGCCTGGCACCTCCCTGGGCTCTGCTCCACTCCCTCCACACGAACAATTTGCAGTTTATTATCAAGAAACTCGTTTCTAGGACTGGTACACACTTTTACAATCCTCAGGCATTAGCTGCTGTTCCACCAGTGAGGTTGAGCATCCTAATTTATTTAGGAACTAATTTATTTTTGACATCTCCTTGCTGGGACCCAGCTGAAGGAGCTCGATGGGGTTGGGAGCAGCACAGAAATATAACGAGACTCACTTCAAACAGCAGCACTGAAACCACACACTGCAGGTACAGGTGCTCCTCCTCCCTGCTACCCAGTGTTTGCCAGATAAAGTGGATCTTTGCTGCTCTGTCAGAAATGTAATTTTGCAGACACTCCAAAGACCTTTAAAATGCAGTGGCCTCGCTGCCCAAGTTTCACTGAAGTGTTCTGGAAAAGCTCAGGTGCTGGAGGATGCTGGTTTGGGGCTGTGTGGAATGAAAACGAGCTGATTTATTTCGTTAGGAGAGAGGGGAAAAAAGAAAAAGAATGAGATATAACAAAAGGGGAGGAATTATAAGGACTAATTTAAATTTTGAGGGGTTTTTTCAAATAATTAAGCTATAATCCATATCACAAATAGGCTTGGACACATTTGGCCCTTCTGGCTGGCAGGGCACACTGATCCTCATATTTTACTATAATAATTCAAAAATCATGGTGTAAAACAAGTAGTTGGTCTAGAAATACAAATCTTAGCTTCCAAACTAGTTTTGTTTGTTTTCCTTCAAATAGTTAATGGCAACAAGAAAATGTGAGTTGCAGAACTAACAGTAGCGGTAGGTTTGTGGCTCCATAATGTGTAACACATTGCTGGCACTAATGAAAGCTTTGTTAGATTTGGGATATTTCGTATAAATTCCATGAAGAACTCAAGTGCTAAGCACATGATGAAACATTTCCCTCACGGACACTAACTGGGTTGCTTTCCTTTAATTAGCCATCTGCTGCCATGGAATCCCTCCAGATATTGTAAGCTGAATATCCATCTCTCTGTCAGGTTTTACAGTAATCTGACAACAGGTTAAAAAGTTACTGGGTGAACACAGAGGGACAGACTGACAATGTCTCCAAAAAAAATTGAATTGCCTCAGGAAACAAGGCTAAAATAGATGCATAATTTATAGTTGCTTCTGAAGATGGGGCCACTGTCAAGCTATAATGAAGAGCTCATAAATTAATTGATTATTTACAAAAATACATAAATACATCAGCAAAAATGTATCGATGCTTCCAACATTTGTGGATTTTTGAGGGGCAAGCAGAGCAAATACTGCTCCCACAGATGAGAAGGGCTACTGCTGGATGGACAGATGAGTTAGGCGGTGGTAGGTCAGATTTTTTAGTCCTTAAAAATGTTCAGTAGAAGTTTGGTGAAATGTTCAAATAAAATACATCCTAAACTCATCTCTACTTCACTTAGCCCACACTGAGATTCTTTGCTAACCCCCAGTAAGCTCAAAACAGCCATTAAAATTTGAGAGCAATCTTGCACAGTGCAGAGGATACTATTATTATCTGTGGTAACCCACACTAAGAAACGCTAAAAAAACCCTGCAGTTCATAATAGTTTAGACTATGGCACCATTGACGCACATTTTTCATTTTTTTTTCCCAGCAAAATTAGAATTCTGATAGGCAACAAGAGACCTCTTGCAGCTGAATGGAGATGCTGGAGAGAAACACAGTGTTTGTACCAGCTGGCAGGTCAGGCAAGTGTTCTGTGATCACCTGACTTTATCTTTCTGCAAAAATGTACTCAAATATTTCCATGCAGCTGCACTGGAGATTTTAACTCATTGGTCAAACCCGAGAAACACACACGGGCTGTGGGACACAGCAGTGACCCAGCCTGCACCACCCTTTGCTTTAAAATATGCCATGTGTTTTGATTTTCATAAATCCAAGCCATTCCAATCTATAGGATCGTTGCAGCTTTGTCATTTGTTGAAAGGGAAAAAAAAAAAAAAACAACAGGGGAAAGAAGCAACACATTTGTACCCACAGATCACCTCAGAGAACCACTGCACAGTTGCCACTCTGAAAAAATTAGTTCTGTCCTGCACAGGAGGAGCAATGCCAGGGTTTCTCTGCGAGTTCTGGTGGCTCAGCAGTTTGGTGTCAGTGCCTGGCTGGCTGCACTCTCAGCACAAGCAGGTTACACACAGCAGCAGTGCCAGTACAGCCAAAAAAACCCTGCACAGCCAGAGAAGGGCTGAACACAGAGTCCATCAGCCCAGGGCTCCTCTTCCCCACAGCTGGGTTAGTGCTGTGCACAGCCCTGCTCTGCCTGCTGACACTGCTCCAGTGCCCAAACCCCCTCACACCTGATCGACCTGCAGGGACAGAGCCTCTCCCCTGTACTAACCCAGCAGAGATGATGACTAAATCCTCATTTGTAAGGCAGACCGCATCTCTTCCATAAAGAGATCACTGCCAGACAGCAATACCATATACCCAGTTAATTATGATTTTTATAATTTGGGCTCTTAATGGTTTCTTAGTCAGAAAGCAGTTATGAAAAAGCTTTGGAACATAAATACTGCATAAATTTTCATAACTTAAGACAAAAAGTTGGTCGATGTTCTCTAAAGCTGACAAACTGCACGCTACAGTAGTTAGGGAGAGACCAGAGTTTATGTACAACCTGCATGCAAACTCCTATTGCTCCTATCCACTTCTTACAAACTGGCAATCACAGATGGTCTCATAACAGACTTGGAACAGAAAATAGATCTTTGCATTTGGAATGTGCAAGTTACACTTCTACATTACCAGATTTGTAATTCACAGCATGACATTCAATGAAGGAAGACATGGTAAGGGTGTTGTACATTTTAACATACTTACATAATGAGCAATTATGTTGAATATATTCAAAAATAGAATTTATGTAGGCTGGGAGAAGTCCACAATTAGTAATAGCTTTCCTTTCTAGAAGTTCTGATACCTTGAATGGCTTACATGGATTTTTTTGGTGCATTGATGCAAAACAATTTTCATATAACAAACAGTGAACCCAATCTGAAAAAGTAACAATTTCATTTTGGAAATGGCATCATGAAATATTGTGATTCCACAATATTTGACAGAATAAGTGCTTTATGATAGCACATTGTTTTATTTTTCCAGTCATCTCAAAACTTCCAATTTTTTTATTGTTGTCGGGAACAAAAATTAGAACCTATTCTTTTTTCCTTGTTAGAAAGAAAAAAATTAAAAGGAAACAAGTTTCACTACCCTTTAAATACTGCTGTGTAGGGAGGTGAGATGGCCTGAAGAAAAGTGGAGCTGCTCAGAGGGATGCAGGATGGACACCCTGGTGCTCCAGTGCCCTGGCCCCCATCCCTGTTACATTCTGCAACGCCACTGTCACCTGCCCAACAGCAGCAAACCCAGGTTTAGAGTCAATATTTGAGATGTTTTTTCAATTTTAAAACTGTTTTCTCCAACTCTGGGCCACCCACATGCACTAGCCAAGCAGAGGAACAAGGGAGGGTGTGATTTTGCTGATGGAAATGAACAAGCTGCCTTTAACTTTGCTACTCTTTGGTGTCAATCATCCCACCTCCAAAAGTCTCACCACGCTGCATCTCAAGGATGAGGACTGTATGGAAAATTTGTAATTAATCCAAACCAATGTCACATGGAGACAAAGTGACCTTATTCCAATCAGTGAGAAAGGCAATATAAAACCCACCTGCATCTGCAGTGCCTTGCACAAGCTACTTACACCATAAATCATTTAGTCAATAATGATTCATAACAATGAGAGCTTATTTTGGTTTTGTTACTTACAGCTTGAGCTTGTAAAATCAGGCACACACAGGCAACTCACTTGAAGCAGCTTTGGATGCTGGGTGAGACATTTTGTAATTTAACCAGATATGACTTTAAAAGAATTCATCATTGTTAGTTAACCATAGTAACCATACATGGAAACTGGACATGTTACACTCCTGGACAGGACCACATCCTGCTGCACATCCCCTCCCCTCAGCTCCTTGGCTTTGGGTGTACCTGCAGTGCCTGCAGCCTCTTTCAGTCCCCATCTTCCTGCCCTGCCCATCACTGCAGCAGCCAGCACCTTGGTTTGGGAGTTATTTCAACCACAACAAAGCAGCTTTGTTGCTTCTGTTTCTATGCTTAAGTGATTTTTATGAGCAACCATTTTAAATACTAATACTTTGATAGATTTGTTTGTTTGATTCTGTTCCTTACTGCACAATTGAGTGCAATGACTGCCAAGGTCCTTAGAGGACCTGTGACCAGCATTAAAACCTGAAGTGATGTCAGGGCAGCTTATTTCCATGCCATGGTAGCTGTCAATCATCCCAGAAAATGGGACTGGTTGTTAACCAAGGCTGGGCCTTTCTTATTTCAGGAGTAGAAGCACTGTGAACTACTGTGGACTGGCAGCAATGCTACTTCTTTATGCTGAGGAGCTCATAAGCCACACAGCCACCAGCCATTTGTCATTTTCTCAGGTCAGAAGAGTGCTTTGCAAACAGGATTTAGCCCATGAGTCACTATTTGGCCTTCTGTTCTCTAGAAAAATCAATTATCAGTTCAAACTGCCTTTCTTCTGTGACTCCAAAGCCATAAGGGAAGCACCTTGGATGCCCTTTCTTCCAGAGCAGAAAAAGAGAACTACAGCAGCATTATTGCCCTCTTTCACCCTTTCCTCTTTATCAAGTTCTCCAGTTCCATAATGCAAAGAGCAAGAAGACCTTGGCCCTTGCAGCAATGGTCAGCATTTATTTCCAGGGCCTCTTCAACACTGATGATTACCTCAGAAGAGATAAAACTACATAAAAACAATTATGTTTGTCTTCTGTGCACTCTTCTTTTGCCTGGGAAGCAAGAATGAGTGATGTACCTCTAAATAATCCTCATGAATAACACTTTGGAAGGCTACTGAAAGCATATTAGAGTTACTCAGCACAGCTGGGAAATTTTTCCTCTCAAAGTTGAGTATATCCCTCAGTCCATTCAAAAGTGTCCCAAAACAATGAAGGGCTTGCACAATCAGGCATTCATGTCCCCTCCCAGCAGAGTCACATGTAGAAATGTTTTCCAAATTAGCCACCAATAACATCACAGAGTCTTCTTTAGCCACCTTCCTCATAGCTGTGGTTACATGAGTAAACATAAAATGTACTTTCCTAAGTTAAGCCAACCAATTTAGGACTGACAAATTGAATGACTCATTTCGCAAATGTTTCACAGTCATTTCTCAGCAAAATTAATCCTGAGGAAGGAAAGCTTCTTCTATAGTAGGTATTAATATATTTAGTATCATACTTGCTTCTCCATGCTTTGCCTCCTCAGTTTTATGTATTTTCCAAACCAAGGAACCACAATAAAATGTTGGTGTCAGTTTAAGTTTGGAGCACTGGGGAGTTTTCAGCAAAACTCCAGTCTGGTTAGAGATTTCCCCCATGTCCCTGGTGTCCTGAATTCACTGCTGACATCCCAGGATACTTTGTTCTCTACAACACTCAAAGACTTGTGGATTTTCACAGGTGGAAAACAGACATTACATTACCATAGGAAACAATTGTGGGGGACCCGTCAGCCATCCCTGCTGCCCAGAGACAGCAGATGAAGGGTCCCCAGGGGGACAGAAGACTCAATTAATCACCACAATTATACAGCAGGCAAACACAATTAGAGACAAATACTTCAGCCTGATTTCTCTGCTGAGTGTTTAAGCTCAGGGAAGCTGGGCAGGCAATAAATACAGAACTCCACGTGTTTGATTTTATCAGAGATGGTATAACACCATCAAACAGCTCACTTCCCAGTGAGTCTAACACGTTTGGGCTGCAGGGTGGGTACCAGGCATGCTGCAGGGCTTTATGTGCATTTTGAATTGTCACTGCCAGGAGCCTGCAGTCAGGAGTAGCAACAAGGAATTTTTGTGGAGCAGAGTCAGACTTCCATGCCTCAGGCACTGCTTTGTCTCAGTCCTGCTCCCACATTCCTTGAAAGCTGAGACCATGGCACAACTCAAACACCAGCAGTTTCCCCTTTGTGTGCAGTAAAATTCACATAACCTGGCTCCCAGGAGACCCTGGGCACACAGAGACTGAGAATTGTTTGCCTCATTCACTTTTAATCAAATTCCACTGTATTATTATTATTATTATTACTACTACTACTATCACTGCTACTATATTTCCATCATTTTAAACTTAATTTTTCAAAATATATATATTTTTTGTATGGGAAACTTCCCAAGATGCAAGACTTAGGGTCAACCCTCTCCATAAGAAATCCTTGGTCAGAAGTTAAAGTGCAGTCACCTTTGAAGCAGTGCTCATGACTTCTGCTGTGCCATGGCAGAGATATCTGCTCCAAAATGACTCTTAGTACCTGTGCCATCAATAACAGTAAATTCAAGAATTCCCTGAACTGGACAGAAATATGTTATTGACACCCTTTCGCAAAGGACTGTTTGATCAGTGCCTATTTTGGGAATAATAATTTGAGTTGGCTGCAAATATGGATCACAACACTAAGAAGATGGTAAAGGCTCCTTTTAAAATCTAGACAGCTTTAAGAAAAGGGAAATTTGTTTTAAAAACAACACAATAACTTTGAGACAAATTCACTCATCCACAGTCAAATACAATTTCTCTTTGTTTAACATGCTCTCACCTTACCCTCCACAATATCAAAAACCTCACTTTCAGGTGCATGTCTGCATGTTAGCAAAAAAAGACACACCTTTGTACTAAATTTAAAATTATTTCCATGCACTTGGGAAATAGGAAAAATAAAAATGTACTAAAATACTTTAATGCAAAAAAAAACCACCAGAACCAAACAGAAAGTATTTTTAGCAACCTCTTCACTTAAACAGAAACAATTTTCTCCTTCTGAGTGTCCTTCTGGACTCAGTAGCATGAGATGAAGAAAACAAGTAATTTCAGAAAGATGGGATGATTCCTGCCTGTTTCCCTGGCTGGTGTTTGACTGCCAAGGAATTCTCTGCAAACATCCATACAGCTGCAGCTCTCCAATAGGAAACACAGATGGAGCTGGAGCAGGCGAGGCAAAAATAAACCCCCTACAAATCTCCCTGCACTCAGTGCTGGGGAATTTGTGCAACACCTCCTGTGGTGCTGCTGTACACTGGCACAGGGGAGCAGAGGGAGGCAAACTCTGAATTAACGAGCACAGGCTGCTTTTCCTGGTCTCTGACACAGCTTTGCCCCTGCACGCTCAGGCCACTGACCCCAGCATGAGACCTCTTGCCACTGGAGGCACTACAGAAAAAAGCATTAACCAGACCAATCAATCCACCCATACAGACTTTAAAACAGGAGAGGGAAAACTGTCAAGTGATTTCAAAGACTAGAGTGAGTTTTGATTTGGTTTTTGTCAACAATTCAGCTTGGAAACAGTTACCAAGGAAGGAAATGCTTGTGAGAACAAGGAACTGCATTTTTTGCATTTAGAGTTTTTCCTTTTAAAAAGCAAATCAGAGAAAATTTTCAGAACAGAGCCCCTCTTGTGCTTCCATCACCCCTTATAACCTTTCTCAAGGATTTTACATCAGATTGAGCCATTCCTTTATTGCACTGATTCTCCCACAAACCATGCCCTAACCAGCCCACCTCTGCAAGGCCAAAACAGTGGGAAGGTGCTTTTTATGGCAACATAAGTTTGCACAAAGCTGTTATCCTGTGACAAGCACAAAGCCAGCAAAGTGCTGATTGGAAAGAACTACTGCAAAGTTATCCATTTAAAAGGCAATATTTTATATAATAGTAAGATTAAAAATCAAGTCATATATCCAGCTCAAAGCTGTGCCAAATGCAGAGAGATAAAGCACACAGACAAATATCACTGGCTTCCAGACAAAGCTGGTAACTTTTTTCTGAGAGCAATTCTGATATTTGAAAATATTTCTGAATCAGAATAAAGACTTAAGGATGCCTTATTTCCTGAAAGAGCAAAATAGTGAGTAATAATCTTCTGGAAACTGTAGGTGCTTTTTTAAATAAATAAAGCACTTTGCTCTCCCAGGAACAGGGACGTCCTTCATCTCCCAGTTCTGCTGTGTTGTACATCCAGAGCTCTGACTGCATTTCACTGCACCTTGACCACAGCGGTGTCAACAGTGCTTCACAGCCCCAGCAGAAAATCTGAAGTAATTCTGCCAGGGTTCCATGGGAAGCTTGTATAAGCAAAAGATTTTTTTTCTGCTGAAGACCTTTAGAGATGAAAACACCTTAAATAAAAATAATAATTTGGAAAAAAAAACAGCTTTAAAGCATTTTCTTGAGGAAATATAAAGTTCTTGGATCTTCTGAAATACTGCAGAACCAAAACTGTTCTAAAGGAAGGCACCAATCAAGCATATATCCCAATTTTTCCAAATACAAACCAATGAAATCCCTTTGCTACAGTCCTGACAAGGAATGTCAGAGCCTTTTTGCACAAAAACCTCTAAGGTTTGTCCAGAGACACTTTCATCTATCAGTGTCCGTTTAGGAAGATTAGTCAATCAATCCCTTCTATAATAGAATCTAACATTAAATGCTTCTTAATTTTAATGGGTTTCTCCTCTCGCTTTCTTCTCCTTCTTGCCCAGAAAAAGAAGCACAGCCAGATATTTCTTTTTACTGTTACTAAGCCCATTTCTTCATCCCTGTGGGTTTCTTTTCCTCATTCCCTTTCCACTTTGTTTCAAAGCTTGAATACCTCTCTATTTACCCTGTGTGTGCACAGTGCTCCTCAGCAGGGCTGTGGTTGTGTCCTTTACCTTGTTATTGCAAGAGTGACACTTCTTGCTTGCACTCACCACAACAAAACTGCACTTTAATCAATAAGGTTGTTCCTTTTGCAGCCCTGGCACATTACCAGGACAGACCCCTATGAACAGCAGAAAATATTCCTCATTTGTCCCTGAGCTGAGGTGTTCTCAGGGCTCAACTACCTTATATTTAAAAGCTCTTTTCTCACATCTCAGCTTTCCCTCACTGTTAACTGAAGAAACTAATAGATAATCTTTCTCAGGTAAGAGACATTTGTTTGGATTTATGAAGATATAAATATCTGCATAGGACACTGCTACCCTCAGTACAAACATTTTGTATGGATTCTTGTCTTTTGCTGTAGCTCATTTCAAGTCCTTCCTTCTCTTCCTTTCTGATTCAATCCAAGATTCAGCTCTAGATTCCTTTCCTTCCACCAAAACAGTAACTGCTGTTTCCAGATTGGAAAAAAATTAAAAGGAGTAGCGTGATGAAGTCAAGAAAATAATTTTGGCTAAAATCTTTTCCACACAGAGGAATCATGTGCCTCTAACAGGAGAAAGTGAATGCAGGGATACTGCACAAGTAATTCATAGTTCAGAGCCCAATCTGCAACTTTATTTTGAAAAGGGGTCTCCAAACAAGATTTTTCAAGCACAGAGAGTAGAAGTACAGCAAAGTTCCAAAAATTTTATAGCAGTCCTGGGGGCAAAACTAGTTCTGCTTGTCCTTCGTGCTGCCCATCAGGAAAGTTATCAAATGGTGGGAAAAGGCTTTAATGTTCATGTAATAGCTGAAGGCATCACACAAATCTCGTAAGTGTGACTGCAGAAGTGAGAACAAAGAGTGCTAGCACATTCTGCAGTCAGGTCACTCCACTACTCCAGATAATCACACTTCTTTCAGGTCCAGGTTTCTTACAACTGAAATATAGTCAGAGGTGTGATCTGCAGTGACAATTTACTGCCAGACACAAAAGCATCAAAAATGAAACAAAATAAAACAACAAGGGAAAAAAAAAAACCATTTTTCTTTTTCTTATTTTGGAGGTAGCCAGGATTATTATTGCTTTATCAATTTATTACTGCTTCTTCCTTTCTTATCACTGCTGCCAATGAATCACAAATCTTAGAGTTTGTTTGCTCTAAGACACATATTCAGCAGAAGAGTTGTCAAACACTGGCACGGGCTGCCCAGAGAAATGGTTGAGTCACCATTCCTGGAGGGCTTTAAAAGAGATGTAGATGTGGCCCTCAGGCTCATGGTTTACTGGTGGGCTTGGCCCCTCCAGGTTAATGGTTGGACTTGATGAGCTGGGAGGTTTTTTCCTCATAAATGACTCTATATTCTTATATCTACAACTTTGAAAATGGACTGTCCTCAATTCCAGGTTACTAGGAAGGATTTGTGGCTGGATCTGCTCTCAAATGTGACACAACGAGGGTCTCAAAGGACTTCATCAAAGGCAGGAATAGGGGAGCAGGAGTGGTATTCACATTCTCTGGACAGAGAGAGACAATTTTCTCTCCCAGGATTTTTCCTGGGGAAGGCAGTGAGAGGCTCAGAGAAGAAAACAATTCTTATCTCTATTCACTGCTCCTGTTGCTTTGCACATGTGCAATGTGCTATGGAGATTGTTCACTCAAAGAGATTTAGTTATTGGACACCAGTGAAGGTTGTTTTGTTTCCTTGGCCAGTTGGGTCAAAGCTGTGTCCTGGCTGTCTCAGACAGTCATGGGTTTTTGGTTAGCATTCTTTAGTATTCCTTAGTATAGTATTAGTGTAATATAGAATAGCTTAATAAAGCAATTGTTCAGCCTTCTGAATCATGGAGTCGGAACACATAATTCCCTGCATCAGGGGCAGGCACAAAAGCAGCCCCTAGAGAAGGGATGAGAGCATCCCTGCAAGCAGCAGAGAGCTCTGCACAGCTGGCACAGGCGAGAGGCTGCACCTGCAGGGGCTGGGGACAAGCTTCCCATCAGATTTCATGGAAGGAGCAGCACTCAGTTCCTCACTGCAGTGTACACAGAACAGAACATGGCTTGTCATCCTTCTGCATCCTCCAGGCTGGGAGATTTTAGGCTCTACAACTCTCCCACTGGCTTTGTTGTGCTGGTCAGTTCTCTGAAGCCCAGTCTGCAGCTCAGAAATCAGCTCCCCAAAACAGTTCCCAGATTTTTCTCAGCTGCCCAAAAGAGTTCCCAGGTTTTTCTCAGAACTCTTTCAAATAGGCTCAAGTTATTGCAAGGTGCCAACATGACCTCAGGAATAAAAATGGGCTCCTGGCAGTGACAACTCCACAAGATTCTACAGCCTACCACAGAGCTATCACAGCTCTCCAACACTCTTCACTTCCTCTGTATTTGCATATCTTGCATATATTTCCATATCCTTATTTCCCTTTTTTATAGTAGGAAAAGCCTTTAAACCAATATTTGAGGTTATATTGATCTAACAATAAAACAGGCAATAAAGCTCCTAGTATGTGTTTCGTAGTAAAAATACAGAGATCATTTTCACATGCAGGACAGCAATCTAAAGAAAGGAATCCATAAAATAAAAGCAATTTTCTAAACATTAATCCCATATCACATTAAATTCAAAATTTAATGTAAAGTAACAAATGCTGTGTCTGAAAAGTAATGTTTTTTCCATGGAAGCACTTGTTTCAGAGTTTAACATTTCGTAAAAGTAGTACAACAAATTTAAAAGTCTTAATTAGCTAGTCATGAGATATTGAATTTAACACTGTATATTCTCCTTTCAGCTCTTTCTAGGCAAGGTCCTGGGTGAGATTTGCTCATACAGCAGAGGAGAATTGAATTATTGGATTACAAATTCTAAAGAGGAAATAGATTTTTAAGGGGAATCCTGAGGCTGGACAAGAGAAGCAGAGCAAAATGCTTTGGGAAGACATCCTGGAAGACTTAAAATGTGATCAGACTGGTTCATCCTTGCATTCTGTAATTGGTAAACAAACCCACAGTTACTAAGGGGACTAAGAGAAGTCCCTGCAATGGGAATATAAATTATGGATCCATGTAGAAGAGAAACCCTTGGGAAAATTAAATATGATCTCTCTTCCCTTGTAATTTCCCAAGCCTATAACATTCCTGACAGGCATTATCTAGTTTCTACTTTAGGAAAAAGTTGTGTTGACAGATTCTTTTTGATATCCTTTTTACAGAGATGGAATCAGTACAAGGCACAGTATTCAGGATGCAGGTACACCAAGACCACAGGGCTTTTATTTTCTCTCTCCTTATAAATCCTAGAATTCCTTTTGCTTCTTTTTGAGAGCTGCTGACACTTTCATATTTCTATTCATTATAAATCAATCATAAATAATATCAAACTTTATCATTAATAGCTAATTCATCCATGCTACCAACAGAACCAAACACTCTCTGTTTTAAAGCCAAATAGCAAAACAATGAGAAAAAGTATTTTTTCTTTATGTGCTTTCTCAACAATGCTTCAAGACTATTTAAATTTTCTGTGCAAACTTGAGAGGTGGGCACTGGAAGCTGCTCTCATCCCTTTTTGTTAATTTGAAAGAGGAGAGATTTACTAATCTTAATTGTTGTCTGCTCCCAACTACTTCAGTAAGAGGGAAAAGCTGAACAAACTCATGTGCTGGAATGAAGCCCTGTCCTTCTCAAGTTTAAATTCACAAGTTCTCGACACCAGCTCTCACACATATGCATAGCATCTATCATCTCCTCTCACATACTGGGAATATGTATGGTGAATATTAATTTTACTACTTTTTCCTCTCTCCTTCTGTGAAAATAATGTACTTTGACCCCACAGCACTCAGAAACAGAAAACAGAAAATATAAATTAAACAGGACTCTCAATTCCCAAAGTTTGAAGCACTCTGGCACCTTGTATTAACTGGAAGACTTTCAGGAACCCAATTACTGGGGTGGCAGATTGCTGCAGATGATTCCTCTGCCTTAAACAGATTCTGTCTGCAAGAACTGATGAAACCCCACTTTATCTCACCTCTGCCTCCTCCCTCCAACACGCCAGGACCTCCCAAAATCTCCAGCTACATGAATATTGGTCCCTCTTCATTTGGTTTTATTTGGTCCATCTTCATCCCTGAGGCGTCTCTGTCTGGCAAAGGCATTTGCATGACTGGTGAATAGAAAGGAAGAAATGGTTTAAATTCCAAATAGAGTCTGCTTTTGTAGAAATGAATAGCCATGATTTTATTCTGCACCCCAAAATGCTCCAAAATATGGCTTTGCCCTGCTTGGGGTACTAATAGTTCATACATCTGCTGACATGCTTCAGATCTTCACCTGCTTTTAAGTTCACTCTTCTCTCCTGACCACAACGAATCTGCAATCAGATTTCTTGATAGCAAACGGAAACTGAAGTTATTTGAGGGCACATCCATCCTCTGAGCCAGCAGGACAAGAACCTACCCCAAGCTAGAAGATGTTTTGTCCCTGTAACCCAAGCTCATCTGCCTGGGGACACCCAGTTAAAAAAATTAAAATAAAATTAAATTTAAAAACTAAAAAAAAGTCAAACTAAAAAAAAGTAAAAATAAAAAAAAGTAAAAATAAAAAAGTAAAAATAAAAAAAAGTAAAAATAAAAAAAGTAAAAATAAAAAAAAGTAAAAATAAAAAAAAGTAAAAATAAAAAAAAAGTAAAAATAAAAAAGTAAAAATAAAAAAGTAAAAATAAAAAATGTAAAAATAAAAAATGTAAAAATAAAAAATGTAAAAATAAAAAATGTAAAAATAAAAAAATGTAAAAATAAAATTAAAAAATAAGCACTATTTCCTGTGGCAGAACACCACGTTCACTCAGTTTTGTGGCACAAGGAATTCCATGTGGGGATCTGGGGCCATGCTTTGTTGAACCATTCTCAGCAAAACCACAGAACACAAGCAAACATTCCAGAGACTTATGAAAAACCATTGCCTTTCCAATAATTAACAGCACAAAACATTAAGAAGGACTGTTAAACACCCTCTGGGATTGGGTTTTTTTAAAAAAAGATAATAAATAAATGGGAAAAAACAAGATTTGGAAGAACAATGCAAGCATGCATTAAAGACAGACATTAAGTTTCTGTTTCCAAGGACAAATCCATTGGTGCCAGCAAGCCACAAGTGATGTGTACCAGGCAGTGCTAGACATTTGCACTGCTGCCCAAAGCCCTGGAGCATCCCTGAGTGCCTGGGGTGTAACAAAGCCATAATGAGGAGAGCAGAACCAGAGCAGCTGGCAGTGCTGCATCACAGGGAGATCTTATCCAATTTGTTAAAACTAAGAGTGCTGGAACATACAAAAAAACCCTGAGGCATATTGTAGCAATTGGCACAGAAGTTTCAAACACTTGATCAATTCTAGTCCTGACCTCCACACTCAGGAGTGAAAATAACATTCCCAGTTTTTTTTGTCCGGCGTCACTACAACAAAAATTAAAATATTAAACCATGTAAATATTATGAAGTTAATGTCTTCCTCTGATGACAAGAGGAAAAAACATCTTCAGGCAATGGTTACAAATGTGACATTGACCCAGCAATCATCTATTAAATTAGAAAAATACTGCAATTGATTGAGAACACTTGGACTGCACTTACACAGAAAAAATCTCATAGGATAAAATATCTTCTCATCAGAAAGGACAGGCTTTTGGAAAGATGGTTTATTCTTAACAGAAACTTAGTGAATTATCAGGCTTTTGAGAAGATGATTTATTCTAAAGAGAAACTTTGTGAATTTTTTCACTTCATTGATCAAATGTATCAGGAACAAAAATCCAGTTATTATTGATTTATTGGCAGGTCCTGGAGACCAGTAAATGTATTATTTTTGTATCTTCCAGACCAGGAAGATTCACAGCTTGAAAAAGCAACCTTCTGTCACAGAGCAAGTAATAGATTAAAAATGAGAAGAGCAATATGTTTTTGTCATCAGAACTTGCTGCAATGCTATATTCAGGCATCTGAAGCATTTTTCAGCACTGCAGAGCATATTAAGAGATTAATTCATGTCACTACACAGTGTGTGACATTCCAGGGTAAGTAATTTGCAGTAGACACCAAGTTTCCTACTTTTTTTTTTGCACAAAGTTAGCAAACTGAGCTTGTAGTAGGGACTACAGTGAGTCAGAAATGTTCTGGGTTTTGGAAGAAAATGTGAATCCAGTGACATGGATGTTTAAAAAGGGCCATTTGTTCTGCAGCATTATGGGCCATGGCTATAAAAGGGGGTGAGAAATCCTCCCCAGATTTGGGGTCATGGCCCTCTCCCCACTGTGTTTCAGGCCAAAGGAGGCAGTGCAGGTGTTCCTCTGGCTCCAGGTGCCCCCTGCACTGGAGGAACAAGAATTCCTGGACCTCTGTGCACTGCTGTCATGGTTTAACCCCATCCTGAAACTCAGCCCCACACTGCCACTTGCTCAACCCCACACCAGAGAAAAGTGAGAAAACAAACCAGAAAATCAAACCTGCTGTTCTACAGAGTCCATCATGCCATACCTGCCAGTTTACCTGGAGCTGCATCAAAGCTCTGGGGCAAATTCAGTGGGTAGAGAACTCACACTTCAGAGGGTTTTATCGCTGCTAAATACACTGTACATTTGCTTGGGAGGGGATATATTTCTCCTTGATTTACCCATGTTAGTTAAATGTCACTGATATCTTTGGCTGCCAGAAGTGGTAAATAAATGTGATAAAAAATACGTACAGCCCAGTCAAATGTAGCCTCATTGCAATGAATCAAGGGAAATATTATGAAAAATGTTTGAAATCAAGCCAAGGATATCAACCCATTACATTTTAATAAATACTGTTATTTTACATATTGGCACCATTTTACCCATATTATAGCATTTTACTGATGATTTTTGTCACAACAGGTTTTTCTTCATGTAAAAATCGCACATTTCCCAGTGATTTGATCTCTGACATGTTTTGTATTTGAAAATTTCCATTTTTGTTTGGATAACAGAAGTAGAGCCAAATTAACCTGGGCAAAAACTTGGCAAAAGGTAGAAACTATTATTGTCAAGTCCAGGTAATCCACATCTGAGAGCTGCTAATCAAAATTGCACAAGCACAGCAAAAATATTGACTGTTCTTCCTATTACCTTGCAAAAATAAACAGATTTGTAGCTCTGCTGAGACCTTTGCTCATTAATTCCCTGTGAGAGTTAAATTTGATAACTGAATGTTCTAGGCATACATTATTTTGCCATGTTATAAAATTCTCAAGTGAATTAATCTAATAATGAAAAAATCCTGACCAATAGAGGTTGAAAGGAAAAGCCATGTTTCACAATCCTGTAGAAAACCTAGTAAATAATTTTTTTTAAATCTGCTTGTGAAAAGGTTGTAAGCTAAATATTTGTTCCTTGTTCACCCTCCCAAATCTAAAAGCTCTGATGTATTTACATTAGAGATCCTAATTTTCAAAGCATATCCAAAGACATACTCAAAGAAAATGAAGGATAAGTATTTCCTCTAAAGATCTCACATCTGGGATTGAATAGGGCTGAGCCCTAAATTAAAATGCCACAGAGAGCTGGTTAAAGAACAGCTCCTGAAACTCTGAGGCCACAAATTCCTGAGTCTCCCTTGCATCACCAGGATTCTATCTCAGGCAGGAGCTCAAACTACCCAGCATCACCCAAAATCTCCAGCAAATCTGGAACTGGCAGGGGAAGTGGGGTGGGACTGCTGCTCCTGAAACCACAAATGCATTGTCTAGGGCTGACCCAAAAGTGCACAAGCACTCCTGAAGGAGCTTGGACTAAAGGAGAAACTGAAAAACTTATTCTGGAAAAAAAGGAAAAAAGGAAAAAAGGAAAAAAAGAAAAAAAAGAAAAAAAGAAAAAAAGAAAAAAAGAAAAAAAGAAAAAAAGAAAAAAAGAAAAAAAGAAAAAAAGAAAAAAAGAAAAAAAATATCACAGAGATGTAGAAAATACTACAAGCTGCATACCATGGGCAAAAAGAAGTGGAATCAGAAGACAAGAAAAACAACTGTGCCACTGATTTCTTTCTCATCTTGAAAGAAAAACCTCCTTCTGCAGAGTTAATGAATGGAGAATCAACTGACAATTGTTCTGCATAAGGGTCTACAACATGACCTTTCTGAAGCCATGTAGCTCCAAGACACTCTTTTAATTGAACAAAAATAAAGTGTTCCTGATTAAGAAGAAAAAGTCAAGAGGTTGTTAAATTCTGTGTCCAAATGTGAAAAAAAAGTCAAAACATGATCAGAGCATCGTTTTGTGTCCTGTAACAGCACTCTCTGTACAACAGGCTTTTCTGATCAACTTTTTCTCCTTCAGAAAAGTCCATGCTTTTTTAATTGCATGGCATGTAAGATAAAAGAAAGTAACGATGTATGTGTTCTGAACAAGCTGAAAACCATGAGTCAAGGTTTCTCTGAGACAGAAATCAATTTTGTGTAAGTCAGGCCATCACACCTGGTTTGATCAGACAGGGTCTTCCTTTGATGGTAGGAAACAGCAGAGCCAGAATATCAATGTGCCCACAATCAGTCTCAATGATGAGGTTCCCTGTTAAGCACAATCCTTGAACTTCTGTGGGTGGCACCTCACCAAATTCCCCACCAATTAAATAGAAATAGTCTATCCATTAAGGTGCCACAAATCTCTAGGGAGAGGGAAGACATCTTTGAGGATGTCCCACTACACCATTGCTCCATTTGTAGACTCCTTCCTGAGCATCCTCTTTTGTCTGCCATCAAACAAACATGGGATATTGGGCTAGACCAATCTTCAGCTCAAAATTGTGTCAATTCTTATATGATTAAATAAAACCTATTTTTTAACTCTTAATCTATACACTATTTAATCTACATGAAACCAAAAAGCCTCCTCTTTGATGTGCATTAGAGACGTTTGAAGATCCCTTCCAACACAAACTATTCCATGACTCTGTGACACTGCACGTGCAGAGTGGAACCCACACAGAATATAGAACAGGCTGCAGTAATGTGCAAACGGGCCCATCCCCAGGCAGCTGGGAGCACAGGCACACACGAGGGGTCTGCAGACAGCAGGAGGAGGAACAGAGATGATCAGCACGTTCCCATGGCTTGAGCATCTCCCAGGAGATGAATTGTGCAAAGAGGAGCAGCATCCTGGAACTCCTATTGAACACCACAGTGGGCAGAACACTGAGTTATGCACTGTTTACTTCTCACTTCCACCACTGGGTTCCTACCAGCATCCTCTAAGGCACAAAAACCACCAAAAACAAGTCTGAATCATACCTTGGTCAGCTTTCATTGGATTTATCAGTGAACCTGGGCCTTCACACCCACAGGGGATTCAGTTTACCCTGGGAATACAAAGCAGCACACAATTATATTTTCCTTGCAGGCACTAATCACCAGTTATCCCCAAGAAGAAGAGCTATTGCACTGCACACAGACTGAGCTGCAAGCTGTCCCTTGCTTGTGACAATGCCCCATGTGGTGTTCTCAAGCAGAGCCACGTGGAAAACAAGGGCAGGAATTTTTGTTCTGATGTTCTAGATTGAGCCCCAAAAGATAAAGGAAGAACTTCAACTTCCATATATCAAGAGCTATCACCAAACCAACAGAATAGTGCAAGTATCTTAGAAACCAGACAACCTATAAAAAGTATATATAAACCCCATTTATACATAGATTTAAGAGCCCAGCTTTATCACCCACCTTAAAAGTGCTGGCTTCTCATCAAATCAGTAGCTGTTCTTCAGCAGAAGCAGAGACAGATTGCATGAAACATGTTGTGATTTGCTATGCTCTGTAAATATAAACTAAAAAGGTATAAAAAATGTGCTTATGAAAAATACATAGCCAAAAAAAAAGAGGAAGAAAAGTATACATAAACAAAACAACTGAGATATAAATGCAAATGATGCTGCAGAATTTAGGACATTATATATAATAAATAGATTTAACCATTTATATGGGATACTAAGAAAAACCTTACATTCTATTGTTGACAGATGAAGAGGATTTAATTAACAGCAGGGGAAGTGGAGGGCAAATTATCACCAGTTCAACGAGAAAAAATTATTTTTAGTCAAAGGATTTAAAACTTTGAAGAGTGTAAATTCTCCTGCTTCAAGTCTTTATTCAGCTTCTCACAGACGGAAGGAGGAAACCAAATCATCTGGGGGAAGCTCTTCCTTTATTGCTCCAGCAATGCTTCTCATGTCCTTCCTTCAAAAACTGGTCCTGACTGTTACCAGAGACAGAGTGCAGAGACAGGGGAGCCTTGCTTTTATCTCATGTGGCAACTCCTATATCAAAAAATCCAAAAAATAGGAAATCCTGAGGCCTACAAAATCTTTGTATCCTCAAGTGTAGGAATCCAAATGCAACAGGCAGAATTAACAGAAGTCTTTTTTATGGATTTCTGTGGACATTACCTGGGGCCCCTGAGACCACAGCACAAATGAGAACTGTAAAATATATTCACAGTCCTGTCAAAACCTGAAGACTAATGACCTAATATGAAGTCTTTAAGTTGGTGATACAAAGATATCCATCAAAATTTTATTCGGAGGTGTGAACACTTCAAGTGACAATGGGGTAATTTGAGCTTGTAAGGCAGTAAAAGGAGGTGTTTCCTTCTGCTTTTCAAGTCCACTTGAACATTGTCATGCTCTACAGGCAAGTTATGATGGTGGGGAGGAAATTTAATTCACAACTGAGAAAAATGTGTAAATCCACTGGAAAGTGAAGCAGAGAGAAAATTCTGAATTTCTGCAGGAGCCTTAGGCACAGGTGCTGCCCATGGTGCCACTGCTCTGCTCTCAATGGCCCACAGCAAGTCCAAAGGATGGGTTAAAACTGGTGACTGGGGAAAAATGTGTCTCTAAAATTTCAGATGGCATAAAGAAATAAAACACACAAGAGTGGCCTAAAACAGGCTTTAGAGTAAGTGGATGAAACCATTCATTCTACAAAATTACTTTACTGTCCTTTGGTTTGGGGCATTTTTGTTGAAGTCACTTTGTAGCAAACAAGATCAGTAATCTCAGTTCAGTTTTGACTTTCTGCCCTAAGGTAAAACCACCAACCAAGAATTTACAGTTATAACAAAATTCCCCTTATTATGTTGCTTTAACATACGATTTGAACTCCAACCTTGTTTTTATAGCACGATTCATTAACTCTCATGAAGTTCCTCGGGAAAATATATTTTCCATCCTTGAATTTTCCAGAACTGATTTAAAAAACTTGAATTTACCACCTCAGAACCAAAACCAGAATGATTACACTAAGATATACACAGAAACCTTCCCAGATATTCAGATTTCTCTGTACCTACTCATCTGCCAATGCAGAGACCTCCAGGTCTGATCCAGACATCATTTTAACTCAGATTGCATTGTGGAGATTTCATGGTGTTATGCTGACACCTGACCTGAAGTTACACCACAGAAACACTCAAACTCAGATGCACTTAAAGAAAAAAAAAAAAAATCACAAGTCATTCATTTTAAGTCATTCAGGGGTTTTTTTCTTCAAAAAATTGCACTGCAGCATGACTAAGATAGCTGACAGGTTTGGGTATATTCTGTAATGATTCCTGTACATGCTCTCTTATCCTCCACCATGGGATATTTTTTACAATAAGAGTTTGCCTTAGCAGAGCTTCATGTGAAAAAGCAAGGAGGAAAATATCAGGTTCAAGTTAAACCAGTTCTTAACAATTAATTTTTAAAGACTAATGCCAGGATCATAATTTAAAAAAAAAAAAAAAAACCTTTCTGAGTTTGATTTAAACTCAGAAACAGGAACAAGGAAGATCTGTTGCCAGATTTTAAGGGACTTTTTATGATCAAGAAAAATTTGGCAGTAGTGTGAGAAAAGATGAAACTGGCACAGAATTGCAGTGTGAGTAGCTAAGAACCTCAGTTTGCAAGGGATCATCAGGCAAGGTTTCAGAAACAAAATCATCACATGTTGCTCATAATTCTTAAAAGGTAATGAAAAATCCACAATATCTTGCATTTATGGCTTTTGAGAGGATCAGATATTCTCTACTGGTCAAAATCTTTTCAAAATTTATAAGCAGAGGAGGCAAGATTTGGCTAAGCTACAACATGGGCTATCAATGTCCTTGGCTCACACTAATGCCAATTTTAAATTCTATCTGTAGGGAAAAAGGCACAAGAACTAAACCTGGGGACCAAACACTGAGACAGAGGAAAAATTAGAGTAAAATGTAATTTTGTCTGCAACACTGGGCCTCAAGCAGCAGTTCCAGAGTCTGAAGGCAATTCACAGAGGCTTTGAGAACTGATTTTTAGCCCCATCAGGAGCAGAGTCAATAGCAAGGAATCCTCTCTCTGAACAGGGAACACAGGCAGGTTTTCAGAAATTGTTTTGTGCTCTTATGGAAACTAACAGAGTATTTTCTTTTCAACCAAACTTCACACAGTGGGGACAGTTGGCAGTGCTCCCTTTTGTGAAACTGGATAAAGTTAAAAGCAGGTTTTACAGATACCGTTGTAGTTCTTCAACATTTAAGCTACTTCACATATAAAAGTCAGTGGAAGCTCTTGCTTTCCTGTGAAATATTGCTCCAGAGAACATGACTGCATGTGCCAGTGGTTCCCTCCTGTTTCCAGGACTGAATAAACTATTAAAGTTTCTGTGGTGGCATAAAAGCTCTCTGAAAACATTTTTATCACTCAATGTGTAGAACATCAATTTCTCTGAGGAGCCCAATTACAACTCACTAAGTTAAGCCAAAACCCAGCAACAAGATGTTCACTTAAAATATCAAAAATAAGTTTTGCTCAGTAAACAAAGTGCAGTTGTGGTCTGGTTCTGGTTCTGCTTTGTTTCCAAGTTGCAGAAACAACTTCAGCAGCAGCAGATCTGTCTCACAGTCAGTCACAGCACTCAGAAAGGCTTCTGACTCTCTGATGTGATTCAAACAAGTTCAGTGACAACTGAAGTCTCTGACAGGTCTTCTCCCAGATTAGGGTGAATGAATTTTGCAGCTGCTTTAATGGCTGGTTCAGCTTTCAGATTTTTCAATAGGTTTTATCACAGATCCCAACACGCTCATTCTTACCCAGAGAAACAATGAGTTTTTATCTCAGCTGTAAAATAAACTGAGACCAAATCTATTCAATATTGTGTAAAAATGGATTAAGTGAGGTCAGAATTAAATTATTAACATCTGCAAGACAGACAGAAAGCAAAAACAAAATAAATATTGTCTGTAAAAAAGAAAGTTGATAATGAAAAAAGGAAGTAATTCTTTCCATTAAGAAAACTCAGCAGGAGATCAAAATGTATCATCTAGGCAGCTGTACTGTTCTGTAAAACAGATTCTCATGATGATAAGGAAAGCCTGACAATAATTCTCTATTTTAGACAGGAATAACAACTCTTTTGTTCAACTTGCTCTTCAGCTGATGCCTTTTAAGTAGGGAACAGTAATTCCAGTTTTCAGGGAAGCCAAAAGAGATTTACCTGTATTTCATCTCCTAATCAAAGCTGGCCAGTTTGCAGTGCAATCTGTATTTGAATCTCATTTGCCTATGTGAAGATGCTTCACATGCATTTAGCTTCAGACATTGTGTATTACTAAAAACCAAACAAAGCAGAACCATATTCTGCTTCCTTGAAAGCAAATGCAGTCTCTTGCTTTGATTTTGGAGATAACAGCATCGGTTCCCGAATACAGACAGGAGGTATTAACAACAAAAAAAGTCACTTTGGCTCCCTAAGGCACAGGGAGACACCACACAGACTTTTAAAGCCATTGACTGCTCTGACAAACCTACAGAAAAGAGTTTCAGAAGTGAACAAAAAAAAAAAACCCAAACCAGCCAAACATCAGTGCACCCCCTCAGCCCCATCAGAGAAGGAATGAACAAACACTTCTCTCCTGCACTTTGCCCAATAAATGTGGGCAAATGTGATTTTCTTTGCACCCATTACAGCCTGCCACTTCTAGCAAATCTTCATCTCACCTGAATTCTCTGATGTAAAAGTGTAAGTGGTATCACTTATCTGCTTCTCAATCATCACAACATTTTTAAATAACCCCATTAGGTAGACTCACTATCATAAGCAAGTGTTTCCTTAAATACTTAACTTTCTTGCACATAACAGAAAATAAAATCTGTTTCTTTACTCACTGCAGAGTATACAAAACACTTTTACAAGTGTACAAACACTTTTGGATGATTATGCTTAAGGATTGTTTTGGGATAAACTAGAAGAAAGTGAGGCTGGAACACTGCTTACTATAACTCTGTGTTTGACCACACAGGTCTTTTCCTCCTCAGCTACATAAATTCCTGACCACCAAGAGGGATTACTCATTCAAACTCAGAAGCACCTACACTGGTTTTAGAATTGGGGCTGAATTCAAACATTTCTTTCTCTTCACTTCAAATTTCACTGACATAATTCAGCTGAAGATAAACAAGTAGTAAACATTATGTGGCAAAATACCATATATGTGCTATTCATTAAGCAAATATTTTTTAGTTTAGTGCTTTTGCCTACAGCACAGCAGATCAAATCTAAGCAGTTCTAGCAGTAATCTTCACTACTCCACAGAAGTTTGTATATTACCACCAGCACCACAGTAATTTCAATTGTGAGAAAAGCCACGATAAGCAGGTGGCTAATCAGCAAATTTTATTAAATTATTTGGCCTTTGCTGTCTAGTCCTGGGTGGATAATCATGCTTATCAAAAAAGTTGCCAGTATGGCTGAGCATCCAGTTGGCAGGCTAGACCAATTAAGGAATAAATAGATGAAGACACAAGAGATATCTTAGATTGAATTCCGATTCCTGGCACATTTTATAGGAGATAACAGGAACACAAGGCACAAGAACCCAGTCCTCAGAGGCTTTTACTCACACAGTAACTGTGTGCTCACTTTGCTGCAGCAGCTTAAAGCATGGGGAAGAGAAAGAGTGGCCAGAGTCTCCCTTTCAGCAGAGCAGAGGCAGAGCCAGGAGCAGCTCTGCATCCTTCACTCACTTCCTGCTCAAGCTCAAACTCTGGTTCAAACTCAGCTCTGCCTGCCTGGTTTTAAGTGTTAATCCCAACTCTTCCCACTAGCATTGAATGTGCCTTCCTTTTAATCAAGAAACAAAATACACAGGAAGAAAGAGGTGCTGGAAACAGAGCTGGACTTCAGTGTTGATATCTCTGCTGGGAACTTGGAAAATCACCTTGTGAGCAATGAATCAAGTGCACTGCTGGCTGCTGTCAGCAAGAGGGGAAGGGATCATTTTGATATGATCACATAAATATTCAACAAAAAAATGGTTTTTACTTTCTGCAGAGCACTCACTACACAGATCAACTTTTACTCTGATTGCTCCAACCACTGTACTTTTCCTCTTAGCATAATTTATATCACAACACAAGCATTTTAGCAATAAATTGTGCTACCTCCAAACAGACAATGATTAAATATGCTAAAAAGCTTTCAGGAAGTATAGGTTGACTGAGTCATTCATTGCATTTACAACATTGTGCTACAAAGCAAACTTAAAATGAAAAATACAGTATGTCAAATAGAAGTAAACAATCTGTCATTTTATACATACTAAGGCAGAAGTTGAAATGCTTGCTCAAAATAAACTGACATCAAAAGTTCATTGCTTCCCAATGAGTATTCCTTGTTTCATCTTATGCTATTGCTTTGCAAAAGAATATTTTGAGAGGTATTTGGTTGTTGCATGAATTGCTTTTTGAATAACAGCTTCACATTATTTCAAGCAATTCTTGTGGTTTACACCAGCATGATTGAAGGGACTGGGTGCAAGATGAACACTGGGGTGCCTCTGTGCTGCTCTCTGGGAGTGCTCTGCCAGCTCAGTGAATCTGTCAATTTACAGATGATGCTTTAACACTTTAAGAAGGACTTTGTTTGCAGAAACAATCTCCTTTTAGAAGGTATACTCAAATTACAAACATGTAGCCATGTAGCACTCTTTGTGAGCCATTATCTCAGAAACTTAGACAGTTCTGAAGGGAGATGTGTCAGAGTGTGACCAACATTTCTGTAAAGGCATTTTTCATGACAGCATCATCTATTTGAAAGAGTAGAGTAGATGTTTTCCTGTTTGCCCCCTGCCAAGCACAGAACCTTCAACTCCTTTCCAAAGCCTTGGCAAAGCAGGAGTTACTCACAAAAGTAAGAGTCAGTAACCCACCAGTGGGGTATTCCTCACTTGCCCTGAATTAATACACAGAGCAGAATACAGAAAAATGGGAGAATGGGACATGGGAAACTTCCAGCAGCTTCTCACAGGAGCCACCCTGTAACCCCCCCACTACCAAAACCCTGGCCACACAAACACAATACACAAATATATCAGCAGCTGAGGACAAGGAGCAGAGCTCTCAGTCTGGGCTGTTAACTTCCATCAGAGGACAAACCACAACACCATTATTTCCCCATTTCCATGAGATTTTAGTTAACCACTTCTCTGAATCCCACTATCCCAGCACAAACCCCTGCTCTGCTGCTCAGGTTTCTGCCCAGCAGCTGGTTCTGCTCAGAATGTCAGATTTCCTGCTGCAGCTAAAAGGGAGCAGAGGAGAGACCTTGGCCCCACAGCCACTGCTGCCTGACCCTGGCCAGCACTGGGACAAGAGAGGGTCAGCTCAGGATGAGAACACTTTGCACTGAGTCAGCCAAGTAGATACATATGATATTTTACTTTCATGTGTTTTGAAAAACTGAAGCCTTTCAAGACTTTTTCTACCTAAAAGTTGAATATTAACACAAGGCAGGACAAGGGGCAGCAGGGCACTGAAACACCTGCTTGTGAAAGGTGTTCATTGAAGTCACAGCAATAGAACTTGTCAAAAAAAAGCTTCTCTAAATATTTCTCCATACATTTTGCTAAGGCTTGCAGGCAGGTAGATGCTTAGATCTTTTAAGAGTATTGGGCAGGTTTTTAATAAACATAAAACACACATCTTGTTCACTGGCATCAGCTGTTCTGACCAAACTTGCCTTGCTCTTCAGTGGATTCATATGTCCTGCAGCCAGAGAATTGCTTTCCTAAAGAAAGAGAATAAACTAAATCAAAATGTAACATCCTTCTAACCCCCAAAATGGCCAAAATAATTATGCAAATTTGTAACTCTCACTGCCTTGAGCTACAGCCATTGAGGTTTCTCTGGGAAATCTCCACATCTCAGATGTAACTAAGCCTTAGTTCTTAAAAGACCTGCAGCACCTTCCTTGGAGCACACAGTGACATCACTTTGTGAGCCTTGTCACAAAGCCCCAGAGGCAGCTTAAAAGGTACATCAGCATTACTAAAAGCAGCTTGCATTTAAAGTCTGTGATACAGTTATTTTAGAGCAAATACTCTTCCAGGGTTTGCTTCGAAAAGACTAAATTGAAAAATATCACAAGAAGTGATTATTATGCTAATAGTCATTCAAAATGCAACATGATTCTTTCCACACAGGGGAATAGGTTTGATTTCCCTTTTTAGCAGCAGAATTAATACATTGTTTTAAACATAGATATGCTTAATTTTAGAACATATGGACTCTGCCATGTGGTTGTTTACTTTGATGGGGTGCTTTAATTTGCTTGGCACTTTCTAATGTTTAGGGTGTCTTTCAGAGTAAGGAAGAGATGTCTGGACACATTGTGGGCTAAACCAGAATATAATTAGAAAGCAAAAGCTTTAGGGGATCCTTCTTTATTATATCCACAACACTTGAACACATTATCTAGCTCTGTGCTCTATAATAGAACACTCAGCATATACTAAGAGACAAACCAAGAATAAAAATAGCATCATGAACAGCCCTCCATATGTGTTTTCAGTGAGAAGCATCAGCAAAATGCAAAGAAGCTACAAAGAAACTGACTGCATATTTTCCATATATAAATTCTGTCCTATCTGTTCAGAAAAAAAACAGTTAACAGATCCCTTAGGAGCTCCCAAGAGTTCATGGAAAAAATAAATCTATGCTAAATATAGCATTTATAAATCTGTTTATTCACTTATATTGGTATCTAGACTATTTTACTCAAGGATTTCCCTAATAAAAGGTTTAGATTTAAGCATAATAGAGTAAAATCAGCCACAATCACGGCCTGCAGAATGCAGGTCATCTCTGTATACTCTGGGACTATGAATGCTGTGGAAGAACCCAGAATCACACAGGTCACCTGTTTAACTAGTATAGACACAGTCTGACTTAGAGAAAACAAGATTAAATCCCTGATATTGCTAGACTAACGAGAAATTTGTTCAGATAATTTCTACACTATGGAATTTGTATCCAATTAGAAGACATGAGTAGCAGAAGTCACAACTTCTGTGCAAGAGGAGCTGGATGGAATTGTAATTGTAATTCAAAGTCCTTCCCAAAGAGGAAGGTAATAGTGTTAATGAAAATCAGCATATCAAAGTGTGTTTGCATATCAAAAGATAACTCAGCCCCAGATAAACAATGTTCATTTGCATTCTCACAAATTCCCAGAATTAATCAAGGCACAATATAAAATTTCCCTAACTTAATTAGCATGAACAAAAGGGAAGTGAAAGTCCCTACATACTTCTTTGAAGACTCATTAGTGCTCACCAGCATCCTGATAACGTTCAAGTGCAATTAGAGAGGGGTACCAGAGCAGAATACATTTTAAAGAGCCCCAAAAGCAGAGCACTGAGATGCTGCCAGAAGGCACTGCAGAGAAACACAATGTGAGGTAACAGCCTAATGACAGGCATATTCTCTGCAGAACAGCTGCTTTTGTTTGATGCTTTTTTTCCCCTGTAAATTTATTCTACTTTTGTAACCACTTCACTAAAATAAAATTTACTGCCCTGGTTTTTAAATTGTCAGCAAGAGGACCTCCTACTTACTTTTTGCTTTGAAATTACTGATATAGAGAGGCAAGGACATCCTGTAGCAGGCTGAAACTTGAGACAAGTGTGAAAAGTTGAAGAGATAAAGTGCATGTCCCACTAAACTGAAGTGCTCAGTTTGAGAACTGGGATTGCCCAGAGGGATCTCCAAGCCTTCACTGAGAGATATCTCATAATAGAAGTCAGCATAAAGAGCCTGTGACAGCTGTACCATCAAAAACAGGACAAAAAGTTTAAACAAGAAAAATATCAGTAAAATCTTTTCAGAAGTCCATTACTGAACAAGTCTGAAAGGCAAAAGAGCATCACTGATTCAGAGCCCTGTCCTCACAAGATTCTCCTTTGCATCAAGGGTGCAGGAAGCACCAGTCATGTGCTCTGTTATTTATGGATGAACAGTTCTTCTTTGGACTTCATTCAAGCCCTTTAATTTATGGATAAGAAGTTTTCTATTCAATAAAGGATTTTGGATTTTTCATATTTGGGTTAGGATTATGTGATGTAGTCAATTTAAAACATTTGCAGAACGCTGAGAATATTGATAGTTTCAGCCTACAATTCTTCAGTAAAAAATTCTATATCTTCAGTAAAAAATTCTATATCTATCCCACCACTTGTCTCAGTGAAGAAGTAGAAATAACAATTGGTACTACAGTAACTGGTGAGTGATCTCCCTGTCTTTACCCTGACCCATGAGCTGCTCCATCCTCTTCCTCCCGCTGGCCTGTTGAGGAGGGTGGGGTGTGGAGAGCCTGGTTCAAACATGGTTTAAAGAAAGAGGCCATGAAGGTATACAGCTGATGGGAAAGTAAAAGGTAGCTGTAAAGCAGCAATTCCCAGGCTTGATTTTGTAAATAATTAGGCTCGCAAGCACCACTTTATAAACAATAAGATTCTCAGACAGTCTTCCCATAACAGGCATAATATTCTGTCCTTGGGCTCTCTGGGAACAGATATGAAGGTTTTGAGAACTTTTCATATCACAGTGAGAACACTAATTTTGGTTTCAATAAACAACCACGGGTATTGTAAACAAAAGGAGGGGTTGGAGTTTTCTCTGTAACCTATCGTGAGCTCGAATTTTGCAATATGCATGAAGTTAATTAAGACTGTTATATAAAGTGGCTGATTTAATCAATAAGTCGGAGTCGATGCTGATCAACAAGATGGGTCATCTCCCTTCACTTTCAACAGTGGGGGAGAAAGGGGCTGGGAGTGTCTGGCAGATCAGTTAAAGCTGATCCAGCACATGCCCAGAGCCCAGATCTCACAACTACAGCAGGATGGCAGCTCTGATGGTGAACTATAAGTATGACCCAATCCTGGAATGAGAATTCTAAAGCCAATTTATTGCACTATTACCACTGCCTGCCTCTTGCAGTTCTCACATATTTCTGAAGGCAAGAACTCATTTGCTACTGAAAAGGAAATAAGAAATAACATTTGTGTAAAGGATCCATTGAATCCTCGGTTATATACTCATACAATTATTCTGCCTGTGAAAAATGCATTCCTTGGTGTAAGGCTGGGAGCTAAGGTGTATTATAAAAGAATGGTGGATGTGCTGCTGCATAGGAGTAGGCCTGAGGATAACATATCTACAAGATATTTATGAAGCATATATGGTTTTAAGCAGATTAATTACTGTGAGTTTAGACTACAAACTGGGGGAACTTTCATCCAATAACCAGATATGTTATGTTCCTGCAATTTGGCTTCATGAACTCTAATAACAATAAAAATACAAAAAATAAATGCAAACTCCAATTTAACTAGGACCTGACAGAAAAAGCTTCAGAGTAGTCTCAGTACTTCACAGTAATTGCCATACAGAGGTACCAGAGATATCTACTGTAGCCTGAGAAATTACTCCTGGTAATCATGCACACTGCAGCAGTGCCAAGGAACTTTACTGGGAACACCTTTGCACTTCATTGGATACAGGAGTGCACTTCTGCACTGAACCTCAGCAGCACCCCTCTCCAGAGTGCTCTGATGTGCACTGTAGCATCTCAGAGCATGGGAACTGAATCTCTTCCAGCTGCACATGGCCTAGAAATTCCCTCCAGCTGCATCACAAACCCAGGCTGGAGCTAATCAGAAGTTAAAAAAAAATACAACCAAAAAACCCCACACAATCTGAAATGCACGTGGCATGGGCATCAAAATGCACATAGCATGGGCATCAAGCCCTGAGCAGTTGTCATTCCACACTCTCTGTTCTGCAAACAGAGTCTGGCCACGATGCCCAGTGCTCCCACGGGACCCTCCTGCCCATTCCACACCCACTGGCTGCCACTCACGAGTCCACAGGGGCTTCCATCACCTTTCCAAGTCTGTGCCAGGCATCTCCCGGCTGCCATGCCATGAATTTACCCATGATCCATGACACCACACACAGCCCACCCAGGGAAGCCCACAGTGCCCTGGTGTGGGGTCCCAGCACGCTCCCGGGTGCATTTGTGGGCACAGCAAGCCCTGAAGGCGGGACTGCCCAGCTGGGACCTTGCTGCAGTCAGGAGAGTTAAAGGAGTGACCCATTTCCCAGGGAAAAACTGCTCTGCAGTGGAGTGACTGGCAAGCAGCTGGAGCAGAGGGCACCCCTGAGCAGCCAGCCTGGCAGAAGAAAAGGCAACAGAAATTTCAGCTTGTCAAGGCAGAAAGAATCATATCCACAGTGTAGGAACAGAGCAAAAGGTTCACTACAAGACATTTAAGTTTGCAATTACTCAAAGTATCCTGCCTTGAGCCACAGGCCATGGGATGACCACTGTATCACAGAGAAGAGAGTGTTTTGTAGCATATCAAATGTTGTACAAATGGTGCCAGCATTCAGCTGTAACTTGAAGCCACTAACTGGCTTTTCAGCAATAATGGCTCCAAGCTATTTATCTAGACTTGCTAACAAAAACAGTCAAGACAAAACCCTATGAGATAATTTAGTCTCTTTCTTTATCAAGTTTATCCATGCTGACAGCAACAAATCCTAATTACTTCAGCTAAGCCATTTTAATTGAAAGCACAACCCTAGCCTGCTGGATTAGTAAAAGAAAAAATAAATCATATGTCTGTGTGCAAGAGAAATTTTTTGAGGACAGCTGAGTGGTTTTGTTGTGGATATTCAGTATTTTTCTGCAGTGCATTAATAGTCATTTATTTACCATAAAAAGACATAACAAAAATAGCAAATGGGTTAGAAAGCCATGAACACAATAATGTAAAGAGAGAAACTGGCAACTCAATCTTTCTGCCAGAGGATGTTAAAATGGCAAAGCAAACATAAAACCCATTAAGTATAATGGAACAGGAAAACTAGCAGTGCCAAACAAGAATTAAGAGTTCAAAGATATGTGATCAATAGAAGGATTTAAAAGGAAGGAAATAAAAGCAAACCAATAAGATATCAATAGCCAATATGGTTAGAGAAAATAAAACTGGTGCATTTAAGGGAAATGAAGCATTTTAAAATATAGCAAGAACAAAATTAGAGAGATTATTGTCAAATAAATAAATGCAGTTGATAAAATCCTAAACAAGGATGCAGACTAAGGAAAGTACAGTAGATAGTTGTGGACTCTTTTTTTTTAAGCAGACATGTGTGTCCTGCCTGTCACACACAATACAGAGATTACTATCTGTGACAGAAGGAGGAACCCATTTAGACTCTGCATTTTCCAAGTGGCACATCCAAAAGATTTGCATCCATGAATCTGCAAAGCACCAGTCAGATAAACAGAGAAGGCTTCTAAATGGAATACGAGTCAGCAGTGCCCTGGCAGCCAGGAGGGACATCCCTGTCCTGGGGTGCACCAGACACAGCCAAGGGGGGATTGTCCTGCTCTGCTCTCACCAGGGTGGCCTCACCTCGAGTCCTGGGGTGGTTTGGGGTGCCACAATACAAAAAAGACATTAAGCCATCAGAGAGCATCCAAAGGAGGCCACAAGGATGGGGAAGGGAAGCAGCTGAGGTCATCTGGTTTGTTCAGCTGGAGGAGACTGAGCACAGACTCACTGCAGTTACATCTTGCTGATGAGGAGGGGTAGACCCTGATCCCCCTCTGTGCTGACCCATCACAGGTCCGAGGGAATGGCTGAAGTTGTGTCAGGGAAGGTTTAGCTGTGTATTAGGGACAGGTTCTTCCCCCAGAGGGTGCTGGGGCACTGGAACAGCTCCCAGGGCAGCGCTCACCGCAGCTCTGACAGAGCTCACGGAGCCTTTGGGCAGTGCTCTGGGGCACGGGGTGGGACTGTGGGGTGTCCTGTGCAGGGCCTGAGCTGGCCTCGATGGTCTTTGTGAGTCCCTTCCAACCCAGCATATTCTGTGAAATTCCAGTGTTTAATAAATCAAATAAACCATTGAATTTCACGAGGCTTGAAGGACTCCCTGGGTAGTTTTAAGATGTGAAACTGGCAAGGACACCCATGGAGTTACAGTCTGTATAACATATTAGGCTACAGAACAGTAACTGTGAATTGCATAACAAAAAAGAATTAGAAGCTAAAATGTAATTAATGACAGTCAACATGGTTTCATAATCTTTCCACGCCTTTCTAAATCTTCTCAAACAAACCTGTAAAGCTGACAAGATCACTCATCTGCTAGATCAAGCTATCTCGACATATACTTGAATTTTTTCAAACTGTTAGATTTAATCCATATAATGTTGGCACCAGACACAGTCTGAGAGGTATCAAGAAGGATTACAGAGCTCTGGGAGCAGCAGTAAATGACTCTGGAGTGCAGGTGACCTTTTCATCACTCCTCCCAGTCAAAGGGAAGGGGTTTGAAAGGGCAGTCCAATCTGCCAAGTCAAAAAATGGTCGCAGGACAGGTGCCAGACCCAGGGCTTCAGCTTCTTCCTCACCCAGAGGATGGGTGGGCACTGGAACAGGCTTGACCAAGTGCTGCTGAATATTTTTATGAGCAATATAAAATCTTTGCTAATAAAGTTGGCAGCTAACACAAAGTTCAATACTGTAAAAATGAACACAGGTAATAAAAGATACAAGACCACGTGAATTGCCAACAGACTAGTCAGAATCCATCTAAACCTGCTTTAACAGAGCCAAGCTACAGGTAGTGGTGGCAGGATTACAGCAGACAGACACAGTAACTTGCTCAGACTGACCTCAGGGCATGTCTGGAGCACCCTTCATAAAATGCAGAATAACTGTTAAAATCTGGGTAATGGCAGTAATTACATGTATAACCCTAGTAAAACGTTCCTGGAAAACCACATCCTTTCAAAAAATGAGTTTCACAGAGGGCAGAATAACACAGGAATGAATTCAAAGAACAGATATAAGAATAACCTGGAAAAGCCAACTTTACAATGAGGGGCATAAAAGCTTAAGGCATATAAAAAAGATATGTGATTGCCCTATGATAATTTCACAATAAAGCAAATATGATGGTGGGGAATTTTTCCTTCTGATGAAAATAATAATAAAATCCAATGGCTTAAAATTTAAACTTGTAAAATTCAGCATGACCAATAAGATGTAATTTACCAATGTAGGTGAGCAGCAGCATACATAAATGGAAAATGATTTGAGGAAATTATATCAGTTCAGACCATTGAGGCAGTCTGTTTGCATTGATCTTTAGAGGTGTGAATAAATGAAGCAAACTGTTGTTTGAGCTGGAATCCTGAACACGGACTGTGAATGTAGGGGAGTACCCCAAGCAGCAGGAGACAGAATGGTCAGTAGATGAGTCCCTGCCGTGCTGCTTTATAAATTCCTCTCATTCTGTAAAATCCTGCACCTACTCATATCCAGAGCAGCATCATTAGGACTCACTACCACAGACAAGTAACTAGTATTTGGTGAGTTTTACATTGCTGTAAAAAGAATAATCACAGCTGAGAGGAACAAAGCACGTAACATCTGATGCAGCCAAATAAAAATCTTTGAGCAGCTCATTTAGATACAAATGAATTGCTGCAGAAATGCTGCCACCCAGCTGTAAAAACGCACAGGGAGAGACTCAGCTCCCAGAACAACTCAGCTAAGTGGAAAACTACTATAGTTCACTGAGTTTTTAGTTATTTGAGCCTTTTCTTTGCTAAGTTCAGTTAAAATCTATTTTACCACAAGAAGGTGACTATATGTATTTGTTTACAATATACAAACTAGGTAACCTTACATACTCTCTTAAAAACTTCAGAGCACATTAAAAATTTACATCGGACCCATTTCCTATTTATTTTTTGCACTAGAAGACTTTTAATCTAGCCATTATATTAAAAAATAATTATTAAAAGCCAGTGTAATTCAGATGGTGGCAATGCACCTCACTTGAAAGAAATGGAAGGGTCCTTTTTAAAGGGGGCAAAATAAAAAGAAAGTTTAGGCCAAACTTTCAAATCTGTAATGATATTTAGCACACAGTAAAACCAATCTCATTAGCATTATTTTAAAAAATTCTATTGAGAAGGCAATTTCTAGATGAAATTAATAACTCACAGATGACTATGAATGCCTGAGCAGTGAATAGAGTGTCAGATGTTTTACTTCCATGTCTCTCCTACATAATGCAGAGAACAAATAACTAAGCCTCTAACACATTTAAATACTAACTCTGAATTACTGTATTCAAACCTGACATTTAAGACCAAGAAGATTTTTGGGGTTTGTGCTCTTGACTCATTTAAAATAAAGATCAGAAGTCAACAAATTAATAGTGAGACCTGAATTTTAATTTACTTCACTCTGCTGAGTAAATCACAGAATCATAGAAAGGCCTGGGTTGGAAGGCACCTGAAAAATCATCCAGTTCCACCTCCCCTGTCTCGGACAGGACACCTTCCACTAGACCAGGTTGCTCAAAGCCCCACCCAACCTGGCCTTAATCTGATAGAGAAATGACAGGGGCACCAGTCCAGCCACAGCAAAATCCTGAAATTCAGAAGATATTAAGACCATGAAACAGGGATTGAAGGCGACCTTTGTACAGCTCTCCCACAAGAGCTTTCCCGGAACTGCCAACATTAAACTGTTCATTTTAGCAAATTTTGCCATGTACATCCAATATACCTCCACCTCTAAATTTATTAGGGAACAAGCACAAGGAAAGGAATTGTAGTGGTTAAGTGTTCTGATCATGTACAGCTCAGGAGACAACTGTATGAATACAAACTAACCAGATTTAACAGTGGCAGAGCTCCCCAGACAGGTAAGGGGGCAGTGCCAAAGGACTCCACCACATCAACACACACCTTCTACCAAGCAGTTTTGCAGAACAGTTGTGAACCACTGCAGAAGGTCTAAAACTCAGTAATCCAAGGGATCTCATCTAGTCTAGTGCTCCTGCAACACTTGAGCTTAATTTAATAAGGAATAACCTGTTAGTGCACGAGTGCTTGCTCCTCTTCAGGCTCTTTAACAGGCTGCAGGCACCAAGGGGCAAACACTGCAGATCACAGAGAATAAATGCAATTCCAGCAGTCATTCACACACTAACTCAAAGGGGTCAGGTTTCAGGCACAGTTCCCTCCATGTCATGCTCAATTCATGAAATTCTTATTTCACATGGTCACTGCAATTGTGTGCAACAAAGCTACGTTCCCTTCTGCTAGAAGGATTCCAATTGCAATGCTCATTAACTGGTAACCAATGAAGTAAGTTTTATCTCAAGTTTCGTCTCTTCCTAACAAATGGAGTGATTAGCAATAGGATAATAGACTAATGTCACTCAGGAACATAAAGGGCTGTTTATAAATCCAAGCAGAGATGATTACTCACAGTAACAGAGGATTATTCAGGCTGTTAGTGCACCTACTCAATTGCTACCTTTCACAGGAGGGTTTAGGCACATGGCTGCATCCAGGCAGACTCACAGAATGGCTGAGGTACCTCTGGATCCTCTGCACAGAGCAGTGGCAGGCAGAGTGGATGGATCACTTTGTTCAGGTGAATTTTGAATAGCTCCAAGAATGGTCATCCAACAGCCTCTTTGAGTCACCACCTCAAGTGTTCAATCACCCTCAGAGGAAAAAAAAACTTATGCTTTATATCCTATATTTCAATTTGTGTTTACTTCTTCATGTTTCATTGCTTATTGCCTTGTGTTTATTGCCTCACTGAACACCAATGAGAAGTGTCTGCCTCCATCATCTTTACTTCTCCCACCACCAGGCATTCATTATGTACATGGGTAAGCCCCAAGCCCCCTCTTTTGCAGGCTGAATAGTCCCAGCTTTCCCAGTGTGTAAGATGCTTCAACCCCTTCCCCTCCCTGGCTCTGCACTGCCCTCACACCAGTGTGTCCCTCGTACTGGGGAGCCCAGCCCTGGGCACAGTGCTCCAGATGCAAACTCACCAGGGCTGGGCAAACAGGAAGGGTCACCTGCCTTGCTGTGCTCTCAATGCCCTTCCCAGAGCAGCCCAGGAGGCTGCTGCCCTTCTTTCCCACAACTGCTTGCTCACAGTCTGTTGTCATTATATTTCTGTTGTCATTACACTGCAAGGTTCCATATTGCTAGAGTTTTGTACCTCCTTGATGTTTCTTGTAGGCAGTTCCTCTAGGCACTGACTCTTCCTTGTCCTCACAGCAGCCATCTGACTCCAGTACCCCTCAACCAACCAATCCACTCTTTTATAACACGCTTCTTATTGGCTGCAGCTGTGGCCTGTTAACATCAGGCCTGCTCCTAATCTTTAATAATTAACCCAGCTGCAACTCTTTAGGGGGTAAGATTACTTTCCACACCACCTTCATCTACCTATATTCCATCCCCCCACAACAGTCAGCTTGGCATCCACCAGGATGCTGCTTTTATCTGCAAAGCTGCTCTCCAGCTGGTGCTAGTACACAGGGTTACTCCTGCCCAGGTGCAGGATTGTGCATTTTCCCTTGCTGAATTTCATGAGATTCCTGTCAGCCCATTTCTCAGTCTGGCCCAGTTCCTCTGAATGGCAGTGAAAGCACCTGGTGCACCAGTCACTCCTCTCAGCTTTGCATCCTTTGCAAACCTGCCCAGGGGTCACTGTGATGTTATCCAGGTGAGGAATGAAGAGCACTCCTGGCCCCATCACTGACCCTGGGAGCACCACGAGTCACTGGCCTCCAGCTGCACTTCCTGCTGTGCATCACCACTCTCCCAGACCAGATCAGACTCTGCTGTGAATCATTTTGCCTTTTGAAAGGCAGCACAGTTTCAGCAAGGCAGATGACAAGTGAGTTTCACCTTTTTGTACTCTAACCTGACAAGTGGTGAGTCAAGGCAATGCCATTAATTACAGTTGACATTTCCACTGCTTCCCACCATTTTAGAAGCAACCCATAAGCATCACACACATCTCTAAGATCTTTGTTTTGCATAAAAACTTGCATTATCTATTTCACCAACACAGCAGGTATGTATGAGTGGTGACAGCTTCCACCCCATGAACATAATTAGCTACAACACAGCAGTTCAGTGGGATATTAAAGACAGATAATGACACTCATACACAGCATTCAAAGATGGGCTCTGCCCCCCAAAAACAGTATAATTGTTCTGGACTCAACAGCACTCCAAAGAACAGGTGAAAATTCCCACAGCAGCTTTTTATGGACAGGAAAGAGCACATCCAGAGGCAATGCAGCCTCTGCAGATGTGTCTGTGGGATTACACCATTTTGTCTTATACACTATTTCCCCTGGCTGAAAACCATGAGATTTCTCTTCAGGAAAAGACTTTTTCCTACTAAGTAAAACTGATTGGCAGAACTTACCCAGCTGTTTAGGAGTTCAGAGCTAAGCAATCTCTTTTGGAGTCTTAAATCATTAATACAGCATCAGGGTTTGGAGTTTTCTTTTATGACAAGGATCACTTTGATAGAAAAAAAATGGAATGAAGTAGGCTAAAAACAGACAGAAAAGAAGCATTTTAGTTTCAAAAAAACATGCAACTTCTAAACCCAGGAAAGTCTGCCTATTTTTCTACTATTCTTACAGTTCAGGAGATAAGCCATTGCTCCATCACATTTCACACTTGTGGCTTTGGGCAGTCAGCAGCTTGTATAATCAATTATGGAACTGTTGGAAGCTCTAGAACTTATGTTTGCACTACAGAATCCCATAATAGAAATATCTTGGATAACCTAAAATATGGATTTTAAACACAGGGTGCTGCTCAACCCCTTTGCCCACATAAAATTCAAGTTACTTAACAGAATATGCTATTACAGAAATGCTTCAGAGACGAAACAAGAAACTTGTTGATTTTTTTTTAACCAAAGCTGTGTTGCAATCTGATCTATTTTCTGAACTTGTTTTCATTAGTACTGATCCTATTTAGCCAAAGGACATAAAGGTCAAGTGACATATGGTCCCACATGGCACAATCCAAATGAGCTAGAAGGAAAGACATCTTTTTCACTTCATTTGTTGATCCCATTTCCTTTGACACAAGCAATGATTTTAACCACCAGCAGCTATGTTGAAACAGTGCTCCCACAAAGACAGAGGACCAGAGATCTGTAATTTATGCAAGCTTAGAGTCAAGGCAGAACTGCTGCTTTTAGCAGCCCTGTAGTACAGTATCTTAATCTGTTTAAGCAATAGAAACCCTCCAGTGCACTGATCAAAAACCACCACATTATGCTGCTACTGAAGCTGCTTTATTAAATCAGAAGATATCCAATAACAGCTGGAAAAAGCCCCATCCACTGCCCATGGGGTGAATCATTCCTGGGAGCTATGACAGAGCACCATGGAACAGCAGGGCCTTCCACAGCTCACACCTGGAAGCCCAAAGCTTCAGGATCTATTTAACCAAATGAATCCAGCCCTTTGTTCTGCAGCTTAAAGCTTCTAAAATACCCTGTCTCACACTAACCCCATGAAAATATTCTTTTCACTCACATTTAAGCTATTACCTTAGTCTGTCACAGCTTTCAGGCCAAAAATCACACATCTTTCATTAACAGGTTTTTCAGATTTTCATTTACATCGGTAGCAACAATCCAAAAGAATCCATCCATTTCTACCTACAGTTCTGTTCATAAATCCTGCAAATGTAGTGCATCATCTTTGTTCCTTGTTATTTCACAATTTTTTTTTTCTAACAGATATTTGTACAACATCTGGAGAGTTACAACATTAGACTCCCACAGTCTGTGTGTGCCTGTTCTAAAGTGATATTTATACAGGGGTCTTCCCACTCTTCTCTGGTAGCAAAATTTTATTTATCAAGACATTAGCCCTATTCAGTCTGTGTTTGTTTAAACAGGCTTCATGATGGTGCTTTGACTGTGAAATGGATAAGGTGCATGAATATATTTAATTTTTTATAGCAATCTTGAAGATAACACTGTAATCAGAGAACCTGCATGCTTGCAGATCAAAACCATTTCATTAATAGAGTAGGACCTGCTGTTTTAAAAGCAACTAATGGCTGAGATGTACTTGAGCTATAAAACCCAGAACAGTCCTTACACACATGCCCTTGATTGCTAGTTTTATAGAATAAAGTCATTGAATCAAAAATACATCCATAAGTAGATTTAAAACATGACTAAGTCTTTCATTAAAAAATAAATAACCCATCTCCCAAAATCAGCAAGACCAGGAGATGAAAAATGTTCTGCTCTAAGACCTTGCAGCACATTCTGTGTAGGCACATTCCTGGTGTCCACACTCTGCAGAAGTCACTGCTTGGACCAGAGGAATGCTTTTTAACTTTTTACATTGATTATATTTCTTCCCACTGCAAAACCCTCACTTTTTAATTAGGAACCTTAGCCAGCCAAGGTTTTGTAGCTGTATTTTTATCACAGAGTAACCAGCAGCCACCTTGAGCACCATGTCCCAGCCAACTTCTGGTGGGTAATTGAGGTGCTGTGCTGCATCCCACAGCCATCTCCCAGTGCTCCTGCACTCCTGCCAGCACACCTACAGACTAAACTGAACCTAAGCACAGCAAGTCACTTCAGGATGAAGCTGCTTCTCCACTTGAGACCATGGGATCAGGCCAAATGATTCTTGCCATCAGCAAGTAGAATCCTTTATAAGGTTTGCTAGCTCGTAGAGTAATGCTTCCCTTTCACTTTTAAATTACTTCCCACTTGACATCTTCAAGCACCTCTGTCCCTGCTTGATTTTTGTTGTATAAGGAAATTCAGAGATCTGGGCTAGGACTGAGAGCCTTTGTCTTCCAAAGAACAAGTTAGACAGCAACAAATATGGCTAAAAGGTGACTCCTGTAGAAACAACCTGGAAATTCCTAATGAAGGATGTCCCCTGGAAGAGCTTATTTGTCTAAATGTCCCACACAGATGGGTGGTTAGGGACCACCCAAAAAACTCTCTTAAGGAAGTGCAGTTTCCTCATCCTGGCTGATGCAAGCTAAAATTTCCAACATTTCATCTCTTTAGTATCAGATCCCACAAGCAATCAATCAAAGGCAGCACAGGGGTGCCCAGGCTGCAATAAACACACCTGGCCAGGTCACTGCAATCCCCTTCCTTCACAGCCCCCATGGAGCTGGTGTGAGCCTGGGGAGCATCCCAGGATCTGTGTGTCTCATGCCAAGACTTTGGAAAACATCACACAGCAAGACTTACTGTCCCCAAAGCAACTCTTCAGTTGGTTTCAGCTGTGCTTAAAGGGAAAGGAATTATGCTGTTTTATTGAGTAGTGTTATTCTGTGTTGGTATTTAAAAAAAATTACTGGCAATGGGACAGATATTAGCATCCCCCACAGTTGTTGTTGCCAGATGTGGCTGACTATCTTTTGCTGCCTGTTTTAATAGTAACTGAAGCATTTGCAAGGCATTTATATTATTTCACATTTTTCTCCCAGCCTCCACTGAAGAGTTTAATTCAGTTCCGATTCAAAGACCAAGAGAGAACATTTCAGCTTAAATATCTCCACCAGATACTGGCTGTCACAATAAAGAGCTGCAGAATTTCCCAGCCCTTGAGAATGAGCCCCCACCACTGCAGGCACCAAATCATACCCTCCTGTTCATGAATTGTCCAAACACCATCTCAGAGGCAGTTAACACTTGTGCCTCCTTGGCCATTAGTAGAAGAGTTTTACAGACTTTCTTGGGGCAATCTATTTTTAGGCTGATTTTTAACTGATTTAACTATGCCTGATTTATTTGTACCCACCTGTACTTGTGGAAATGCTGTCTTCCAATGTGACTTTTTCCTTTCTCTCTGGTACTTAACTCCTTGCTGTACCAAAGAAAGCAACTATACTCCTCACCTTTTTTGGTAAGTTTTACAGGCCAGGCTTTTCCAGTGATGAAATACCACTCATGAAACAGGCAATTCATTCCTTTGGTCATCTTTTTCTATACCTGCTAAAATTAAGAGTTCATTACCCTTGTGTACAGTGTAGAGGAAATACCTCACTTGAAGGACTGCAGCTGCAGCCACTTCACATTAAATAAAGAAACTTTGTTATTGATACATGCACCCAGACCTCACTCTCCCGTTCAGGACATCACTCAGGGAATTTCCATAGGTGGAAGGAGCATCCTGTGCTCTCAGCTTTTGAAATGTTTCCCTCAGGCACATGTCATGCTAAATAGAAATGGAGTTATGCACATGGCCAGCTCAAATAACAGGCTCAATTTGAAGAATTCTTTGATTTGAGGAATAATCCATGTCTCAGATTTTATAACAGGTTTCAATAAGAGGGTCTGACTGTGAAGGTCTCATGGTTGCTGCTATTGACTTAAGAACTGAGCAGTTAAAAATTAAAATTGACACCAGCTCTGTGCTTGAATAAAGAGTCACAAATCTTGTCCTTCTCAGCTTCCCTAGGCAGGGAAAGAAGCAGACACAGCAAAGAACTGCTACTTTTCATGAGACCAGATCCTCCAAGACAAAGTTCCTGCCAAGTTCACATCCAGATGGAGCTCTAAGCCCGAGGCAGAGAATTGCTTAATAGCCAATTGTTGGTATTAAACCTTGTGAGAAGCAGAGCTCGTTCACTAGTGCCTGCAAGGCTTTCAGAAGGAGCAGCTCTGGCCTCCAGCACGGCTGTCCCCCAGTGTGACTGCCCAGCATGGCATGGCACAGTGGATCCCAGGTGCCCTGAGGGTCAGAACCTGACTGCTCACCCACTGGAGCCCAGCACTTGGATCAGCAGAGCACAGGCTAGCTGCTTACAGAAGATGCTGCACAGGCCACAGCTGCCCCTGCTCTGACCTCCTCATCCAGCCACTCTGCACTCCAGTTTTTCATTAAGTAGAATTTACACAAGTGGAAAGACCAGGATAAACAAGGGTAAGAACGTCTGCCTCCCCTGCACGGCCCAGGAAGTGCCATTTCCCTGCTGTGTCGTGTGAGCAGCTCCTGACTCAGCCTTTCCCTGAAGGATCTCTGGGTTTGTGGCATGAGAACACATCATGCTGCACGCCAGGCCGTGCCACACTCCTCTGTTCCCAGCCTCAGACACACACTGCAAAAACTCCATCCTTGCATATGACAGTGAGGTGGGGAAGGTTTTCATTTGCAAGAATTTATTTAGAGGAAAAAAAATTAATAGTACAGAATTTGTTTATCCTGAGAAGTATCTTGAACTGCCAGAAGATGCTTCCCAGTAACAACAAACTCTGAAGAGCAACATTTCAAATACAAATAAAATGCACACTTGAAGTCCCTCCTCATCCAGTGCAGCATCTCTTTCAGGGAAGGCACATTCCCTACCATTTCAGGCTTCTCAGTGCAGAGCTAAGATCAAAAATTATAATCCATCACTGTGTTCTCAGGCTAGCTACTCCAAGTTATAGATTTGCTCTAGGACTAAACCAAAAACCTACACAACTTTCCAAACTTCCCTGGCAAGAAACTGTTAATTTTACATGCTATTCATCTTTGGAAGATTTAGTCTGAAATAAAAACAACAGCTGGACTGATGCTGAAAACTGTCATACAGCTCAGTACCATGGGGACAACCCAGCCAGTGATAAAATGTTTTACTATATCAGCTAGAGCTGAGAAATGTAAAAGGAGTTCTGTAAATTTAATCACTGATTGTTGGAAGAGCTGAAGAAAACCTCTCCATTTGTCATCCAAATGTTTCAAGAGGAAAAAAAAAAAAAAAGGCTGGGTTATAAATGATGGGCTGCAAACACTGTAACGAGTTCTGTAAATTCAGCACCTTTCATGAAATTTCCATTTTAATTTCATGACTCAGAGCCACTCAGCATCTCAGGTGGGATTAGTCCAGTGCCTAATGCAATGACACTTCTAGCAAAAAGTAATACATTATGTTTTTACTCACTTTGGGATTTTTGAATTAGCACAGCATGGTGCAGCACAAACATACAATAAAGTACAAATAAGTAAAAGCTCCCAAATCTCCTGCTAATACTAATAAAAATATCAAAGCAGTACATAGTTATGTTGTTTTATTCAACAGTCCAATACCACAGTGTAAGAATGCAATTTATTCAGCGATTAACTCAAGAGACTCCTGAAAGAATAATACATTCAGAAACTCCCAAGATACGCTCACCAGTGGTGTTTGAAGATTGTCTATTTATATTTTACAATGTCTTCACAGAAGAGAGGTTAAAATGCCTGGCTGTGTCTCCCCTGCCTTGCAAACAGGGAAAAACACATCAATACTGCTCTGAATCTGGCTCCCCACTGCAAGCCAGAGAGCAACTTGCCCTGATGAAAGCTAAGAAACAACACAGGAGTTGAGCTGAACAATTTCAACATAAAGCATCTCACACTTGGGGTAAATTGAACAGCAGTTTAGCAACTGTGCATAATGGCAGGTGTAATGTGCAAGGTTAAGAGGCAAATCAAGTAAAAGACCAAAAAAAAAAAAAAAAAAGTAAAATAAAACAGTGGGGATCTCAGACAGGCCTGATATCTCTGACAAAACAGTTCCAGCCCCGGTGCTTCATCACAAACCTGACAGCAAATCCAAGGAGAGAAACAAGCAGGGCCTGCTCCTTTTACTTTTATTACATTTCTGCTGCTGCCTCTTTATGAACTCCAGGATATTGCAGGTGCTTTTGATCTTTACACTATCACCACATTAACACACAGTGGATTTCACCCCGATGCCCTGGGTTCATGGCTCAGCTCAGCTAGTTGCAAAGTAATTTATATCATTAATAATTCACATACATCCTTCTGTGAGCAGCAGGTAGAGCACATGCTTCAGGAATGGGGCTCATTGCAGGAAAACTCATACATGGGTGGTTTGCCTACTTTGTAGGCTCAAGGAATATACTGGGAACTTAGGGACATGAGAGGTATTCTCAACCTCAACACTGTCATATTTATACAGAAAACAATGATGCTTGTTGCATAACAGATGTATTTTCAGTATGAAAGCAGTGCTGGCAGTTATCTGCACTTTAGGGAACAAGAAATTATCTTAAGGACCTCTGCTCACCCAAAGGCAAACAGCCCAGGTACAAAGCCCTGCTCCTGGGGATGTGCTGCCTACAGGAGCCAGGAAAGGGAAGAGACAGCTAAGGAGAGAAACGGAGCAAAACAGGAACACTCAGCCACCCTCAAGACAGCACACCTGCCAGCTTCCATTCCTGGCCTTTGTCCTCACATTTCCCAGATTTTAGGGAAATTTTCCTGTGTGACCCTTCAGGTGCCCCTCCTGGGCTCCCAGTGTCACAACCCCAGACTGTCCCCGCTGGCACTGAAGCCCCTTGGCAGTGGCAGCTCCAGTGACCCAGTGGGGTCCCTGCACACCCCACACACACAGGATTCCCCACTGGCTCATGGCACCGCAACACAAATCCTGGTGGCTCCCAGGGAGGAAGCCTGAGCAGAGGAATCCCTTGGCTTTTATACTCTCACAGTTTTTGGGTGATCTGGCCTCCTCCTGCTGAAGCAGCAGCCCCTGCTGTGTCTGAGTGCCCACCAGCAGCACAGGTGCCTGTCCCAGCACATGCAGAAGGGGAGGCTGCACGCTGCCCAGGGCTCAGCACGTGCAGAATGCTGCAGTGCTCAGCTACACTGGCGCTCTGCAACATTCAGCTGACACCTGGTTCTGGCTCATCTGGATCCTCGTGCTCACATCAATGCTGTGAGAGGAAAAAAAAAATAATGACATCACCTGACAAAGAGAACAGAATCAAGAAGAGCCATGATAAAAGAGTGACCATGGGGAAGGAACACAGTACTGTGTGAGAAGCAGAGCCCAGTGATCAGACTAAGATACCAAAAGGTGCTGATCTCATTGCTTTCAGTGACTAAGAAATTCACACTGTTCTTAAATGCATTTTCTGATCTTTAGGTGTTTAAGCAGATTCAAAGATCAGGTGCTTGGTCATTTACTGGCACATAAATCCAGATAATGCCTGCATCCTGAACAGTTACTTCAAGTGCTGAAGTGAATCATGACCATCTGCCCACTGCAGCAGGGCCCTTGGCTGCACCTGCCACTATCATTCTTCCCAAAAAGCCACCCCCTGGCACTGCAGCTCCATATGGACACGCCACCAGCAGTAGCCTGTGCTCCCAGGCAGGTCCCTGTAGCCCCCAGAAACTGCCTGCACTCTTGTTTAATTACAGGTTGCTGAGGCTTAGCTCACCTGAATTCTTTATCATAGAATGGTCTGGGTTATAGAAGACCTTAAAGATCATCTTGCTCCAACTCTCAGGAAGAACCACACACTGAATTGGCTTTAAGACACCAGACTCCAGAACAGAAAAATTGCCTGATCTTCAGGCAAAAATTGCCAGGTCTTCAACACAATATCTCCCTACCACAAAACCTATTTCCAGTTCAGAGATCCTTTCATTGAAACTCTTCAATCTTAAGGCACTGTGATTATTTTCAAGAATTATGAGAGTTAGATCCCCAGTGTGATGATGCTCCATGAATCAAAAGATATTGCCTCTCTCAAAGTTGCTAACAAATGCTCAGAGCACCCAGGAGCACACGATTAGCTGGAGTTGGACTGCACAAGAATCCATCTGAGCCTGCAGCCAGCGCTGTCCTGGGCTCTGAGTTTGGCTCAGAGCTCCTTCTCTGCCTCCCCAGCCCATCTCATTCTTACCCTTTTCCCCAGGAGCCTTCTCTTTCCTGCATGAAGGCCACTCCAGCATTCTGGAGAACAGTTTCAGCCTTTTGTTTCTCCAGCAGCATCAGCTGGGACAGAGATATCAGAGTTTAGCAGTGCCTCCCCCCAGGCCCAGCCCGCTGCTCCAGTGGCACAACACATCCACACACAAGGATGACACAGGAAGGTAAAGGAACACTTAAACTTGCGTGAAAAAAACTACCAATACCTCTGCAATTACTATCAAATACCTCTGCAATTACTCAGACATACTTCTTTCAAAAAAAGCTACACCAGCCTATCACAGACTGTGTGGGGAAAAAAATTAACTATATATAGGATTGGTGTTAACTTTAAATACTGAGTTTCTTAACAGATTAAAAACTGAGATGAGCAAATATACTGCTTAGTGTGTAGGATTTTAAATGGCTTCATCCTCATAATTTCCAGGCAAGTGCAATCAAGTAATAATACAAGCAATAATGCATGCTGCTTCTTGAAGTGTAGGAGCTCTGGATAAGAAAAACTTCATTTCATCCTTAAGAGCACATGCTTTCTCAAAGCCATCACTATGATCTGCCTTTTGATGCAGAATAAGTATCTCAGTCTGGTTTTTAAGACCCTAGCAGCTTTCCAAGATTACTTATACTTCTTTCTAGTTACATATGTCTGAAATTTTGTACTCAGGCTTGTTTTGAGGGCTTCTATTCAAGTAGAGTGGGCTCAGGTTACAACTCCCTTCAAATAGGGGCTTGAGTCATTGATTGTATTGCTTAATGATGAATTGAAAAATTAAATAACCCAAGAAAAAAAGTTTTGTCAATACTTGAGATGTTGGCCCATCCCTCTGGTCGTGACAGATTAGGCTGGAATCTACAATTTGTTCATGAATATCCTATTACTGTAAGAGAATGCATTATTTCTGTTCATTGTTGACTTTCATTGCAAGAAGTGTTATTTATTTTGCTAGAATCTATGAGAGTATCTCTTGTGCCATCTGGCAACCTCATTTGCATGTTTCACATTGATTATAGAAACACCATTAAGTATCTGTTTAAGTTTCCTCAACACAGTGCTTTATATTTACTATCAGAAACTGTTCTGATCACCAGCAGTAAATCCATATTCTTCCCAGCTAAACACCATTTCACATTCCATTTAATCTCAGATGAGTTTCTTCCTATACACTCAGAGGCAGATGTCAGGGATTTTTAGGGCCCTGGTTTTCAAGCACACACACAGCTTCATTCACAAAAGTCAAAACCAACTACCTGACAGATGTGAGGTGCCTGCTGCACAAGGGATGCACACAGGATCCACACCACACACTTCAAGAGGCAGCAAGGGAAGTTTACTGCATTCAGTGCCAGCACAGATTGCCAAAAAGAAGAATGGCCTGTGCTCTTATACCAAATAAAAAATCCCCCTTTGTTCTCCACAACCCCACCTGCACTGCTCAAGGATTCCCCATGATCTATAAAAGGGATAAACAGACACTTATCTAAAGGAACAGGAAAGGACAGCCCTGGAACTCCATCAACATTGGGGCAGGAAATTAAAGAGCCAGGAAGAACCATCTGGGTTACCAGTCCCCTGCCATTTAGGGAGCTACTCCAAATGCTTCACTGTGAATACAGCCCATTCCTGAAGTGACAAAAATCACCTAATTTAGTATTTGCAGTCAGGCTGTTACCTGCCACCTCTGCTTATGTCACAACAGGTTTAGTGTAAGTTTGGGGCGTTTGTGTTTAGGCATTTGGTGGGGGTGTTTGTTTTGTCATGTGTTTGTATGTGTTTTACAGAAACAGAAAACACAACACTTATCTAGGCTTCACACAACAGAAAAAACCTCCAGAATAAAGTAATTAGAATATTCACAGAAATATTAATGGTCACATAACCAAGCTCTGTTAACCAAGTGACTAACACCCAGGGAAGCTCATTCAGAATTTAACATAATATAAAACACCCACATCATGCACACAAAGTAGTGAAACATGCATTATTACTTAAGTAAATCCTTCTAAACTGCTGACTATATGTTCATTAGCCAAGAGCCTGGATCTGAGAAGTTAAAACATCCTTGGCAAACACCCCCAACACTCCAGTGCCACACAACTCCATGTGGTCACAAGTCCCCAACAACATCCACCTAAGCTTTGCAGTTTTATTCCTGATATCTTATCACCAATTAAACCTCCCAGCAAACCTTCAGTCACTGCTGCATCCCTGTTGGGGTCTGCTCATTTCAGATTCATCCTGAATGCATTCCCTATGTTCTTCCTACCATTTTTTAATTTGTTTTGCCAACCAGCATGTTGCTTCCTTCCATGCCAGACTTCACATGTAAGGGCTGTCTCAAGTTCTTGCTCTACTTCTGTATAACCCTGCAGAAGCCACAAACAAAGCCTGACAGTGACAAAACAGCCCAAGTGCCAAGACAAGCCCTCCACGCTGAGCCAGGCATATTCTCAGCTCCTCACAGCCATCTGTCAGTAAGTGCACCTGACAAGGCAAGCAAGTGCAAGTACCTGAGGCAGCAATCACCCTCCTCCCTTAGCTGCACATTTCCTACAGCTCCAATGCAATGAGGTACAAGCTGTGGGGGTACCTTCAGTGACAGCTGCAAGTTTATGAGGGGCATTTTTCATCTCAACAACCATTTCAGCCACTGAAAGTCCTCTCAGGGCTTGCTGTGTAGCACCTTCCTTCCCAGGTGTGCTGCTTCTGCTCACAGTGCTGGAGTTCAGGATTTCAGGCAACAAACCTTCCCATTTCAGCATCACCCTGCAGTGATCAAGAAGGGAGATCACCCTCTGCATCAGCTTCACCAATTCCAAACCCATCACACCCTCGTAAGGCACGGACCAGACCGGTTCTACCAAACAACAGAAATTCTGGGCACTCAAGCACCTTCTTCAGATAAGGTAAGCTCCAGAAACAGCCCTTAGATCTCTGTGTAAGTACCTTCTCCAGAAAGCACTACAGGGATGCCTACAGGTGCTCAGAGAGCATTAATGCATGTGTGCTGCAACACAGGAGACAAGAACTACAAGTCTGGTTCTATTTCCCAATGCAAAACACATTCTGTTCTGGACACAGGATCAAAAACTTCCTTGGGTTTTGGAGCAAAACCCAAAAACAACTTGGAAAAAAAGTATAAAAGGGTATTTTGTCACAAGCTACATTGTGAGGGAAAGCAGTTGGCACATTTTTTAAGTGCACAAGCTGTAACTGCATGAATTTGAATTATAATGAAGCTGGGGGGGGGAAAAAGGACTAAAGAGCCATGCTGTTTTAAGTACACTACCTCCAAAGTTACTATTTAACTGGTCTTAATAACATCTGAATAGGCAGATGGTTTTTTTGACTGATTCAAAATCAAAACTTTTTTACTGACTCAAAAGCAAAACTATCTGTAAGCATGATATTATTATTCTACCATTATTTCAAATCATTAATTAAAACTTTATAGGAACAAGCTGGTGGGATTCTAGCAAACCAGCTACCAAAAAAAAACCAAAACGGCTTTCTTCTGCATTTTCTGGTGGTAACTCCTCATCAGAACAGCTCAGACACAATGCCAAGCCTCTCCATGTTGTCAACCTTTACACCTGAAAAAGCAGCAAGGATCTCTTGCAGTGCAGTTTTCAAAGTATACAAACCATAAAAGGTTAAACTTGAAAATTGCTATCCTCAAAACTGCACAAGCCCCTTCAGCAGACACCTTTGCCCCTCAGAATAAGTATTTTGACTATAAATACTCCATATTGGAAACCACAGGCAGCCAAAAGCTAAGCCCCAGAGATACTGATTACACAGTAGCTCTGAAAAAATATAAAGAAAAATAATACTAATGCAGACCACTAGCTAGAAATCCCCCACATAAACCCTTTGGACTAGTTAAAGAGTAAGAAGAAAATTCACAGGGTAGTAACTAAAAGAGAGCAATTACAAAAACTCATAGTAGGTATCTGTAACAGTTAAGTGGGAAAATGCATACTAGACAGTACTAATGCCTTTCTTCTTTAAGAACTGTCATATTTTACCAATATTAAATAAATCAGAAGAGCTTTTACCTAAAGGTACTTACAGCTAGAAACAACCTTAAAGAGGTACAAGACAGTAAATCATAAACAAAACCAGCTAGGAAATTATACTTAAAGTGGATAAATAACATTTAACTAAGTATTCTAGACCTAAAATATTAGCTTTATAAAGAAGAGCTACCTCTCTTTAAGCAACAGCACACATTAACTCCACTATGACACAGCTACACCACCAGCCACCTAAGGACATACAAACCCCACAACTCCACCACATTGCTGGCCACTCCCTAGCCAGGGCCCTTATATAAACCCACCCTTAGCACACTTCTGGAGGCTGCTCCTATAAATTTGGCAATGGCAAACAGCTGTTGCTTCCATACTGAAGAGAGTGTGAAACAAGGAGTTGCTTCTGCCTGGTAAGTGGGACTGCTTTGGGCCTTTCCTTTATCAGAGGGCTTCTTTTTGTGTTTGTCTTTGGCATTTTTTTTTTCAGTTTTAGTTGTTTTTGTAGTTACTATAAAGCACCGAAGGTAGCTACATGTGTGAGGAATTGGCTTTTATGGAAGCATCTAATATAATTAATTGTTTCTCTGAAGGCTGCAGGACAGGCTCTAATAGCTCTGCAAAGCTGTCTAATAGCAACAGCTTATGGGTATTAAGAGGAAAAGCACAGTAGCACTGCAAGTACAGTGGGAGTATTAATGACTGCAGCACATTGTGACTCACAGAACTGCTGCTCACCCTCAAATGAGCTTGCTGAGAACAAGCAATGGTAAAATAAGTGTGCAAGAGGGCTTTGTTCTCTCTGCCTGGATTTACAGAGAGGATGGAATCCCATGAGTGGCAAGGCTCACAGGGGATCTGAAGGGACACTCCTTGGGCAAGGACTGACCTCAGCCAGGGTCTGTGCAATACTTTAGTGCAAAGTAAATAACTAAGGTATTCTGCAGCTTGGGCTGTATCCTGACACGTCCTCCTTATAGCTTGGGAGCTGAACTCTTTGTCGAGGATTTCAGCTCATTTTTGACACAAATGCTGCTGCAGGGTTTTATTCTGCCAGACAGCTGCTGGGACCCCTCGAATGCTGTAACAAAGTTTGTGGCTTCACAGTAACATCAGGGAGTGGTAATGACTTCATGGGAGGCTTCTGAAACCATAAGAAGAGAAAGGCAGCTCAAGCAACAAATCAATTTTGTGTTCCACAGCATGACCTAACGCAGTGATCTTGCAGCTGCTTTTATATGTTGAAAGGGGGGAAAATGCTGTTCTACAGTAACTATAACTCTGAGCAGAAATTAGATGTGTGGCAGGAGCAAACACTCCACAGTAAAGGCTTATCCCAGAGCAAAAACAATGGTATGTCTTAAAAGTAAGTAAGCAAGCATTAAAAACCCTAACTAAAAATGTTTTTGTAGTAGAGCAGTGGCATTAAGTGGCACATAAACTGTTTTATTGACAGAGTAAATATTATATTTTTTCCTGGAAAAAAACCCACAAATATTGATCAGAACATAACATAGACCACTAGTCAAGTACTTTTCTATGCAGAGCAGGTGAAACCAGATCTACAGAATATCAGTTTTGCCACATTCAGTAATTTATGCCTACAATTTAACTTCCAGTAAAGTTAATTATCCGTATAAAGGAAATGGACTTACCAGAAAAAACATTTGTGCTATAATTAAATTAGTTCACTTCCTTTGTATAGATTACACAAAACACAGTTATGCAGTTAAGATGCAAAATTGCATGTGAGTATAGCCTGTGAGCATACCTTCTGCTGCATCCTAAATTTAATACTTAAGATTTGCCAAGTTTGTTATTCTGTGACTTCAGTTAAGTATGCAATTAGGAAATGACAATTGACAAACGTCTTCAAATTCTAAACTAGTTTCAAGTTCCAAAAAAAAAGAGCTGCATGTGAACCAAACCAAATATTTTGGTCCTTGAAATCATGAATGAAGCATAGCATGTGTTACAAGATCTAACTATCAGAATCTGATAACTGGTTTTTTTTCTTTTAATGAAAGCAGGAGTTACCTGTTTGAATTATTTTTTCTCTTTAGATGTGACGTGGCACTGCCTAAAAATTATTTCTGAACTATATTTTGTAGTATAAAATTTACTGAACATTTTAACTGTTGCTTATCCTGACAAGAAGGACTGGGGGATGAGAGGCTGGACAGGACCCAGCCATGTGCACTCTCAGCCCAGAAAGCCAAGAGTGTCCTGGGCTGCCCAAAAAGCAGCAGGACCAGCAGGTCAAGGGAGGGGATTCTGCCCCTCTGCTCCACTCTGGTCAGACCCCACCTGCAGTGCTGCCTCCAGCTCTGGGCTCCCCAGGACAGGAAGGACATGGAGCTGCTGGAGGAGGCCACCAAGTTGATTAGAGGGATGGAACACCTCTCCCAGGAGGAAAGGCTGAGAGAACTGGGATTGTTCAGCCTAGAGAAAAGAAGCCATCTGGGTGACTTTATTGTGGCTTTCCAGTACCTGAAGGGAGCCCACAAGAAACATGGAGAGGGGCTTTTCACAAGATCCTGGAGTACCTGGACCAGGGTGAATGGCTTCAGACTGAAGACAGCAGGTTTAGATTAGATGTCAGGAAGAATTTCTCCACTGTGAGGGCAGTGAGACACTGGCAGGTTGCCCAGAGAAGCTGTGGCTGCCCCATCCCTGGAAGAACCTGTCGGGTTAGGTAGGGCTCTGAGCAACCTGCTCTGGTGGAAGGTGTCCCTGCCCCTGGCAGGAGGGTTGGGACTGGATGGTCTTTAAGGTCACTTCCAACTCAGGCCATTCTATGATCTGCTGTGGTCTTGTGTTTACCTTACTAAATCTCCATAAACCCTCGAGAGGTGTTGGATTCCTACCAAAACAGTGGGGCTAAACACAGCACTGGTGCAGTGCCCAAGCTGAGATCTGCTGTCACCCTGTGGCTTGAACTCTTAACACTCCTTAGCATTTGATCCTCAGGGCTCCTATCGCTCATCTCAATTACAACAGTTAGTGATTAGCACTCCTGAAAATCTGCTCCATGCTGTTTTCAAGTACACAGGAAATTAAACCTTTAAGGACCACCCATGAAAAGTTTGGGTCAAGTGATCTGCCTTGTATCATACAAACTCTGTGATAAGAGCTGAAATAAGTACAGTCATCCACAGAGGTTTTTTCCTCAAGATGAATAATACTCTCACAATCTGCATTCCTGAGCTCCTTAACTAAGCCCACTTCTGGAGGGAAAAAAAATCTGATTCAAAGCTTGCTCACCACAGACTTTAATTCTTTGGAAGCTTCTGGCCTTTAGGAAAAAAATTGACACTACTGGCATGATCATACACCCTCCCCTTAAGCAGGCAGTTCATTGTGTGATTAGTTCTTTCAAACAACTTAATTTCTAAATGTGCCTATGCAGGACAGTTTTAATATGTAGCAAAATCTATATTACTGCAGATTGACTTTAGGTCAATGATGGAGATCATTGCTTTGGTCTATCAGTTTATGTAGGTCTGCTACTGGCTGAGAAGGAAGCACAGTCTGTGTCACTGGCTTTTTAAGTGTTAAAAGCAGAGAAATGGTGAAACTCTGAGGTTCTGTTGTCTCTTACAAGTACAAGGTGAAAGAGTGTGAAATAATGTTACACAAACCTGTATTGCCTTCTCCTTTTATTCCTGGTCCTGAGTCCTATAGTAGATTATGTGAAAGGAAAACATTCCCTAAAACAGTTCATCTTTAAAAGGAATATTTATTATAGACTGTGTGCAGTATAGCTAAAAACAGAAGTAACTGAAATAATTGCTTGCCTTTTTTTCCTGAAATAACTAGTTTGTGACCAGTTCAGTGGACAAACAGGAACCTAACAGGAAGCTGTTAAGTCACTCACATGTGCTGAAAATACCTGTTCTACCCACCAAGTTTAGAGTCTAGGGAGATAACTTCATCTGCACTGTAGTACACCAACATAACTTTCTCTGCTTATTTAGACCATTCCTCTCTGTGCTTTTATCAGTTTGCCATAATCTAAAAGAACACTCACAGATGAAATTTCTCAAATGAAGGCAGGACACAAACTCTATTTACATCAATGCAACACTTGATGTTGTACCTGAGCTCATCCAACTGTGTCGACAGGAACATAATTTTCTGTCTTTTTCCCAACTAATTCTGATGCCTCTGACTTTGTAGTGAGACAGGTAGAGCTAAACCAGCTTGATTATACACTCTGGTTGTTAGCTTTAACTGTTCATCTGTGACTTGGCTCCTGGAGATCAGTCTTAGCTGGCAGGGATGTCGATGATGCCTGTGTTTATGTCAGTCTGCTGGGTTTGGTGTCGTGGCCCCGAGCTGAGCTCTGTCCTCTGAGGATCAAATCTGAGCTTGGCTCTGTGCTTTGGGTGGCATCCCTGGGCTCAGCCCTATCCTTTGCGTCGCACCCATAAACTCAGTTCTGTCCATAGGATCACACCCCCAGTTCAGCCCTGTCCTTTGGGTGGCATCCCTGGGCTCAGCCTTGTCCTCTGGGTCACACCCATAAGCTTGGCCTTGTCCTTTGGGTCATGCCCGTCACACCCCTGGGCTCAGCCCTGTCCTTTGGGTCACACCCCCGGTTCAGCCCTGTCCTTTGCATGGTATCCCTGGGATCAGCCCTGTCCTTTGGGTCACAGCCGTGGGCACAGCCCTGTCCTTTGGATCGCACACCGGGCTCTGCCCTTTGGGTCACAGCCCTGTCCTTTGGGTCACACCCCCAGGCTCAGCCCTGTCCTTTGGCACACACCTGGCTCAGCCCTGTCCTTTGGGTCACACCCATAAACTCAGTTCTATCCATAGGATCGCACCCCCGGTTCAGCCCTGTCCTTTGCATGGTATCCCTGGGATCAGCCTGGTCCTTGGGGTCTCAGCCCTGTCCTTTGGGTCACAGCCCTGGGCACAGCACTGCCCTTTGTGTCACGGCACCGGGCTAAGCCCTGTCCTTTGGGTCACACCCCCGGCTCAGCTCTGCCCTTTTGCACAGGCCGATCCTCAGGCACTCCCGCAGCAGCAGCGCGGGCCGAGGTCGCCGTCTGGCGGCCAGGCAGCGGCAGTGCCCGCGCGGCTGTGTCAGTAGCCAGCATGGCTCCTGCCCTTACAGGCAGCGCTGCGAGGCGGCTGCCCGGGCCCGGCAGGGCTGCGTCCCGTGGGGGATCAGGACACGGTTCCGCTCGGCCCCGGCGCCGCTCCCGTCCCCTCAGCCCCATGCCGGGCGGGAGGGGCCGCGCTGCCGCCCTCGTGTGGGCAAAGGTGGCGCTGCAGGCGCGCCCGGCGGTGCCCGGGGCCGGGGCTCCCTCGGCAGCATTGGGTGGGAGCGGCTCGGCTCCCCCGAGAAACGCGCTCCAGCCCGGCACGGTCAGACGGACGCCCCCGCCTGTCCCGCTGTTCTGTCTGCCCGTGGTGCCTCTTCCATAAACTTTGCCTCACTCCACTAAAATCCACAACTTTTTGATCTCCTGGAGCTCTGCATCAACCTCCCCTCCTCCAGTACTTCCTTGGTCTCTTTATTCACTCTCGGTTTTCCCCTACATGCTGCCTAAGGTGTTTCTTGGCTTGAGTGATCCTTGACCTCACTTCATTGCTCACTAATTCCTGTCCTCAAAACCTGCAATCCAATCCCTGACAGCCAACCTTCTCCCCCATAAAATGGGCTGTCTGCATCCCAGGGACTTTCCTGGGGCACAGGTCTGCTGGGACAGCTCATGCCCACAGCTTTGCTCTTCGTGTAGCCATGCGGCTGATCTGTGTCAGAGTCAGCAGAACACATGGATGCAAGAGGTGAACCTCACTGCCAAGCTGCTAACTGACAAAATCTGTGTGTGCAGGGCTGCTGGCTTGTCTGGGGGATATTCCTGGCCACTGCAATGCTTTCAGCTTACTCCTTTGGGTGCCGAGCAATGGGTGTTTCTGCGCAAGCCCTCCTGCGGTGCCCCAGACCCTCCACTGATAAGGCCTTAATCAGCACATTCCATGGAGCTGCCCAAGGAGTTGTGCCGGACCTGTTAACAGTAGTGTGGAACAGGATCAGCTGAGGGCTGAGCACTGAGGCTTCTGCCTAAATTGGCTGTTGCTATGTCACCGCTGAATTCCATCACCTCCCTGTAAATCAGCTTTTTCAGGTTCTCTGCAAGTGGCAGAAGATCAGAGGGGTCCCCTGAGATCACAGGCAATGACGGATCAATTCAGTGATGCAGAAAAGTCTGAGTGCCCATCGTGCATCCTGGCTCACTTGGAGCAGAGGATGGGGGACACAGCTATGCTGTGCCACAGGGAGGGAGGCGGAAGATGGAAGGCATCAGCCCATCCATCTTCAGCTGGCATCAGGCCTGTCTGGAGCCTCTTTTCATCTGCTGCTTTAGCAAAGTTCAGATGCACTCATTCGGAAGCATTTCTCTCGGCTCAAGGCAAGAAAAGCACTTTTACTTCTGTGCTTCTGCCTTCAAAGCATGCCCCGGTGTGTCCGGCGGGCCTGCCGCGGTGACCTGGGCTGTGTCTGTTCAGGCTTCCTCTGCCGGGAAGAGAAAAGTCCCCTTTTGTCCGAGGGGCTCCCGCAGCCCCTGTCTCAAAGGCGCGGCGATGCACGAAGCGCTGCCTCCATCTCCCGGGAGCTCTCCCTGGAGCCCGGCTCTGCCTGGACGTGGCCTGCCTGCAAACTCCTCCGCGCCGCGACGCGTGACGGCCCCGGGGCCCCTTCCCCCTCTGCTCGGGGCCCGCCCTGACCCCAGCCCGGCCCCCCGCTCCTCACGGCTCCGCTCGCAGTCTGCCCGCCTCTGCCGGCCTGTGCGGACCTGCCGGGCCGGGCACACCCTGCAGGGTGTGAGCGGAGCCGAGTGCTGGCACGCATGGGCCCGGCAGAGCCCAGCCCCGCGCTCACCTGGCCCGGCTGCGGCAGCGCGACATCCGCGGGGAGCAGGTACTTGGGGCTGCCCCGGCCCTGGGCATGCTGCCCTGGGCTGGCAGGCGGCACGGGGAGGGGGTGATGGTCCTGGGAAGGTGAGGGGGAAGGAAGAGGGGTGCCCGTGTTGTTCCCACGCTCTGGAGAGCAGGAATGGGGAGCACACTGGAATGGCTGCCCGGGTATGAGACTGAGAGTGGGGGATCTGGGCCAGGCTGTGCTGCTATTGCTGTTTTGGGGTCACCCTGTGCCCTATGCTGAGCCCGTGTTCTGTCCTCCGTCCTACCAGGAAAAGGAGCCCAGGGTTAGGCACCAGCTCCTGCTGCCCTGCCCGATGGCACACAGCCTGGGCTGGCTCAGCTCGCTCCTCCAGGACAAGGGGATATTGATCTGCGTATCGCCACCAGGTTGTCCTGTGCCAGCACAGAGGTGCTTGTGAGGCTACCAGCACACGGTGCCGTGTCGGTGGCTGTGGCAATGGGTTTGTCAGCCCTTCGGATTCCCTGTGCCTCGCACACAAGGGCTGAGTGTGCAGTGGGGGTTGTTTGGTGCGAGCTGAAGGAGGGTGCTTCCAGCCATGATGGAGCCCCAGCTCCCACCGCTGCTCTCCCACTGGAGCCAGAGCAGAAGCTGAGCAGGGTCTGTTGTGTGCCTATCCCTGCTCTGTCTGGGATGTGTGCCCTGCCATAACCACTGATGCTGCTGCAGTTGCACTCTGAGCTGGAGAACAGGGTGGCATTTCCCCTCCAAACCCTCCCAACATCACCACTGGGGCAGATTTGTGACCAGTCCTGTGCCACTCTCTGCCAAGCTCCAATCTTGGCAGCAGCAGTCCCTTGGAGCAGCTGAGCTGCAGCTGGTGCCCACAGCCACTCCTCCTGTACTATGTACTCTGCGTGGGAGCCTGCCAGCAGCTGCTGACACCAGTGCCCTGCCCATGTGAGCAGTGACAGGAGACAGGGTGACTCCAAGAGAAGGCTGGCTGAGCCCACTGGTGGAAGTGGTGACTCTGCTTCTGGTGACAGCAGAGGTATGACCCATGGCATCCCTTGTGTTAAGGCTGACTCCCTCAGTGCCATCACTGAGCAGGTCACAGCTGCTGGTCTGGTGCCTGGAAGTTGGAGGAGGCAGCAGATGTGGGGCTTGGTTTTGCTGCTTATCATCCTCTGTGCCTTGGCTGGCTGGACCTGCTGATGGCAGCCCCCAGACATGTCCCAGCCTGCAGAAGCTGCCTGGCCAGGGATGGAGTCCTGCTCTTGGGATGCTGCCTGCCTGTGTGTGACCCTGTGCTCTGTGTGGGTGCTGGGGCAGGCTCTGCACCCTGGAGCCCCCCATGGGGTGGTATTTAGGAGCAAGGTGATGCGCTGGGGTGCTGCCCTGTTCCAGGGGCAGACCAGGCTGGGCATGGCAGAGCCCTGGTCTGGCTGGCTGGCCCAGGGGGGAGCTGGGCTAGCTCTGCTCCCTCTCTCCACAGCCCAGCCTGGAATGGGACACAGCTCTGAGAGGCACTCCAGCACTGGAGAGGATGTGGCTGGGAGGATGTGGTCAGCTGGCTCTCATGCCTGGCTCAGTGGTCACAGTGAAATGAGAGCCAGGCTTAATCTGCAGGGTGATAGTGTTGCACAGTGAGCCTGGCCTGTTGGGGAGGTTGGGGTGAGGAGGAGCAGCTCCACAGCAGCACAAGCAATAGTAAAGATGGGATTTCTCTGGATGGATTGAGGAAGATCTTGTTTTGGGCTCCCTGCTTCCTCTAGCCAAGCACCAGAAATCTGGGGATCACAGCAAAGCATCCTGGCTCTGTTCCCTTGCCAGCCTTGGGAACTCAGTGGTGGCCCTGCCCTCAGCCTGGATCTCTGTGACTGTAGAAATGGGTTCCCCACAAGCACTTGGACCAAGGCCATCCAGTGCCTGCTCAGCTGCAGCTCCTCCAGCCACACTGGGGATTCCTTGGTGTGCAGGTTGAGCTCAGGGGCTGCCAGGATGGTGCTGCAGCAGCAAGGACCTGCACTTAGGGATCAGAACAGGAACTTCCCAGGCCATGGCATGGCACTGGACAGTCCTTGCAGGTGGGGAAGCCTGGGTGCAGTGGTGCTGTCACGCTGGCTGGCTAGGCTGCTTGCCCCTGGAGCCTGCACAGTGGTCCTGGCTCCCAGGCAGTGCTGAGCCCAGGCCCTGCTCCCTGCCAGCTCCAGGCTTGTTCCAGCTTGTTGAGTGAAGGGTCCCAGCACAGCCTGCTGAACAGGTTGGGCTGCACCCTGAGCTGCTGCTTCCCCTGGCACCATGCCTTGTCTGGGGACACAACCAGCAGCCCCACTGTGTCCCAGCACTCTGGGCCACCTGCCAGGGTACCTGGACACAAAATGCCTCAGTGCTGCATCCCCACGGGGTGGGGGCAGTGTGCTGAGAGCTCTGTGCCAACACGCTGTGTATCCCCCACAGGACACCTGACCTTGGCTCTGGCACAGTCTGCTGCTATGGCAGACCCCCCTGGCTGCTGCTCCACCTGTGCCACCTGCCTGCTCTGCCCCTACAGCTGCCAGTGGATCACTGCCAAGAAGGAGAAGAGGAAGGGCCTGAGAACCACCAAGGTGATACCTGAGTGATGCTGAGCTGGGGCTTGCCAGCCCACTTTGTGGGAGTCTCAGAGTGCTGGCAGGGGTGGGGAAGGGCTCTGGCTGGGATGCTCAGCCCCAAACACTGAGCTGCTGACCTCTTGCTGCTGCTCCTGCTTCCCAGGGCCCAGCCCCAGGAAAGCTAGGGTGCTACCTGGCACCCTCACTGTCCAGGAACTGCCCTGGCCTGGAGCAGGGAGGGTGGGCTGTGCTCCTGCTGGGTGACAAGAGGGGTAGAGCAGCATTAGCAGTGGGGCTTGCACGTGCCTGGGGCAGAGCAGAGCCCTGGGGCTGGGCTGGCAAGCAGGTCCCGGGGCACCTGGCCAGGCACGTGGGAGACACAGTTCCTGGGCTGGGTGTGGCCCCACCGGGAGGGTGTCCCCAGCAATTTGCAACCTGGGAGTGGCCAGGCCCTGGGATCCTCTGAGGTCTCCGACTCCCATGGGTGTGGCTCTGCTGCGGCTTGTCCTGTCTTGCCTGCAATGTACAAATAAGTCCGGGTTGCTGGGTGTCCCTCTGGCACCTGTGGCACCCCTCACCTCCCGCACACACGTGGCACCTGTGGCTGTGGGCAGTGCAGCTGGACCCAGCCTGCAGACTCGCCACTACAAGGGCGGTTCTGAGGCCCTGCACTGCTCTCTGCCCAGCTCACAGGTCGTGCAGCTAGAAGGGAGTGGGACCTGGCTCCCCTCCCCTTCTTGTGTCCAAAGTCCCAGCCTGTTCCCATGGAGTGCTGCATGGGAAAGGAGGCAGTCTTGTCACAGGGGCCATCGTCCCCACCCTGGCCAAGGCAGATTTTGTTTGTTGTAGGACATGCTGATCCATCTTTCTGTAGTGTGGGTCCAGCCAAAAGAGGCAGCCAGGGTAGCTCTGGTCTCTCTCCATGGCAGCTCAGTGCCTGACCCCTGGCCATTCCTGCTGGGACCCCCTGTGCTCCCTGCTGCTGGCTGGGTGATACCAGGGGTCTCAGCACTGCCTGGGGGCTAGGAGCCCTGAGGGTATGTGTATAACTCTCATCTCTATTTTCAGTATGACTGCAGCTGGTTCCTTTTCCTCTTCTGCGTCTTCCTCTTCACCCTGGTGTGGCTCTACTTCGCTATCATCATCCTCAATGATTTCCACAACTTCAACGAGTGAGTAGGATCTACACAGAGCCTTGTTCGCCACATCACCCCTGCCCCTCTGACCTTCCCCTTTGCTGGCAGATTCATCTTCAGGCAGAAGAAGCTGTGGCTAGACTGGTCCCTGGTGCTGCTCATAGCTACAGCTGTGCTGATCAGCTACTCATCTGTGCTGCTGGTGAGCCCTCCTGACCCTGCTGGGCTGGGAGAATGGGGCTGTGCTGGGCACAGGCTGCACTGAGCCGGGGGAATGGGGCTGTGCTGAGCTGGGGGAATGGGGCTGTGCTGAGCTGGGGGAATGGGGCTGTGCTGAGCTGTGGGAATGGGGCTGCCCTGAGCTGTGGGAATGGGGCTGCCCTGAGCTGTGGGAATGGGGCTGCCCTGAGCTGGGGGAATGGGGCTGTGCTGAGCTGGGGGAATGGGGCTGCCCTGAGCTGGGGGAATGGGGCTGCCCTGAGCTGTGGGAATGGGGCTGCCCTGAGCTGTGGGAATGGGGCTGCCCTGAGCTGTGAGAATGGGGCTGCCCTGAGCTGGGGGAATGGGGCTGTGCTGAGCACAGCCCTGAGCTGGGAGGAGCTGCAGCATCTGGGGCCGGCTCAGCCTGAGCACGGGCAGAGCCCCTGCCTGTGCAGGGCGCCCGAACTCTTGTGGCTGAGTCCAGTGCCCTGTGAGGGCTGAGGTGTGGGGCACAGCCCAGTCTGACAGCTCCTTGCCCTTGCAGGTCCTCGCTCTGTGCTTGCAGCTCTGTGGCCAGCCCTTGAAGCTACACTGGGTGCACAAGGTGAGACACTGGAGGTGCAGGGAGATGGTGCCTGCCCTGGCTGCCCTTGCACCTTCAGAAGCTGGACCAGCCTGCTGGGGCTGTGCATGGCTGCTGTGACCCCATGCATTGGCTGTGTGTCCCTGCTGACAGGGCTGCAGCTGTCAGTTCTCAGCCACAAGTCTCTGGGATGGGAATATTCCCAGTGCTCAGAGCATGGAGCACAGAGCTCAGCTGCAAACCCAGATGGGGAAATGGGTATCAGGGCTGGGAGGGGTTCATAAGGAAGGGATGAGGAGGATTCTACCTGGCCTGCAAGATGCTGTGTGCTCCCCTAACTGCCCTGTGTGTGCCCCACAGGTACTGCTGATCCTGACTGCCCTGGTGGTGGCTGCAGCCTTCACAGGGCTGGGAATAAAGTGGGCAGAGGAGTGGAAAAGTGCATGGATCTCCCTGCAGGTGAGTCACCTCCATAGCAGGGACTCCCCTGCTGTACCCAGAGCCTGACCTGTGGCCTTGAGCTCAAGGGTGCTGACTGAAGTCCCCAGCATGGCTGGGGTGCACTGGGGCTGAATTCCCTGCCCTTGACTTCTGCTGCCTGGCCAGGCAAGGTGCTCTTTCTGCCCCTGCAGTCCTGCCTGGAGCAGCTGCCACCAGACTGATGAATGGTGGCTAGACCAGAGCAGGGAGTTTGTTCTGTCCTCCAGAAGCCTGTCCCTCCCTCCCAGCACTGTGGGTCTTCCACCAGTACTGGCTGCAGGGGCAGACCCCTGGCACTGGGACGTGTGTATTTTGGGGACAGGCACTGGTGCTGGCTGACACCCTGTGTTTTTTGCCTCTCCAGGCCACAGGTCCCTTCCTGCACATCGGAGCTGTGGGGGGAATGACGCTCCTTGCCTGGCCCCTGGCCAGCTTCATCTACCGCACCCGCAGGACAGGTAACCCCTCTGAGCTCTCAATTGTCCCCTTGGCTGTGCCCTGGGTCCTGCCACCCAGCTGGGCAGCACTGGTGGCAGAGTGGTGCTCAGGGAGCAGTGCAGTAGTGGGAACAGGTCTCCAGTGTGGCAGTAATGCCTGCTCTTGGTGGTTTCTCAAGAGCAGCCCTCGTTGCAGCTTCAGCCCTCCCTGCTTTGCAGCTGAAGGAGGGCTGCAGGTGGCAGAGTGCTGCAGAAGTGCTGAGTTGGGCAAGGGCCAGGGATAAATCCACAGTGTTCCTGAGGATGAGGGTGCAGTGTTTGACCTAAGGCAATGACAGGTTAATGCCAGGTGAAGCAGCCTTGGCTTATTCCTAGTGACCTGCAAAATACTTCCTCTGTACCTCATAACTTCTGTCTGTGCCTGCAGGTCTCAGGGTGTTTGTGCTGCTTGTGTACTGTGCAGCAATGATTGCACTCTACCTGGCTCCCCTGGGAATCACCTCCCCTTGCATCATGGAGGAGAACCAGCTGCCCCCCAAGCCAGCCCTAGTTGGCCATCGAGGAGCACCCATGGTGAGTGACCAGCACCCTGGCAGTGCTCAGGGTGGATGGGCAGGCTGCTCCACTAGGAAAAGCCAGGCTGTGCCTGGCTGTGAGGCACAGATCCTGGTGGCCACAGCCTGGACAAGCTCTGGCCAGCCTAGAACAGTGGTATCCCCCCAGCAGCCAGACTTGGAGTTTGGATGAACACAGGGTGAGGAGGGGATGCAGCAGCTGCAGGACAGAGCTGCTCCCTGAGCACTGCTGGACCAGGAGCATGCAAGTCCCAGCAGAAAGCCTGGCTGTGTAGTGTGGGCTGGGGAGCAGGGATGAGGCAGGCTCTGCCTGTCTACCCCCGGTCCTTTTCCACCCCCCATCACACCCAGGTCACCCCAGGCTCATTGTGGCTGCCCTAGAGCCCAGCCAAGCTGCTGGGTGCATCCAGGCAGGATGAGTGCCTGTCCCTGCCCCATCCTGCCCATGCTCCCTGCACTAACACCATTCCCTTTTCCAGCTGGCCCCTGAGAACACACTCATGTCACTGCACAAGGCAGCGGACTGTGATGTGCAAGTCTTTGAGACAGACGTCATGGTGAGGTAAAGGGGCTCAGGGGGAGGAAGGCGCTGTGTATCCTGGGATGTCACCTCCCACAGGGGGCATTCTGGAAGACACCTGGAGGACTGCTGCAGCCTGCATTTGCAGGCAGCCCTGTTCAAAGGGCTCTGCCACTCCCACCTTCCCAGTATGGGACAGGCTCCAGCTTGGTGTCCCAATGATCTGGGAGAGGTACTGGGTTTCTGTCCTCCCCATGCAGATTGCCTTCTGGGTAGGGAGGCTTCATCAGGGGAGGGGTACTGCTTGGAAAACAGACCCTGGCTCCAGTTCATCTCATGCAATCCTGTAATTGGGACAGCTATTTCAAAGAGCAAGGAACTACTGGGTTGGTGGCTTGGTCTCTAGGTGCACATTTTTGTGTAAAGGGCCACAAGTAGAATAAGGGTGGGGGTTACTCTGGCAAGTGGCTGGGAGGGGGTAGAAATGCCAGGGCAGGGATAGGAGACAAACAGCTTACAACACATGGCTTTCCTCTGTGCTCTTTGCCAGTGCTGACGGGGTCCCATTCCTCATGCACGATGAGGAGCTCACTAGGACCACCAACGTGCAGGCTGTGTTCCCTGAGAGGGCTGCCCTGAACAGCACTGCCTTCAACTGGACAGACCTGCAGCAGCTGGATGCTGGCAGCTGGTTTCTGGAGGTCAGGAATGTCCTTAGGGTGGCTGGTGAGGAATGGGTGCATTCTTGGGTGAAGCATTAGCCCTGCCCTGGGGCTCCAGAACCTTTCCTGGTCCTAGCAGACACCTGGACAGGGTGCAGAAGCATGCACAAATCCCTTGGGTGCAGTTATGCCCCAAGCTGAGGTTTGTTCTGACTCCTCAGCTGAGTCATGGAGGAGGCTGCTTTCAGAGGGGATGTCTCATATTTGCTCTGAGCTGCACAGCCTGCCTGGGCTTGAAGGCAGCTGTGGCCAGGCTCTTCCCAAAAGGTGACTAACTACTGCTGAGCAGCTTTGAATGCCCACAGGTGCTGGGGCTGCTTGAATTCTGTTGTTAATGGGGAGAAGGGTACGGGTGCCCCTGGATAGGGAGGTTCCCTGTGCCTGTCTGCACTGGAGAGCACATGGAGAGCCAGTGTAGGAAATGGAGTCCCCCAGGCACCAGTTTGGGATGTGGAAGCTGGCAGGTGGTCTGCCTGTGGTGACTGCCCTCTCTCACCCTTGCAGCGGAGGCCATTCCCCACTGTGCAGAATCTTTCTCCTGGTGATCGCCAGGAGGCAGCTGAACAGAGGATCCCGTCCCTGGAACAGGCTCTAGAGGCAGCCAAGCACAGCAACCTCTCCATCATGTTTGACCTTCGGCCTGAGAACCACAGTGACTACCAGAACTTTGTCAATGTCACCCTGGGAGTGATTTTACAGTCAGGCATCCCTCTGCAGCAGGTGAGCTGGTCACCACCCACCCCTGCCAGGCCCTGCTGTCACACCCCTGCCGTGGCGGGAGGTGCCCTGCCAGCCACACTGACCCTCCCTGACACCCCATACACCCCATATGTGATCCCTGCTGGGCAGCCCTGCCCACATGTGGGAGAAGTTACCAATAATTAGAGTTTAATGCCTACAGCTTCAGACCCCTCCAAGTACTTTGGTTTCCCAGCACTGGCCACCCTGGTGTGTAAACAATGACTCAGGCCAGGGAGGAGACCAACACTGCCAGCATGAACAGGAGTACAATGCTAGGCTTTCACCTCCCCACACTCCACCACACCTCTCCCTGCAGCTCTGGGACTCCTGCTGCACCCTCCTGTGCTCCCTTTATGCTTCCTCCAACCCTTGCAGCACAGGATATGTGCTGCCCTCTGGGGACAAATCAGCACTCAAATCACGTTGCTTGGCCTTTTGGGAATGCAGATCAGGAGGGGACAGAGAAAAGACTTGTACTATAGTGGTGATCCGAGGTGCATTCTTGCTGCCGAGCTGGGGATAAATGGATTCACTTCTTGAGCCATTCAAAGACCCAGAAAGGACTTAACTGTTGCATATTTCCTTGGCTGGAACTGCTTTCTCCCTTCAGTGGGACCTGTGCTTGTTTCTTGGCTGGGGCAAGCTCTTAGGAGACTGTCCTGGCTGAGATCCTCATGGCAGAGCTGAGTGTGGAGATGGGGCAGGAAGCAGCTGTCTAAGCAGGCCATGTGAGCCTGGACCTGTGAGGGAATATTGGAAGAGAACAAACTCTCTGGAGCACCTCTCCTCTGCAAGTGCTCTCTGGCTGTTTCCTAGGTCCTCTGGCTTCCAGATGGCTTCAGGGAAGATGTCAAACAGCAGGCCCCAGGTGTCCAGCACGTCTATGGCCGGAAGAGAGTCGAGAATGAGAAGGAGCCAGTGCTGCACGTCAATCTGCCCTACCAGGACATGAGCTCTGAGGAGATCAGGTGAGAACGCTTTGTCCAAGTACCTGGGAGTGGTGTGGGTCTGGGGACTGTCCCAGGGGCCAGCAGAGGTGAGGGTGCTGAGTACTGGTGTGCTTCTGGGAAGAGCTGGGAGTGTGCCTTGTGAACAAGTGTCCCTCTCAGGCAGGGCTGGTGCAGAGGATGGAGCTGGCTGCAGTGCTCTGCCCTGCCAGCAAATCTGGATCTCCAGACAGTTGCTCCATGTGGCTGCAAGTGCTGGATCATTTCCCAAATGTACAGCCCCCTCTGGCTGTGCAGAGTGTGGTGACACCCTGCTGCCTGCTGCTCTGACCACGGCTGTCCCCACACAGGCAGTACCGCCAGGACAACATCTCTGTCAACCTGTATGTGGTGAACCAGCCCTGGCTCTTCTCCGTGCTGTGGTGCTCAGGGGTGAGCTCTGTCACCACCAACGCCTGCCAGGTGCTGAAGGAGATGGAACACCCGATCTGGCTGCTGGTAAGGGACCCCTGAATCCTTCAGCCTGCCCCACAGCCCTGTGTCCCAGGCACTTGTGGGTCCTGTGCAGTTGCCTGGAGGGTGACTTTTGCTCACTGCTGTACTGGCATGGGAGCATGCCGCCCTGTAGAATGGACTGGTAGCACAGCAGGCACACAGGGCTGTGCCATGGCACACCACCCCTAGATGGTGTTCAATGGCTTGTCTCGTTGTCTTGCAGCCCAGCAGCACATACTTCATGATCTGGATCGTTGTGGACTGTGTTTCCTTACTTATCATCATCTGGGCCTTCGTCCTGATGAAGTAGGTTTGATCCCTTTCCCTCTCCCGAGGCTGCTCTGTTGGGGGAGGCTGTAGTGTGCCCTGGGTGGCTGGTGCTGACCCAAACCTACTGCCACTCCTCTCTGGGCTCAGATCCTGGCGGGTGCTCTTCTGTCTGGCTAAGTAAGACAGAAGTGTGTGGGGGCAACTTTCACCTCCAAGCTGCAGCTAGAAGTCTGCTCTGGCCCTGCCTCAAGCTGCTGGATGCTTTAGTTCACACTTGTTAACCCACTGTGCACCCCAGGGCTCGGTGGGCTGAGGCTGGGGCTCCTGCTCCTGTCCTTTTCCCCAGTGCTGCAGGCACTGAGAGCAGCTCCCTCGGGGACTGCGGGGCCTCCAGCTGGCAGCTCAGGGGAGGGCACGGTGGGACCAGACTTGCATGCTAACATGGATCCTGTTCCATCTCCTAGGAAATGTTCCCGCAGGAGATGGCCAGCGGGTGAGTGCGCACGGAACGGGAGCTTCCCTCCCCTGGAGCCGGGCTCTGCCTCTGGGACTCTCCCTGACAGGCAGGCAGCTTTCCCCAGCCAAACCTGACGGAGTGGTTTGGGATGGCTGGGGGAGGGAAGGGAATCCCGGCCCAGGGAGTTCCTCCTGTCCTGCCGTTAACAAGCAGCCCTGTGGGACAGCACTAGGGAATCCCACATTTCCCGAATATCCTCAAACCTGCTTTTCAGGCTGCTCTGCCTGTCGCTGCGGGATGGTGGCTGCCCACAATAAATGCTTTTTCTCTGTTTCCTCAGCGTCTGAGACGGATGTGCTGCTCACAAAGATCAACAGCCTGATGCAAGAGTGACGCCTGTGTCAGCTGTGGGGAAGGGCAGCCAGAGCCCTGCACGGCTCAGGCAGGGAGCGCTCCGCAGGCCAGCTTCGAGGCTCCTTTCCTCCGAGCCTCCCTTCCACCGTGGCCTTCCTGGCTCCTTTCATGGTGCACAGCTGCCCTCAGCTGAAAAGACTTGGAACTGAGTTCTCATTGCCCACTGGCAACGAGGAACTAAAGCTTTGCAGGGGTGCCCTAAGGGCAGAATATTTATCCAGCAGTGCTGGAGCTGAGACCTCTCCCTTGGGGTTTGGACAGGAGCGGGGATTTGGGTGGCTGTTTGGTGCAGGGGAAGGGCTGTCTCTGCCTGTTGTCAGCACCTCTGCAGCCAGGGATGGGACACCTGGTTTAAGGGCTGTTCCCCTGGGGGCTGCCCTGTCCCATGGCTTGAGGAATTTCAGGAAGGAGGATGTGGAGTGGCTTTTCAAAAGACAAAGGGAAAGCCAAGCTCTTCACCCTCACATCCTGGACACAAATCCCGTCCCTACTGCTGCTGGCTTCATCTTCACGGGACAGGGTCCTGGCACTCCGTGCAGCAGTTCATGCCTGTTGCTCGGGGAAGAGAAGGAGCAGGGCTGGGGGTGCTGGGTGTCAGGGGCTGGCAGGACCGCGCTCACTCTTCTGCTGCTGCTCCAGGGCAGCAGAGGGAGCGCTGGGACTCGGCATCGGTCCCGTTGCAGCAGGGCCTCGAACAGGGAGAGGGTACCGTGTCAGTTTGACTTGTTGCTGTCTATTTATGTCAATAAAGCAGAGGAGCGGCAGACAGAGCCCGAAGGGGTGCGGCGGGCACGCCTGCGCCCTCCGTTCCGCGCCTTCCCCTGCCGGCGGCGCTGCCGGCCCGGAGAAGGAGCCGGCGCAGCCCCGACGGTACCGGCCCGGGGCGGGCTCGCTCCGCGGCGCTCCGTGCTACGCACCGCCGGCGCGGGGAACCGGCCGGGCCCTCGGCAGCGGGCAGCGAGGGGAGGCCGGGCGGGGCGCGGCTCCCGGGGCGCCGGCCGAGCCTGCCCGCGGCCCGGCTGGCTCGGAGCGCCGGTGGCGGTGGCGGGGCGCTCCCGGAGGCGGTGCTCGGAGCGCCGGTGGCGGTGGCGGGGCGCTCCCGGAGGCGGTGCTCGGAGCGCCGGTGGCGGTGGCGGGGCGCTCCCGGAGGCGGTGCCCGGGGCTCGGAGCGCCGGTGGCGGGGCGCTCCCGGAGGCGGTGCCCGCGGCCGGGGGGCGGCTCCGGCCGGGCGGGGCGGGGCGGGCGGCGGCTCGGCCGCTCGCGGGCTGGCACGGAGCGGAGCGGCCGTCGGCCACGGCGGAGCGATGATCCGCCGGGAAGGTAAGGAGCGCCCTGCCCGGCCCTGCCCGCCGCGTCGGGCACCGCGGCCCCGCGCTCAACAAGTGTCTGCCCCGCCGGGACCCGCGCTGGGACCGCGCCCGGTGCTCCGCGTCCTGCCGGGCACCTCCCGCCCTCGCTCCCCTCCACGGGCGGCCGTGCGAGCCTGGGGTTAACACCCCAGGTCTGGGCGCTCTCGCTCCACGCCCTGCCCGGGCTGTGGACACGTTGTGCTGCCGTGGCTCAGAGTGGGTGGCCGTGGGATGCTCTGCTTGCAGATCCCTTGCGTGCTGCGGGGAGGAAGGAGAGCGGCCACGGGGGTTTGGGCTCTGCCAGAAGGGGCTTCCTGTACGTGGGATTGCATGCGCCTTGAGGCACGTGGAGATGGGCCCTGGACACCAAGAAATGGGAGCTGTAGGAAGGGTCCTGTGGTCTCCCTCTCACGCTGGGTGCACAGCACTTGCCCAGATCGGGAGGCAGCAGTGCCCTGCTGCAGCTGGCCATCACCCGGTACGGGTGGCCAGCAGTGCCCTGCTGCAGGTGGCTGTCACCCGCTATGGGTGGCCAGCAGTGTCCTGCTACAGCTGTCACCAGGTACGGGTGGCCAGCAGCACAGGGGTCAGCACGGTGCCTGCCACTCTTGCTGCACAGCCTGGGCTGTGGTGGGAAGTTTACACCAGGTTCACAATCTTTGTATCCTGGTGCGGTGGCCCCAGCTCTCCATGAGCTTCTTTAGTTCTGCTGATAAGGTCAGGAATGACCAGGCAGTGACATCTCAGCCTTGCTCATGGTGTGCTGGGCAGTGTCTGAAGCCACTGTTTAATCTTGCAGAAAAGGAAGCTCTAAGTAATAGCACGGGGTTAGGATTGCCATAAAGCTCAGGGGAGTCCCTACTTTAACTGGAGCAATTCTGGAGCCCAGCTCCAAGTCAAAGCTGTTCACGCTTCCCCAGACTCCTTTCCCTGTTCTGCTCCCACGATGAGTCAGTGTGGGCTGGTGGCACAGGCAGGAGGACCCCCTTTCCCTTTCAGCCAGGGAGAAGCTGGAAGGCTGGATGAGCTGGGACACCAGGTGGCACATACCCGAGCAGACACAGGCCCCCTTGTCTGATGACCTGAATTCTCGAGAGCCCTGTGATGAGCAGGGTCATCCTTTCTGCATGAGTTCCTGGTTTAAAAGATGAGTCTCCAGCAGTGGCGGGACAGCTTCCCTGCCTTCCCACACAGACACTCTTTGTCTGCAGTCTGCCTGGGTGACAAAGGGAAACATCCACTGATGGGGCAGGGATGGTCTGAAGGTCCGCAGGAGCTCACCACCTGCCTGAGGCATGGGTCACATCTGAGGTCGAGGCTGCACTGGCAGCTCTGGCTGTCGGCCCAGAGAAGTGTGGAGGTGTCCAGGCAGGGAGATCACAGCTCCACTATTTTAGGTCCAGTGTTTTCTCATAGCTTTGTCTAGCCCAGTCATTAACCAAAATGTTGCTTCATGGCAGCCTCTAGCTCCAGCTCCCTTCCTCACCAGCATCTCCTCTGACCCCAAGGCATCGTGTTCCTGTCCCACTTGTCTCCTGCTGCCCCACGGCTGCTTGCTGCTTCTTGTGCTTCACCCTGTAGCAACCCAAGTTTTGCCACTCCTGTAGCTGAGCTGTTTGCACTATGTGAATGGGCCTACGCTCAGCTTTGCTGCAGTCATCTGGCCCTATGTGGGAGGCTGCAGCTCCTGCAGTAGTATTCATAGCCCTGTGCAACCAGAATGTGTCCAGCTCCTCAACAGCTTCTGTGCCTGGGAGGTGGCAGAGGTGTTCAGCCTGCCCAGTGCCACAGGGTTCAGAGTTAATCTGATTTTAGCCCCTGATTTTCAGGGTTGGTGGCAGAACTGCCTCTCCTCCTGCCCAAGTCTCTGCTGTGGGCCCTCAGTGGCTCTCAGCAGAGTTAGCTTTCCTAGGTGTGTGTAAGGAAGGCTGCTTTTGTGGCTGTCTGACTTTTTAAAATCCAGACTGGAAGGCAGCTTGAGGCATTATCCCAGGCTGCACTCGAGCCTTCCTATAGCATCCCAAAATGTTAATGCCTTGTTACTCCTGTGTCATCTCTGCAGACACTGAACGGGCAGTGGAAATTCTGACCAGATACCAAAGCACCCTGCGGTCCCCGGAGGAGCAGGAGTTAAAAGCTTCCATTGGAAAAGTTTCGCACATCTTCCAAAGTGAACTCTTCCAGGCTCTGCTGGGTAAGCCCCTGCCTTGCAGTCCCTTGCAGTCCTTGTGTTTAGTGGGGTTTCCTGGGAGCCTGATCCCATGCCAGTGCATTCTGTGGAAACACGTGGCATGCAGTGCCAGGGAGCTGGGCTGTCTTTCCCCTCCAGGGCTTAGGCAGGAGATAGCAGGGCTGCAATCACTGGGTGTTTGTAGAGAACAGCATTCCTCAGTCTATTGAGGACAAGGGGTAACACCTTCTCAATCAGGCCATGCCTGTTCTACCCAGCACCTGCTAAGGGATCCTGCCCTGCTGTAAGCGCTCTCTGTGCAGTGCAACCCAGGTGTGTCCAGGAAGGAAAACTGGATTTTTCTGTCTTTAAGAGAGAACCCGCATGTACCCAAGCTCCATTGGGGCATTCTGTCCTTTCTTGTGCTTAGACCCACCAGCACTTGTGAGAAACACACTGTTCCAGCAGTTCCATTTCACACACGACTTAACAGCCAGGTTTATCTTGGGGCTGGACACCAGAAAATGGCATTTGGAGCACTGTATAAAGTCCTCCATGTGGATTGAGACAAATGCATCTGAAGTCTCTCTGGACTAAGCAGCTTCTCTGTGCAATACAGCTATCTTGCTATTCTCCTCAATAGAATAGCCTTGTGGGCCTTGGGAAATGCATGCAGCCCTGGTGGTTTCTGTTCCTGGATGTCCTGGAAAGAAGCTGAGTTTCCCTGATGGGGTGGAAGGAAAGCATCCCAGAGGCTCAGCACTCTTAGAAGAATGCCCAGGCCCCAGGGTGCAGAGCTCCACATGTGCTCTGTGGCTCACTCTCAGTGCATTTTGACCCAAGGCTGTCTCAGCCCTGGTGCTCCTCCTCGCTGTTCTCTTGGCAGCTCTCACCTTTTCTTCACACCTCTGCAGTCTGAGTTCCACTTCTGTGCCTGCAGAGATGAGTTGCCAGCAGCTCCTCTGTGCTTCAGGTTTTCCATTGAAAATGAAGTTGAATGCTGTGTCCTGAGTAATTTTATTCTATCCTTTTTTCTCAATTGCTGTTGGAGCATCACCTGGAGACTTCCAGTCAGTCCCAGCATGTCCTTTTAAAGGCCTTGTGCTGGAATGTCTGTGCCAGCAGCAGCACAGGAATGTGCCAAGGGTGCACTCCCCAGGACAGGTGGGCCCCATACTGATGGACCCAGTGTACATCTCCTTTCTTATCTCTTAATTCATACAACCTGCTCTCTAAATGATCCCCAGCCTGGAGGCAGGGATCCCCAGCAGGGCTGTGACCTTGACCAACCTGACATTAGCCCAACACCCCTGGCTGCTTTTGTGTGCTGGCCAGTCCTCCCTGGGGAGGGGAGTCCCAGGGGGCCAGTCCTGCCTGTGTGAAGGCAGCAAAGCAGCTTTCCCAAGGCCCAGGGTGCTGCTGTTAGTGCAGGAGTGCTGTGGAGAGAGAGTGGCTGCAGAGAACACGAGCTGGCTGCAGCTGCAGGCTGGCAGGCGGATGCTGCAGCGTCCCTGCTCCCTGCTCTCAGCCGTTTGTCTTGGTGTCCTATCAGCCCTGGCACGAGGGAGTGCTGGGAGTGTCTCTTGTTTACTGGTGACCTTTTCAACTGGTTTAACAGGATATTAATTCCCCGTGCCAGAGCGAGCCTTTCTCTAGATGTGTTTACCTAAACTAGGAATTTGCATTAATTACTTCCGCCCCCCCTCCTCAGCTCCCTCCCCCTGCTTCCCCTTGGAGTGTGGGTTTGAGAATGTCTCTGTCCCAACATGGACATTGTGTCTGGCTGTGTGCTTGCTGTGGCCTCTCACAGCTGGCTCACACTGTGTCCATGGTTTGAACCTACTGGAGCACAGTAACAGCACTGCAAGGATGATGGAACATTTCTATTTTCATTTTTATTTTCACCCCTCCTTTTCCCTGTGGGCCACTGTGTCTCTGTCTGAAGTCTGCTCCGAGTCACAGGGCTGGCTTGGTGTGGGAGGAGGATTTGCAGGAGAGACAGACACTGTTCAGTGCAGAGCTCCCATCTCACTGCCCCATGCCATGCCAGAAGCTTCTGGCTCTGGAGAGGCTTCAGCTGCAGAGCTCCCTCCCCTTGCAGCCTTTCAGCAGCACAGCCCTGCTGTTTTCAGCCTCTGGGGAAGATGAATGTGTGAGCATGGTCCATCCCTGTCCTGCAGGTAATGCTCTCCTGGAGCACACACTGGCTGATTGGAGTAAGAACATCAACATGCATCAGGCCATAGTAGAGCTCCCAGCAGTGCCAAACATCATGGAGTTTGCCAAGTTACTCCACGTGAAAAATGCCAGGGATATGACTTTCTGTATGTTTTTTTTTTTGAAGAATAAGCTGGTTTGGGGTCTCCAGAAGCCCCAGCCTCTGTTGTGTCCTGGATGCATCAGTGCTGTGCTGGATGGGTCAGTCACTGCGATCATACCCAGAGCTGCTCTGCACATGCACCACGTTCTGCCAGACTCCTCTGATCACGGCCCAGCCCTCTAAATCCCTGTGGCCACCTCCCTGTCCTGGCTCTGCCTGTGCCGGGGGCACACTGCCCGTGCCAGGACAGCTCCTGTCCCGGCGGTGCCACGGCTGGCTGGGCACGGCCCGCGCTGCGGGAGCTGCTCTGCTGGAATGTGCCAAACCCTGCTCAGCACAAAAGAAATTCCTTGGCTGTGCAGAGGGAAAACAGGCTGTGCTGCCTCCCTTCTGCTGGCCCCTCTCTCCGTGTCTGAGGCTGTGGAGCCAAGTGCGTGACTTGCAAGGAAACAGCCCAGCACAGGGGTGCTGCAGGAGCCTGGGCTGGGGTGATGGTGACCCCGCTTTCCCTCTGCTCTGTGGAGCCCCTCAGGGAGGTGCTTGGTCTCTTGTGTGGTGGGGAGGATGGGGCTTGCACACAAAAGCAGCTCCCTGACCTTTCCTTCCCAGAGCCTGAAAGGGGCTGTTGTGCCCTGTGCAGTGGGTGAAGCTGGACAGGCAGGGTTTGTGTGTGTCCAGCTGTCCCAGCTGCCAGCAGCTCCTCCCGAAAATCCTCTGGGACTCAGCTTCTCTCCTGTGCCTGACCACTGGCCAGTGCAGACCTCTGTAGGTCCTGTCAGCTCCTTGGGCTCCCAATCCTCCCCTGCAGCTCCTTTTACCCCGCAAAAATTTTCCTCATGAGCATCCTGATGTGATAAAGGCAGGAGGGGCAGGCAGTGCTTGCCTGGGTGCAAAACCCCAGCAAGACCTGCCTGCCAATAGCGCAGCTGGGGATGGTGTAATGGCTTCACCGGGTGGCTGCAGGAGCCAGCGTGGAAAACTGGAGGAATCTGGAGGCTGCCCAACCCTGAGGACTCCTCCTCTTGCAGATTGGCCCATAGCAAGGATGGAAACTTGCAGCTGGCTTGGAAAAGATCTGCTGTGGCAGCCATGGGTGTGAATGGCAATGGGTCTGCTGCAAGGCTGGGCTTTCTGCTTGGGGTCATCTGTGGTGCTGCAGCTGGTGACAGGGCACATATTGGGGAAGAAATGGCATTAATCTGGAAGTGCATGTTCTGGCTGGCACAAGGGCAAGGCTTTAGTGCATAAATGCTGGTGCTATAGAAATATTTAATGACATTTATTTGATGTGTTAACCCCAGGAAAAATTTGTTCCAAAAATTATAAACTCTGTAAATCTTGAGTTACATTTCCTTATTAGATCCAGAATGGATTTACATGTCATCAGACAGAAACTGGGCTGTGAGACAGAACATGCAGCTTCATCTTTTGCTACCACAGTGTCCTCTTATGGAGGCTTTTCAGGTAGTGCTGCTCTTAAAGTGCACAGGTGAGGCAGACTTGTGTGCAATTTGTGATGCCCATGAGAATTGAGAGAAACCAGCATATATTTACATTATCTTAATGCCACATCCATGTATCCTAAAATGTACTTTTGTCCTTTGCTGCCTGAACCCTATCCACCAATCCTGAAACTCCTCTAATCCCTGGTGCCAGCAACAATTCTCTCTTCTGGCAAGCACCTAAACTGGGCTGAGGGTTTTGGAGGTGGAGAGTGGCTGCTTCAGGGGACAAGTTTCCTGCCCTTCAGGCTCCTTGCCAGCTGAGATGCCAGCTGAGATGCCCCAGGCTGTGTTCCTGCAGCAGATGGGTGACAAACGGGGGTGCCAGCAGCAGCACACCCCCACAATGAGGCTGTTCAAATCCTGTTTTCATTCTTGCAAAGTTTTGTGTGTTCCCAGTGTAATCCGTGCAGCCAGAAGCTGCCGCTATCCTGTTACGCAATTATTATTTTTATAACCAGAGGGAGAGATGTTTTAGCACGAAAACAAAGTCCAGTGTCTCTGGCTGTGAAGTGAGGGCTGCTGTGACCTCGTGTCTGGTTTGGGAGGGTTTCAGGGGCAGCCTGGGGCTGTAGAAGGGGTGCCCCAGGTGTGGTGGGTACATCTGGGGACTCCCACTCCTCCCATCGTTGCCAGCTGTCTCCCAGGGCACAGGACAGAGCCTGGCAGCACAAAACAGCAGCTCCAAAAGTGGCACTGATGCCAGGCAGTGGCACTGATGCCAGGCAGTGGCACAGTGCTCCCTGCACTAGGGCAGCCACAGAGCCTGGCTGGGCTGCCCTTGGGCACCCAGCCAGGCTCTGCCTGCAGCTGAGATTTATATCAGCTTTGCCTCTACAGCTGGGAGCTCACAGAACAGGCAGCCCCTGGGAGCTGCAAGATGGGGTTGAAGCTGCTCTTGTCCCATCTGCATCAGGGATGTGCTGCTGCAGTGCTTGGGCACATGGTTAAACACTGGGAGAGAGGATGGGGAGTTGTGCCTGGGCGTGCAGCCCTGCTCTGCTCTGCAGAGTGGGAGCTCCAGACAAAGTTTATTATAAAGCCCTCCTGTTGAGTCATGAGGTGAAGAAAGGACACCCTTCCTTTCTAAACTCATCCTCAGAGAGGAGCCTGGGTGCAGCTGGATCCAATTTAGCCCCAGACTTTGTCAATGATGTATGTCTAAAGGATTATACAGGTGTAATTGAACCTTTATACAACTTTGTCCCACAGGATTAAGGATGATAATCCTAATGCATTTATATAAATTTATCAAATTATTTGTTTAAATTTATTACAATAATGGTAAGGATTAGAGAAAAAAAAGAGCTTAATCAGAGTTATTTACTAAACAATATGGATAGCTATAATTACTAGTGTAGTGCACTGGTTTTGAAGCAATATTAAAGCAATTATATTAAAGCTAGCTAAACAACTACTAAGTAGAGATTGATGTCACTCACCCACACCAATGACCAAGGGCAAATCTCTGACTCATCCTCGAGGAGTGACCTCCAGGGGTGTTCCCACCCAAGGGAAGGATCTTCACACACCTCAGGGAGGCATGATGGAAGCTCTCACTGTGCAAAAGTGTGACTGGCCTTTTATAGCATAAAGTGATTGACTGTCAGTCATGTGCATTTTTTAGATTATTAGTCAGCAAAATATGCTTTGTGCTGAAAAATGTGCGAGCAGCTCTTTTGTTTCTTCTTCTCACCACTCCTGACTCTCACTTCCATATCAGAGTGCACATTCTGGCTGCTCCCAGCTCCATGTCTTGCCTGTCCTCATGGTTGGGTCTTAGAGTTTGGTCAAGCTGTATTTTTCAGCACTGAGAACAGCAGACCCTTCTCACTTGATCTTATCCCTGCTCAGCAGACCCTCCTCTCTCAGGCCTTCACTGATGAACCTCTGAGACAAATTTGCAGCTGCATAAATATAAATACATTAGGTGTCCCTGCTTAGGGAGAGCATCCTGCTGCAGCCAGGGACCAGCCTCAGGCAGTGGCCAGCGTGTCCCTGCTTGCACTGCCAGTGCTCACCAGATTTCCTGTTGAAATCTCTGTGATGTAGGTGTTTAATACCTCGTGGTGCCAGGCTGTGGCAAAGTTTCAGGTGAGAAATCACAGGCTGGAGGGCAAGTGCAGGTGCTTCATTCCTGAGCTCCCAGGGAGTGCCGTGGCAGTGGCCACATCCCCCTCAAGCTGAGAGCCACAGCTTGCCCTTGGAGTCACTCACAGAAGTGGGGCTCTCCAGCTTCCTCCACAGCAGATGCAGGTACAGAAAATAATCTCAGGTTCCTGCTGTGTCTTTTCCTGCTTTAAGTGCTCATTTATGCTGCCTTGACTTTTTGGCCCTGCAGGCTCTGCCAGGCTTCCTGTTTCCCAGGTGCTTGAAGGGATTTATGACTTTTTTTATGGCTTTTGGAAGGCGTTTACCAAACTCTTTTGGCTGACCTCTTGGAGCTTTACCTTTAACCTGACAGCATTTACCATCCATTCTGGTTTTCTCATTTGGATGCAGCTTCAGCAGTTTAGATGAATGTCTTCTCATTTTCAATTGCTTCTTTTCCTCTGCAGTCAAGCCTTGCTTTCCTCCCTTTTGCCTTTACAGTATCCTCCAGCCAGACACTCCATGTCTGTTCTGGTGTCCCAGTGGGTCTCTCTAAATAGGCTCAGAGCCTCCCACAAGTTTTTGTTACCCCTTTCAGTTTCTTCATAAAAACAGGTTCTCACTTTTGATGTAGTTTCCTTTTTGAAATTAAACACTTCTGCAGTGGATATGTTGACCACTGTGGAGGTGCTGGCTCTGGGGATAACTGGGGGCTGCCAGGGGCCCGCAGTGCCTGAGTGTGCAGCAGTGGGAGCTTCCCTAGGGAGGAGCAGAGCCCACTGCAGCCCTTCTGCTCCCTGGAATCCTCTGTGTGTCACCTGAAGAGAGTGAAATCATCCTGGCTGGGCTAGGAGAGGGGCTGGGCTCCCACCTCTGGAGCTTTACCTGCTCTTAGGTCCCAGTCTCACCCCATAAGTATCTCTGGAGCAGTGAGGGCTGGCTTACCCCATTTCATGGCACTCTCTAGAGCCACAGTGGTTTACGACAGCAGCCTCAGGTCCTTGGAGCCCAGAATGAGGGTGCCATACCTGTTGTGGCAGTGTGCAGGGGGAAGAGGGGAGATACCAGGGAGGGAGCTGGGGTTAACAGAGCTTTACTCATCGGCTTTAGGGCTTGTACACTGAGTGCCCTGTGGCTTCTCTGCCTGTCCTCTGGGAAGGGAGCCCCTCCACAGGGTGGTGGGGGACTGTGATGGGGAGGGAATAGCCCATCAGTGTCAGGGCAGGCAGGGACTGCCTGGTGCAGGAGGCTTGTCAGAGCAGCAGGGACAGGGGCCATGCCTGGGGCTGGCACAGCCTGGAGGAGAGCAGGATGGGCTGGGTGTTGGATTGATGCTGCTGAGCAGGGTTTGCTCTTAGTCCCTGTGGACTGCTCCATGGACATTCCCATGCCTTCCAGAGCCATGGGCACTGCACAGTGAGCCAGGCACCCCACTACACCTCCTGCCTTGCACAGGGGGAGTGGTGGGCAGCACAGCAAGCACAGGGGGCCAGCAGAGCCCTCTCCCAGGGTGCCAGCCTCTCCCAGAGGGCTCAGAGCCTGGGGGCAGAGTGGAGGTCACAGGTGCTGCGCCCCACAGAGGCTGCTGTGAGGCATCAGGCTGCCCCCTGGTCCTGAGGCTGTTCCTCCTGCTGTTTTGCAGATATCCATGAATTCTACGATTTCACGCTGCGCTCTGCACCCGAGCAGTCTCCGAGCCTGGATTCACATCATGGCACAGCCAGGGAACAGCTTGGGGACAGCGAGCCCAGCTCCACAGTCACACCCAGAGAGCCCCAAACCCTGCCTGAGGTAAGAGCCACCCTCGAGGTGCTGCAGGGCCAGACCCTGCACACTCCTGTGCTGAGAGGGACTCAAGGGACACAGGGGCTGCTGGCCACCACCCCCTTCCCAGCTCACATCCAGGCTGTTCCCACATTCTCTGTGATAGCTTGTCTCATTAATGAGGCAACCTCTCTGGTTCACAAGTGTTAATTGAATTACTCATAATGTGAACAGCTCCAGCTCTGGCTCCTGCTCTGCAGTTGCAGCTGGATTATTTGCTCCTGTCTGACACTGTCTCCCATGGAGGCGTTTCAGCTCTCTGATCCAGCCACTTTTGATAAGTGAAGTAGGTTGAGTCTTTCAAGTTTCCCTTTTCAGGATTTTTTCCCAGCTCTCAGGTAACTTGTGTCTCTCTTATTTGCATTCTCCTCAATTTTCAACAGCATTCTAAAAGATACAGCACCAGGTGGAGAGGCAGGAATTGAGCAGTAGGGTCTCAGTTATCTCAAAGGCACCAAGGTAAATAAAATTGCCTCATGTCTTTGCAGGCCTTCTTTCCATCCCTCACTTACTGCCTCCATCCCCCACTCACTGATCTCCCTAATCTAGGGAAACATTTGTGCAGAAATGCAAAAATCCAGGGATTCCTCCTTTCAGTGAAATAACCTTATCAGATAAACACCATTTTCTGCCTCAGAGATTGAACTGGCTTCCCATCATATACCTGGGGTACTCCAAATTTAAGTGTCACACAGGGAAGATGGAGCTGAATGATATCATCTAAGGAAGAACACTTTAAAGGAGTTTGGGCATCAAGAACAAGGAGGACAAAACAGCCCACAATCACTGCAGGAGATATTTGAGTTCCTCTGACTCAGGAGCCACTTTAGTCCCATTATTTCTTGACCCCCTTCACATTGCCAGTCCCTCTAGTTAAAGTGAAACCTGCAACTCTAGAATGTGTTTAAGGACTAATTTGTAGTGCTGTTATGCCATAAGCAGTGGGATCCTGCTTTGGTTATTTTGGGTGTCCTGCAGCCTTGATCCACCCAACAGTGAACTCTGCTGGCAATAGCCATCAGTCTCTGTGGCCAGACCGGTTTATGAATTCCCAAGATTGAACAAGGGCATTGAAAAATCAATGTGGAAACAAGCAGGGAAGCAACTGTGGGCCTTGCACAGCTGGTGTGAGCAGTGCCCTGCTCCTTCCACTGTGCCCTGTCTGTGAGGGGAATGAAAAAAGCATCCAGTCGCTGGGCTTCCTGGCACTGACACCATCCAATCCCTCCTTCTTTCTCTAAAAAAATGTGTTTGAGATGTCCTGTGTGGCTGAAACGTGAAATGCAACCCAGCAATGGCACAGTCCCAGAGTCTGGGGCCAGCAAACCTCCACTGCTGCTTGCAGTGACCCTGCTGGCCTTGGGGCCAGTGCCAGGCAGGCTGACATGAGATGTGGGATGCCCATCAAAGGCACCATGGGGAAAAGCTCCTTTTGGCCCTTCCAGCAGCAGAGCAGAGCCTGGAGGCAGCTGCCCTGCCCTACCCACGTGTGCCCCCACTTTGTCTCGTTTCAGGGCTGCTCCTGGGACCGTGAGCAGAGGCTCGCCGCGGGGGCCAGCGCTGCGGGGACGGCGCCACGGCTGGTCAGGGTGACAGCACGGCGGACAGAGGCACCAGCCAGTGTGTGCAGCCTGGTGCTCAGCTCTCACAGCACCCTGCCCCAGGTGAGCCTCCGTGCGCCCCACGCCGCCTCCCGCCCTGCCTGGCACTGAGGGCCCAGCGCGGAGCCGCGCGCTCTCGGTCCCTCCCCTGGGGCTGGCAGGGTGTCCTCCTGGCTGTCCTGCTGATGCTCTCACCAGAAAATGGAGCAGTCACTTGTGCCAGGGGCTGGACAGCGCTGAAATCATCCCCTTGCCTTAGCAGTGGTGTGAGCCCTGAGGGCTGGGAGGGCAGGTGGATGTGGCACAGGAATAACGAGGCTGCTGGAGCTGGAAATCCTCCCAGGCCCGTCCCTCTCGCCCCCGGCGCTGGCACGCTCCCATGTTGCAGATTTCCATATTTTTTTCTCCGAGCTCTTAAATGGCAGGTCCGTTCCTCAGCTTCCCGGGAGCTTTTCTCTGCTGTCTTATTTACTTGGAAACACCATTTATTTGGATGTGCATCGTAAAGCTCAGCCTCCACCTGGTGCAAGAAAATCCTTTGGGCTACGCATTTGAGGGGAGTTTTAGGGATGAGTGAAGGGCAAAATGCACTTTTGGGAAGGATGAAGTGGCCAGGAAGAATGGAGCTCACCACAGATTTAAAATTATATGAAAATGTTGTTTTTCTTGGCAAAGTTTGAAATAATGCTTGTTTGCTAAGTCTAAGTATTCTTCCAAAGTATTTTAAATACAAAAATTGCACTGCCTCTCTTCTGTCCTTTTTTAAATGTTTCCCTTCTTTTTCTGGACTGCAATAAAATGGGTAACACCCCATTTTTTTCTCTTACTGTTTAATTTCTCCTTTTCTCTTGTTTCTCTCTGCATTTTCAATCATTCACCATATCTTTTGCAGTTTTTGGAGGGTGAGACAGTGATTTTCTGGATATGACAAGAAGATGAGCTTGGTTGCTGATTTCCATTTGCCAGTGGGTGGGAAACACCACCACAGGGGAATCACAGGGCAAAACCCTTGAGGGGGTGAGAGCCTGAGCAATTGGGAACAGGTTCTGTTGTGATTTTAAGGGATTTTCCTAACTGTCCTAGGCCATGAAGTACAGCAGCTCTTGCATCCAGCCCCAAATATCTGGCTGGGTTGCAATGTCTCCTTTAGCAGCAGACACCTAGTTTTGATTGTAAGGCTTCATACAATGGGGAATCTGCTCTGTCCCTGGCCTGGCTGGCCTGATGATTATTTATTCTTCACATTAAAAATCTGTATTTTACTGTTAGCCTGTATTTCTCTTGGTTTAGCTCCCAGCAGCAAGGAAATTTTGCTGCCTTTGTTTGCTAGGATGAAGGACCTTGGCAATCAGAATGTTCCCAACATGTAGGTATTTATAGATGCATCTAAGTTCCCTCTTAACTTTCCCTTAGATAAACTAAACAGATTGGCTTCTTCACTCGCTCGCTGTTGAAGCAGGTTGTTCCAGACCTGAAATAAGTCCTGTCATTCTTTCCAGCCTCCTTCTTTCCTAGCCCATGGCAGCATGGGGCCAGTCCTTGGTGCCAGGTGCTGGAGCTTTAGGGGTCACCCCTTTGCAGGGGCTGCAGCTGCCAGCCCTGAGCAGGGGTCACTGCCCTGAAATGGAGGAACATGGGTGGGCAGACTGGGACTCTGGGAGCTCTGTGCTCTGGCAGAGCTCTCATCTGCAACCTCCTCCATCCCAGAGGATGGTCATTTCACAGCATGGCTGCAGGCAGAGCAGGGAGCTGGAGGTGAAAATCTGTGAGGATGGTAGTGTTCAGTGCCAGGTATTGCCATGCCTGTAGTCCTGCCTGAAACTTGGCTTTCTGCAGAAACCCAGCAGCTTTCCTGCAAACTGGAGCCAAGCAGTGCTGGAGAGCTGCAGCTCCTCTGCAGCAGCCCCTGTGCTGGGATGCAGAGTTCTTCATCACAGTGGTGAGCCTTTCCCAGGATGTCACCTTCACTGCTGAATACAGGCCTGGCCCTGACAGAGGGAAGCATTTCCAGCAGTTCCCCAGGAGACTGGGACAGGCTGTGCTGCTGGACCGCAGCACAGGCCCTGTTTCTCCTCCTTCACTCCTGCATGAAGGCACTGAGGACACCTCAGCTCCTGCCAGCATCACATCCCGTGTCAGTTCTCAACAGCAACAGCATGCAGGACAGCACCAGGGCTGCACAACACCTGCACACCCAGCTCCTGCCCTGCTCCACGGGGACTTGCTGCTTTCCAGCCTTCAGTGTGTGCTTTTTATGCCACAGGCATTTCCAAAGCAGGTTTCACAAAAATACCTGAGCTGGCAAAGTGCTTTTGGAAGAACCAGGGAAGCTTTTATAAGTTGATGATAGTTAATGCCAGGGCAGAGGGGAGCACCTGCTGCCACCCTGGTGCCATCAGCCCAGGAATGAGAGCTCTAGTGGACACCCTGCCACTGATGAAAGGCAATACAATGAGGTGGCTTTTCCTACCTGAACTGAGTGCAGTTCCCTTACTGCATCCAGCAATGTAAATAAGTTTTCCGTTGCCCTGGCTTTGTCCTCTCCCCTGCCCACAGCTCTCCACAGCAATGTTAACAGAGCAAAGGCTACCATGATCGGCTTCAGCCAGGAAGATGCATGTCAAATAGATTGCCTCTCCACACAAATGCTTCCAGGAACAGGAAATTTCTGCCTGCTGGCAAGGATATGGGTGTGCTCTGAAGAGCCCTGCAGCGTGCAAATGGCTGCTACAAAGGAAGAGGTGCCGGTAAATACAGCAGCAACATGTGCTTCCTCTTGAGGCTTGGTGGGCTGAAACTATCTCTCCGTGGCAAAGTGGATGTTCAGCTCTCAACGGGGCAAGAGCAAAGGGACTTTGCCAGATAAAAAGCCCTGTTGGGGCTAATAGAGGCAAAACCTTTCCTGAGTTCTGGGGCTCGTGGGGTTTTATTTGCTGAACCTTTCATTTCAGCCTTTTCCCGAGCCCTGTGGTTGCCTCAGCAGGGCTGCTCAGGGCTCATGTGCTGCGGGAAGACTCAGGAGGACGCTCCTGTGGCCGGTGACACTCGCCTGGCGCTCCCAGGCTGCCAACGAGGCTGCTGCCCTCCGCAAACGCCGCTTTCATCCTCCGTGCAGGGAGCAGCCAGCTGTAAAGATAAAGGAAAGAGGAACAATGCCGCTGATGAGCAGAGCTTTGCGCCTGCGAGGAAGCGCCGCTCTTCCCCTGCCACCCTCTCAGGCTCCCCAGCGCGGCTCCGCAGCCGCTGTGACTCCATCCCTGTCACCGCCAGTGCGGGGCCGCCCCTCCGCCTCCGAGCATCCCTCCCGCCCGCCCGAGCATCCCTCCCGCCCGCCCGAGCATCCCTCCCTCCCCCGAGCATCCCTCCCTCCCCCGAGCATCCCTCCCGCCCGCCCGAGCATCCCTCCCGCCCGCCCGAGCACCCCTCCCTTCCCCGAGCATCCCTCCCGCCCGCCCGAGCATCCCTCCCGCCCGCCCGAGCATCCCTCCCTCCCACGAGCATCCCTCCCTCCCCCGAGCATCCCTCCCGCCCGCCCGAGCATCCCTCCCGCCCGCCCGAGCACCCCTCCCTTCCCCGAGCATCCCTCCCGCTCGCCCGAGCATCCCTCCCGCCCGCCGAGGCGTTCCTCAGCTTACAGCTCTGCCCTGCCTCGGCCTGACAGCTGACACGGAGCAACAGCAGGTCCTGATATGATGGAGAGTGCGAGGAGCTGCCTCAGAGGACAGGCATTCCATGCGTGCCCCGCAATCCCCGGTGAGCAGGAGAGCTCGCTGGCAGGGGTCACTGCTGCCCCGGCTGTGTGCGGGGTGTGCGGTGCCTCTGAGCCTGACAGGGCCGGTCTGCGCTCCAGCCCGGCGGGGCTGAGGCCAGAGATGCCCCGGTCCCGTCCCTGTGTCCCAGGGAGGGCACAGCTCCGACAGGAACGCCCTGCCAGGATGTGAGCCCTCTCTGCTGCACAAGATGCATCCGTGTGTCCCTAACCCACGGCTCGAGTGCCACACAGATCCATGGAGCTCCCTGGGGCATTTGGCAGAGAAAGGCGAGCTGTGCCGCCGGCGTGGCGACTGGCTGCCTGCCTCTCCGTCCTTTTCTCAAGTGTTTTTTCCTCTTTCCCAGTGTGCCTTTGGCCGGGCCGAAAGGGCGTTCCCGTGCCTGCACCTTTGCCGGGCGGGAGCGCAGGGTCAGGATGGGATGGGCGTGTGGCAGATGCTGGAGATGCCGGCTGTGAGCTCCCCGCTCCCTGCCTTGGCTGCATTCTCACCGCTCTCCATTTTCTCTGTGAGATGCAGGAGAGGGGAAGCACCACGGAGCTGTTTGCTGTTGCGAGGAGCGTCAGGGAAATGAAGCAGATCTCTGGTGTGGGTGAACGTCTGACAGTGAATGCAGCAAGAAGCCCCTGTCAGGCTGCTCGGTTGCATGTGCCCTGCTGTCCCCACCAGCCCATGTCCTCCCTGTGGGCTGACTGGGCAGGCAGCTGAAGCCATTGCTGCAGGCCAGACTTCACCAGGCCACTGCTTTATCTCGCCCTGAGCCCATCAGCATCAGCTCTGCAACCCCAAAATCCCAGGAAATGGCTAATGCTCGAGCAATGGGACCACAGAAACAACCAGCTCCTGGAGGAACTCTCCCCTCCCCATTGCATTGCCATGCAAAAGGAGGAGCATGTTTATTTTAGGAGAAGCAGAGAAGAAAAGCAGCAACCCCCAGCCCAGAGGCTGCTGCCCAGTGTCACTTGAGCCACTTTGTGCCCAGAGGTTGCTTCAGGGCATTCAGATGCTCTCCGGCGATTTTGTGTTTTGACACTGCAGATGCAGGCTCAGAAGCCAAAGTGCTGAACTCCAGAGGGTGTGTGTCTGTAGTAACACACACACATTGAACAGCGGGTCCCAGGGAGGCTGCTGCTCAAAGAGGGGGTCAGCAAGGGTTGTGTCAGTAGGAGCTGTCACTTCAGTGGACATTTTGGGGTTGAATGGCCTCAGCTTTACTAGAGGCTCTTGCTATTCCTGCTGGAGAGATGGACATCCTTTGACTTCAGTTCTCCCAGCTCAACATCCATCTTCAGCAAAGGATGAAGAAGTCAGTAGAGCCACCAGGCTGTCAAACCAAAATCTCATGCATGGTCACCTATTCCTACTCTACTTGGGGACTTCTTGTCTAAAACCAGCAGCAAAAGGAAGATCCTTGCAGACACGAGGTGTTTCTGGCTGTGCAGCGTAGGAAAATCTTGCTGGATGTGGTGTCTCCATTCACCCAAGTCATTGTCACTGTTTTGAAGGTATTTGGATGGTGTGAGTGCATGCAGCTCTCCCCATGCAATGGCAGAAAGGGAGCAGTGAACGGGAGGCTCTGGGGAGTGTCCCACAGAGAGCCATGCTCCAGAGCCATCCACACAGGCTTGGAGTCCGTCCATCCATCCTGCCTCCAGATCAGAGCTTCAGCTTTGCCTCCATGTAGTGTCTGTGTCTGTCTGTCCCCAGGGGAGCACAGCTGCTGGAGAACCTGCACACTGATGAGATCCACACTCAGGAGTTCCATGTGCAGCTCTGAAATCAAGAACCAAGACCATTCACAGGCATCTCCAGCAGCATGGGGACTGATCAGGGGCCAGCCCCATCGGTGTCTTGGCCAGGAGCTGTGAGCTCCTGCACTGCCTCTGCTGGGTCTCTGCTCTGCTCATCAAGTTTCCCAAATGTGCTGATGCAGGGTCCACACAGCAGCACCAGGTTCCTCCTTCCCTGCTCTGCCTCGTCAGGTGATTGATTGGCCGTATTCCTGCTGCAACCAAAGCAAAGAGCTGGAGCCTGTCTCCTGCAGCACAGACCCACCAGGGGCTCAGGGAACATGGAGCCAAGAGCTTGGGATGTGCCACCCTCTCCTCCACCCCAGCACCTCAGGAGGGTGAGGACAAATCCCCCAGGTGCCTTTCTGCGAAACAAACGAGCTCTCCTCGCCATTTTTATAGAAACAAACCAAGCTTGAAGGCAGAGCCTGGCAGGCCAGCTGCTTTCTATCTGGAGTGCTGGAGCTGGGGGAACGTCACTGAATCTTAATGGCATCAGGCTGGACAGAGATCAGGATTCTGGTGGCAGAGGCAGTGCTGGCACTGTTATAAATAAAGCAGCCACGATAACTGCTCATGAAGGTTTATGGTCTTTAGGATTTGGAGGATCAGTATCAAGCTATGCTGAGAGATGTATTATCCTCAGCATTGGTAGGAGCTGGGGGAAGTGCAGGGGGAGGAAGTAAATGAGCGTGGGTTTGGAAATCATCCCTCTTGTGAATCCAAGCGTGAGCCCTTGGAAAGGTGCTCTGTGCTGTGTGCTGCCTCCTGTTGCCTTGCTCAGGGAGGGTTAAATCGTGTGTGGCTGCAGCAGTGGCTGCATTTCAAACCAATCCCTGCCCTGTTGCAGGAAGCAAAGATTCACCCCAGGGCAGCACCTGCCCAAGCCCTGCAGGCACAAAGCACCTTGTAGGAGTCTCGCTGCCATTGCACCTAAAAATTATTCCAAATACTGAGGCTGAGGCAAAGCCTCCTGCAGCCTGTGGCCTGGATAGCTGTAGGGGCTGGCACTGCTCAGGTACACCAGTCTGTGCCCAGAGCACTGGCATGGACACCATCCTGCCTGGCCAGCACTGCTTGCCCAGCCTCACCACCAGCTCCCCACCTGCACGCGTGCAGGAAACACGGCAGTGTCCTGCCAGGCTGGCCCCCCTTGAAGGGGTATTTTTAGACCAGATCATTTCACAGCCTGGCCTAGAGCAGACTGAGGGAGGAGCAGTGGAGAGCAAGGAGGGGGAGACCTGGAGCTGGGTTTATTGCAATCCCACTGTTCATTCCCTCCCCTTGGTACACGGTGCACAGCTGTTTCTCCTCTGTGCAGGGGTAGGTTTTGCACAGCTGAGTCTCGTGGGGTGTTTCTGCAGGAAGATTTCGTAAGCTTTAGTGCTGCGCTGCTGTGGGAGCGCTCCTGCCTTCCTGATCTGGCCTAGAACAGGAGTGGGGTGCTGAAACACTCTCCCAGCCGCCTGCTCTCCCTCACACCATGGCCTTGGGGGGAGCTCAGCCCCGCCGTGTGCTCTGGCAGTGTGGGTGTCCGGGCCCTGCGGCCTGACCGTCCCTGCCCAAGCCCTGCACTCAGGCTGAGGGGAGCTGGCACATCACCCTCAGCACCGCCACCCTCCAGGGCTTGTGTTGCTGGCGTGTCGCTCGTGAGGAAGGCGGGGCTGTGCCTGCCCTCAGCAGCGGCTCCTCATCCCGCTCTGAAGGTCACCTCGGGGCTCCCGAAGCGGCCGTGTGGGGACGGGCGGGTGGCGGCGCTGCGCCTTTAAGAGGGCCCCGTGCGCGGGCCGCGAGCCTGCGGCACGCGCGCTGATTGGCCGGGCGGGCGGCGCGCGCGGCGGGGGCGGGGACAGCCATTCACAAATTTGCCAGCGGCTCCTCCTCCCTTAAAGGGGCAACGCCGGGCCGGCCAGGCGCGCTCCTCCCGTGCACCGCGGGCACCCGTGGCTCCAGGGGACACCGGCACCGGTTTGTCACCCGCGGCTGGGCAGATTTCCCGGCGGGAAGTGTGTTCTGGGGCAGCACTGCCCGCATGAGGCAGCAGCATCCCTGTGAGTCACTGGCCGTGGGCGGTGGGAGGTGCGGAATGGGCTTTGCTCCATCTGGAAGGGGCAGATTGGAGCAGGGCTGGCATGGGGAAAGGGGGAATGCGTGTTGCCCACCGAGTTCCCCTAATTGTTCCACAGGCAGGGTGGGAATAATCGAGGAAGGGACATCGCTGAGCCCTGGATGGGAAAGGTCCCTCTGGGCAGGTTTGTGATGCCTGGCCTGGGCGGATCTGCTGAGCCCTTTCCTCCCTGTCCGAGCCAAGTGTTGACCCACTCCAGGAGAGAGCCTGTTCCTGCAGGGATGGGCTGGTGAGGAGCCCTGAGAGTCAGCCCGTGGGGCTCTGTGGCCCCAAGGTCATTTCAGCTCAGGCAGAGGCAGCCAGGAGATCTGCACAGCCCGGGCAGGGTGTGTTTGGCTCCCGCTAAGGCTGATGTATGTGACCAGACCCAGGGATAGCTTGGGACTGGTGAAGGATGCAGGGAAACAGGATTTCTGGTGATGTCACACTCGGCACAAGCATATGTGGTACAGTACCCAAAAAATAGCAACCAATTCTCTAAAAGACAGTGAGACTTCAAAACACCTTGCTGTGACCCTGGTGTGGAGTGGTGAAGTGGTGCCCTGGTCACAGTGTCCAACCTTCCCTCTGCTCTGTCATTTCTGGAGGAAATGAGGCACACACAGGAGTGGGCACCACGGGCTGTGGGTAATTGACCCAGCGCTGTAATTGCCGAGCCCTGCAGCAGCAAGGCTCCCCCTGCTGCGGAGGAAAATGCATCAAGGCAGCCACAGCCAGCCCGTGCCTCCAGTGCCCCAGCCCAGGGCAGAAGCATCCCTGCCAGGGATGGGGAGAGCAGCTGTGGGCATTGTGAGACTGTCAGGAATCTCATACAGCCTGATGCATTTGGATGTTATTAAATAACGCCTCCAGGCTCTCCTTTACAGGCAGGGAGCCTGAGCCCTGCTGGAAAGACCTGCTCAGGTCTCCATCACTCCTCTCCTCTCCCCAGAACACCATGGAAGATGTTTAGTTGTCCATGATGCGAGTTTGCAGAAACCAGCCAATGGTGCCTATTAAAGACTCCTGTGCCATTGCTGCCACAAGCAAGGGTGCAGCAACTGGGCAACGTATCAGGGATCATTAATAGAATAAAAATGGTTTTGCCCTGGAGGAGAATAATTTGTTGGGCATCTGCCCTGAGAGTGCTAAGAGCTCTTGGTCCCTTGGTATGGCTGGTGATTATTATTCCAGCTGCACCTTTCCCAGTGTGAATTGCTGCTGGTGGCAGGAAGGAGCAGCCGCGGAGTGAGATGTTTCTTATGCTGCCCCTTCCCACCCAGCTGTGAGTGCACAAACCCTCCAGTGCTCACAGGAGCCTGCAGCCCTGTTTGCCCACAGCAGCTGTGCACCCAGCCCTGCAAATCACATCTTCAAGTTCCAATTGAGAAGCCCCAGGCCCAGCAAATGGCAAATTCCTGCTGGCTGGGGTCTGTGTTAGTGCTGAGGAACTGACTGTCAGACTGAGCCAAGTTCAGCTGGTCCCTCTCTTTGCTGCTCATCTCCTCCTAGCCTGCCCACACAGACACATTTCCCTGGGCTGCATGTGTTGGGTGTCTTTTTGCAGGTGATTGTGATGGAGAAAGGCACCTCCCCCAAGCAAAACTGTCCTCCCCTTGCTCCTGAGCATCCCTAAAGCCTCCCTGTCTGCAGCCAGGCTCAGAGCAAACCTGAGGCTTTGGTTCCCCTGGCAGGACCCAGCTCCTGTTGGGTGACAGTCAAGCCCTCACGTGGCTGCTGTTTCTGCAAGGAACTGGCTGCCTTCAGCCTGCTCCATCCTCCCACCCCCTGCTCCTGGCAGGGCTGTAGGTACAGCCAACATCCCCTGCTCCTGGCAGGGCTGTAGGTACAGCCAACATCCCCCATCCTGGCAGGGCTGTAGGTACAGCAAACCCTCACACTTGCCTTCCTCTTCCCGCAGGACTTGATGCGAGAGGAAGGCAGCAGCAGCAGGGGCTGAAATGCGGTGACACCAGACCAAACCTAGCTCTGTGCCATCTTTGTGCCATCTCTGTGCCATCTCTGTGCCTTGTAAATAGCATCATCTCCGGGGATTTCTTGACACTTTGCTGAAATTAGCACCTGTAAAAAGAGCAGCTGCCAAAGCAGAATTTAAACAAGACAGGGAGAATACCGGGAGGAAGAGGGTAGAGAATGAGAGAGCTCTTGAATCACTTCCCTCCATGCAGGCACCTGCCTGGAAATCAGCTCCCATCTCCTCTAGGCCTGCTCAAAGCTCACATTACTGCAGCAAGATGCCCACAGCTGCCTCAAGGGCTGGGCACTGTGCCTGCCCTGCCAGCCACAGGCCTGGCCCCCAGTGCAGGTGCCCACTTCACTTGTTCTCCCAGCAGAGTCACCTCCAGTTCCCAAAATGCCACCACTCACTAAAACAGGCTGGAGAAATACAGAGTGTGGATGCCCCTGGCCAACCAGCCCTGGCCTCCTCTTGAGCTTGATTAGGTATCTCAGATCCTGTGCAGCATCAGGGAACGTTGCAAGCAGGCAGCAGCAACCACGGATTGCTTTTTTCCCTTTTAATTGAGGTTAGCAGGTGGCACAGGCAGTTCATTACAAATGCACAGAAATGAAACAACTCTCCTGGCAGCTGAAATGGGAAATGTGGGGTTTGGGATGGGGAGATGCAAGAAGGTCAGGAAGGACTCTAAAGAGCTGTGGCAGCTGAGGCACAAAACCCCTCTGTTTGCAACTGGCAATGAGGCACTAAGAGATAAGAGAAGTGGGGGAAGTGGTGTGGGGTGGAGGCTGTAATTCTGGCCCTCCAGGGCTGGCACTGAGGGTGCTTCCCATGTGGGCATGGATGGCTGTGAAGGCTGCAGAGCTTAGGGAGGACCTGACACCGTCCTTGTGGAGGATGCACCAAAAAAAAAAAAAAGGAAAAAAAAATGGGAGGGAAAAAATCAAATTAAATGCTTCTCTTTGTTGTTCACCCAGCTCCTTATTAAAGCATATTTCTCTAACAGCTCTTGTCCTTTGCTTCTGCACTTCCCCCCTGAGTGAATACCTGTGTCCTTGCCTGCCCCATCCCAGGACAGTGACAGGGGATGTGTCTGGGGCAGGGCAGCTGTGAGCAGCTGGGGTGACAAATTCTGCTTGTGCAGTTCCCTGGTGCTCTCCTCACACCCATCAGCCTCTTGCAGACTGGGGTTCCTGCCTGAGCTTGGCCCAAAGACGGCTCTGGGGAAGGCCATGGCAGTGGAGATGCCTCACTGGTGGCCGCTGCAGGGTCCCAGGAACCTGACCATGCTGTGCCGTGCGGGAACCACAATGGGAAGCAGGTTTGCAGTGGGGTGGAGCAGTAATTAGCCACGCCCAGGTACTGAGCACATCTCACTGATGAAGTTATCTCAGAGGTGCCAATGGGTGGAGAGCCAACAAGGCATTCATGTCCTTTTGTTCCCATGGGGGAGACAATGGCCACCTGGCCTTTTTTACAAGGCTTTTTGCTCTACTTTGGTGCAGCAGCCCTCTGTCTCAGCTTCAGTCTGGCCCCAGTCCCTCCTGCCATTCCCATCTGATGGCACAAGGATGGCCCCGGTCCCTCCCTCCCTGCTGGCTCTATGGTGTGAGAATTAGGTGGAAGATGTGGAGATAATCCTAATTTCTTAAAACCTGAAGTGTAAAGTTCTCTTAAAACCAGCACTGCACACTTTCCTGCCATGCACTCAAACACAGTTTTTCATTGATTAGTTCAGAACAAGCTTGCTTTGCATGCAGGCATCCCACACTGCCCTGCCCTGCCCTGGCGAGCTCCTGGGCTCTGCAGTGTCCTGTGGCACTGAGCTCTGCAGTGGAAACACTGTCTGGTGTGCAGCCATTGGCTTCATCTTGGTGCACGTCTTTGGTCAGTGCCACAGTGCCCCTGGGGCTGGTCAGTGTCCAGAGAGAGCCCAGGGGAGCAGCGGGGTGAGCCAGCAGCAGGGTGAGCCCCACCTGTGGAGCTGTTCCTGAGGGCCCAGCAGCACTGCTGTGCTGTGCCTGGGGAGCACGGGTGCTCTAAACTTGCTTGTCCAGGGACATTATGACTGTCCTGAGCCTGCAGCAGGGAAATCTCAGTGTCTGAGCCACTCCAGCATCCTGTGGCATTAAGCCACCCTGTGACTGAGGTGATGTGAGCGGCCTAGAGACAGTGACGTGCAGGCAGTGCTGGAGAGCACAGGTGCTGCACTGTGCAGTGGGGAGCATGGTACTTGGGGGCACCAATCCTGATTATGGGGTGTCTTCTGCCCCCTCCCCTTCACCCAGAAGCAACCATTTCACTTGGCTGCTTGGGAGCAAGCCCTGCAGGAGCACCTCTGTGTGCAGAGGTGAAGTGCAGAAGTAATTTTGTACTGCAGTTTAAAGAGCTGAAGGAACAGGGAGTGGGCAGGGGCATTTATCTGACCAGCCATCATGCACTTCCTCCTCCCACAGCCCTGCTCCTGCCCAGGGCCATGTTACAGACCTTGGAACCTGAAGTGTTGCACCACCATATCTTGTGGCTCATCTTGTGGCCCCCTCCTGCTTGTGTACACAGTGCACAGTTCATTGCTCTTCTACATATTTATGTACCATTTCTTTAAAATAGTTTTTCACCCACCCTAGTATTTTTTACAACCTTTGAGCATTAAGAGGCATGGTTCAGGTTCTAAATGGTCAGATGTGAGGGTTTGTAATGGTTTTTCTCTCTCTCCCCATCAATTTGTCTGGATGGCTCTTCTGAACTTCTTCCAGTCCTGCACTTCTTTGCAAGTGGTGAAGGACTGGTGTAATAGTAATAGAGCTGCACTGGGAGCAGCACCCCTGCCCTGCTGCCCCAGCAGGCATTTCTGCTCTGCTTTTGCCATCCGCTGATGGCAGTAGGTGGAAGGCCCAGCAATGACCTTCTATAAGGGGTTTCTATACCCTCAGTGCACCTGTGGCTCACGGGGCAGTGGCAGCGTCCCCAGGGTGCTGTTCTGGATGCAGCGCATGTGGTAACATTTCCAAAAAAGCAAGGTGACAACTGATGCAGAGGTGCTGCTACCAGCCTAGTGACCAGCTCAGATCTGGAAAAATTATTTCCTATTCCAGTGCAGCCCGCAGCTGGAGCAAAGCGAGCCCCTTTTGGCGTCCATCACAAAGCTGGCAGGGCTGCCACGGCCGCGCGGGGCGGGAGGAACCCAGCGCTGCCCAGGGGCTGCCCGGTGCGCCGGGAGACGGCTGGGGGCAGCCGCAAGGTGATGCGTGAAGAGAGCAGCATCCTGCCATCCTGCTCCTTCCCATGCCGCCTGCGCGGGGGCGGCGCGGCCGGGGCTGCCCGGGCACCGGGAGCGGGGATGGGAGCGGGGCTGAGCGCGGGGATGAGCGTGGGGATGGGAGCGGGGATGGGAGCGAGGATGGACGCGGGGATGAGCGTGGGGATAGGGCTGAGCGTGGGGCTGGGGCAGAGCGCGGGGATGGGAGCAAGGATGGACGCGGGGATGGGGATGAGCGTGGGGATGGGGATGAGCGCGGGGATGAGCGTGGGGCTGGGGGTGAGCGGCGCCCCCGCCGCCGGGGCGGAGCGCGGAGGTTCCGCCGGCGCGGATTGGCCGCTGCGGGGGAGGGAGGGCGAGGGATGCTCCGCGCCGCCGCAGGTGCCGCGGTCCCGCACCGAGCCGAGCCGAGCCGAGCCGGGCCGGGCTGGGCTGAGCCGGCCCGTGCAGCGGAGCGCCTCGGAGCTGCTGCCCCGCGCCCCGCGCCGGGAGCGGCCCCGGCACTGAGTGGCGTTGCGGACGATGCCGCGGCGCGCCCCCGCGGAGATCACCGCGCTGTAACACCACCCCCCTCCCTTCCTCTTCCTCCTCCTCCTCCTCCTCCCACGGGGCCGGGGGCGCCGAGCGGGCGAAGAGGCGGCAGGCGCGCCTTGCGCGGGGCGGGGGCCGCTGCCGCCCCCTGAGCATCCCTCCCTCCCTCCTCCCTGCCTCCCTCCGCCCCTCCGCGCCGCCTCCCTCCCTCCCTCCCTGCCGGCTCTATGGTGTGAGGGCAGCGATGCACAAGCACCACCACTGCTGCAAGTGCCCCGAGTGCTACGAGGTAACGCGGATGGCGGCCCTGCGGCGCATGGACCCCCCCTCGTACGGCGAGTGGCAGCACGAGCAGTACGGCTACGGCGGCTACGGCTCGCAGACCCTGCCCGCGCCCGGGGGGGCCGCGCCCGCCGCCCGCGGCAAGGCCAAGCTGGGGCCCCCCGCCCGCGACCCCGCCGCGCTGAAGCCGCCGCCGCCGGCGCCGGGCAAGAGCGCGGCCAAGGTGAACGGGAGCGGCCCGGGCTGGTGGCCCGAGTGCACGTGTTCGAGCCGCGACTGGTACGAGCAGGTACGGGCCAGTCCCGGGACGCGGCTCCCCGGTGCGGGACGCGGCGGGGCGGGCGGCGCTCGGGGTGACGCGGGGTTCCCGGCGGCTCCCGGCTCCTGCAGCATCACCCCGGGGGCGTGAGCAGCCGCCGGGGATGCCGGGGATGGGTACCGGCGGCGTGGCTCGGGTCGGGTTGGCGTTGCCGTGGTTCGGGCTGGATGCTGCGGTCCTGCCCGGCGTGGGAGCCCGGCACTGGAGCAGCTTTCCCGGGGCCGAACGGATCTTGCTTGGCGCCAGGTGGTCGTCGGGCGTTGATGTATTTTGGACGCCCCAGCTGAGGTGCTCGC